>NC_046313.1:93044852-93709852 GCF_009819535.1 Lacerta agilis | reverse complement strand
AGACAGACCTCAGTGTAACACTCAAAACGGAAGTGTGGCACTCAAATCGGAAGCATGACACTCAAAAATGAGCACGTTCGGCTTCCGAAAAAAGTTTGCAAACCGGAACACTTACTTCCAGGTTTTTAGTGTTTGAGTTCCAAGTTGTTTGAGTACCAAGGCGTTTGAGAACCAAGGTACCACTGTACTCCCTTCGTCAGGCTTATTAATTATTATTATTTACATGCCACCCATTTTACTACAGCCATTGCTGTCTCAACCTTCCTTACACCTAAACCAATGTGGTACATTGGGGGTGCGATTCAGAGACACTGGAGATAGGGGGGGGGCTGCCACTAGTTTTCTTTACAGCACTGGGCCGATACTCTTCACAAGGGGGGGGCAGCGTTGGCCATGGTGGGTGTAGGTCCTGGCATTGCCTCACCATGTCAGGCGCTGATGGTGGCTCTGACAGTCCAAGTTAAGTGGAATCAAAGACGAGCCAAGAGATTTCCAGATCAGCATGATGTAAAGGGGTGGGGGATGTCCAGAACCAGATCAACCCTGACAAGCATAGTTCCCTATTACCCTAGAAGAACAAGCTGGCGAAGAGAAAATTAATTTGCTCATTAAAAAAAAAAAAAGCCTCAGTCTTTTTACAGTTCAGTTCCAGAGTCTCGCTCCCGGCCGTTATTTATATATTCTGCCCTAATAAATTGAAGAGGCCTTTAAAGGCCACTACCATATCCATCCTTTTGTCGCTAAATTCCCATAAGTCACTTCCTTGCCAGCACCTCCACTGGTATGATTACTAAACACTGAACATGTGAAGTCTGTGTGTGCTCCACAAAAGTCAATAGTCCAGCAGGTCATGTAAACTCTATGGCCAGGACTGTAAGCTGCGATTCTGCAGGAGTTCAGAAAAAGTGCAAAATGTTGTATGGAGTTCAGGTTACTGAGAACATTATCTTTCTTTCTTTCTTTCTTTCTTTCTTTCTTTCTTTCTAAAAAATCAAGTTTCTAGCCCTCATGGATGGGAATATATGCTTTAAAATGGATGGGCAAAGCCTACTGAAATTCTAGAAGCCAGATGGGTGGCCGAATTAATTTCTTGTGGATAAAATCAGGAAATTCTTTACCTTTCCCTTGACTAGCAATACCAGAACATGTTCTGCCAATTAGGAAAAAAAGAGGCAAATTACTGTAATTTGCATTTTTTCTGAAGATAGCGAACTCCAACATTTCTTGACACATAACTGGGCTACCCAGGTGCACAATTTGTATTTATTTCTTTTATTTTTTACAGCATACATTTGCCTGCATATGTTGGCCACATGTCTCACCACAACAATGTTGCAGTGGAAACATGACAAGAGCATCCAGGTCCCGGTCCGTCCGTCCCCACTGGATGTTAACATCTATCCTCACATTGGAGGTTCCTAGGAAACACACAACTGAAATTCTAGAGACAGTGGGCCATGCAGGGCAATTCCAGGCCCCTCTGTTCTACAAGCAGAATGACTGAAAAATTAATGACTCCTGAGGCATAAAAATCAAACCGTATCTAGTGGTGAGGTGTGTTGGGTGTGGGCATGTGTGTGTTTTACTACTTTCTTTTGGGTCACTGGTTTGAGAATGGTAGTCATTTAAACACTGATTTGGAGGCAAGTGGCCATTATTATAATTTAAAAACAAAAATGGCAGGACATCATCACTTTTTATGGAAAGGTTTCTTAAGGGTCTGAAGGCAAGACCCCGTGGGAGGCTCATATGATCCCAGCGACAAAATTGCTTTCATCCAGATCAGAGAGGAAGAAAGACCTAAAGAAACTGAACTGAAAATAAATAACGCTGCTAGGACGAGAGATGGGAGGTGTGGAAGGTCAAAGAGGAGCATGTAGTAGAGATCTAATAATCGGCTTGTAAGAGAGAAAACAGAGCAGGGCAAATTCATCACCAGAGGTAAGTGAATCAAATGAACTGTGTAAATAGATTGGTTATGAGATCCTGATGTTACCCCAGCCAATACAATAGGGAAGACTAACAGGTGTAGCAAGACACACATTGATACTAACAGAGGAGTAGGGGGGGGGACCTTAAAAAGAAGCATTGTTCATCCATTTCACCACAATCTGGTATAGTTAAATGTAAATGATAAACTAAGCCAGTTCTCAGTCTATTTTACATGAACAGAATCCTCCAAGAAAACATGGGAGTTCTACTTTTGCTAGTGTGTTGGGTATTCTCCCAGCACTTCACAGAACTACAATGCCCCAGATGCCCTGGAGCAATCTGGGACTATAAAGGTGCAACCCTCATCACACTTTCTTGGAAACACCTGACACTGACATGGGGCAGGAAAGCTTGCACCATGTGTTTCATCAGATAAAATACAAAATCGTGTATATCCCTGGATAGAAATGTACAGTGGTGCCCCGCTAGATGAAAATAATTCGTCCTACGAGTTTTTTCGTAGAGCGAATTTTTTGTCTAGCAAAGCGGCAATGGAGCGCGGAGGTTTTCGCGCTAAAAAAAACCACATTCGTCTTGCGAAGCAGCCCCATTGACTTTTTCGTCTTGCGGGGCTGCTTCCGCTAGACGAATGCCGTTCGTCTAGCGAGTTTTTCGTCTTGCGAGGCATTCGTCTAGCGGGGCACCACTGTATTAATTGTGGAGCTAAACTGACAATATCATACAAAAAGTATACATAGATATTTCCTCAGAGGCAAAGCCTATATATGCTTTAGAACATCAAAGTGCTGATTCAAAGTGAAATATACAAAGTGCAATATAATGTTAAAGATGGTTATGCAAAAGTCTATAAGACGTATGGGTCTATCTTCCCAATGTTGGAGAAGGTCATTCAGACGTGTGGGTATGTCCTCCCGACGGGTTCAAATCTTCCCGTTTCACCAGCAGTTTCGTCAAGGTCTGGACTTTATCTTTGATAACAACAGTACAAACCATCAACTTTACTAGAGATATGAGTTCAATTATACAACAAAAAGGCTTAATAAAGATTCATGTACTCACCATCAAATCAGAACTAGGATATTAAACATAGCTAAGCTATTCAAAGTGACTCAGACTCCCATCATTCCAATATAGCTAATGCGGACTCAAACTTTCTCCAGGTTGCAGGCAGGCTAACATTTAAAGGAACAGATTACTATTGTTACTATGCTTAATGTAGATATTTAAAGATATAGCTCCGTTCAAAGGTATAGCTCCATTAAAAACATCAGTACATGATATGCAGACTTTCAACAACTTCTTTATAAAAAGGTTATTAGAAATCCTATAGAGATTCTTGTATAGGCCGAGCATCATCACTGCTGTCAGGAACTATGTAATATATGATAGATTTGTATACTGGTAAATAACAGCAAATTAGTATACAAAGGTTTCCCTAGCTTACAAAACACTGACCATTGTTTGTTGTTTCTACTGTGCACCATGTGTTTAGCTTTTGGTAGCTATATCGGTCCAGCATAACATTTGTAAACAGTTAACAAATATAATAAGGACATCCTACAGCTGTGGGGACACATTTTTGGCTTGGAATGTCTGTTGAAGTAGGAGTAAGTAGTATTGTTTGTAGCTTACATTAAGTGATCTAATTTTGAAATGCTGGTTTCAGCCCAAGGTGACGACCTCTGGCAGAAAGCTCGTATCATAGGATGGACTATATTTTTATGAGTGCAAAGCAACCTTGACAGAGCCATCCTTCCAGGCAATTTTATTCATCCCAAAAGCAGGAGCAGAAGATTTGTAACAGGAGCAGAAGATTTGTGTTTAGTAAGGGATTTCCCCCTATGCACACGCACACTCACTTCTTAAAATAATTTTACTACCGAGCATTACAGCACAAGTTCTTGCATGCAGCTTAAACATCAGAGGGAATTCCTCCTTGCTATCCTCGACAGTTTGTAGTCGTAAAAAGCAGCTTCTACACTTTGTATTTTGATGTATTTGTAGCCAGGAAGCTGTGATAATAGACACTGCCTATGATCAGGCCCTATGTGCCAAGGAGCTAAATGAGTGTTTATGAGAGTAGTATAATCTGGAACTGGCGGCAAGGAAAACTACCTTGTCAAGGTGATTAAAGCAACTCTCTCTGGGGCCAATGCAGCTAAAGGCCTTTTGCTGTCACACCTGAAAACACCTTTCCTCCAGGATTGAAAACTCAGCTGTTTCCAATTTACAGGAGGAAATGATTGTCCCCAACACATTACATGTGTTAAGAGGATGCCCTTTCCCCCCTTAATTTTGGCAGTTGCATTTGATCTTAAGTCTGCAGCTGTTCCCAAGGACAGTGTGTTGTTGTTGTTGTTGGGGGACAGGCGGTAAACATGATTTAAGAAAAAGTAGCCCGAGTAACAAATAATTACAAGGTAGAAAAGTGCCTGGGAGTTAATGAAAAGGTAACATGCAGGGACTGTTAGCAAACGTCCAGCGGGGGCAAGTTGTGAGACTGACCCCCAGGTAGGGACGAAGCCTGCGTGCCCTCCTGGCTACTCGAGTCCAGGGGCACATTGATATGCGATTGTTCCCCAGCGTGAAGAACAACACACACAAGCCATTAAGGCTAAAACTACTTTATTGTAGATAAGATGCAGAGTATGCCTCTGCTGGCCAGCTCATTAAGTCAGAGCTGTGCATTAGCGTGTCCGGCATCTCTCAAGCCAGAAACGAAAGTAAAGGTACAGTACAATAACATCACGTGTGGGAAAGCTAATAGAACTGGTGGCTTTCTCACAGGATGAAAACAGACACATAGTCACGTGAGCCTCGCTGCTGCAGCTTTTGCAGCTCGGCGTGTAATAATATCCTGACAGGGACCATAATCTTCATGCCCACCATCATGGCAGAAGTTGCTTGTTCTGGAGTTTAGCTGCTACTGATGGCATTCATGAGCTGGTTGACGACACAGCGCAGGACTCTGCGGTCACTAAGGGTTGTACCCAACTATGTTCTGTTCAGCACTGCAATTAATGAACCCGAGTTAGTCGTGCCCATTAACCTCAATGGGTCTCCATCGCTTCAGAGGGCAGGACTAGAAACAATGACTAGAAATGGCAGGGAACAGATTTCAGCTAAGCATTTGGGGACGCTTCCTAAAGGTAAGAGTTGGTTAACAGAGGAGCAGTTTTGCCATGGGATCAATAGCTGCATCATGCGTTCTTCAAAGTCCCTTCCAACTGGAGTTTTCTTAATGTAATGTAAAAACAAAAACATTCTTAAAGAATAATGCATTTATTATGGCACAAGCTTTTGTGGATCAGGTTCAATGCACCATAGGAACCATCCCAAAGCTTTCTTGAATACACTGACTGGTCTAAAATGGAAAAAGTTGACTAACTGCTCCAAAGTATTGTTGATGGACAGCAACAAGGCTACATAATCTTCACCAGCCACACAGCTCCTGTACGATATGCAGGACAAGAAACATCTGTGGTCACTGACCACTGTATAAAACAGTGACAGAAAAATATCCACAGTGCCCTAGAAGTGAGAAACATGGAGGTGGTTTTGCTTTTGGTTTTGCTGGAGCAGAAGGCTAGAACCACATTGCATATCTTAAGATTTTCTACTGCTTTTCTGCAGACTTACTTTTGCATGGCAGCGGGCAAAGGCACTTAAAACGTTTCTAGCATTTGCTTAAGGGCAGAAAGGCTAACAGTATCTGATTTGAGGACCTTTGAGAAATTCCTCACTACTGGGAGGGGAAAAGATTGGATCTTCAAAAGAATGTTGGAAGAAAGTGTGAAATTGCAACCAGATTAGAATGTATTGGGCTGAAATAACAGTGTTCACAGCTGAGCTAAAAGAACCGTTGTATGCATGATGAAGACAAAGTACCTGGAGCATTGCGTCCTCAGCTAGAAAGGAATGCCATGGTTGCTGCATTTTAAGATAAACAGGCTCCAAACTGGTCACAGGGCAAAACAACAACAGCAGTAGGATAGTGGCTGGAATGCACAGTGCAGCAAGGAAATAATGGAGGCAATTTTAGCAGTGATAAAAGGGGCATAACAATAATTTTCAAACCTGTAGAAGGCTTCCACAGAGTGGGCCAAGATTACCAAAGGTCAGAGGAAAAATCCTCCAGTTGTAGTGGTGACAAGGAACACCTTCTAGCACTGCCATCCAATAAGAAGACTGCAATCACTGTTAGATTTCAAACTGGGTAGCGATGGTCATCTGTGACTTTACATGGACTGTGACAAAGGCTGGATGGAAGAAACTGAAATATTACATGGGCATTTCATTCCACCACTCGATCTGAAACACTTGATGGAGACCAGAGGTTCACTGGCTAATCCTTCTCCCCCCCTCCCCCCCCCCCGTTGCATTGCCATGGGAGGGAGAACATTTGCATTGGGAAGCCTATTGTGCTCATGGAGTCACCTCCCAATGCAATTTAGAAACCTGCCTGCACAAAGGGGACACCATGGAGGGCAGCGGTGGGGTAGGGGCAGTGCTCACTCAACCTCTGGTCACTAGTGTCACTGCTGCAGTGAGGTCCATGCAATGCAAATGCACTGGTGGAGCCAATCCAGTGCTCCTGCTGGCGTGTTTGCACCATGACAACCTCGCTGCCTCCCTCCTCTTCCAGCCCAGTACGCATCAGCAACAGAGGGGCTGTAGGTCAGTGGAGTGCTGCCACTCACATCCACTGCCTTCTGCTGCTCACACTATTCTAAACTTGTAGGATATTTAGATCCATATATAAGAGCTTTAAGGGGGTGGCACTGTGGGTTCAACCACAGAGCCTAGGGCTTGCTGATCAGAAGGTTGGGGGTTCAAATCCCTGCGACGGGGTCAGCTTCTGTTGCTCAGTCCCTGCTCCTGCCAACCTAGCAGTTCGAAAGTACGTCAAAGTGCAAGTAGATAAATAGGTACCGCTCCAGCAGGAAGGTAAACGGCGTTTCAGTGCGCTGCTCTGGCTTGCCAGAAGCGGCTTAGTCATGCTGGCCACATGACCCGGAAGCTGTACGCCGGCTCCCTCGGCCAGTAAAGCGAGATGAGCACCGCAACCCCAGAGTCGTCCGCGACTGGACTTAACAGTCAGGGGTCCCTTTACTTTAAAATAGCTTTAACAGAGGGGTAATTCCAGCAACAGCTTGCCGCAGGGAACTTTCTGTTTCCCTCGACTGCATCTGACACTTTCACTGCTGGATTATGTTCCAACAGAGTGGCTGTCCCTGCATTTTTCACTACTGTTGTGTACACTTTTTTGTCCATAACAAAAGCTTTCATCGAATACTAGAGGCGTAAAGAGATTTGCAAGAGGCAGAGTCGTACAACAGAGAAGAGTTGCCTGTACTTTTAAGACTCCCGGGCTGTAAGTACTAAAGTAATGTACATGTTGGCATACATTTTAATGGACCCCTGTGGCTTGATTAAGCTAAGAAACAGGATTCTGCTGCTGGTAGACAATTGCTTCTTAGGAAGCAATCCCAGTAGCTCAGTCTCTTGAGTGCAACCATGGAGGTATTCACATTGAAATTCTCTTCCTTTTAGCTCATAATTCAAACTTAGGCCCTGTCACATGCTGAAAGTACCTTCTCTGTGTCTCACTATTCAGGAAATGACTCTGTATGCTGAATAGTGTTAGAGATACAAACCTGCCTCAGCAGTCTTTTTTTAAAAAAATAGTGGGTTGTACTCAGCAAAGTTGTCCCATTAGTGCAAAGGTGTCCACCTGCACAGCGGGACTCCCTTCTCTCAATCTGTGCACCCCACACTCCCACCAAATCTTCTCCAGATGATTGGAGGGATACCCAGAACAGATTTCAGGGGACTCAGCAGACAAGGAGAGGGAGAGCAAGTCCCATTGCACAGGCAGAAGTCCTTGCACTAAGAGGATGACTTTGTGGGGAACAACCCATTATTTCTAAAATATTAATCCAATTCTTCATTTGCTGCTGTAGCCCGGCAGGCTTCCATAGTATTGTGAGCTGGTGCAGGGTTAGTTTGTATGGTGCCCAAGTCCCTTCTAATCCCCTGGAGGATTCCATTGTTGAATTAGCCATGGAAGGGGCCTAAGTACCATCAAAGCATGGTCTTTAGTCTGACAAAAGAAGTGGCTTTGTGTCAGAGGGCAAATGGGTGGGTCTCTTCCCTCACCTGGCTGGTAGTGAGAAAGACAATAGCCAGAGTGGAGTGTGTTAGAGCCAGGCTACAAGCGAGCGGACGGCAGAAGCCTGATGATAGCTATGAGACTATCATAGAAGCAAGACCTTCTGGGGTGTCACTGTTGTGAGCCCCTCCATCTTTGGTTCAGGTTGTATATATGTGTAAATAAACCATAAATCCTAAAGACACCACAGTCTCTGCTGTCCCTCATTCTGAAGAAACCGAACCTCAGGTAACTCCTGGATTCTCACACCACTTGGAGATTGGAGTGACATGCAACAATGAAAGAAACCGCATTCTGTGACATGCAACAATATACCGCAAGAAACCGCATTCTGTTGTCAAACTAAGCTTCCACCATTTCTTCCTAGGCCTATTTTAAGAGAATGAAATAAATAAATAAATCTGTGTACAGTGGTACCTCGGGTTACAGACCTTTCAGGTTACAGACTCTGCTAACCCAGAAATAGTACCTCGGGTTAAGAACTTTGCCTCAGGATGAGAACAGAAATCATGCGGCGGCAGTGGGAGGCCCCATTAGATAAAGTGGTACCTCAGGTTAAGAACAGTTTCAGGTTAAGAACGGACCTCCAGAACGAATTAAGTTCTTAACCCAAGGTACCACTGCACTGGGAACAAGCTCAATGCAGCAGCATTGAGAATAATGGCTACTAGTCATGATGGATATGCTGCCATTAAGCTCCCCCCCCCCCGCAAGCTTAGACAGCATTTCTAACCACTGTGGCAAACCATGGCAGTGGCGCAGGCAATTTCCCAGAATGCCTCACTCTCAGGAAGGGCTCCCTGGGCTGTTCCTAGAGCAAGGCAGAGGGAATGACTGCCAGCGCTGTTGCATTTCGAAAAATAAATTGGGGAGAGGGTAGGGGAGGGTTGTTGGGATTTCATTCCTTCACTGTGCAGATATGTGGGATTCTTTTTTTTTTTTATAAGAATTTATTGGCATTTTTCTATAACAACATATACCCACACCCACACCTACAATTAAACAAATGCAAAACAAATAAAACAAATACAAACAATGTCAAGTTTTCTTATTGCATCTTTCTAAAAAAAAAAAAAAATTTCTATTTCCATATCTTGACCATTGACTTCCCCTGCCTTTTCACCTTCGAATTTGTATCCTTAATCTACTTTATAACCATTTCTCCTGAGAAAAAAAAAGAAAATTAAATTCAATTGTATAGTTACATTCAATTTATATCTTCAACATTTTACTAAGAATGCATCGTCATAATAATACCTCGTCGTAATTCTTCTTCATTTATTCTTATCGATTTCTTATCTTAATCTACATCTTAATCTTAATCCTCTTAATCCATAAACTTAATCCACTTAAATTCACTTTACTTATACTCCACCTCACAGATCTTCGCAAATCATTCGCATCAAATCTATCTCTTCTATCCTTAAGACTACTGCTAGTAACATAAAAACTTGAAATATCTCCTTTCATGTTCGAATAAAAAATATAACAAAATATTGTTGACAGTATTCACCCTCCGATTTCAATTTACCATATCAGGCTACTTTAAGTTTTACTTAATGCTTCACCCCACACCCCCTCTGTCCATTATTCTTCTCCTGGTGGCATCAGCACTGAACTTCCATGTAACTTCCCTCTCCAAACGTCCACAGATCCAGGCACAGTCCAAACCTCTCCTTGCCACGAGTTCAGAGGTGTCCATCTCATCATCTCTCAGCTTCTTCGGTTCTTTGTAGCATCCCTTTTCTTCTTGTAAATACCTTAATTCTCTGTCCCTAGCCCCCGAGCTCACACCTCGGGGACTGGATATAAGAAATCTTGACGTCGCCTTGGGGCTGCCACCCCCAAAAAGCGAATTTCTTCTCCGAAGTAGCTCACTCATTTCTCTCCATCTTTCCATCCACCCTCTCAGCTCCTTGGCAAGGCTTTCCTCCAAAGTGTCAAAAGTTTTAAAAGCCTCCTCTGTGGGCAATTGGTTCCATTTCAGACCCCCACACAAGACTTTGACTTTTCTACAAAGCAGTTCCACCTTCAAGGCAGTGAGTTTCTGTTCATCCGTTAGTCCAGAGTTCAATACCAGTTCAAGGACGAAGCCCAGCATACTGGCAGAGGAGGAGGAAGTGGGTATCATATTTCTACTCCTGCCTCTTTGTTCGTCGCCATTTTCCTGAGCTGGAGCACAAATACCGCAACTTTAAATGGAGATATTTTCCTCTAGTTAGCTTCCCAAAAAAAGAGTTTGCCAGTCTCATGTGTCAATTTTAAATACTTTGTAGCCAGTTCTGTAGCAGTAATCACTCCAATTGGTTAGTTTCTTAAGCTCGAAGGGAGGGAGGCAGGCTGCCTTTCTCCTTCCCCCCGGATCGTTCCAAAAACACGATTTCTAATCAGATTCTTTACTCACGACCACCGGGTTCCTTTAGCTCCATTCTTCAAAGGTAGAACTTAGACGCTCACCGCGGGCTTTGTCGCCGCATTTGCATCCCGGTTGGGGCATGTCCCCGAAGCCCGGCTCCGTTGTCCCTTCACCCCCACTCCCCCTTTACAGGGGGAGCGAGGGAAGGGTTCGGAGCCTCCGCGGGCGCTGCCGGGGAGCCCAGGGTGCGGGACGCTCTTCCCGCACCCCAACCGGAGCCCCGCTTTGCGGTAGCGGGGCTCCTAACCCCCGGGATGGACAGGGCGCTTCGGACCCGAAGCAGCCCTCGACCACCCGGCGATTGCGTCGCCGCCGGAAGTCGATATGTGGGATTCTTTTATCACATGTCTGTGTGTTTACATTCCAACACAGTTGGAGTCATGGGTGCGGAAGTTGTTTTACACCTGTTCCGTTCTGTTGTGCTTTCGAATTCCCTTCTCTCCGAGGAAGAAGAGAGAGAGGAGACATGTTTTCTTTGTCCTGTTATGTATATAATAAATAGCTTAGTACTCACACCTCAAGCCTAGCTTCCACTGTTGTTTTGACTCTGCTAAGTCAATGCATGCTCACGTCTTCGGACATGAGTCGCAGGAGCACGTCGGGGCAGAAGATTGATGGATCTCCCGAGCGTCGTTCTAAAGGGAGTAACGGGCTCTGGGACGTATGCCTCATGTGTAGGCCCCCTCCCGACAAGGGTGACAACAGCAACAGGGAAGGGAGGAAGTGGAGCAGTGTGGGGGGCAGCAGCTCTGGCACCACAGTCTTACGTCAACTATGAAGCAAAATGAAGGGGATTCTCTTCCCCACCAGGAATGTGGAACCGGTAGAATAAAATGTTAGCAGAGCACGTCAGTATCATGCATAAAGAGAAAACTAAATGTCCTTCAGATCTTTCCTTTAATACTTGACTTCACAGTGTTTTACCGTTCAATAACTCCCCCCCCCCCAAAAAAAGCATAGAGGGTTCATTCTGGAAACTTTGTGGCTGCAGTTCAGCATCAACATGCACAAGAGAGCCACACACAGAACTCAAGACATTGCACATAAATTGCCAGGATTTTATTGCACTTATGTGAAAAGTGCTACAAAACCGCAGGTGCCTGAGGTGCAGAGATGATATAAATTATATAACTACTGAGAAAAGAAGCCATAACACCGGTCTTGAAAGTCCTACATTGGCTCCCAGTACGTTTCCAAGCACAATTCAAAGTGTTGGTGTTGACCTTTAAAGCCCTAAACGGCCTCGGCGCTGTATACCTGAAGGTATACCTGTATACCACCTCCATCGTTCTGCCCAGACACTGAGATCCATCGCCAAGGGCCTTCTGGCAGTTCCCTCACTGCGAGAAGCAAAGCTACAGGGAACCAGGGAGAGGGCCTTCTCAGTAGTGGTGCCCGCCCTGTGGAACGCCCTCCCACCAGATGTCAAAGAAATAAACAACTATCTGACGTTTAGAAGACATTATCTGAAGGCAGCCCTGTTTAGGGATGTTTTTTTAATGACTGATGTTTTAATGTATTTTTAATCTTTTGTTGGAAGCTGTCCAGAGTGGCTGAGGAAATCCAGCCAGATGGGAGGGGTATAAATAAATAAATAAATAAATAGATGCTAATGAAACACACCAAGGTTTTCAGGTGATGTTTGCCATGCAGGAAAAAAAGCCAGCATATCCTCTTTGCATTATTTGGGGCGGAGGTGGGGCAGCAGTAAAGGTTCCCCTGCTATTGAGGGGCATACAACACATGCTGTTGGACGGCATTTCTCTGGCCACATCCCTGATATTAGCAGTTGAATATATATTTTCAGTGCTCCCTTATGACATTTCTATGGTTGTTTTGAAAGAGATGGTGCTCTTGAGAGGAACCATCATTCACCCATCTTTTCTAATGAAATATAAATCTGGAGATCCAGGATAGTGCACCAACGTTTGTTTGTTCCTGGAGAAGCAGAATGGAATGAAGGGGTTGGAGCAATGGGCTTCTAGGGAGGAACCTAGAGATCTGCCCTAGACCCAGTCAGAACATTGACCCACCTACTTCAGAACTGTCTGCACTGACTGGCAGTGCCTCCCCGGGGTTTCAGCCCTGCCTGGAGATTCCAGGGAGCTGAACCTGGAACCTCCTGAATGCTAAGCAGATTCTCTACCACTAAACTGTAGTAAAGAGAATAAGGAAGGGATCAGCAACATTTCCTCCAGATGTCAATTTTACTACCAAAGCAAAACAGTGGTACCTCGGGTTACATACGCTTCAGGTTACATACTCCAATAACCCAGAAACAACACTTCAGGTTAAGAACTTTGCTTCAGGATAAGAACAGAAATCGTACTCTGGCGGCGCAGCGGCAGCGGGAGGCCCCATTAGCTAAAGTGGCGCTTCAGGTTAAGAACAGTTTCAGGTTAAGAATGCACCTCTGGAACGAATTAAGTACGTAACCAGAGGTACCACTGTACTCTATATATTGCTACTAAAGTAAGACTCTCTCTGTATAAAGACTCTTTATATAAACAGGGTAGACACGTGAAAAGAAGCATAAGTTTGCCACATTTGCTTTGAGTTTGACTCTAATTTGTTATACAGGGATAGAAGCATGTCATAATGAACCCACCCTAAGCAATAGGGTTTTATTTGGAGTGGTGCTATGGAGATGTGCTGGCAGTACAGGGATTTCTCCTTGCATGGAGGAAGGACGTTCTCCCCCTGAGCACTCCCTAAATCTCTTCTGGGTTTTCCCCAAACCCTCCAAAACAGATTTGGGAATGGTGAGGGGGGGCACAATTAAGGGAGTGGAGATGGGCAGGGGAGGAAATCCCATTGCACTAGCACTAATCCCTGTGCCACCACAACTATTTAGTTGAAGGGCACCCACAGGATTTGGTCTTCCCCAAGAAAACCAAACCACACAGGAGCATAGTTCCATTGCGAGGTGATAAAGGCACTTTAAAGTCTCCGAATAAAACCAAGCTAAAAACAGGAGCACTATTAATCATAAGATGAAAGGCAAGGAGAATGAGAGCCCATATATTAGACAGATGGGGAGACCCTGGAATGCACCCTCTCCCCTCCCCAATGTTTATAAACTTTTAACTTATAAATTTATTTATTTATTTTTTAAAAGGTGAAATGGGTCAGGAAGGAGTGGGCAGCATCTCTAGCAACTGCTGACATACACCTTAAGGAAGCTGGCCTCATGCTTTGAGAACTATAGACATTCTGATTGGAAAAGAAATGGGGTATCGGTAAGTCATGCTGTGGCAGAGAGGAAAGATGTTGCAATGCAGGGATACATGCAGTCGGTGTACATTTCCTCGCTACTCCCCATCCCCCCTTTTTATTTTGAAACACCAAATATTGGCTATAGCTAGAGGCAGGATGTCAGCTTTGAGAAACAATGGCCAGTGACTTTAGAGCAAATCCTGTGTTCTCAGGGCCCTCAGTTGCACAGAAAGTCAACAAAAAGCTAAGAATAACTAAGGGACCAACAGGAAGGTAAGAACAGCACATTTGTCTTTCCTCCCAGGCCCAGAATACCTGTCATCCTTTCCTTTTCCCTTCTTGGGACCACAGAGCACCATTTACTATTATAGACATAAACTGTGTCAAAAAAATGTCAAGATTGTGGTTCTTATGTATATACGCTGTTTTCTATGATATGATATGATGTTCAGTGCTGAATTCTAACATTCATTCTTTCCTGCATTAGAAAAATGGGGATACACAGCCCAATATTTCTCCCACGATTTTATGTGCAGATCACAGCATCTCGCTGCTGCTCGCTTGCAATGTGACAATAACAGTAACTCGCCTCACAGTGTGAAGATGATGGAACTCAAGCTCTGCAAACCTCCTTTCACGCGACGGAGGCAAGGCTATACATGCTTGTTTGAGAGGGAGCACCACCGACTACACTGATACCTGCATTGGACTGTTGGGGAAAGGGCTGTAATTCAGTGGCAGAACACCTGCCAGGTTCAATCCCAGGTGTCTCTAGGTAGGTCTAGAAGGGACCCTCTCTTGAAATCCAGAAGAACAATACTACTGCAGTCAATACTACACGAGATGGACTAATATCTGACTCAGCAGAAGGCAGCTTCCTGTGCTCTGATGACTAAACATGCACATGATCAACTTGCTTCAGTAGCAACCTCGTTCACATTTCCTAGGAAACAATGGGAGTTACTTCTGAATAAGCATTCTTGCATAAGAGAAGGAAGTGCAGATCAGGTACTCTTAACTGGAAGCCAATGCAAATTTACTTGGAAGAAGCAGATGACCCTCGTGGTCCCTTCCAACTCTACACTTCTGTGATTTTATTATTCAAAGTCTTGCTTTTTTTAATGGGGAAAGCTATAGCTTCCCACAACATGAGGTCATGAGCAGCAACGACTGGGAATGGTCACTATTCTGCTTTCCTCCTCTTTTGCATGCCAAGTGTGGGCCCTGAAAATTTTACTTTTTAAACTAATCACAGGCCCCTGTAATATCCAAGCTCAGTTCAATTTTTTTATTTGAAAAGCAACCCAGATCTGAAATAGTATGGCCAGATGCAAAGAAAACAAGCCTTCTGCACCTTCAGTAGTGGTGTAGAATATCTGAAATCCTTTCTTCTAGCTAACTATTACATGAACAAGAGCCCTGGTCATCCTCGTGGCTTATTTTCATAGCAGGAAGAAATGAGTTGCTCCCATTAAACTTAATGGGGTTTACTTTTTGAGAATAGATAGGTGAGCAGACAGATAGATAGAATCAGGCTGCAAATCACCAAATCTCCCAAGTCACTGGGTTTGGAAATGTTTTTCAGTAGCACATCTAAATCCAGGCTCTACCCTTTTCTGTTGGATAGAACCAAGCCAAAGAGTGGGGGAATGGGGTGTTTTTATCATTATGTTGAATGAGAAGCACTGGGAGCCTTGATCATTGGAAGCTGTCTGACCCCCCCCCCCTTAAACAGACTCCTGCTGGTTCTCTGGGTCAACCTGGCTCTGTCTGGTTAAGGAAGCTCCAGAGCTATTTCCAGCAATAGCAAAAGAAAACAAAACGGACAACAGGAAATTATGCATTGCAGATACCCTGCAAATCAGCTGCTGCTGCCAAGCATTTTTGTTCATA
This sequence comes from Lacerta agilis, assembly GCF_009819535.1. Taxonomy (NCBI): domain Eukaryota; kingdom Metazoa; phylum Chordata; class Lepidosauria; order Squamata; family Lacertidae; genus Lacerta; species Lacerta agilis. The sequence continues at coordinate 93,694,202 of NC_046313.1, read as the reverse complement.
GAAGATGCATGTGATAACCCTATGCACACTTACACAGGAGTAAGTCCCACTGAACTCAGCAGGCCTTTCTTCTGAGTTAACGGCAAGAGGAATGTGTTCAGTGAGAAACGTATTGAGGGAAGGGTACAGTCTTGGGTCCAGTCCCTGCTAGTCTCCTCTTCTGCAACAGCTCATAGATCCAGCTGTCCCATTTCCTGAGAGGCACAGCCTCCATGCAGGAAACAGCCATAATAGACAAAAGAAAGCATCATTTTATTCAAACGGTGATGACCACTGGCTGAGATTGCTTGAAAAGGAGATAAGACCAATTAATGGGGGGTTTAGAAAATCATTAGCTATTAGCCATTTAAGGAAACTCCAGGTTCACAGCAGTATGTCACCTGACTCCCATTTGCTAGGAAGCAATAGGTGAGGGCTGCTGGCTTCATGCCTTACTTGTTGGCTTTCCAAAGGCATCTGTTTGTCCACTGTGAGAAGCAAGAATGTTGGAATAGATTTGGTCTGATCCAGAAGAGCTCTTCTGTAACCAAGCACAGCCCCAACTCTCTGTTTCGGGGCACAATGAGAAATGTAAAATGGCAGATAGAGCCAGAAGTGGATCCACTATGTTTGGTTCCCAGCAGGTAGGCTGCTGTTGCTTACTAGGAAATGGGGAGAGGAGAGTTGGTGGGAAAGTTGCCATGGTGCAAACACACTGGATGGGGTTCAACCAGTGTTTGAAATCCCCCTGGGCGCCAGGTCCAATTGTGACCACGTGGAGATCTCTGGGGTGCCAGGTTGGTGACTGACATCTCCATCTGGCTGGCCCCTTCAACTTTCTTAAGCAGGAAGAAGAAGAAGAAGAAGAAGAAGAAGAAGAAGAAGAAGAAGAAGAAGAAGAAGAAGCGGAGGAGGAGTTTGGATTTGATATTCCGCTTTATCACTACCCGAAGGAGTCTCAAAGCGGCTAACATTCTCCTTTCCCTTCCTCCCTATGGATGCTGATGGATTTGTGTCTCAGCTTGTAACTCCCCCTGACCTCGCCTAAAGGCTGTCCATATATAAATTATATACAAATCTTGAAATAATTTCCATAGCAGCTCCAGCCAAGTTTTTTTGAGTAGCAGACCACATTAACACCGTCAATTAATCAGGGAACCAGGCAGGGGGCCTTCTGGGTAGTGGCACCCGCCCTGTGGAATGCCCTCCCACCAGTTGTCAAAGAGAAAACCAGCTGCACTAGACTTTTAGGAGGAGGAGAAGAAGAAGAAGAAGAAGAAGAAGAAGAAGAAGAAGAAGAAGAAGAAGAAGAAGGGTTTGGATTTGATATTCTGCTTTATCACTACCTGAAGGAGTCTCAAAGCGGCTAACATTCTCCTTTCCCTTCCTCCCCCACAACAAACACTCTGTGAGGTGAGTGGGGCTGAGAGACTTCAGAGAAGTGTGACTAGCCCAAGGTCACCCAGCAGCTGCATGTGGAGGAGCGGAGACACGAACCCGGTTCACCAGATTACAAGTCCACCGCTCTTAACCACTACACCACACTGATAATCAGAAGAGCTTATTTACTGCATTTATATCCCACCTTTTATAAGCAACAACAACTGAAATGCCAAGAATTTGGCATAGTGGCTCTGCCTCTCCCAGTGAGCTGCGTCTGTGCTAGACCCATCCACTTGTTACTTCTCAAAGCTGTGGTTCTTCGCTGCTACCTACAGCCACCAGTCCAGCGATGGAAGAGGTGGCCCACCAGAGGACACTTTGTCTGGAAGGGCTCCTTCAAACCCAGAGCCAGCCCTGGAAGTTAACAGCCCTAACAATGAAAATGCACAAGTCGCCTTCTCCATTTGCTCCCAGCCGAGTACACTGCCTCTGTTTTATTTCTAGCCTGGCCTTGCCAAAGTATTCCTCACACAATCCATCTGTTTGCAACTTTTCCATCTAGCATTTCAGCCGTGCTTCTTCTTGAGAACTTGGCATGGTCAGAAAATGGCACCACATGGAAGAAAACCAAACACTGGTCTATGAGCTGTTGACAAGGATAAAGGAAATGACACAAGCAACTAGACAAAACAATTTGGGTTCGGAAAGGAAGCAGGATCTAAGCCATGGCTTTATTGTCTTGCCACATTACAATACAGTATTCTGAGGACTTGAACTTTAATATTCAGCTATAAGAAAAATGTGTTCATGTGTGTGTGTGTGTGTATTATCAGCACATTTCCATGCAATTCAGGCTAGACTATGATAGTGCATCTGGCGCGAAAGAAGGAAAGGTTTCTTTACTGAGATGGGAGCAAAGAATTTAAATTTTCCAAAATACAGCTAAGACAATGAGGAAACATAAATGATCTTAGTAGCACATGCTTACTTTGTCCAGCATCAAAGCCGGAAAAATGTTAAATTAAGAATAGTTTTGTCAATTCAAGCTGAACACACAATTTAAAAAAACACAGAACATAAACAAAGCTGTTCTCCTGGTGTTCAAAGGAAAAGACTTGGGATTAGCAGCAATCTGCTAATTAAAAGTCATCAGATGAAGCTGCATGCCACAGTACAGTAAACAATGTCTGGTGGAATAAACTTCTGTCTTGCACATTTTATAACCACACCATGCTGAATGGGCAAATATCTAAAATCCAGTTTCATTTGTTACAAATACTACACTTGAAGTTCGTGATTGGCTGTCATTGGTTAAAAGCAGCCATGGGGAGCAATTTGTGATCAGGGCCGCTGCACAAGGGAAAGGTTTGTTTTAACCCTTTCACTCACTCCCCACCCCCACTCCCGAAGCTGCTATTAACTATGAAACTCACTGTATCATCTCTCAGGCATCGGGTCAATATATTTTCATTCTCTTGGGCACTTGAATGGTTTGTATATAGCGTGCCGGATGGATGCTGTATTTATACTCAGAATGAGGTTTTCAATTCAACCCTATGTTGTTTGATATTTAATTGTTTTGAGTTTTTTTAAACTGAAGGTAAGATGACCTAGCAGTTTCAAAGCATGTCAAGTGGAAGTAGATAAATAGGTACCGCTCCGGCGGGGAGGTAAACGGTGTTTCCATGCGGTGCTCTGGTTCACCAGAAGCGGCTTAGTCATGCTGGCCACATGACCTGGAAGCTGTATGCCGGCTACCTCGGCCAGTAACACGAGATGAGCGCCACAACCCCAGAGTCATCCGCAACTGGGCCTAATGGTCAGGGGTATCTTTACCTTTACCTTTAGGATGACCCTGCAACATGAGGCTAAAGGCCCATCTAGTTTGGCCTGTTCTCTCAATGGCCAACTACAGGTGAAACTCGAAAAATTAGAATATTGTGGAAAAGTCCATTTATGTAATAAATTGTTTTCATTAGCTACTGGAGTTTAATATATGAGATAGACTCATGACATCAAAGCGAGATATGTCAAGCCTTTGTTTGTTATAATTGTGATGATTATGGCGTACAGCTGATGAAAACCCCAAAGTTGAAATTGTTAATTTGGGGTTTTTATCAGCTGTACTCCATAATCATCACAATTATAACAAATAAAGGCTTGACATATCTCGCTTTGCATGTCATGAGTCTATCTCATATATTAGCTTCACCTTTTAAGCTGAATTACTGAAAGAAATGAACCTTTCCACGATATTCTAATTTTTCGAGTTTCACCTGTAGATACCACTGGGAAGCTCATGCGCCCAACATTAGCGCAACCACCCTCTTCTATCATCCCTAGCAAATGGAACACAGAAGCATGATACTGGAGGTAATGTAGCAATCATGAATAGGAACCATTGCTTATAAAATATTTTGTTTAATTGAATTGTATGTGATTATTTTGGTTATATAGACAGATAGAGAGATGGTGTATGTGTTGCAAACATCTTTTTAGCTGTAGCTAATGGGTAGAGACAACTGAAGTCAGGGAGAGATTGTACCCATCTCTCTTAGCACCACAGCCCCAAATCCAAATGCCTCTGTCCGTAGGGAGGGAAGAGTTCTTCCACATCACACCTAGTTTGACTCCCAGCAGCAAGCTAACAAGATCCTCTTTTGATTTAGCACTTCTCCTTAATTAACATCGTCCCTGCCCTGCTATACTATGCAATTGACTGCTGAAGCTTTTGATTATGAGTATTCAACATGCAGTTATAAAGAGAGAGATTACCAGCACAGGGGGGAATATCTGTCATTAACTGGTTTTATTTCTCCTATGGCACAGAGCCCAGCACCCTGATGGGGATGCAAATTGGATGAGTGGAAAACGGGTTGGTAACCTCACCTCCACAAGTGATCTGCACGGATCAGCTGAGAAGGGGGGTGGGCTGTGTGCCCGTTTGTGTGCCTGCCATTTGAGTGCTGTGGGGGGAAATGGGAGGCCACACGTCAGTGGCTTGCGACCTACAGAGGATTGACCAAGGGTGAAAAGGGGTGAGGAACCCTTACTGCAGGTGAAAATTGGCATATCTTTTACAGAACCACCTTAGACTTATTCACATGACCATTTTAAAAATAGCATCCTAAAACTGATTCACCTCCATGAGGTAGCTGGATATGGCAACACATGATGATGATGATAATAATAATAATAATAATTTTATTTATACCCCGCCCATCTGGCTGGGTTTCCCCAGCCACTCTGGGCGGCTTCCAACAGAACATTAAAATGCAATAAACCATTAAACATTAAAAGCCTCCCTAAACAGGGCTGCCTTCAGATGTCTTCTAAAATTCTGGTAGTTGTTTTTCTCTTTGACATCTGGTGGGAAGGCGTTCCACAGGGTGGGTGCCACTACTGAGAAGGCCCTCTGCCTGGTTCCCTGTAACTTGGCTTCTCGTAGTGAGGGAACCACCAGAAGGCCCTCAGCACTGGACCTCAGTGTCTGGGCAGAACGATGTGAAAATCGTTACTCATCAGTGCCACTGCTTTCTGGGAAAGGAAATGAATTGCATTCATCTGAAATGCTGCCATGTGCACAAACTTTTCCCACAGTACAGGGCTAAATGTGGTTTCTTTTTTACCTGTCTCAGGTGCTGAGCGATATTGCTGCTTTAGTGGATGACAAAGCCTCTCCTTTCTAGGTTTGGCATGGCAAATGTGATAGTTTGCTGCTGTCCCACAATCTGATGTTTTTTTGGGGGGCTCATCTCCTCAAGGCTTGTAAAAACATGCATTCCACCTCTCCACCAAATGACATTGAGGCAGCTCATAACATAAAGTAGAAACTGAAAACATAAAAACCAGCCACATGAAACATTGTGATAAAAGACTGACCGGTAAGCTTATGACTGGATGAGACTTGAATTTAAAGACTTTCTGTCTCGTATCTCATATCTTTAAAAGTATTATAATACATGGCATCTAATATTAACCCCTTTTCTTCTGCAACATTGACCCTGGGTAATGTGATAAGATGGGGCCACATGAGACGAATCCATGCTAGTGTTCCTCCCCATAAGAACTGCGAAGAAGACCCAGCATATGACTAAAGCCTCTGTGACTGCCTAATAAAAGTGAATGAGCCAAAGTATGGACTCTGTTTGTCAACTCCAGACAGCCCCACAGCAACCTAGATTTTTTACTACAACCCAGATTAGGAGGAGTCGCACCAATGGCACAGGAGACGTGGGTGTTGGGAACAAGATTAACATCATGGCCAGGCTCAAGCTGACACCACTTGAACCAAGGACGTCTGAATCGTGGCTCCAGAGTTAAGAATCCCTAATCCTGCTCTTCTAGGGCAGCTGTCTTTTGCACCAGGAATCCTACACATTCCCTTGCCACTTTCAGTGCAGGCAATGAGCCTTGGGGGAATTAACCAAGACTGGGAGTGGTAGGCTCCAGACCAGAGGACTGCCCCTTTAAGACCTTCCACTCTTCAGGTAAGAGGCAGAGCCTAGGAATTAACTAGGAAGAGGCAGAGCCTTGGGGGAATTAACCAAGACTGGGAGTGGTAGGCTCCAGGCCAGAGGACTGCCCCTTTAAGACCTTCCACTCTTCAGGTAAGAGGCAGAGCCTAGGACAGGTAATCTAGCCCTGGAGGGAATAAATGGTTCAGCCTCAGAAATTGTCAGAACACTGGTGATTGATTGCCTGGAGCTCTCCAAGGTTCTGTAATGGTACCCTATGTTGGTGCCCCATAGTGCTAAGGCCCTACAAATTGCCAGGGTGGTGGTGGTACTGAATTTGGGTTTCTAATCACCAATATCTATCAATATATTCACTCTTTGTAATAGAGTCCCACTGAACTGCAAAAAAACCCTACTCAGTGTATTTTTTTAAACAGAGCAAATCCAAAAGTTCCCACTGTATACTACACAATAGATCCATACTTGATTATCCTCAATATGAAAAACCACTTCCCCTTCAAGAAGAAAGCAACAGGCATGTTACACAAATCAAGGCTAGGAAACATTCCTTCTCCCTTCCCAGGGTTTGCTGTGCAGCACTCACGACCACCTCCCACCTCTTCTCCCAAATGCAAGATTTTGCAGGAAAGGAAGCAAATAAAGTTACGAGCATGTTGTGAAAGCGTGTTGCTTGCATCACTTATTTTAAAAAGCTATTCAAGGCCTATTGAGAATCTGGTGGATTCATCAACAACTGGTATTAAGCCAAAAAAGAAAGTGGGTGATGTGCAGAAAGCAAGGTCATATATACCCAGAAGTGACTTTTATATACAATGGTGCAACATTTAACCACTGCTTTGTAAGAGTGTAAGGATGGGCTAAGGGGCAAATTTAAGCATCATTCTAGATGTACACACCACTGAGCTTTCATTAGACAGTAGTTTATGATTCTGCTATTCCAGAAAAAGGAAAGAATGTACTAGCTTATTCTCTGCTCCTATGCCTTTTCAAGTTCTCATCATACTCTATCAAGGAGGGGGAATATGTGGCCTTCCAGATGTTGCCAGACAACAAATCCCATCATTCTTTACCAAGCTGGATGGAGCTAATGGGAACTGGACTCCAACAACTTCTGGAGGGCAACAGGTTCCCCACCTCTAGCTATACATGCTTCTGCTTTTAATGGGATTTTTATATTGTTGCTAAGGCCCCTTATGCATCCTAATGGACCAATATTTCCCAAACTTGGGCCCCCAGTTGTTGTTGGACTACAATTCCCATCATCCCAAAACAAGTGGTTTGGGATGATGGGAATTGTAGTCCAAAAACAACTGGAGGCCCAAGTTTCAGAAACCTTGTGATGGATGGAAAAACTGTTTATATTGAATTACATCATAAAGAAAACAATTAATAGGTACTATAGATCCTAACATGGAAAAAGGTTTTGCCTCTCTGGTCCCTAATTTGTAAAATGGGATTATCTGGCACAAATCAGCCTGAAAGGCACCACCTTTGATTCCTCTGATTTGTAGAAGTTGACAACGGCTACTCTCACCCGCAACCATTCCTTTAATTCTACTGCGCAAATCCTTACAATAGAGCCAGTACCTGGAACTACAGATGGGGCGATGAACTCAAGGGCCACATTCTTTCTTGGAGAATTTTCTGAGGGCCATATCTCAGTGGGTGATAGGGCCAGGGGCAAAAGTGAGTGGAGAAATGAATGCAACACTCACGTTTGTACAGCAAGATTTCTGTACATGCCTCTCTCTACTCCATCCAGGCCAACAAGAAGCATCGACAGCCAGGACACATACCAGCCAGGCAAAAACATCCAAGGAGGATACAGAGAAAGACCAGTCATGGGCATGGCTTGGAAGAGAGGGTGTATCCTGAGGACGTTCTTGAGGGCCAGGGAAAGAATATTGAGGGCCATGTTAAAACCACACATCTTGGACTGCACCATGACTCAAATAAAAATTTTCTCCCTCCCTCCCCACAACCTCCTGTAGAGAGCATATTTCAGTTCCCAAGCTAGTTCCGAAAACTATTTTTTCTTCTACCCCATAATCACTAGACCAAAGTCTGGAAGCCTATACCAACACACCTTCCTGCAGCTTTAACTTCAATACTAAGCTTGTCTACTGAGAAGTAAGTCCTACCAAATTCAATGGGGCTTCCTCCCATGTAAGTGTAGTTATGATTGAGGCCCCATGAAATTGAATCATGTCCCTGTTTCCAGATTCTAAAAACCTTGCTTTTCACTAAGCTCTCTCTGATTGTGGGCATATTTGCTCTCAAAGCTCCAATTAGGTTTCCTGAACAAACTGTATATAAAATTAATTAGGCTATGACATTCCCTCCTATGAAGCAACTTCTTTTTACTGTTTTACCGTACAGTAGTAAAATGATCTCCAAAAAAATATAAATTAAACAAACTTATCAGTCACCCACTTGGAGATGACTTTTTTTTGTAATCCTAGTCAATCTGTAACTTCCCTGCCTGCAGTTATAGGGCACCGAGGAAGCAATATTAAAAAATCTCAATTAGGTTGTATTTGGGCATAGGCCAAGTCTCGCTTTGTCACAGTACTTGATGATACATCGTTCCAATTTCCATTTTCATCTCTAGGAAATTAATTTTGTTGCTCCCTTGCACTTGTTTATTTTTTTTTTCAAATACACAAATAGAATCCCAAGGAAGTGGAGATGCGCAATCTTCTCCACACCCTTCTCCTTTTAAATTAATACTTTATCAGGTGTGCCATTTTTATTTTAACCAGACGGATGCAATTTATTTAGTGCCTGTTCCAAACGTCCTGCTTCTCCAGACTTGCAGCATTCACAATTACAACTGAAGCCATGATTGCTCAAGCAGAAGCTCCTTGTCTAGGGGCAAGAGATCGCAGATTAGCGCAGGCCTCCAGAAGTTGCTAGACTACAAGTCCCATCATCCTTGACCATTAGTCATGCTGGCTGGCGGCTAGTGGGACTCCAACAACATGGGGGTGGGTGGGGAGACAAGCCACATTGGCTACCCAGGTTGGCAGATGCCAGAGACAAACAACGAGTGAAATTCTATGCATGTCTTCTTGAAAGGAAGCCCCTGGAACTCTCCTCCCAGTGTGTGTAGAATGGCAGCCCTATACTGGCTGTGGGCAGGTGCCCTTGCTGTAGTGTTGCAGACAACTGCCAAGAGCATTTTTATCTCATCATGCTCACCCAAACATATTAGTTAGTTATTATCTATGCTCGTTTTAGAAGCTTTACCGATAGTGTGTGTTCTGCTGATAATTATCATATATATATATATATATACTTACTTTTTAACAGTTTTGTGGATTTAAACTTTTATTGATAGTTTTGTGTTAAAGCTATTTGTAAATCTGAACAAATAAATGCCTCTAACTCTTGATAAGAAGTTTTTTTTAAAAAAAATGGGGTAAAGCATAGTAATTTCATTGCGTAATGTAGTTCTAGGCTGTTGTCACTTATACAACAGTAAACGCCCCCCCTCCCCATTGACAGTTTTCTTTGTGTACATAAAAAGCACTGGGTTCAACTGATATTTTTGCTGCTGGGGTGTGTGTGTGTGTGTGTGTGTGTGTATATATATATATATATATATATATATATATATATATATATATATTGTCCCAGACAATATATATGTATCAGTGGTGGGGTGGTGTTTGTCCCGTCCCCCCCCCTCCCAAAAAAAAATCCCGTTAAGTTTTTGAAACAAAAAAACAGATCAAGGTACAGGTAGGTAGCTGTGTTGGTCTGCCACAGTCAAAACAAAATGTTAAAAATTCCTTCCAGTAGCACCCTATATATATATAGGGTCTGGTGACTTCTGTTTCAGTGTATCTGAAGAAGTATGCATGCACAAGAAAGCTCATACCAATAACAAACTTAGTTGGTCTCTAAGGTGCTATTGGAAGGATTTTTGTTGTTGTTGTTCAGATCAAGGAAAACATGCAAGTGCCCTTGGTTATGTCCGTCCCATCAACAGACGTTCTAATTATCAAGAGAGAGATCATATCGGACAATTTCTCTCTCTCCTCCTCCTCCTCCTCCTCCTCCCAACTTGTAACCGTATTTTATCTGAAGAGATCAAGGAATCATTATAGATGGTGAAGCCACAAAACAGGGCGGGGGAACACACAAAAAGATAATTGAAACCGCAGCATGTCATTGTGCTTTCAGGTCCCATTCTCAATTGTCATCTTTTTTCCAGGAGTGCTCAGCATTTCAGGGCACTCTTAAGTATTAGCGGTAACTTTTTTTTCCTCATCAAGTTTACGCTTCTGTAAGTCGTTCTGTTTAACGCACAACATAACCTTTTCAGTAGTAGAAAGCACCTTGGCAATGTAATGCAAGGGGGAGCTGTTTTCTTATTTGCTTGGGTTCCAGCAGAAAGGGGATTTCAGTGACACTTATTAAAACAATGGAAAGTGAGGTAAGAAAGTAAACTAAGAAGCATCTTTTGAAGGTTCCTATACAGGTATTTTAATCATTCTTAAAGGCCGTTCAGGTGTAGTCTGTGAATTACAGACATTGAAGTACTAAGTGGCACAGTCCAGACATAAAGCTTGCCATCTCTGTAAAAGATGAAGCCACGTTTTTATCCAAATGCTTATTTATTTATTTTTATTTTTTAAAAAAGCTTCAACTAACAAAGTGGTTCCGCTTCTGCTTTCGATTATTTCAAATTACTGGCCTGGCTGATGCTCTGTTTAATTAGCGCCCAGATTGTGTACCCCCGTTTCTCTTTATCAGTTTAAATTGAAACCAAGTGGCAGGGAGTCATTCCATGGGGACTTAAACAAGGTTTGCAAATGTCTCTCTATTCATCATGCATCTGCCTCGCTCCACTTTTCATCTGTGCACCAAGCTTAATCCTCCTGGCTCAGTTAGGTGAGAGAGGCCAGAGTTGCTGGCCAAATCTCTCATTTGGCCAAAGCCCTCAGCAGAAACCAGCACAAGGTAGGAGGAAGAAGGAAAGAGAAAACACTGGAAGGCATTAATATTTTCGGGCAATGGCAGAGAAACGGAAGCATGCTGAATGCAAGGGATCATCTGGTGATTATTATTATTATGTGGGCAATTTATATACTGCTTCATATTTCAAGGAAAATCTCTAAGTGGCTTACAATGGCCTAGAAATATTCACAAACAAAAGTCAATTTCAAAAAAAAAGAGTCACAAAACACCCACATTTGGAACGGCACAGATAACAGTTAAATTAGATATCTGCTTATGCATCAATATAAAATGAGACAACTAAAATATGTTCAGTTTGCCAAATTCAACCAGTTTGAAGTTAGTAATAATATTTGCAAATAAATAAGAAAAGGTGAATTTAAGCCTGCAATCCTATACCCACTTACCTGAGAGCAAGTACCATTGAACTCAATAGGACTTAGTTCTGAGCAGACATGTGGAGGATTTCACTGTAAGGCTGCAGTCCTAAACACACTTACAAGGGAGTAAGTCCTGTTGGGCACAATGGAACTTACTTCTGAGTATACATGCACAGGATTGCACTGTAAATCTACTGGTTCATAACAAGATTAGGAGCTTGGCCACACTGGAATTTACTGTGTCTTTGCAGCCTTTCTCGTTTAATTTGTGTAGTTCACATGTTACTCTCAAACAACACCAATCTTGATGCGTGTCCCCTGTAAATCTAGGTTTTTCTGATACAGGCAAAATCTGATAAACTGAGGAATCGCCCCACCCCTCCTTTCAATCCCTCAGATTTACACAAAACCAGAAAACTGCACAAGCAAAATTAAAATTGCCTGACACTTCTCGGGTGGGTAATTTAGAACAACAAACAAACAAACAAGTTGGGTGTGCAGCCATTGGTGTGCATGCCCTTTCGGTACCACCTAATTACTATAAGAGAATCAACCAATTAGAAGGCCAGGACAAACACAATGGAGCACCTGCTGGTGTGAATGGAAAAGACCAAAGTTGCTCTTCATAAACAAATTCTAATATATGTGGGAGTGGACAACTCTGGTCTAATCTGATTGGTGGGGAAAAGGATGAACAGCTAAATACTGTACTGCTGAAATGTGGACAAGCCCTAACTCTGTGGCTCTGACTGTAAAAGATCCAGGATTAGCAAGAGACTATAGAAACTGATTTGGTCATATCTTGCTGGGGCACACCCTGTGTTAACTGATAGATATCAACTCAGCTGCTGCCTTTCTTGCCTGAGGTGGAGGGGTTGGTCTAAGCCTGCAGTTCCGTGGATCAGACTGAAAGGAGACACAGATTTTTCCTCGGCAATAACTCTACAGTGGTTGTGGCCCTCCTAGAAAGCTAGTGGGGAGCAGTATCTGTTGGGGTGGTACTGCTCTGGACCTCTATCCTAGGCTCACCTTGTACCGGTATATTTGTAAATAAATTCAAATATTACAATATGAAACAAGCTTCATGTAACCTCTTTCTGAAGAAAACTGAACCCTGCACCCCTAAAACATTCCATTGCTCAGAAGTGGGGCACACATGCCTAACAGAATTAGGGTGTTGCAAGTTGAAATATATTGTTTCTGGCAACTTTGAAATTAACAGTTGTATGAAGATTTGCTTGCCATTCTTTTCAAAACATACAGTATATATAACCAAAAATCCAATTAAAATTTGGCTCCAATGAAATACTCAGTTAACAAAAATCTGTAGGCCCCTCTTACAGGTCTCTCTCTTGGACTCAAAGGCCACCTTCATATATACAGGAATCCATATACAAATTACGTTTCAGTTAAACTACCGGTAGTCACAGAAAGAGTGGCAATGATGATTTCCTAATTTGAAACACACCACTATGAGCTTGGAAACCATTTGGGAAACTGGTTGTGGGGCATATTTTACCTCAGGTCCATGGAAATTCAGGAATGTTTTTTTTGGGGGGGAGGAACAACCACCTCACTGTTTGGCAAGATGATACAACCACCGGCTGATCAAGTGCTCATATGCTTCCCACTAAACACCCCACCAAGTTGCGAAGGGGTTATGTATGGTATTTCACCAAAGTGGCCATATTCATCATAGTTTGTGCCCTCACACATTTGTCTGAATAGGGCTAGTGTATCAGTCAGAGTGTTGAACCTAGGTTGACATCTCTATTGGCCATGAAACTCAGTGGGGAATCTTGATGTGGTTACTAGTCTTCAGCCAAACCATAATAAATTATTATTATTATTATTTTATTATTTATACCCAGCCCATCTGGCTGGGTTTCCCCAGCCACTATGGGCAGCTTCCAGCAGAATATAAAAACAATAAAACATCAAACATCAAAAAATTCCTGATGCAGGGCTTGCCTTCAGATGTCTTTTAAAAGTCAGATAGTTGTTTATTTCCTTGACATCTAATGGGAGGGCGCCACTACTGAGAAGGCCCTCTGCCTGGTTCCCTGTAACCTCACTTTTCGCAATGAGGGAACCACCAGAAGACCCTCAAAGGAGGACCTCAGTGTCATAGGCTTGTTGTAAGGTTGTTAAATGGGTTTAAATGCGAAGGGTGTGTAATTTGGGGTGAGCAGCTGTGGAATGCAATACTGAAACGTGATATGACTACACATGTGATTAGGAGAGAGATAGCAGAGAAAAGCAAAATGAAGGGAAATGGGCACAAAAAACGACGCAGGAAGAGGGACTATTGTAGGAAACTGAGGGAGGAAACGGACAAAGGAAAGGCAGTACAACAAACGCCACAAAAAAGCTAGCCAGATCAGAACGTCAGTAAAGTCAGGATCTCAGGATCTCATGTTGGTAGGTTTTATTTCTAGACCTGCTCAGCATATGCAGAGCCGCAGCACGCAATAGAGAAATAGCATGCAACCATTTGCACATCAGCACAGAGCAGTGCATTTGGGCTTTAGCTTCCTTAGGGGAAAAGGTGAAAAACATTGCTGTCAGAGGACTACTACAGCTGTCTACTCAGTAGGTCTATTCGTTGTGTTTCACAGTCCTTACTGCCTGTGCTGGACAGGGTGTGTGTGTGTGTTGTAAACTTTCCTTACACCACACGTTTGTAGTCACTCACTTGTTACACATTAAGCAGGCACAATGTGTGTACTCCTGACTAAGTTGGTTATCAAGTACTTTTTAAAAAATCAACATTCTTGTGCAGCACCATCTCCACATACAGTCACAAGTATGTCCCAGTATGAGACTTACTCCCAAATAAGTGTAGGTAGTATTTCAGCCTAATGCTGCACGCTTGCGTACACCTGGATGTAAACTGAATTGAGTTCAATGAGGCTAACCTAGTAGACATTGCACTGATAGGGAGTCTTTCATCACAGAGGAGTTAACATCTAAGTAAACCCGCATAGGAGTGTGTAGGTTGTTAGTTTCTCTACACTCTGTAGAGCACCTGTGGTCCTCCTGATGTTGCTGGAATATAACCCCTATTATTCCTGAACCCTGGGGCTGATGGAAGTTGGAGCCACAGATCCCCCCATACCTGCTGTACAGGCTACAGAAAAGGGAGGCGGTCTGCTGCCTGATCGTTTTGTCTTTCACTTTTTATTAGGCTTCAGGTAGAAATGTTTTTTGAAGCTTTTCCAAGCTTAAATACTCCTTATTAAGCAACTTTTTCAGAACGTCCTACGATGTATAATGCTGTCATTTTTTAAAAAAAAAAAGCTTGAATTTTCTGACCACAACTTAGCTTACACAATACTATAATTATTTATTAAGTTTAATTTTTTTTAAAAAAATCTCTTCACATTGTGAGTGTAATTAAAGTATAATTAACCACTTTGATCACTCGCCTTTTAAAAAATGGATTGTTTTTAATACAAACATTAGTAACAGGTGTGGGGAACTGTTGTCCAAAAACCCCCAGGGGACACCACACCTGCTTAATAACCACACCTGGTTAATAGAAATTGCAGGTGCCAGGCACCTTCCTAAAAAGTGGCATTCTCCTTTCTACCACACACAGAAAGGATGTCTCTCCTAAGATTATGCCTGTCGCTGAAACCACGTGGGCGCATCATCCAGAGAATAAAATACGTGCCTGCCATCAGAAATATCGTATTTTCCCAACTGCAAATTTAAAATTTAAAACTCATATAATCCACCCACCCATCAAAATCTCTTTAAAACACATACCCCAATTTTTTCTTTCTTTCTTTCTGGCCTTTAATCTTGCCCAGCAAAATGAAACTCCAATGGGAAGCCAGGGCAGCACTACAGT
Source organism: Lacerta agilis (assembly GCF_009819535.1). NCBI lineage: Eukaryota > Metazoa > Chordata > Lepidosauria > Squamata > Lacertidae > Lacerta > Lacerta agilis. The sequence goes on along the minus strand of NC_046313.1, from coordinate 93,679,161 downwards.
ACATGTGAGCTGGGGGCGGTGGGGGGGGGGGAAGCAGCCTCTCTGGGCATTTCCTACTCCTGATAAGAGAGAGCTTAAGTCCCACAGATAAGAGAATGTTCTTGGAAATTTAACCCTGAAGAACTTCTCTCTCTCTCTCTCTCTCATCCCTTTTACAAGTTTCCCCCCAAAAAAACAAATCAGATGAATGCTGGAAAGCTTAGAACGGGAGACACCTCTACTCTTCCAGAGCCCAGGTTTGCACCCAGAGAGCTGTCAAGGGAGTTCCTCTCTTCCTGCCTTCTTTGGACAGGAGCACCCAGCCAGAGATGTCTCTGAAAGCAGTGCAAGTGTCTGTGCATGAGAGGCAGGGAGACACCTGAACCTGCAATCCTCTTTGAACTCTTGTATTATCATAACACACCCCTTGTGGGTTGAGCAACTGACAGCTTGAAGAGATTCCCTTCTAAGCATGGCATCTGTCCTCATTCACCCCTCCCTGCCCCCACCCCTCCATCCCAAACCAAAGAATCCGGCTGGTCTGAACAAGTTCCCTTCATTCTACATTTAAGTGCTCCTTCAATCCCAGCCTCAGGGCTCGAGTCCACATGCAGCTAAGTAACTCCTTTCCTGCTCAATGAAACATCCCATCTCTCGCTCGCTCGCTCGCTCTCCATTCATTCTTCACAGATCGCTCAGAAGAACAAAGCACATGGGTTGTGTGCTTTGGTTGTTGGGCTGCTGTCGTGTTTTGTTGCTGTTGTTTTTTGCGCGTTGCAAATAAAAAAAAGGAGGGACGGAGAGCTTTCACAAATCCAAGAGGAAAAAGGAGGAGGGAGGGGGAGAGAGAGAGAGAGAGAGGCAGGGAGGGGAAGCTACACATAATATGATAATCCACACGCCCAAACTTCCAGCCGGGCTCGAGTGTAGCCTCGGGGTGCCCGCAGCCAGACACCCTGCCCTAGTCTCTGAGCTTTGTTCCTGGGAACACCCAGACGCGGGGAAAACAGCCCGGGGGATTAGCTTTCTCTGGCAGGCAGGCAGGGAGGGAGAAAAACAAGCCGGCGAGCGAGGGAGCCTTCCTGCACCAACGCCGCCCTCCTGGCGCTGCTGCTGGGCGTGAGCGCAGCCGAGGAAGCGTCGAGCGGGCAGCTTGTTGCGACTGACAATGGCTATTACTGGGGCTTCCTCTCTTGCTGCTGCTTTTCTTTCTCTCTCTCTCTCTTTCTCTCTCTCTCTCCGCTGCAGATAGAAAGAAAGCACAAGGCACCCCATCCCTCTCCATACTCGCGGAGGGGCGCGCATCCAAAGACGAGACAACAATGCGTCCCTCTCGCCCGCTCCCCAAGGAAGCGGGAGAAACGCGCCTACCTTTGCGCTGTCGTCGCGGCTGCTCGCCTTGCGGGCAGGAGACGCGGCCGTCCCCACTGCAGGAGCAGGAACTCCGCCGGCGTCGCTGAGTTTCGCTTCCCTTCTGAGCAGCACGTGAGAAAGCAGGCTACTCCGGCCGCCGAAAGCCTCTCTCCCGCAGCCTGGGCGACTTGGCTGCCGCGCTGCTTTCCCGGGCGCTTCGCCTTTGCCGCGGGTCGCCCTCTCGCCTCGCTCGGCCGCTGCTTCGCCTCTGCCCAGGCAGCCCGAGACGCCACCGCCGCCGCGGATGCTGCTCCTGCACGCTCGGCGGGGATGGCACAGCCCTGCGCCAGAGAGAGAGAGAGAGGAGGGAAGGAAGGAGGGAGCGAGGGAAGGAGGGAGGGAGGGCTCTAGCGGCCGGGAAAGGGTCCCGCACGGCGCTCGCCGCCTGGCAGAAAGCGCCGCCGCCGAGGGAATAGGCGAGAGGCTCCCCGCGGCTCGCCAGGGAGGAGGAGCCCCACCCTCCTTCGCCCCGTCGATCTCCCGCAGCCTGGAAAGGCGAGTCAGTTGCGGGCTTGAGCGGAGACTTGGACCGTCCGGAAGAAGCGCTCAGATAACTTTCCGGCGGCCTCTCCGGTGATACTTTTCAGTGGGATCGGGTCACACACGTGGCTGGTGGTAGTCAGCGTGGTTGCCTGCCGTCACCCCCACACCATTGGCCATACTGGGAATTGGGAGTCCAAAGACTTCAACGATGCAATATGGTGCAACCACCACGCAGAACTTGTTGGACTACAACTCCCGTCAACACCAACCTCACGCTGACTGAGTAACTCCTGCACCCACCGTACCTCCCCCTCCTATGCCACTGGTAGCTAGGTGAGGCAGAGGGCACTGGGCCGCGAGGCCTGCTGCGTGCCTGAGCCACGCATATCTCCTGAGGTGGAGGCGGCGGGCGGACTGCCTGCAAGCTTCGCGCTGCTTTTTCGAGCAGTGCGGGGCTTGTGTCTGCCCACCTCCTCAGCCACCCTACAGCTGAGGGAGAGGCTGCAGAGAGGCTCCACGCAGCGCACCCTGCCTTGACTTGCACCGCACCCATGGGCAGCTAGCTCCACCCCCGGCTGCAGGACGCTTGTGCCGCACTGGTCATCTGAGCGGCTAGCTACACTGCTGATGGCCTTTGCTCACTTGCACCATCCACAACCCCCAACCCTGGTTAGGAATATTCCATACATTTAAAGCACCCACTCCAAAGATTCCTGTGAACTGTAGTTTGCATCCCGCAGAGCTACGTTTCCCAGCACCCACACAGTTCTCAGGATTCTTTACCCATATGGTGTGTACACAGATTCTGACCGCAAGTGGATTCACAGGGTGCTCTGATCAGAGTTTCACATGAATGCAGGGATGTTGAGAGTCATAGAATCACAGAGCTGGAAGGGACCACGAGGGTCATCCAGCCGGACCCCCAGTATTCTGGGCATGCACAGTGCCGACATGTGTCATGGGGTCACGACGCACGCGTCATGACGCCCTGCCCCCAGGGGGGTGCCTCCGCTCCACCGCCCCAGGCGGCAAAGAGGCTTCCTCCACCACTTCCGACCCCCCGCAATGTAGGAATCTTTAGCCCAACGTGGGGCTCGAACCCATGACCCTGAGATTCAGAGTCTTATGCTCTACTACCAAGCTATTTGCAGCAGACATGCCCCCACCCCCAACAACCATGCATAGAAAAGAAAGGTTCCACATCCCTGGCCTAACTGCTCTACCAGAGGTGGGATATGGGGATGAAATTAAGGAGGACACTGTACAGCACCATGAGTGCATTGTTCCCTTCCCAATATTCAGGGACGTGCCACAGCTCACTGGTAGAACACATGCTTACAGGCATCTCTTCCCGTCTTCAGGTATGGAGTCCCAAACACCAGAGAACAATTGCTAGTCAGTGTGTACTGTAGACAGTGCTACTGACCAATGGTCAGACCCAGTAGAAAACAGCTTCCTAAGTTTCTGTGCAATGTTATCTTCCGATCCACACTTCGAGGAAGGATGGGACAAAAAAAAATCTAATAAATAAGAGATCAGGGGATGTAAATACATATGACTGTGAACAAGTGCAGAAACCTCCAGTTCCAAAGGGAGTCTGTTTCAACATGATGTCACCATGGGAATCCACAAAGGAGGCAGTTGACTCCCATCCAGATGAACCTGATTCCCAGATTTCTAGATTCTCTTAGAAAGAGAGAGAATAGATGAGACCATGTGGTGCAGCAATAAAACTGCTAGTACACTTGCAAAGCTAAGCAGGGTCTGGTATGATTTCAAATTGGATGGGGAACATGTGGAGATTCCTGCATTGCAGAGGATTATATTAGAGGGCTTTTGGGGTCCCTTCCAACTCTATGATTCAATGACACTAATTTTCTTTTTAAAAAATTGTGATGGATGTCATCTCTGTTCACACATTCATTATAATTGGAATGATGCTTATCAAATACTGTCATGTGCTGTAAGGTAAGGAAAAGCCATTGCGTGTTGGATATCAAATACCATCTAGCAGCTATCTGCCAGAAATGTAGTTTTGTTCACACTACTGTTACTGTTGGCTTTAAGCAACAAATGGCATGTTCTTGCAGCTGCTACAGGCTGAGATGGCTGTGCGAGCAAGAATTTATGTCTTTGAAGTGCACAAAAGCCAAGGCAATTGTTCTTACCAGTCGGTTATCCACACGCATCTTTATCCTGTGACTGTCCACTCAGAAGTAAGGCTCCCTCCCTGAGTTCAATGCAACTACTAGGTAAGTGTGCGTTGAATTCAATTAGACTAAATTCTGAGAAGACATTTTCAGGACTGCACTTCTAGAAGGAACTGGCCGGGAATGTAACTTATGGCAGGGTGTGATCACATGTAGTGGGATCATGTCCCTAAACACGTACCCTTCCCAAAGTACAATCCTATACATCAGGCTGTAGCTATGTAGCTGAAGGAGTAAAGGGAAGCAGGGCCACTATCTACTTTGTTGAAAAGCCAGGCCTCTCTCTCTATCAATTGCAGCCAATCCATCAGGCTACAGCAGAGGAGGAAGGGAAGCAGGGCCACTCCATTCGTTCATCTGAAAGACCAGCAGCTTACAGTAACTGTTTTGCTCCCTGCTAGTGACAGAGCTTGCTTTCCTCCTCCCCCCTCTTATTTGTTTTCCTTTCATGTTGCGCCTTTTAGAGCGTAAACCTAAATTCAGGGACTGTCTCATTGTTGATCTCTGAGAGCCATTTTTTTGCTGAAGAGCATGTTGAAAACCCTTCAGTTTTACAAGCGCATCCATGTGCCCGACATTCTGCTGTTACATTACAAAGTAGTACTCAGTATTATTGGATAATAGTGCCGTCTTTGATGTAGGAGTCAGTTGCTGAACAGTGTGCTGTGGATACACTGTGGTTATCAACTAGGCTCCAGCAGATAAATGGTATGTTTGCAATGTGGGCATTTATTGTGGCATTCAGCTGCGAAATGATAGGTCTCAAATTTCCCAGTACTTATTATCTTGTCAGTCTGGGAAGTGAAAATTTAAGAAATAAGGCAGTACCAAGATGGTTATAAGGAGGACAGCTACACACATTATGACGGCTCTAGAGAAAGTTCTGGCTTCACTGGAGGCAGGGGCAGTCTTGTAATAAACTTGAATGAAGGCAGAATTTTATCTTGATTCCACGTTAGTTAACGTAATAGACAAGGGGAAGGTCTTCAGCTCAGTGTTAGAGCATCTCCTTTGGATGCAGAAGGTCCCAGATTCAATCACTGGCATCTGTCTGAAACCCTGGCGAGCGGCTGCCAATCAGTGTGCACAATACTGAGCCAGATAAACCAATGGTCTGACTCACTATAAGGCAGCTTCCTATGTTGCTGTTTTCCAAAATGTGGCCTGAAACAAAACATTACAGTGTGGAGTTCCCCTATTCAGCAGATTTGCCGACTTCTACTTTTAACTATGGATCGCTATGAATGGTGACTCTCATTTTACATACCCATGAAAAAGAGGGGGTGTCCTGGAAAAAGAGGACATATATGGCAACCATATCTAGATTCTTAAAAGACTCAGGGAACAGGTGGATGGCACAAATTTGTATAAACAGTCGTACCTTGGTTTTTGAACAGCTTAGTTCTCGAACGTTTTGGTTCCCAAATGCCGCAAAACACAGAAGAGACTGTTCTGGTTTGCGAACTATTTTTGGAAGCTGAACGTCCAACGGGGCTTCTGCAGCTTCTGATTGGCTGCAGGAGCTTCCTGCAGCCAAACAGAAGCCACACTTTGGTTTACAAACGTTTTGGAAGTCAAACGGAATCTGTTCTGTTCGACTTCCAAGGTACAACTGTATTAATTTGTATGAATAAACTTTCAGAAGGAAATCAGCCACACACACACACACACACACACACACACACACACACACACATATGTATATGGTTTTAAGAGGGCGGGGGTTATCCTGGTGATAAGACCAGGGACTTGGACCCTATGAGTCTTCTCCACACAACTGCTACTGCAAACAGTCACTCAGTAGCCAGTACAATAAGTAGAGCTTCAAAGGGGGGGGGGAAGGTAGGAGGACCCAGGGGCGTCGCTAGGGGGGCAGTGGGGGCGGTACGCCCCAGGTGCCAGGGGAGGGGGGTGACAAGCGGAAGCCCCTCCTGCCACTCTCCAAGGGGAGCCCCGCCCCCGGCACCCTGTCTGTGCAGTGCTGCTGCTCCCGGGGTGACGGAGGGGGCGGCGGTGTGTGGGGATTGGCGGGAGGGGCCCCTGGGGCGCTTCCTTTCATTGCTCCGGGTAGCGTGGAGCCTTCCTCCACCACTGGGAGGACCCTTATTGAAATCCACAAATAGCATCCTCCATCTCCTCCCAATTTATCCCCCCTCCCAGTAGCCTTCAACAGTAGCAAATGGGGTCTTCTGCTCCATCCCCCAATAATTTAAGTATTGACTATGTTGCTTAGATGCTGTTATGTGGGATAGAGGAGAGGGGGCAGGGGGAGATATTGTCTGAATGGGGCTCCATGGAGACAGTTGGGTTTATTCCTATTTTGAGTCAAGCTTTTTCAGAAAATGGCCATCATCACATCCATGGCAGCATTGTTTGGAGTTACAGTGGAAGAAGAAGAAGAAGAAGAAGAAGAAGAAGAAGAAGAAGAAGAAGAAGAGGAGGAGGAGGAGGAGTTTGGATTTGATAACCCGCTTTATCACTACTCAAAGGTGTCTCAAAGCGGCTAACATTCTCCTTTCCCTTCCTCCCCCACAACAAACACTCTGTGAGGTGAGTGGGGCTGAGAGACTTCAAAGAAGTGTGACTAGCCCAAGGTCACCCAGCAGCTGCATGTGGAGGAGCGGAGATGCGAACCTGGTTCACCAGATTACAAGCCTACCGCTCTTAACCATTACACCACACTGGCTCCACACTGTACTGAACCTTGGTTCTCGAACTTAATCTGTTCCAGAAGTCAGTTCGACTCCTGAAACATTCGAAAACCAAGGCGTGGCTTCCAAATGGCACAGGTGCCCCAGAAACATTAGCCGACAACAGCACTGGACATTCAGCTTCCGAAAAACGTTCGAAAAGTGGAACAGTTACTTCTGGGTTTGTTCATCAACTAAGCCATTCAGGAACCAAGGTTCCACTGTACTGAATCAGATGCTGGAGAGCCACCTGCTAGGGACACTCCTTCAGGTATACAGATCCTCCTTACATGCAGCTGCATGGCATGTCGGGGGGGGGGGGACAGTGGTAAGGGAAGACTGAGCTGGATCAGGGCAGTGGTGATGTATGAGCCATTCATAATCTTAAAATATATGGCATTAAAAAATGGAGGCCATTGTGGGACTGGCAAAGATTTGCATATGGGGCCAGCTAATCATAGTTCTAGTCTGTTGTCCGGGGGGGGGGGGAGTCTTCCAATATTAACTGCAATTCCAAACTAGTAAATCTACGCAGAGAAAACCCAGAGCAGAGTGCCTTGCTTTTGCATTACTCCTTTCCTTTGGCACGGATAACCACATTTGGCAGATACTCCAATGGTATATACACGCTGGCATCCATTTGCCTTCCACAAATAATCTTCAATCAAAGTCAAAGGAGTAAGTGCCTTCTCTAAGTGGCTTCTAAAGGTCAGCCAAAATTTATAGCCGCTGAGATAAATACTCTTTATCTATTCCACTGCTATATTATTATCAAATTTTAAAAGGGCTCTGTGAAAATATTTCTGGCATGGTCGGCCATATTTGAAGGAGATTTAGAGAGCTGTAATGTACAAAACAGCAAAATTATTTCTGCACAAAGCTTAATCTCTCTTGCCATTCTCACCAGTAACCTGAAGCTGCAAATCTCTGCAGAGGTATTCAGAAGTCCACCATTGAATAAATTGGGACTGCTGCCAAATCATAAGCAAGCATAGGATTGGGCTGACAGCGATTCAATGGAGCGCAGTGTTAATATCTAAGCTGGAAATGAAGCTGGTAATTTTCTTCTCTGGATATGAGAAAACTAGGGGCTGTGCCCCTGCTTGTTCTGCTCACCCACCCACACCCACCCCTCCCCCTACCCCACATTAACCCCTAGAGCGGATGACGCACAGTTCTCTATTTCCATTCCGACAGAATCAGGAGAAGCTGGGAAGGCAGCAGTGACAAGATGAATGGGAGCCAATGAATTGAGGCTGAATCATGTTAAGACCAAAGTGCTGTGGGTGCGTTCAGGAATTAGATGTATGGCCTGTTCTGGGAGGGGTCACCCCCCCGGGAAAAGGTTTGTAATTTGAGAGAACTTTGTGAGGTTTGTAATTTGTGAACAGATTCCAGCTTTCCAGTTGAGTCTCAAGTGGCTTCAAGGAGTGCTTACGCCCAGCTAACGTTGTTTCACCAGATTATGGCCATTCCTGGGTCAAGACAGCTTTGCCTCACTTGCTCATGATCTGGTGACCTTCCACCTGGTAACAGTAATGCGCTCTACATGGGGCTGCCCTTGAACATGGTCCAGATGTTTTAACCAGTACAGAATGTGGCTGCAAGATGGATACGGTAAGTGGGGCAGCCCAATACGCTCATTTGTCATCAGTTGCGAGAGCGCTGGCTGCCAGTGAGGTACTTGGCTCAATTCAAGGGATCAGTACTAGCGTACAAGGCCCTAAGTGACTTGGGACCCAAGTACCTAAAAGAGTGCTTTCCCCAGTATCAACCATCTCGGGCCCCACAATTGGCAGGGTTATTGCTTAGCTGTCATTGTCTCATGAAAAGGCCTTATTGGTGGTGGCTCCCCATTTGTGGCATGCTTTTTATTATTTAGAAAAATCACATGCACACACACACACACAATGTCTGTAGATTTCACCCCTGCCCCACCTAGGCAAAACAATATTTTTTGGCAAATGAAATGCCATGTGGAAAAAGAACCTTATACACAGTGTTTATTTTATTTTTCAAGGAAAATGTGTGTGTGTTTATTTCACTCCTGGTCCTAAGACACGTTTATAAGAGAAGGGAACTTCTGAAGGAGTCAGACTGAGCGCTCATTCAGAAAATGGGTTTAAACCATTAATTCATACCACATCATAGGTTTCTTTGGGACATCCAAGGGAAGTCTCTTTGTTATAAAGTAACAAATAAATTAATCATAAATTGGCTCATACAATGCAGCATAAACAAAAAATTGTAAGTACATTGAAGCCAGTATCTTAATATATTCAGACTCCTAGTCTAAAGAAATAAGAGACCCTAGGCTAAAAGGAAACAAAGCAGGAAGCATAACTTAAATTATGAACTCTGAACACAGGGATAGGAGCAAAATTATACCTTTATCAGCTTTTAATTAGCGTGATCCTGCATTTGAATGAAGGGAAGGAGTTCAGGATCCAAGGTTAGGACTGGGATTTTTTAATCCTGTGAGAGTTGAGCTTTCCCCTTCTAATCCAACAGGCAACCAGGCAATAGAGACCTTACCAATTCCATGATCTGATGTTCAGCAAAACATTAAAGGTGTTTCTTTGGGAGCAATGTAAAGGTGCAAAGAGTCTTTGATGAGTGTGCCTATTTGTTGGCATCTATCTGTCTTGAGAGACAATGGAGAATGCCTCCAAGGGTGAAGAAAAACCAATGTGTTTGCAGCTCCGAAGTGATGTTCCCAGATGACAACACACACACACACCTGGCATCACTGATGTGGTCCAAAGGAAAGCAGAGCAATACATTTGGCACCAGCTTGGCTGCAGGAGTTGTTGGAAGGAGGTGTGCAAGGCATCTTAGGACTTAGGGACTCCACGTCAGATTTGTGTAGGGTTTACTCCTTGGAGCTTTCTTTTCCCGAAGATATCCCAGAAGGCAGCAGAGACTGAGGATCAGAGTTTTTCCTTCTCCTAGATGGGCTATTTTGAATTATGGTGCTGGAGGAGACTCTTGAGAGTCCCATGGACTGCAAGAAGATCAAACCTATCCATTCTCAAAGAAATCAGCCCTGAGTGCTCACTAGAAGGACAGATCCTGAAGTTGAGGCTCCAGTACTTTGGCCACCTCATGAGAAGAGAAGACTCCCTAGAAAAGACCCTGATGTTGGGAAAGATGGAGGGCAAAAGGAGAAGGGGACGACAGAGGATGAGATGGTTGGACAGTATTCTCGAAGCTACTAACATGAGTTTGGCCAAACTGCGAGAGGCAGTGAAGGATAGGCGTGCCTGGCGTGCTCTGGTCCATGGTGTCACGAAGAGTCGGACACTACTGAACGACTGAACAACAACAAAGATGGGCTATTTGCCCAGGTTTATGAGCTCCATCTGCCCTTCACTTCCCTCTACTGCAGCCTTTCTCAACCTTGGGTCCCTAGATGTTTTTGGACTACAACTCCCATCATCCCTGACCACTAGTCTTGCTAGCTAGGGTTGATGGGAGTTGTAGGCCAAAAACATCTGGGGACCCAAGGTTGAGAACCACTGCTCTTCAAGGCTGCCTTCAGATGTCTTCTAAAAGTTCAGTAGTTGTTTATTTCCTTGACATCTGATGGGAGGGCGTTCCACAGGGCATGTGCCATTACCGAGAAGGCCCTCTGCCTGGCTTCCTGTAACCTCACATCTTGCCATGAGGGAACCCCCAGAAGGCCCTCAGCGCTGGACCTCAGTGTCTGGGCAGAACGATGGGGGTGTAGACGCCCCTTCAGGTATACTGGGCTGAGGCCGTTTAGGGCTTTAAAGGTCAGCACCAACACTTTGAATTGTGCTCGGAAACATACTGGGACCCAACGTAGGTCTTTCAGGACCGGTGTTATGTGGTCTTGGTGGCCACTCCCAGTTACCAGTCTGGCTGCCGTATTCTGGATTAGTTGCACATCTTTCAGGTGTGCGTGCAAAATGAGAGAATGTGCAAAAGGGGGCATCAACAGATGCCTTTGAAATATGCAAGTCAGTATTTGTTCCTCAGGATTATCACCATGCCTATGTGAGGTGAATAGCGCAAATTCCTACATTTGGGACAAACAAGTTTAATCTTACCAATTCCATGTTGTCATAAATTAAGCCTAAACAGGCATCCGTGTTTGTCTGGAGGGAAATACAACCCCGGGGGAACAGATAAACAGGTTTCCCTGGTAGCCAAATAGTTTATCAACGGATTCTCCTTGCTATCTCTGGAGTCAGGAAGTCTGAAGTGGCACCCTATGTTATAAACACAGTAAAGGTTGCAGAGGGCCTGATTTTTTATATTATAACACAAGCAGGACTGATGCCCTGATCTATTAAAACAAACCAGAGAAAAGTCAGGACAAGAGCAATTCCGTATCAGAGTGTTACCCTGTGCACTGGCCTCAAGTCCACTGATATTCATGGGACTTAACACCGGAGTAAGTGTATAGAATTAAGTGTAATTATGTATTGTATATTCTGGCATATAAGACTACTTTTTAATCCAGGAAAATCTTCTCGAAAGTCGGGGGTCGTCTTATACGCCGGGTGGAGAATCTGCGGTCGAGTATATCTCAAACTCTATATTTTAACTGGAAAAGTTGGGGGTCGTCTTATACGCCCAGTCATCTTATACGCCGGAAAATATGGTATGTTCTTAAGTTTCCTTTTATATTCTATTGCTGGGAATTTGAAACAAAGATCCGCCTCCTTTATATAAGCAATTTGGCCTGGGGCTGTCTTTTAGACATATTCCTCACAAAGCAGCTTGCGTAAAATAATCATGAAGTACAATACTAAAAACCATCCAATTTACAAACAAAACGAAATGCAGCACAAAGCCCCAAACTCAGGTGCATTATATAAAGAAACCTACAAATACCTTAAAACCAATATCAGACCAGAAAATTTATATATCTATATCACCTATCATCTATCTACAGTATCTATCTATCTATCTATCTAAAGAAAAAACTACCCAAGACAAGTGGTTCTAAAAGCCCAATGGACTCTGGGATGCCTGCCTTGTGGGGGCCTTTTCACAAAGACATCTTGCCATTTACTGTGTTAGTTTTACTGGTTATAATGCTGGTGCTTCTGTTCTGGTTTCTAACACTCATTTTATGCTTCAGCACCTTGTGTTATGAAACAGTGGCTTTTTCTTCGATATATTGCCACATCACTCCAAATTTTAAACAGCGGGTATGCCAGGATACCGGCCCAAATTTTGTTACCTGAAATTACAACGCAAAACTCACAATTTTCTGAGTTAAACGGGTTGCAAGTGATTTCCCCCCCTGGAAACAATAAAATTAATGGAAATTGGAGCTAACCTTCTCCTAGATTCCACTAGAGTTCCAGATGTGACTTTTACATCATGCAACAGAGCACATAAAATGTGGAAATTGACAGATAAGGAAATGTTGGGGAGTGAAATAAAGTGTTGTCTGAACGAAGCATACAGAGTAATTCTTAGTGGGTGGAAATGTGCTCTAAACACTGAATTCTTTCTTCTTCTCCAAGTGATTGCGCTCTGGGTTTTGTGGAGTTTCTCCTGTCCCTCACTTGTCCAGATTGGTGGAGTTCTGTAGCCATTATCTAGAGAGACCGCTCCACACAGCACTTATTAGGTGAGAGTTTGGCCAGGGGCGTAGGAAGCTTCAGGGGCGAGGGCGTCAGCATCACAACGCATGTCGTGACATCACGGTGCACATCGGATGGACTGCGCATGCGCGGAAATGCCACGCATGCTCAGTCCGTCTGGGCTGGCGCTGCTGCTCCTGCGGTGACCGAGCAAGCCGCTGAGCAAGCGGTGGCTTGTGGGGCTGCCCCGTCCATGCTGCTTTACAGACAGGGCAGCCCCATGAGCCACTGCTCTATTGGTGGCTCGCTCGGTCGCTGCGGGAGCAGCAGCGTGACTCGGATGCACTGCGCATGCCTGGAATTTCCAGGCATGCGCGGTGCATCCGAGCCGGCACTGCTGCTCCCGTGGCAGCTGAGCGAGCAGCGGCTCATGGGGCTGCCCTGGCCATCCGTAAAGCAGTACGGACGGGGTGCCGGGTGGCGGGGCTCAGCTTGGGGAGTGACAGGAGGGGCCGCCGAGTGTCACCCCCCCCTGGAACCCAGGGTGCCCCGCTCCCATCGCCCCTCCCTTGCTACGCCACTGAGTTTGGCTTCTAATTGCATTGAAGGAAACACAACTCTCTGCAACTTGCCATCACAGCAGCACTGCTTGTCCAAAGCTGGTGGTTATGTATGCCCTCTGCATTCACCATCAATAAACAAGGCAATTTAAGAGAACCAGATGTGTTACAAAAACAGTGGTGGGCTCAAGTCAATTCACCGCAAGAGCTTTAATTTAGCTTTTCTTTAAATCAATCTAGGGACACTGAGGAGACAAACAGTACACTGTGGAAGTATTTAGTATGCTAATGATACAAGAGAGTTGGCAGAGAACCAGTCAGTATTTAACAGTATTTAAGCAAAACATGCTCTGAACCTAGCATGTTGAAAAGTGAGTGAAGACCAGACTCTGCTAGTCTTCTCCATGACGTTCCAGATTCTACCAGACTCTTCCTTTGGCATACCAAATTTTGCCAAAATGACCCATCAGGTTAAGGGCTGCCCTTGTTTTGCACTTAACCTATCAGATTTCTTCCTGATCCGCCCCTGACTGGATCAGTTTTGGTCTAGCTCCACATGCCATACTCTGTCCTCTGCACCTAAGATTGATTCCACATCTTAGCACTCCCAATACATTAGTTTTCTACAATCAGCTAGAAGATTACATTTTTACCTAGGCATGCTGATGCTTCTATCTCTGACTTTTTCAGTGGCTTGTTGGCACTCAACCACCCGAGTTTGCTATTAGAGGGAATGATTGTTTCTGTTCATCCACTTTGCAGCACTCTCAGATCCTATTCATTTTAAAATAGAACTTTTCTCCCCTTCCTCTTCCACATGCCATTCTTCCCATCTTTATCCACCTTCCGTCACACACAGTTGTCCTGCTTTTTATTACAGTATATTAACACACACACACACACACACCCTTTTCCTAGTAACTCGGGAAAAATAGCTTCTGCCTTATTTTCAACTCCTTTTCGTACATTTTTCCTTGGCTTCTATAAGTTCAGGGCTCTTTATTCACATTCTGACTCATGGAGGCAAGTCCACCAGGATGAGTGGGGTACTGCCCCACCAAGCTCAGCCCGTCCCACTCACTTGTCTACCTCCTTGCTAACAGCCAGCTTATGCAGTGGCCCTGGCTGTCACCTTCCTTCTCCTTAGTCTCAATGTTGCCTTTGTAGAACTCAGCAAGTAGGAGGATGGGAACAGAGCCAGAATCAATTGGCTTTACCTGTTATTGGTTCTGGCGCCACCTACTGCTGGCCTCCTGCCTTCTGTGTGACCATTCCCTCTGGAAACCAGTCTCTGGGTACTGATTCCAATATAACTTTGCAGGTTTGCTTTGTCCCTCCATGCTTATTGCTATCAATATTTGCAGATGTCAATTGGTGAGGTAAATTTAGGATGCCTCATCCTATACCATTTTTTTGTGTCCTCTGGATTGCGTCCAAACCATTTACATAGGATATGTAAACAGTGCAATTCTGTTCATGTCTCCACAGAATTAACATCCGTTGAATTCAATGGGACTTAGTCCCAGGTAAGTGTTTACAGGAACGCAGACTGATTAGCCTCACTAAGGCTGCAATCTTATGCACACCCGAGTAAGCCCCACTGAACACAGTGGCGCTTACCTCTGAGTAAACACACATAGATTTGCATGATAAGGCACTGCATTCCCTTGTTCCTCTCCTTACTTAAGTTGCGACTTGCTGTTTTAATCCTGTACGGCTGTGCTAAAATCCAAGGACCAACGGCTGTGTGGTACAAACAGATTCTTCCATAGCCACGGAGAGTAAGTATGATCAACTCTTCTCTTTACCAAATCTAAGGGTAATTTCAAGCAGGGGCTTAATTTGCAAATGGGTCACTGAGATATTGGAAATGGGTCATTGGCAACATGTGTTCCCCCCACAGCCTTTATTGGATTTTCCCAAGAAAGGGAAAATCTGGATTAAGTGGGGGGGGGGGACTAGGGGCTGGCATTTTCATACCAGTGATGTTGTGAGATCACTGCAAATAAAACAAAACCCCTTGGATGCATGAGGAGCACAGATCCCAAATTAAACACCCATCTGGAAGTACCCTAAGAGTCTGAGATGATGCTCATCTACATCCTCTTAAAGAAAGTAAGATATTAGAAGAAAGTCTGGTGGAGGAACAAGATGGGGTGGGTGTGCAAGAGTTGCTTCCTCTGTCCACACTTTGTGGGTAATTCCCTGGTTTCCTTCCAAGCATAAACTGGAGAATATGAGTAAAAAGTATGCAGGATGCCAGTGGAATATTGCCAGTTGTAAACTCCCCATTCATCGAGAGCTCTCAGGGTGGTAAAAACTTGATAGCAAAATGCAAAAATGAAACACCAGCAATAAGACCACAATAGCACAAGAATGCCGTCACAAAACAACAGTGCAGTGGTCTTGTTCACCATCGTATGTTGAAAAGAATGGATGTGCTTTCAGCAGGAGATGAAAGGATATCAACAAGGGGGAAGAGTTTATCTCCAATGGGAGACACTAATGGTGTGTTGCCCCATTAGCTCAGTCCCTACCTGTCCACCAGTCCACATGGATGCACTGGTTGTCAGCTTCCTCCTCCTTATCTCATTGTTCCCTTAGAGAACTCTGCAGGGAAGAAGATGGGGACAAAAGTAGAACCGCAGTTGGCTCCACATATCAGTGGCTCCTGTTGGCCTCCTGCCTTACCCCTACGAGCCCTAATGAACACCAGCCACCACTGACTGAGAGGGAACTCCACAGTCAGGGAGCCATGGGCAAAACAGCTCATGCACGGTCCTCCATAATTTCTGAATGGATTTAAGAAAGTCAATCTTGAGACTTATCTCTGATTCCTATATCACACTGGAAGAGACCCATTGTGCCTTGCCTTCTAATCTGTGGTGGTAGTAATGCCTCTCTGTTCAGCTTCATGCTTCTTTCCGCTCCAGCACCACACTAATGGTAATGCTGAACCAGTTTGTGAGTTATGAACCGGCAAACATCTGGAGGCAGTGAGGGGACGAATGCTTTCATGGCCCAAAGCATGCTGAGTATTTTGCTCTTGCACATGGTACCATACTCATGGAAAGCCTGATGCAACGTGTGAAATGAATTTCCTTCGATTGCATTAGTTAAATGTTCCATAACAATAAGGGGAGACTAGAGGAAGCTGCCTTGTGGTATGTTCTTGTGTAAAAGTGGGATTCTGCCATTGAAATGCCTCCACTTGAAGAGGATATTGAGCAGATATGGAACCAAGTGCTAAGGACTTAAAAGACATGCAAGCTTTCAAGCTCCACATGAATTTAATAAACTTGTATAGAGAGGTAGCCAAATTAGGGGGGGGGGTGGGCGGTAGAAAGACGGTCAAGTGTTGATAGGCCCATTTCACATATCTTTCAGAGTACTGGTGGTGCAGACGTACAGTACAGAAGCTTTTTCTTGCAGACTTTAGGATATATCACCCTCATCTGCCCCCCTCTCTCTCCACGCTATTGTGAGCCAGTGTGGTGCAGCCATTTGAGTGTCAGACTACAACCTGGGAGACTTTGGTTCACATCCTCATTCAACCATGAAGCTCACTGGGTGACCTTGGGCCAATCACTGTCTCTCAAACAGACCTCACAATATTGTGGGAATTAAATTAGGAGGGGGAGATTAAATTATGAAAGGGAATTAAATTAGGAGAGCATGCCACCTTGAGCTCCTTGGGGGAAAAGGCGGGGTATAAATGTAAACAAACAAACACAAATTTAAAGTATCCTCACACCACTTTAAACAGCCATGGCTCTCTTCCACCAAGAATCCTGGAAACTGTAGGATGCTGAGAGTTGTTAGCAGCAGACACCCATTCCCTAGTGGAACTACGGTTTTTAGAGTTCCCTGGGAAGAGGAGTTGTTTGTTAAACCAGTCTGGGAATTGTAGCCCTGTGAGAGGATCTGGGATCTCCTAACCATTCTCTGTACAGTATAGTTCTCAGGATTCTTTGAGGGAATCCATGACCATTTGAAGTGGTATGATACCGCTCTAATGTAGAGTGGAGACGGGGCCCACCATTGCTGTTTTGTCATGGTGGTAACTCCAGTTCTCATGTGGACCCCACACACTTTGCATACACCAGAACCTGTTGGTGCTCCAGTCCTAGAGCAATGAGCAGGGAGCTCTGCTTGTGCTTTTACAAGAGGGATAGGGAAGCCAGTAGTCCTCCAGATGTTTTCAACTTCAGCTCCCAGCCAGCATGGCAGGGAAGATAGGAGTTGTAGTCCAACAGTATCTGGAAGGTCACAAGTTCCTCGTCTCTGCCCTAGAGAGTGAAAAGATTCATTGTTACCCTACAATTCACTCCTTCCTGCCCAGACAACTTGTCTTGCAAGTGTCTCCAAGAGTTGTCCTACAGGAAGATGAAGAAAGAGCAGTCACGAGTGGAAGAACTGTCTATTGCCCCTCCCCAAGGAAGATGGGCTTTGCACAACAGAGAAATGGATTGTGCAGGTACATGTTTTGTCAAATACTTTCATGACATGGTGCTTCTCTTGAAAATATTTTGCCCGTGTCTTTAGGGAGCTTGGGGGGTGGCAGGGGGAGAGAAATAAAACTCATGTGTTCATAATTTTAGAAGTCCCCCAAGGGAGCTGGCCTCTGGCAGCATGACTAAAATGGATGTTCTGGTTGAGAACGGGGCATTGCAGATGGAGGAATGGTAAAGAACAAAGCATCTTGGAAGCCCCTTGGTTATGCCTCTGGGGAGATAACCCCAGCCTGTCTCTGTCACCATTCTAGCATGAATAACTAGAAAACTAATTAACAGTGGATGCAAATAATGAACATCTGTGAAGCCAGACAGCTTTGCCCCAGGAAGACGGTGAGAGAGGACTCCAAAGCTGAGGGGTAAACTCTGGTGGTGTTTGACAAATGTTCTTTTTTCAAACGATTAAGCCGAGCTCTGGATTGACAATTAAGTGCACTTTTGGAGAGACCGATGTCGTTCTAATTTTGTTATCACATCTCCCGCATATCAAACCCAAAAGGCTGTACAAGAAGAAACAAAACTGTGCTCTAGGTCAATAATTCATTACACAGAAACATCATACAGCTCTTTGGGAGGACGTTTGTGGGGAAGGGAAATGGTGAAAAACCCAGAGAACAAGAGGACTCGGAGCACACTGAAACTCATTGAGCGTGTAGCAATTTTTAAAAACATCAGCAACATCACTGCAGAAAAGTTCCAAGGGAGCACGCTTTTGCATGCACAATACTTTGCATTTCAGTATTTGTGCAATGAAAATTGGTCCATTAGAGTAACACTCACTGGGAGATCTTGGTCCAGACACTGCCTCTCAGCCTAAGTCGCCTCACAGGGTTGTCATGAGGGTAATATGGGGAGGAAGAGAAGAAGAAAAGTTTGGGTTTGATATTCTGCTTTATCACTACCCGAAGGAGTCCCAAAGCGGCTCACAATCTCCTTTCCCTTCCTCCCCCACAACAAACACTCTGTGAGGTGAGTGGGGCTGAGAGACTTCAGAGAAGTGTGACTAGCCCAAGGTCACCCAGCAGCTGCATGTGGAGGAGCGGAGACGCGAACCCAGTTCACCAGATTACGAGTCTACCACTCCTAACCACTACACCACATTACACCATTTATGTCACCTTGAATGACTTGGAGGGATGTGGGGGACACAAATGTAATAAAATAAATAAACATTCTTAGGTTAGTACTAGAACTGCCTCAATCTTATTTCTGATATGGATTCCCCAAAGCAATTCATCTCATTTAACAGAGATGTTGTTGTTGTTGTTCAGTCGTTCAGTCGCGTCCGACTCTTCGTGACCCCATGGACCAGAGCACACCAGGCACGCCTATCTTTCACTGCCTCCCGCAGTTTGGCCAAACTCATGCCAGTCGCTTCAAGAACACTGTCCAACCATCTCATCCTCTGTCGTCCCCTTCTCCTTGTGCCCTCCATCTTTCCCAACATCAGGGTCTTTTCTAGGAAGTCTTCTCTTCTCATGAGGTGGCCAAAGTACTGGAGCCTCAACTTCAGGATCTGTCCTTCCAGTGAGCACTCAGGGCTGATTTCTTTAAGGATGGATAAGTTTGGTCTTTTTGCAGTCCATGGGACTCTCAAGAGTCTCCTCCAGCACCATAATTCAAAAGCATCAATTCTTCGGTGATCAGTCTTCTTTATGGTTCAGCTCTCACTTCCATACATCACTACTGGGAAAACCATAGCTTTAACTATATGGACCTTTGTCGGTAAGGTGATGTCTCTGCTTTTTAAGATGCTGTCTAGGTTTGTCATTGCTTTCCTCCCAAGAAGCAGGTGTCTTATAATTTCGGGACTGCTGTAGAGATGTAGAGGATCTATTCTGATAAGAGAAATAAATGCTGCATAGAGTTAAAGTGTTCTTGTTGGCTAGTTTGGCATCATTCCTTTCCCCACTTGGCAGGCTTGAGGGCAGATTCTCCAACACCCCACTGATCAAAATCAGGACACTTGAGGTTTTTTTTGGTACTGAGCTCTCGCAGGAGCCAGCTGACTTGCACCAGAGCGCCACACCAAAAAAGGGGGACATTTCAGGATCCAATCAGAAGCCAGGATGGCTTCTGTAATTCCAGGATGTCTCGCATAAATCTGGGTGGTTGAGGGCTTAGCCCTGGTTAAGTGCTTCTAGGTAAAGTGAACGGTATCAGTCTCTCTCTGCAGATTGCCCAGTCATTTTTGCTCTTGGTATGAATAATAACCATGTGCATTTGAACTTGATTTCAAAGGAAAATGCAAAGTCAAGAAAGGCATTCTCATACACACTGTTGACCTCTCCCTTTAATGCACTTGAGAGGTTTGGCAGCTAGGTTTTTAAGTGCTGTTTAAGGCTGTTGTGGTTTAGTGTTTGGTAGACAAACTTTCATAAATTATATCCCCGTAAAAAAGAGTGTTTAGAGTTGATGTCAGATAGTGTGGAATTATACCCTCAAGCCTTTATTAATCAAAGCAAATATACAGCCTTTTATGTTGTTCCAGACAGGAAAGGTCAGAGATGTGGATCCAGCCCTATCCTACACAGAGGTGCCTGGTGTTGAATACAAAACCTGATCAACTGAGCAGGTCTTTATAAACTCAAAACGATCATTCCTTGACTTCAGCTGGATATGCAGCAGTAAGACAATTTATCATGGGCTGATTAAAATTGGATTATAGGTACAGAAGAGTCTGGCCATTGATTCCATCTAGCTCAGCATTGTCTGCACTGACTTGCAGCTGTTCTTCAGGGTTTCTTACAGGAAACAGCCCCAACCCTAACATGGTTAGTTAACACATTTGCATCCCATCCTTCCTCCAGAGAACTCATAAGGTACTCTTTTATACTCACAACAATGCTGTGAGGTAGTGTGTCTGGTGCAATGTCATTCGGCAGCCTTCATTGTATATACACACAACCCAAACTAAAATACAGGTCACCGTCATAAACTGCCTTTACTTTGTATTTTTGTTCAGGATTTTTTCTCCTGTTTTAAATAAAAATGAGCAGGCTCTTGAAATTGGGAGACAGACAGATAGCCAGAGTCAGCTTCGGTTTTATGGTGATTGTTAATTGTTTTATTGTTCCATTTTCAGTGGACTGTTTTTTTATGTACACCGCTTAGAGCTGCAAATAATTAAGCAGTGTAGAATTGTCTCAAATAAAGAAACATAGTTTCCATGAATTCCAATGGGTCGTCAATGTTAAGTTGTGGGTGGACACAGTAGACGACACAGTGATTCCCAAGCAGCTCTTGTTTATTCTCAGGCTGGAACGGAAGTGAGTTGAAGAGCTCAGCAGCCTGCTTATATAGAACTCAGCTACAAGCAACAGTAACAACTTTCTGTAGTTACCCAATCCCTGAACATCACTTTTCAATCCTTCATTTGCATGTGCAGACCTGAGTGAAAACAGCAGCAGAATGAACTATATACACACACCCCTAGTGGCCTAGGGTGAGAACTTCAATACATAACAGTCAACTTATTCAAATCCATAGTATGCCAGGCTTGCAATCTGCTCCCCTGATTTTGAATACCGATACTGATTTTGTCACCAGTGTTTTGTACTTAGGAATCTAGCAGTAACTATCCAGTTTTCCAGTCACCTTCCCAGCTCTTCCCAATCCAAGTCCAAACAAAAACCCACCGAAATAATTGGCACTTCCCAATGACAAATGTATATAGAGATCTCCACAGTCCACCAGAAACACTAGTGAGCCTGTGCCAGCCACACAAAATGCCCTCTGCTGATCTAGCTTCATTTTTTTATTAAAATGTTTATCAGTTGCAGTTATTTTTGAAGAGACTCTGGCTTTCTGAGGTTCCAACCTGGAGAGACTTTGGCTTTCTAGGCTTATAGAAGGACCACAGCAAGTGAGGTTCAAAGGCCTTGATTTATATTCTGTGGCCCTTCAAAAACACTAACCCAACACTAATGAAATCAGATGGATCAGATGGTATTATCGTAGGAAGGCATGGATCACAGCTGAAAATCTTCACAATTTTGATGCACAAAAAGAGAACATCTGTATGGGATTTAGGGTGGCTATGTGTCCTCTTTTACAGAGCACAGGCCTCTTTTTGAAGGCATCCTTTATTTAAGCCTTCTTCAACCTTGGGTCACCAGATGCTGCTGGATGTTGTTGGACTACAACTCCCATAATCTGTGACCATGGGCTCAGTTAGCTGGGGATGTCTGGTCCCAGTCTAATTTGAAAAGCCAAAAGTGGGATGGACAGGGGCCTTGAAGTCACCCATAAACATTAGTACTTGGACATCAGCCTGAGGAGGCACACCCAGGGGACCTGGTCACCCTCTTCTCCAGTATGATGAGATGTACTGTCTTTCTACTTCAATTATAGTCCTTATCTCTAAACATACACCAACATAGGCAAATTCCAATGCAAATTGGTGTTTTCTTTCATTGGTGATGCCCACCGTAAAAAGACTGTATTTATTTGTGAAATATTTATGAAATAAATCCTTGCTCAATTTGTAGGAATGTGTCTTTTGTAACAGGGATGTTAAGGTGCTTGAGAAAGAAGTGTGTGCAGGTTCTCTCGCGAGTGTTTACATATATGTATGAGCACTGTTCCTCGAAATATCTTCCACCATATGAGAAGGGTCCAAAATTTCAGTTACCTATGACTTTGCTGAAGAAGTAACATTGAAACAGTGCACCTTATCCGGAATCACTGTCCAGTCTCCGTCCACTTCAGCCTCGTTGGAACATTACATGACCTACTGTTCCATCCATGCTACAGAGACTTTTTTTTCCAACTTTGCTATTCTGCTTGATTGTATTTGATGCTACAGAGATTGTTTCATATTTTGCAATTCTGCTTGATTGTATTTGTTGCTATTGCATATCATTGGCATAATAGAGTTTTTCTAGAACTGATACGTTGCTTTCGCTCTGGGTCTCGTGTTGCCTTGTTTGTTGGTTCTTGGTGAGAAACAAGGCAAATGGCTCTTTTACACGTCTTGCGATCATGCAGTAGAGAAAAAAAGTTTATTTTCTTTCATTGGCAAATAGCTAATGAGATTAGGCAAACAGAGAAACCTTTGCTTTAGCCTCTTGAATATTTAGTATGTTTGCACATTTTGGCAAAAGCAATATTTTTCTTTCTCTGTGAGTTTGTCTGCTGTTGTAAATACATATTGCGTGGCAAGTCATTCTCTCCCCCCCCCCTTTCCCTAATCGCTTCCCCCAACATGCCTCATTTCCCAGCCTCATTCACATTCATTTGCAAATTAATTAGTTTAAACAATCCTGCCCACACATCTTTTTTCATTTCAGAGTCACAATGCTCAGGTGACCTCTTTGGTCAGGTGCTTCAATCACATGGCACAAATAATTAACAATAAAGCTTGCGGGGCTCTCCCATTGAGAAAAGTAGATGGATTGGAAAGGGGGTTCATTAATAACTCCATCACTCCCCTCCCCATTTCTCAAAATTCATAACTGAATTCAAAACTGTCCTAAAATTGATCCATAAACTTAACCTATATTGAAATATGAGGAAGTCAAATTCTATGAAATATGAGAAAGCCAAATTCCAGGCTTTGGAGGGCCCCCGGATAGCTTTAAATCAGTGAAGAAGGACCCGGTGGCTCTTCATATGGTATAGTGGTTAAGAGCGGTAGACTCGTAATCTGGGGAACCAGGTTCGCGTCCCCGCTCCTCCACATGCAGCTGCTGGGTGACCTTGGGCTAGTCACACTTCTCTGAAGTCTCTCAGCCCCACTCACCTCACAGAGTGTTTGTTGTGGGGGAGGAAGGGAAAGGAGAATGTTAGCCGCTTTGAGACTCCTTCAGGTAGTGATAAAGCGGGATATCAAATCCAAACTCTTCTTCTTGGACACCTGGAACCAGCATGGCCCTTGGTCAAGGATGATGGGATTTGTAGTATAACAACATCTGGAGGGTCGCACATTCCCCATCCCCATTGCTTATAAAGAAGTATTTTGCTACTAGGCTTGACAATTCTTAGCAGTATAGCTAAAGGATGTCATATAGAGGAGGGTGAAAGGTTGTTTTCTGCTGCTCCAGAGAAGCGGACACGGAGCAATGGATTCAAACTACAAGAAAGAAGATTCCACCTAAACATTAGGAAGAACTTCCTGACAGTGAGAGCTGTTCGGCAGTGGAATTTGCTACCAAGGAGTGTGGCAGAGTCTCCTTCTTTGGAGGTCTTTAAGCAGAGGCTTGACAGCCCTCTGTCAGGAATGCTTGGATGGTGTTTCCTGCTTGGCAGGGGGTTGGACTGGATGGCCCTTGTGGTCTCTTTCAATTCTATGATTCTATGATTCTAAGACTGGGTCTTATTAACCTATTTTGAGCGTTTTAGAAGAGGACAATAATCTGAAGCTAAATTCCACATGTTTCAGATGTTTAGAGATGAGTTTTCAACAGCCTGGCCTTTTCCATATCACTTGGTGTTATGCCTGTGCAGGGCACTGAATCATCCATCAAGGACATAAACGGTGCCTTTTTAATCAGTGAATGCCCTTGAGCTTCCTATTTCTGCACACCAGTTTGCTCATTTACTACTCCCCCCCCCCCCAATTGTCAATCTGTTATCCTCTATTTGCTCTGGCCATGGTTATGATGGAAGAATGCTTGTACTGGGCACAATTCAGTGAAACTGCAGTTACTGTATTGCACCTACACAGTTTGCCATATTACATTGTCACTCTGTGTTTGTATGTGTGTGTGAATGTCATGGTCTCCAGCCTCAAACAGGTTTGCATAAAATTTGTATACACTTTGTGTCATGTGCACATTTCTGTCCTTTTTTGCAGCTGAAGTGGATCATGGGGATGGTGCTATGATGAGGCAGTGAGTGACATGTGTGTGACATGTGGCCTGCCCTTTACAGTATCTCCTATGCTAGCCTGCTCCCCTCAAGTGCAGTGGAAGACACTATCCATTCGCCAGGATTGGAGTAAGATTCAACTGCTAGTCCAATTGGCTTCTATATGTGCCTTGGTTAAGGATGCCATCTTGCCCTTTGCCTCAGGCAGCAAAATGTATTGAGCCAGCCCTGGCTAAACCTGTTGGACTCTGTCAGAAATTTTGCACCTGCTTACCTAGGAGTGGGCCCTATTGAACGTTTACTTCTGAGCAGACTTGCATACATGTAAGTTAAATATGCAGTGAATCCTTAATGCCTCTTTACAAAGTTTTCACATTTTGCGGGGTCTGGATAGCTCAGCTGGTTAGAGTGCGGTGCTGAGCCTAATTCAAGGTGTTGGTTCTTTCCTTTAAAACCCTAAGAGATTGAGGCCCAAATGTTTAAAGGAGGTCCTCCTCTCACACCAACATGGTAAATCCTTCTCCATGCTCCATGTACAGAAGACATATATTACATGTGTACAAATAAACAAGAGAGACTTTTCTATGGTTATCCCACAACTATGGAACACCCTCTGCAACAAGGCTCCCCTAGTGACCATTGACACTGGGTTAAAACTTCTTTATCTGCCCTGTCATTTTTAATATAATGCATTTTCAGCTGGTTGAATAGTTTTATTCCTCTAAATTTTATTGTATTGTGGTTTAATATTTAATATTTTAGTATTTTATTGTAATTTTCCAATTCTTATGTGTAGTACCCTGAAATATATATTGGGATTAAAAGTGTGGTTTCTATTTATTTTATTTTATTTTATTTTATTTTATTTATGGCCATTGTTTGTGAAGGAAAGATATTTTATGTTGCCTTCCTGCATAAATAATAATTTATTCCTACACTGGTGCTTCGTGATAGCTGTGCGCTGAACCGAAGAAAATACTCTTCATTCCAGAAGCGACTGCAAAGCTAACGGATATTAGCATCAAATGTTGATCTATCTTTCTATCTGGTTGTTGCCGGCATTAGTCATACTCAGAGTAGACCCATTGAAATTAATCGGCACGACTAACTTAAGGTTATGAATTTCAGCGGGTCTGCCCTGAGTATAAATTAATTTGACGCAACCCCACAACCCATAAAACATATCCAGCTATCTGTTCCTTATGGAAAATTTTGAAATTAACACAAACTTCGGAGCATTTCATTGGTGTGTCGTCTTTCTTACTTGGAGGAAGCGATACATTCTGCAAAGAATGAGTGGCAAGTTTTGTTTTTTGTTTTTTAAATGAGAGTAGACCGTTTGAAATGAATGAACATGACTAAGCTAGGTTCATTAATTTCAATGAGTGAAGCAGCTTAGTTGAACACTACCCAGATTTATGATAGTGCTGCTGGCTCATTGCTGCCCAAGGGTCATAGAAACATGTCTCGCAACACCTGTTGCTGGAGAACAACAGTGGGAGATGGATTTTGCCTATATGTTCTGCTTCCTATAGTTGGCAACTATAGGAAACTGGATGCTGGACTAGATGGGCTTTCAGCCTCATCCGGAAGGACTTTTCTTACACTGTTTGTTATTATACCTTTATGGCTTGTAGTTAAATGCATAGCTTTTTTCCCCTGTCTTAAGGACGTGCTGGATCAAGCCAAAGACCCAAGTCAGAGTGATGAAACAGGTGCCTGTGGGAAACCCACGAGCAGGAACTGAGTGGAACAGCATTCTCCCCACTTGTGACCCCCCAGCAACTGGCATTTAGAGGAAAACTGTCTCTGACACTGGAGGGAGGAACACAGCCATCATGGCTAGTAGCCACTGATAGTCTCAACCTCTGTGAACTTGTCTCATCTTCTTTTAAAACCATCCAGTTGATGGCCATCTTGTGAGAGGGAGGTTGTGTGGTAAAGGTAAAGGACCCCTGGAAGGTTAAATCCAGTCAAAGGTGTCTATGGGATGTGGTGTGGTGCTCATCTTATTTCAGGCTGAGGGAACCAGCGTTCATCCACAGACAGCTTTCCAGGTCATGAGGCCAGCATGACTAAACCACTTCTTGCGCAATGGGACACCGTGACGGAAACCAGAGCGCACAGAAACACTGTTACCTTCCCACCGCAGCAGTACCTATTTATCTACTTGCACTGGTGTGCTTTCGAACTACGAGGTTGGCAGGAGCTGGGACAGAGCAACGGGAGCTCACCCCGTCGTGGGGATTCGAACTGCTGGCCTTCTCATCGGGAAGCCCAAGAGGCTCAGTGGTTTAGACTACAGCGCCACCTGTGTACACATATACTGGTTTAAAATGCAGCTAGGTTTTTCCTGTTTGGTTTGAAGGCTGCTTAGGAGGAAATGCATCAAAAAACTGTATTTTATAATAAATTACAGAATAAATATAGATAGTGGCTAATGTCATGTGCGCATGCCTTCCCCAAACAGCCATAGCAGCTCCTTGACGCAGAGTTAACAGGAGTGTGCAAACAGCCTAAATTCTGTGTGCTCTACATCATAGTACTTCTTTCTGTTCTGAATCTTCCAGCATCCCATGAAGATTGGATGGCCCAGAGATCTAGCATTTGTTGGAGCTTGTTAAATATGTTGCGGCAGTGTTCAGAAAGAAATACAGTGGTACCTCGGGTTAAGAACTTAATTCGTTCTGGAGGTCCGTTCTTAACCTGAAACTGTTCTTAACCTGAGGTACCACTTTAGCTAATGGGGCCTCCCGCTGCCGCCACACAATTTCTGTTCTCATCCTGAAGCAAGTTCTTAACCTGAGGTACTATTTCTGGGTTAGCAGAGTCTGTAACCTGAAGCGTCTGTAACCTGAAGCGGATGTAACTCAAGGTACCAGTGTAATCTGGTTAAGACTGCAGGTTGCAAGGATAAGGAAAAGTTTGTTTCTGAAGGCAAACAAGTCCATTCTAAGCACAGGCTTTGAACGCATCCAGGATGGAGTCAAGAAGTTAACGTTAGTACAGTGGTACCCCGCAAGACGAATGCCTCGCACAACGAAAAACTCGCAAAACAAAAGGATTTTGCAAGTTTTTAGTTGACTCGCGAGACGAATTCGTCTATGGCTGTTTTTCGCAAGACGAATTCGTCTGGCGAGGTACCACTGTAAGCCTACACCGGACCGCGCCACGCCACATTTTAAAGCTGCAGCGAGTGAACAGCAGCGCTGCTGTTTGCTCGCTGCAGCCTTAAAACGCGGCACCTCGTGGCTCCGGTGCTGGTCGGAAGGGGCACCGCCCGATCGCACCCGCCATCTTGGGTCAACTGCGCATGTCTGCGCACGTCCAGACACGCGCAGTTGAACCAAGATGGCGGACGCGATCAGACGGCACCCCTTCCGACCGGAGCCAAAAGGTAAGACTTTACAGTTATGGTGTGGCGCCGCGTTTTAAAGGTGCAGCGGGCGAACAGCAGCGCTGCTGTTCGCTCGCTGCAGCCTTAAAATGCGGCACCGCGTGGCTCTGGTGCCGGTCGGAAGGGGCGCTGGCCGATCGCGCCCGCCCACCCAAGATGGCAGGCGCGATCGGGCGGCGCCCCTTCCAACCGGCACTGGCACCGGAGCCGCGCGGCACCGCGTTTTAAGGCTGCAGCGAGCGACTTTCCCCCCATAGGAACGCATTAATTAAATTTTAATGCGTTCTTATGGGAAACGGTGCCTCGCAAGACGAAATTTCCGCAAGACTTTTTAATTTTGTCTTGCGAGGCACCACTGTACATGCTGACTCATACGCACACTGAACTTTGAGAAGAGGCAGGAAGGAAGTAAATCCTGAAAGGAAATGTTCTACTTTACTAGCAAGTAGTTACAGGTGGCGCTGTGGGTTAAACCACAGAGCCTAGGGCTTGCTGATCGGAAGGTCGGCGGTTCGAATCCCTGCGATGGGGTGAGCTCCCGTTGCTCGGTCCCTGCTCCTGCCAACCTAGCAGTTCGAAAGCACGTCAAAGTGTAAGTAGATAAATAGGTACCACTCCGGTGGGAAGGTAAACGGCATTTCTGTGCGCTGCTCTGGTTCGCCAGAAGCAGCTTGTCATGCTGGCCACATGACCCGGAAGCTGTACGCCGGCTCCCTCGGCCAGTAACGCGAGATGAGCGCTGCAACCCCAGAGTCGGACATGACTAGACCTAATGGTCAGGGGTCCCTTTACCTAGTTACTTAAAAGAGAAGCAATCTGTGAGGAGGAAAAGGTTGACTTTCTCTCTGTCACCCCACATCAGTTCAGGTAGCTTATTGCAAGCATTGTTGTTTTACTCCCAACATTGTTACGAGATGCCGTTAAGCGCAATCTAGGAAAAAGGAACACTTTCCTCCCTATCTTATTTCTCCACACCATGCAAAACCTTATACGCCTCTGTCATGTCTTGCTGTTGGGTCTGATCAAAACGCTTTGGCCACTTCTGGCACACTTTCAAGCTGAAGCTGGTGAAATCCAACACCTCTTTCCCAACTGAGTTGCCAACAGCTCAGCCCTGAACAGTTTGGGTATCCTCCAGAACAGCATGGGAGGTAGGGCAAGAAGCTGAAGTAGAAAATGGGATCTTTTGAAAATTGCCTGTTTTGCCCTTCTGCTCACGGATGTGATGGGTGCAACTAGCCCCCTCAAACAATAAGTCAGGAGATAACTTTGGTTAAAGATATGTGCATTGAGCATGCCATCTGACAAAGTGATGCATTTACCATTTCTATGAGCAAACCATGGTGTCCGTTTATTGGCATGAAAACAGGACTGTAAAAAAAAAAAAAAAGCTGAGGTGGTGTTTGGCAAAGGTTAAAAAGCCCGAAATTGGCTTTCAAGGGAAGATCTGTAAAACCTCGGCATTTGGCTTTTCAGTGGACGGGGCCGTTGCTAATCTGAAAGATTTAGTAGGCAAGTCTTGGAGGAGTGCTGAAATTGCTACGGCTAGGCATTCCTTGTAACGAGGACCAATAAGAAAAGTAGATTTTCCCCATGTTCACTGGAATGATTAAGCTCCGTCATTTGCGGCTGAGGTTTTATTTAAAGCTCTGTCACAAGCCATTGAGTTAGAAAAGCAGCAAGTTCTATCATTTCACTGTAAAGCCGTTCTTTTTTAAATGGGGGGGGGGCGCTATTTCAAAATTGGATTATTTCAATTGTTGGCATTTTCCGGGTGCTAATTCCTCGTAAAAGCCGTACTTTATTAGGTGTGGTTCCCTGCTAAGCTTCTTACCCATGCTTCCCCCCACCCCACCCCATGGCTAACTACATGAAAGGTGCCTTTGAATGATTGAACCTGACATTGTGGACAATCTCATATTTAGCGCTACACAATTATATGTTCAGATATGATTTAATTCGTGTCATTGCCAATTGATGTTGATGGCATAGAAGCATTCAGCACCTGTAAAAATCACAGCCTCAAGAGATCTGTGTCAAGACAGCTTCTTTCTTTGTTTTAAAAACTAGCGGTGGGAATATTTGATACTCCTATTACTGTATTTTCCGGCGTATAAGACGACTGGGCGTATAAGGCAACCTCCAACTTTTCCAGTTAAAATATAGAGTTTGAGATATACTTGACCGCAGATTCTCCACCCAGCATATAAGACGACCCCCGACTTTTGAGAAGATTTTCCTGGTTTAAAAACCCCACAACACACACACACTTTATTTTTAGGGAGTCAGAGATAGCCATGAGACCATACCAGCCATATGGAATATTGAGCATTATCTAAGATATAAGAATAACCATTTTTTCCAATCCATTGATAAGATTGGGATTGTGTGGCTATCATTCACAAGGTAATGTGAAGGCTGTTGTCATATATATTGACACCCATCAAACTTAATAGGATTGATTTCTAAGAAGAGGTGCGTAGGATTGTGCTGAAAACCTCATAAAGCAACACACATTGATCATGGAAAAACATAATGTTGGAGTTCAACCAGTTTTGGGAACACTTTCACAGTAGTTATTACAAATGGATCTTTCTCCCTGGGGCAAAGTTATGGGAAGGGTAGTTGGTTCTGTATGTTAGAAACAAAAGCCAGCTGTGGATGATTGGCCAGCGTTTGTAACATCACCAATACATACCCTCCTCCAATTTTCACACCAGTTTTACAACCAAATGTTACAATTATTTCCATTTTGTGGGGGGGACACATCCCTGGCTATTGACCATGTAGGACAAGGCTAATTGGAGTTGGAGACCAACAGCATCTGGGGCAGAGAGGGATCTGTGTTGGCTATGCCTGTACTAGAATCTAATTAATCAGATGCATAAATTAAGTCCTGTTTGAGCAGGTGCAGAACTCTTTGATCTCCTCCCACATATATGACAATTCAGCTTACAGTGTAGATAGGTGCGGTTTCATAGCCTCCGCTATTTTCAAATGTCACCTGCAATAATGAAGACTAGAAACTTTATTTTTTAAAAAGATTAGCCAGATCTGATATTAGGATTAATACTTTATTTAAGGAATACACAGGCTATGAATCTTTTTAATCTGCCTGAATGTTAAAGTATAAGGGATTATGTTCCAGCAGCACAGATCTCTGTGCGATGCCTTTATATTTCAGGCTGCAAAGGTTTCTACCTTTGACTCCAGAGATCATTATTTTCGTCCCTGGTGTGGTGCATTATGCATTTATAAAGCAAAGGCCAGAATTTGATGCGTGACTCCTACTTGTTACAGAAGTGATCCCATCAAAATGTCTCATGGGGAATGGGATATGGTGGCTGTTCTGTGCCACTTAATGAAATCGGTCCATTCTGCGATGCTTTTAATTGAATTGAAGTTGTCAGCTCACATATCCCAGGAACAGCGAGGAGCCCAAACATGTTAATCAGAAAGGTCTGCCATGGTAATTTGTCTGTTGCTCACAACACGATAGCCTGCAATCAGTGTTGTAGTTGATAGACTAGTGAAAGGCAGTTTTGGCTTACAACATCATTTTTACACTTCCCTGCCTTGTCAAATCAAATGTCAAAAAATTATAAAAGAGAAAGCCAGGGACGCACGATTTGCAACCCACCAAGTCTATGCATAACTTGCCCGTGTCAATGACAGATCATTCAACTGTTCTAATTTATTCTAGCCTGCTAACTTTAGGGCAAATTTTATATTTAAATTACATTTTTCATACATGCGGGTATATTTTATATTCACGTTTGACGTACAAAGGGAGCACTATAGATGAGTAATGGGGTGGCAGAAATAAAAAATGAGCCAGCTTGTCACAGCGTTGGCCCATTGCTGCTGCTTTTTAAAAATGCAATATGAAAAGCATCTCCGAGGCTAATTTTAAAATAAATGTCCCCGCTTTCCACGATGAGGCTTTTGACATGTATACCAACAGCTACCAGTTTGAGACATGCACTGTGCTATTAAGACAAATTGTCAGTGGTATTTTACTAGCAGGGTTGACTGGTGTACGGTAATTATTTGAGTTCCCTTGGCCATTGAGCCTAAGGTACGAATAAAATCCATATTAAAAACCACACCAATAAGAATTACGATATACAATGCTGAGCTGAGTTTATTTATATGTTGCTTTTCCACACTAAACACTTCCCAAAGCACCATACAATAAACATTAACTTATTCTCAAAATACATAACATGTTTTTTTTTGGGGGGGGTGGAGTGGGCGAGGTGGAGATGTGATAAAACATAAATTCAAATAAGATACAACCAACAATTCGAGAATTTGGGAGGATAAATCCAGTATTATAGTAGCTTATGCCTTGAAACCAAGGGTTTGCTGACAGACACGTCCTGTAAATGGAGTTCTGCTAATGGGGCTCTCGCATCAACAGAGGAGTAGTTGGTGTCAGGGTTGAGCCAGATGAGGAGGAGTGGTGGCAAGCCCCCCCCCCCCCGGCGAGGCTGCACCCACGGAAGAACCTGGGGAAATGGAGGAGTTCGTACCTGGAGAAGACTGGTGGCGGCACTCCTGGGAAGAGGAAGAGTCAGATGGAGAGGGGGAAAGACCAGAACAGAAGGGAGGATGGGAGGGGCCCTGCCTGTTTCTCTCCTCACAAGGGCCTGATTCTGTCTCCACTTCTTCCTCCTCCTGTTCTGGTCTTTCCCCCTCTCCATCTGACTCTTCCTCTTCCGAGGAGTGCCACCTCCTCTGGTTCCCAGTCTTTAGCATATGCACTGCCAGGGTACAAAGATCCGCCCAACGCCACCAAGTGCAAGTAGATAAATAGGGACCGCTCCAGCGGGAAGGTAAACGGCGTTTCCGTGTGCTGCTCTGGTTCGCCAGAAGCGGCTTTGTCATGCTGGCCACATGACCCGGAAGCTGTCTGCGGACAAACGCTGGCTCCCTCAGCCTATAGAGCGAGATGAGCGTCGCAACCCCAGAGTCGGACACGACTGGACCTGATGGTCAGGGGCCCCTTTACCTTTACCTTTTTTATGCTTATGTCAAAGACCACGCTTACGCCTTATCTCTTGTTTAAGAAAGAAGGGAAGAAAAAGAAACAAACCTTTTTATTTGCTCATTTATTTACAATACACTTATACTTAAGTATACAACACCACCACACTTAAACTTGTAAGTATTGTTTAGGCACCTACGTAGGAGAAACATCAGTTGTGCCAAAGGTGCCGCTGACCCCGCTGCCGCATAGCAGCTCAATACAATGCATAACATTATAGTTTGATGTAAGAGTTAATTTTGCGTGCATGGCACCGTTGAGAATGACAAGCGCCGCCGCTGGTAAATATTTACGTCTTTGGTAAATGAGTTCACAAAGTCGAAAGTCCTTTAGTGAAACGGTAGGTATACATTTCAGCAATACCTAGGTATATATGTGTTTTGTTTTTCTAGCTTGATCAAAATTATTTATTATTTCAAAACAGGTAGATAGTTAGGAGCTTGGGCAGCTTCAGCAGCAGGCACCTGGCAGCCCCCAAAATTCGGAGCCCGGGGGCCCCGCACCCCTTGCGCCCCTGGGTAAAGACGGCCCTGCTCAGGAGCCCTTCTGTTTTGTTCCAGGTAGGCTCCAAGCCAATGAAAAAAATGACTACAAAGATACAGGGGGCTACAACCAAAAACAAAGCACAGAAGAATAAAGCCAGCTCATACTGCAAGTGTGAGTCGTGCTGCACTCTGAGGGACCGCAGCATTCCTGGCATAGATATCGTTCAGGGCGGGTGGGGTCTCATCACCAGGTGAGATGGTCCACAGCAAACTCCCTTTGTCTCTGGTGGCAACGAAAGGGAAGCACCTGGGAGGGCAATGGTGGTAAGTCTGCCTCCACAGAGGTGCCATCCTGTTGATTAACACGACGACTGTATTATTATTAACAACGCAGCAGCCAGCAGCAGCAACGGTGTACCAGGGAAGCAGTCTTTATGCCTTGTATTCACTAAAGAAGTTTCTTGAGAACATGGGGGAGAATTTCAATGGCACTCCTGTCCCTCTTTGGCAGCTGCTGCACCGAAGAAAAGATGTGGTGGTCCTGCTTGTTTTTGGCCAGTTGCCCAAGCCAGCTTCCACCTCTCCGTTCCTTTTTGTCCACTTCATGCTTCTCCTAGGTGCAATCTAAAGATAAAGGTAAAGGGACCCCTGACCATTAGGTCCAGTCGCGGATGACTCTGGGGTTGCGGCGCTCATCTCACTTTACTGGCCAAGGGAGCCGGGCGTACAGCTTCCGGGTTATGTGGCCAGCATGACTAAGCTGCTTCTGGCGAACCAGAGCAGAGCACGGAAACACCGTTTACCTTCCCGACGGAGCGGTACCTATTTATCTACTTGCACTTTGATGTGCTTTCGAACTGCTAGGTTGGCAGGAGCAGGGACCAAGCAACAGGAGCTCACCCCGTCGCGGGGATTCAAACTGCCGACCTTCTGATGAGCAAGCCCTAGGCTCTGTGGTTTAACCCACAGTGCCACCCGCGTCCCATAAGGGTCACATATAAAAACCGCTCTGAAAATGCTTTAAAAAAATTACATTGAATTTTTCCATAAAGCATCGCCATAGAGTGTCACTTAAAACACACTTAAAACGTTTGATTTGCAGATGTAAAGCTGAATCCCTAGTCGAGAATTTGGCGTTGCTCCTCATCTCACACTTCTCTGCCTCAGAGAAAAAAATCGCTACATTTGAATTTTATATAGGAATATGAAATAAGCATAAATTAAATAAATAGAATTATGAGTCAATAAAAAATAGGTGATCTTTAAATGACTACTGTAGCTTGAGGCCCAGAATGGTCAAATGGTTCCTTGAGAGAACCTGCTCTGAAAAACCGCTATGGACACCATCAGTGTGAAAGGTACCAGCAGTAGCAAATTAAACTTTAAATAATGCATAGTAGACTAGCAAGCACTCCATTAAACATTCTGCCCTGGTTTCGTTCATAGCGTTCAGCCAACACTTTGTGGATATTAAATTTATGGCAGTGTTGAGTGTTTTACATTTAAGTATTAATTTAGAAACACTTTTCTACGTTGAAGAGATGTTCATGGAAGGCCTTTGTACCTCTTACTCATGTCAACCATTTGAATTATTTCCAGAGAAATTATTTCTCTATTTCGGCCACTGCCGTTGGAAACTCCTGGAAGAGGACAATAGTACTGATGTAGGAAAGTGTTCGGGACTTTTATTTTAAGGGGAGAGGGTTGTATCCAATGCTAGTCCCACAAAGAGTAGGCCCATGGTAACTTGGGTCCATTTTTTAAAATGGCTCGACTCTGAATAGATGTGGACGCGGGTGGCACTGTGGGTTAAACCACAGAGCCTAGGGCTTGCCGATCAGAAGGTCGGTGGTTCGAATCCCCGCGACGGGGTGGGCTCCCATTGCTTGGTCCCAGCTCCTGCCCACCTAGCAGTTCGAAAACATATCAAAGTGTAAGTAGATAAATAGGTACCGCTGCGGTGGGAAGGTAAATGGTGTTTCCGTGTTGGCTACATGACCTGGAAGCTGTACGCCAGGTCCCTCGGCCAGTAAAGCAAGATGAGTGCCGCAACCCCAGAGTCGTTCACGACTGGACCTAATGGTCAGGGGTCCCTTTACCTTTACTCTGAATAGAACAGATTATCTTTGTGCCACCTTGGCCACGTACATCTGATTTGAGTTATGGACCCCAACTTTGGGTCAGATTCTATCAATTGCCAATTTCTGCTTACTGTA
The DNA here is from genome assembly GCF_009819535.1 of Lacerta agilis. NCBI lineage: Eukaryota > Metazoa > Chordata > Lepidosauria > Squamata > Lacertidae > Lacerta > Lacerta agilis. Next base: position 93,643,790 of record NC_046313.1, on the reverse strand, counting down.
TATGTGACAGCTTGACAGAGGGATCTGCTAACTGAGGGACACTCTAGAACAGCCTTTCTCAGTTGTGGATCTGCAGATGTTTTTGAACTACAACTCCCATCATCGCATACTACTGGTCATGCAGGCCAGGAATGATGGGAGTTGTAGTCCAACAAACATCTTGGGACCCAAGGTTGAGAAAGGCTGCAGAAGCACTGTCGGAATACGTTTCACGGATCCGCCATGGATTCATAATTAATTGGTTATTTTATGGGTTTTTCAAGGTTTACTTTTGGTATAATTGCGCGCAAAAGTGAAAGTGAAAGCATGAATGAATAGTGTGATTCACTTACAAGATTAATCCGCCTTTATTTTGTAGATCCGGTCATGTTCAAAGTTGTTAATGAGCGTTAAACTTGCTTCCCGCCCTTTTGGAGGGCAGCAACAGTGATTTTATTGGTTAAAGTACTATTGATGATGTCACGTTTGTTCCCTAATAAAAGGCAGAGGCACCCCGCTTAGGCAGGAGGAGTAGCACGAGACCGCACGTTCTTCTTATGTTCTTTTAGTTGGGTTTTAGTTGAAGTCAAGTTTAGTTTAAGGGGCTAGGAGCGGGCTGGACGGGTTGGATGGGTTTTTCTTTAGTTAGAGTTAGATCGCGGAAGATCATTCGGTTTAGCCTTAGTTAGGTTTTCTTTAGGTTTAGCCTAGGGCTAGAATTGCGGAAGATATTTCGGTTTTAGTTTATTTAGTTAGCCTCGCGGAAGATTGGGCGCGCAGGGTCTTTAAGCTTAGGAGAACTTAGCTTAGGGGACGAGCCTACGCGGGTTCTGCCGAAGCCACTAAAGATACAACCGGTGTCTGTCTTCCTTTGGGGTTAAAGGGGGGAGTAAAGTAAAATTTTTATTTCTTTAAACTGGTCCGTCTATTCAGAGTCAGGGTATATATTTTATTTCACGAGGCAACTGTTCATTAAAGAAGGCAATTAGGAACTCACACTTCATCGGAGTCGTCAATTGGCTTACTCATCATCCTTCAGACTGTGAGGCTTGGCCGGCGACCGTGCTCAAAAGCACGCGGAACGCTGGCCACTTTCCCCGCAACTGGTACCTCGTGCATAACCAATCCAAGGCCGTGCACGAGGAGCTCCAGCACCCAAACCCCGACAAGTGGTGCCCTCTCTGAGGCAAAGCGTAGTCAAAAATCGCTTCCACGAAGACTCCGGTTAAAGGCAACATATCGGAAGTGGCTCGGAAACAGACATTGAGAGGTGAGGTATAACGGCCCGGTTTATCCAGGATTTCGCTGCAGTAGCGCGAATCCACCGCTTACCCAAAGTAGTGTAAATAGAAGTCGCGCGCGTATATTTTGCCCCAAGGGGTCCCCGGGTAGAGCGGCAAGGAGTTTAGTGTAAGCCTACGGGCAGAGTAAGGTCTCCCGAAAAAGCCTACGGGTGGGAGGGAAAGGTTTTCTGGCTAAAGCCTACGGGTGCCAGGTTTTTCGGTCAAAGCCTACGGGTAGGGCCGGTAGCCCCTAGTAGAAGCCCACGGGTGGGGGCGGAGGTTTTCTGGCTAAAGCCTACGGGTGCCAGGTTTTTCGGTTAAAGCCTACGGGTAGAACCGGTGTCCCCTAGTAGAAGCCTACGGGTGGGGGAGGAAAAGTTTTGGAAAAGTGTTTAAAAAATGGGCTCCTCACTCTCAACTGCTCAAGTAAAATTTTGTGAAGATTTATTGTACCTTTTGAAAAGAAATGGTCACCCTGTCTCTGAATCAGAAGTAGAGCTTTTAGTTAAAACCATTGGGGAAATTTGTCCCTGGGTCCCTAAGGAGGGAACGAAAGATTTAGCCTCATGGGAAAGGATCGGGTTAGAATTTATGGCCAACCCGAAAATCGGAATTCCTGTACAATTAGTATGGAGCAAAGTAAGAAACTGCTTTCAACAAATCGCTCCAAGAAATGTTTTGCTTAATGGAACAGTGAATTTAGGAAATACTGCTTTTAATAGTGCCCCTGTGCTGCCGCTTGCGGTTGTGCCATTTTCGGCCCCCTCGCAGCAGCCAGTTCAGGCCCCGTTGTCGTACACGCACTCGCCCTTGTCCAATTTGTCATTGCCAGATTCATTGCCGCCTGTGCCGGTGCAGCAGACGCCGTCGGCCTTTCAAGCCCCGCCGCGGACTGCCCCACCGCCAGTCGCTCAGCAGTCATCGCAGGCCTTTTACCAGCCAGCGATTTCAAGTCAGCAGCAGCCGCGGACCTCGCTCCAAGCAACGGTCCCGCTTCCTTCATCGCAAGCCGCGCTTTTGCCAGCGATCCAGCAGCAGCAGCAGCAAGCAGCCTTTTTGCCAGCAAACCCTGCTGCCCTGCAGGCCGCGCTCAAGCCAGCAGCTCCAGTTTTGCAGCAAGCTGATTTCCAATCAACAGCAATCCAAGCTTCAATGCAAGCAGCACAACAGCAATTTACCAACCCTTCAGCACCTCCAATGCCAATGCAGATTCCAAGACAAGAGCAAAGCCAAACAATGATGATCCAGATGCCAGGACTTGCAGTACAGAGCCAACAACCTTATGCTCCAACTTCAAGTCAGCCATCTTGTCTTCATCCAACTTCAAGTCAGCCATCTTGTCTTCATCCAACTTCAAGTCAGCCATCTTGTCTTCATAGTCAGCCATCTTCAAGGCATCCAGATGTCAAAGACTCTTTAGCACCATCTAGTGGCTCATCATTTGGAAAGCATCAAGAAGATTTAAACTCACTGATGCCACCTACAGATCCAACAGCAATGCAGCCCATCTGCAGAACCCAAGCTTTGGAAGCAGCTTTGGGACAAATAGACTTTAGTGCTGATCCAATGCACATCTTTCCAGTGATTCGTGCTAATGGAGGACAACCTGCAAGATATCAAGCCATTCCTTTTGAAACACTACGTGAACTGCGAAAAGCCATACGCGAAAATGGACTTCAAGCTCCTTATACTAGAAGTTTACTTGAAGGACTGTCCACTAGTAGACTTCTGCCATCTGATTGGAAGTTGATTCTTCGCACCTTCCTGTCGCCTACAGATGCTCTTCTGTGCCTGCAAGAGTGGAAAGAAGTAGCAGCCAGACGTGCAACGCCACTTGCCACAGAAGATATGCTCACAGGATCAGGACATTACTCCAATCTCAATCAACAGCTAGCCATACCTGATGCTGCACTTGTCACCATAGCAGACATTGTAGTCAAAGCTTGGCGCAGACTACCCAATCGCACAGATGCTAGCTCAGTATCAGGATTCGCTGCAGTTAGGCAAGGTCCAAAAGAACCTTATGGGGACTTCGTGGATCGCCTGATTGTTGCAGTGGAACGCCAGATAGAAGATCGTCATGCCAGAAACATGCTGACAAAACAACTTGCCTTTGAAAATGCCAATGATGACTGCAAGAATGCCCTAACAGCAGTTGCAGCTCGTCCAGATGCCACATTGACTGAGATGCTACGCGTCTGCCAGAATGTCGGTACCCACTCCTACAAAGCACAGCTCTTGGCAGCTGCGGTACAGATGCCACGTCAAGACAGCTCTACGCCAGTCAAGAAGTGCTATGGGTGTGGAGGCGATGGGCATTTCCGGTCGCAGTGCACAACAACGCCAAGGCCTTCTGCCAAGCCGCCAGAGAGATGTCCCATCTGTCAGAAAGGATTTCATTGGGCGAATGATTGTCGCTTGAATCCACAAAACACATCACCTACCTCATCTCCAGTTCAGGGAAACGGTTCTGCGGGCCGCGCCCCGGCCCCGGTAAAACAATAGGGTGCAAATTCAAGAACATCATGAAGGTCAACCATCCCAGAAAGGTGAACAACGCTACTCCTTATCCAGGTCATCAGGAAAAAAGAGTGATCCAGAGAGATATCTACTCTCCAGATGTCCAGAGAAAAGATGTGACCTCATCAAGCATTCAGGTTCCAGAGGTTTCATCATCTGCCTTATCTATTCAAAGGGTTCCAGTAGAGAACACAGCATTCAGTTCACCTTCTGCTGACCGCCCTTCAGTTCCTGCTGATGTTGATCCTGCTTCACAGCAAGCAATCACAGTCAAGTCTCTGATCGCAGAATTGCCTTCAACGTTGAGAAAACATCCTACTGAGGTCAACCTCGCAGCACCTGAGCTTTACTCACCTTTGAGTCAAGGTCAATCTGTCATTGAAGGACATTTGCCCTTGATGAAACAGCAATATCCAAGTAGCAACCCAGCTGATGATCACTTTCCATGTGGCCAAAGAATGCAAGTGAGTGAGCCAGCTCCCTCTTGTGGAAGCTTAAACATCACTCCAGTTAACAATGTCCACACCTTTGTGTCACCTCCAGCTTTTAAGCTCAGCCCGCCACAACCAAACAACTATCAGGAACAACAACTTCTACTGCCTCGTGTCAAAGAAGAAGTTCCATCCTGCCAGTTTGATGCACAACTGACTGAATGCCAACAGGTTCAACAGCATCAGCAACTTTTACCAACAGAGGAACCTCAAGTTTGCCAACTCAACGCCAAGCAGCTTCAGAGTTGCCAACTTCAGCAGTGCAAAAAACCCGAAGCCAAAAAGATATCTTCAAACACTGCCAACGAAGAACAAGAAGAATCTTCTGTCCCAGGTATACCACTCTTCTTAACAGAGGACTGTTACTTTTCAAATCCATGGTTTGCTCAGCAATTGCCAACATCCATTCGTGGTCCATTCCCAGACACCTCAATTTGCCTTATCCTGCCTAGGATGGATCGCCTCCCTGCCACAGTCACACTGACTGCAGGCCTAGTTCGAATCACAGATTCATCGCAGTTGCTGATTCCAGGATTTTCAACTGTTCCTTGTGTCCTAACAAAAGGTTTGGAAATTGCCAGACTCTATTTGCTTACTTCTACGCCTACAGCTCCTGTAGACTCTTTGCCTCCTCAGACAGCAATGGCGCTAATCAAGATTACAGAAGAACGCCCTCATCTCGTCTTAGAAATGGGTGGACGAAAGATCAAGGGTCTTCTTGATACAGGCGCAGATGTTACAGTGATCGCCAGAAAAGATTGGCCTGACCAGTGGGCAACGACTGTCACCCAGGAAGTCTTCGGAGTCGGAGGTTTCGAACCCGCCCACCAGAGCGTGCATCCGATTACCTTCCAGTCAGACTCAGGCTCCATGGTGCAGCTCCGTCCACTTGTTATGGATGTGCCTATCACCCTTTGGGGTAGAGACTTATTGTCTAAAGCAAGAACTGTTGTCCATACGCATTTTTGATGTGGGCCTTTGCATCAGCGCCAGTACATGCTCTTCCACTCACATGGAAGGAAGGACCCCCTGTATGGGTCGACCAATGGGCGCTGACGTCAGAAAAGCTCGCTGCAGCAGAGGCCCTAATCAAAGAGCTGCTACACCAGGATCGTGTGCAACCCTCTAATAGCCCTTGGAACACTCCAATTTTCGTCATCAAGAAGAAAAGTGGAAAATGGCGTTTGCTTCAAGACCTGAGAAAAATCAACGAAAGAATTGTTCCAATGGGTCCCCTTCAATGTGGACTTCCTAACCCTAACCTCATTCCTAGAAACCATCAGCTTGCAATCATCGATCTTAAAGATTGTTTCTTTACCATTCCACTGGCACCTGCAGATCAAGAAAAGTTCGCTTTCACTCTACCTGTGTTCAATAACACCAGACCAGCTTCCAGATACTCTTGGAAGGTACTCCCTCAAGGAATGGTGAATTCGCCGACTCTCTGCCAGAACTTTGTAGATAAAGCATTACAGCCTTTCAGAGCACAATATCCAGCCTTAGAAGTTTGTCATTACATGGATGACATCTTGATCCATGGAGAAAAGGTCTCAGAGCATCATATTGAGCATCTTACGCGCATCCTGAACTCTTTTGGGCTTTGTATTGCCCCAGAAAAGGTACAGCGCACTGCTCCATTTCATTACTTGGGTCACAGACTGCTTCAAGATACAGCCCTGCCGGAGATGCCGAGCATAGTCATTCCAGAATCCTTTACTTTAACACAATTGCAGCATCTCTTGGGACAGATAAACTGGGCTCGAAAGTCTCTAGCAGTTCCAACATCTGAACTCTCGCCATTGTTTTCTGCTCTTAAGGGACATACATCTCCTTCAGATGTTATTCCATGCACTTCTGAGATGCGTCTTGCTTTACAAGGGGTAAACACAAAACTGCACCAAATAGCTGTAGATCGTGTGCCAACAGCCAACTGCGCTCTTTCATGTGCTATCTTCACTACACCAAGATTGCCGACAGCAGCCTTATACGTTCCGGATACTTCCTCAAAGGTGGCGATCGTGGAGTGGATTCATCTTTCACACACGCCTCAAAGGAATGTGTACCCCAGTATGGACGCTGTTGCTGATCTCCTTGTTAAGTGCAGAGGCCGTGCAATTCGCCTGAGTGGAAATGATCTGCTTTCCATCTACCTTCCTTTCTCTCAAGAACAAGTACTAACTTTGATTCAGTTTTCAGATAGTTTCCAAATTGCTATTGCAGATTTTGTCGGTTCATTCTTGTATAATCCTCCTAAGGACAAAAGATTCACTTTGTTGCAACAAGTAAACTATCACCTTTCATCCATGTTGGTGCTTCAGCCTATTCCCACTGCAAAAACTCTGTTCACAGATGGCTCCTCTTCCTATGGTGTCCTTGCATGGAAGGAGGATGGACAATGGAAAACTGTGTTTACAGAGAAACAACTTTCAGCACAAAGATCGGAACTGGCAGCAGTGATTCTCGCTTTTAAAACTTTCACTACAGAAGCATTCAACCTCGTTGTAGATTCTCAGTATGTATATAGACTGTTATCATCGCTTCCAGTTGCTTATCTGTCTCCGTCCATGGACGAAAATCTCTTTAATCTGTTCGCACAGCTTCAAGAACTACTACAGAGACGTTCATTTCCCTTTTTTGCTGCACACTTGCGCTCTCATTCTAACCTTCCAGGATTCCTGGTGGAAGGAAATGCAGTAGCAGACGCTGCCCTCAGGACTCTAGCTTTCTCCTTGTTCGACAATCCTGTGACAAGCCATGAAACTTTCCACCAATCAGCAAAGGTTCTACACAAGACCTTCAACATTCCAATGTCACAAGCAAGGGACATTATTTCATGCTGCCCTTCGTGCTCCAAGTCTCCTATCTGCTTGCCATTTGACGCTGTAAATCCTCGAGGCACGGAGGCGAATCAGCTGTGGCAGATGGATGTGACACATGTCCCAGCCCTTGCTCCAATGTCTAAGTTGCATGTCACAGTGGACACCTTTTCAGGTTTCATTTGGGCTACAGCACTGAAGGGAGAAACTACGAGGCACGTCATACAGCACTGCATGAGAACCTTTTCAGTTATGGGAAAACCTCAAGCCATTAAAATAGATAATGGCCCGGCCTATGCTTCTCAGGCCTTTAATGACTTTTGTGTGCAATGGAATATTTCCCTATCCCACGGGATTCCGTTTAATTCGACAGGCCAAGCTCTCATTGAAAGGACACACCTCACTTTCAAAACTCTGCTCCACAAACAGACCGCAGGACGTCACCTTCCAGCCTCGGAGATCCCTTTGGCAGTTGCAAAGGTGCTGTTCACCTTAAATTTTCTTCTCTTTCCACATAACAAGCCTCATTCCCCAGTGGATCTCCACTTCAAGAAAGAAGAACAGCTTCCTCGACCTTTGGTCTCTTATCGCCTCTTGCCTGACATTGAATGGCGAGGACCAGTTCCACTCATCACTTGGGGTCGTGGGTATGCTGCCGTTGCCCTTGAAGAAAAGGCTGTTTGGGTGCCTGCCAGATGTGTGCGCCCTTGGAGAGCTAAGGAACCAAGTTGAGAATATCCACCTCGTTGTTTGGCTGCACTAGTTTCCAGTGTCAAATGCAGCAACTCTTCAACTATCCTTAACCTATGCTTTTTGTTTGCCTCTGGGCGGCCTCTGGTTCCTGGCTGCCTGGATTTGTTCCAGTTACTCTCATACCTGCATTCACTAGCAGATCACCTTGATTTGCTTGCTTAACCTCCTTTCTTCTACAGGTATCGTTGTTTCTTCAGAACTCGATGTTTCAGTACTTTCCTGAGCTCCATGAACTTTTCCTGAGTTCCAGGACTATTTCTTCTACATGGTCATGTGTAGTCGGAGAAGAAGACGACCGGCAACTCATTCATCGTCTTCATCCTCCTCTCCAACACCATTTTGCAGTTCTAAACCTGTCTTGTACTTTATATTGTACTTGTAAAAATTGCATATTTGCCTTTGTATGCTTCTTGAAATATCCGCCTCGCATATTACATGTGTTTTCCATATAGCTTGGTAATTAATGATATGGGTGTTTATATATATGATAATTTTTCTGAAATGGTTTCCATTTAGAGCATCACAACTTTGATGATATGGAAATGTTTATGTAAGGTTAAAAACATCATCTTTGTGCAGTTCTAGTCATAGACATATTTATACATATATGTTTTATTTCAATAATCCTAAATCTCCACGTTGTGCTTGCAAAAGTTGTAGTTCAAAATGTGGTAACACTTATATGCCTTATTTGAAATATTTCCTTTGGTCAAAGAATTGGTCATTCTCGGATTTGTTCAAAGTATATATGTCAAGTCTGGTGGCGTCCTACCCTTTTGGTACCCCTATTTACTTTAAAGATTCCCCCTCTATATGCTACCTTTGGCAGTAAACCAGGTTCCCAGCTTTTCCCTTCACTCCGTTTCCTGCTGTTGATGGGAGACCTTTATGTAGTTGGTTTAATTCCCATCTCGTTTCGCTGGAAACCCTTGCGTAGATGGTTTAAATCCTCATCCTGGCTGGGACACCTTTATGTAGGTAGCTTAAATCCCCTCTTGTGGCGAAAACCACTTGTACATAGGTGGCTTAAATCCCCTCTCTGGAATCGGACCCTAGTTCCCCGTTACCTGTGGTCGCTGTGGTAAGTCCAGAATCTAAAGTTCCCTCGATTCTGTAGCCTCAGAGCCACAACCCTTTTATGTTTCCTTATCCATTTTCCTTAGTTTCCAAATAAAAAATTTAAAAAAAAATGGGGGAGGGGTCTGGGTAGGCCATGTAGCCCCAGCTCTAGTTATACTTTAATTTTGGGTCCCGGATCGGGACCTCTCTTATGTTTGGGCAGTCGTTATCCGTTATTCTTAATTTTGGACCTGTATCAGGTCCTCTCTTGTGTTTGGGGAGTAATTTGTTGTTTTACGCTGCACGCGAAAGTATACATGCTTATGAGGTGATTTGTTGTGTTACACTACATATTGAAGTATTTATATATGCCTAGAAGGTTTATAGTGTATCGGATCGATCATTTTTTATGTTCGGCTACTGGTTTGTTATTTTCATGACTTTATTGCTACATTATTGTACAAGTATTTCCTCCTATGAAAGGGGTGGATGTTGATGGTTTTGCTGGTGTTTATATCACAGTCTTGATGTGGACACTGTCAGCACTGTTGACGCTTTGCCCTTTCATGTCGAGTTCTATATCAAAACAAATGGTAATGTTTATGTCAGATAAATGCTTATGATATCTCTATTTTTTTTTTTTTATATAACTAAATCAAAATTAATTTAATTTAAAACAAAAAAAGAAAGATGATATGTCGGAATACGTTTCACGGATCCGCCATGGATTCATAATTAATTGGTTATTTTATGGGTTTTTCAAGGTTTACTTTTGGTATAATTGCGCGCAAAAGTGAAAGTGAAAGCATGAATGAATAGTGTGATTCACTTACAAGATTAATCCGCCTTTATTTTGTAGATCCGGTCATGTTCAAAGTTGTTAATGAGCGTTAAACTTGCTTCCCGCCCTTTTGGAGGGCAGCAACAGTGATTTTATTGGTTAAAGTACTATTGATGATGTCACGTTTGTTCCCTAATAAAAGGCAGAGGCACCCCGCTTAGGCAGGAGGAGTAGCACGAGACCGCACGTTCTTCTTATGTTCTTTTAGTTGGGTTTTAGTTGAAGTCAAGTTTAGTTTAAGGGGCTAGGAGCGGGCTGGACGGGTTGGATGGGTTTTTCTTTAGTTAGAGTTAGATCGCGGAAGATCATTCGGTTTAGCCTTAGTTAGGTTTTCTTTAGGTTTAGCCTAGGGCTAGAATTGCGGAAGATATTTCGGTTTTAGTTTATTTAGTTAGCCTCGCGGAAGATTGGGCGCGCAGGGTCTTTAAGCTTAGGAGAACTTAGCTTAGGGGACGAGCCTACGCGGGTTCTGCCGAAGCCACTAAAGATACAACCGGTGTCTGTCTTCCTTTGGGGTTAAAGGGGGGAGTAAAGTAAAATTTTTATTTCTTTAAACTGGTCCGTCTATTCAGAGTCAGGGTATATATTTTATTTCACGAGGCAACTGTTCATTAAAGAAGGCAATTAGGAACTCACACTTCATCGGAGTCGTCAATTGGCTTACTCATCATCCTTCAGACTGTGAGGCTTGGCCGGCGACCGTGCTCAAAAGCACGCGGAACGCTGGCCACTTTCCCCGCAACTGGTACCTCGTGCATAACCAATCCAAGGCCGTGCACGAGGAGTTCCAGCACCCAAACCCCGACAAAGCACCACTGTGTTGATAGAATACAAGATGTGCCACTACTCTCTTCCCTTCACCTTCGGGGGGAGGGTTGTCAAGCCTTTGTTCTTCCCATTCCATCATGTGAAATCTACTCGCAAGGAGGTGTAAGTTGGATGCTCTAAGCTTAGACCACGTAGCTTAACCAAACCATCTTTGTGTTTCTATGTGGATAATTCAGAAATTCTCACCACTTTGGAACCTCAGTCTCACTGCCTGTGTTTTCTTACTGCTGTATGGGAAAGCACATGAATTTGACATTTGAAGAGTTTGTAAGTAAACCATTTTTAACTTGCCAAACATGTGGTCTCTTTCTATGCTAAGGGAAGTGGAATTAACTTAGAAGGGGATATTTCAAAGGTCTAACTTATTTCCATACTTAACTTTGCTGCATATTTTGTGATTTTAAATCTCTGCTGTGGCTCTCTCACCAAAGAGTACTTGCCCCAGAAGAGTATTTGCATCCAGGGAATTCTCCTTTTATTATTATACCTAGCACTTAACCAAAACACAAAACAAAGACCAACAATTACTCGGCTGGAGAACTGCACTAGGAAATTTGTAGAAGTACATATTTTGAAGGATGCCTGTATTTCAGTTCTTATATTGTTTTGTAAAGTGGAAATTCCATTGGCTTGCCTTTAAATGTGTACTGAATCAAAAATTTCCCCACCCCTTGTGGCAAGAGGCAATATCTCTCTGGCCTCAGGTCACACTCACAGGGAGACTCTCTGGTGACTGGAAACTATTGGGGGAAAGACACTTTGAGCACAAAGAGAGCACTTTGCCCCAAAGAGCCTGGTACTACAACTCACATGGGAACTTGAGCAGTTTGCTAATGCTCCACTGCCTACAGGTGCCTTGCCTTGAGGACTAAAGAGACAAACACCATATCCTCCAACATTCTTCAGATGAAAATAGGGACATTTCTCACCCACTTCCAAATGACCCTCCTTTTGCCTCCTGCAGAGAATTTCAACTACCAATACACCAATGGGACACAGCCAACACTCCCTCCACTGTCCTGAGAAAAGCCCTTAATCCCAATTTTATTTTATTCTCTGGCAGATTTGCAAAAAAGAAACTGACACACCAATAATAATTTTTTTAGAAAGGGGTAAACACACAAAGTATTTTTTAAAAAAATCAAGACTCCTTGCGTTCTGCTCTGCTCCCCCTTTTCTCCCACCCAGGGCAGCCCTGCCCTCTGCCTGCACCTCAGGGCCTCAGTGACGCAGCCTCTCCTCTTCCTCACCTGCTCTCCAGCTCAAGAAAGGAGACCAGCGGCAGCCAGTGGCGTAGGAAGGGGGTGTGCGGTGGGTGTGGGCTGCCCCGGGTGTCATCACTGAGGCGGGGGTGACAAAATGGCAAAAATATGTGTTTTTGAAAAAATAACTCCTGCCCCTTCCTACGCCACTGCAGGAGCACTCTCCCCTCGGGTGATTTCCAGAAATCAGAAGCATTGCTGCCTCCAAATTTGCAGGCAGAACACAGCTTTTATGGCTAGTAGCCTTCGAAAGCCCTCTCCTCCATGAATCTGCCTAATCTAGAGGCGGGGGGCACTGGGCGTCACACCGCGGGGCCTGCAGTGTGTCTGTCCTGAGGGGGAGGCGGCAGGCAGACTGCCTGCAAGCACCGTGCTGCTTTTTTGAGCTGCACAGGGCTTACGCCTGCCCACTGCCTCAGCCGCCCTACAGCTGAGGAGGAGGCTGCGGAGAGGCTCCACGCAGCGCGCCCTGCCTTGGCTCGCCCCGCTACCAAGGGCAGCTTGCCCCGCCCACATGGGTGGCTCGCTCCACCTCTGGCTGCAGGGCGCACCCAAGCTGCTGGCTTTGCTGGTGGCGGTGGCAGCCATGGAGAGGCCGTGGACAGGCAACAGAATGCTTACTTGCAGCCACCGCTGCCACAGCAGCTGACAAGTGCCGGCTCATCCTCCTCCCTCAGCTCAGTGGCGGCACTAATGGGGAAAATAGGGGCATTTCGGGATCAAATCAGAAACCCAGACGGCATTTGTAATTCTAGGATTGTCCCTGGAAAACAGGGACACTTGGAGAGTATGAAATATCCAACGCTCAGTTCCACCCACCCCAGCTAGTTGAAAGGTGTTTCTGGGTCTGTCGTGCACAGACATACCTTTGGAGTACAGTGTAAAATGGCATATTAAAATAGCAATATGTCCTACAGGCCTAGAGTTAGAATGAAATAACTATTGATTTATCCTCATCCTTCATGTAAAAACTGGTTAAAAGTTGACTTAGAAACAAAATCGTATATACCCGGTATATCTAGTGACACTACCATAAAATAAAAAATATGCCGCAATCTTTGAGTGGTCTAACTAACTATTCACTCGTTGCATTTGCAAACCAATGAGATTATCACCTGCTCTCCGTGAGAGGAGCTTTATTCCAGAGGACTAATGTGACTCTGTTCCTTCCCTCCTCGGATCGTATGAAATATCATTAGTATTCTGAAGCAGTCGAGGATAAGTGCCATTAAAATGCGGCGCAACAGAGCATATCCAATAAAAAGTATCTCTGGTACATAAAATAAGTTCTATGAGTGTTTTCATCTCAGCAACGTGGATTGTTATCAAAGTCACGTAGGAATGGAGAAAACTTAGGGTAGCACCTCAGGAATTGAATGCAGCAGACTCTGGTTCACGATAGCTTAGCCCATTATAAATTACCGTATTGGCCCAAATATAAGCTGCACCCGAATATAAACCGTACCTTTAAAATTGGAGGGGGGGGGGAGAAAAAAGAAAAAATACCCGAATATAAGCCACTCTATTTCTTGCTTCTCCTGGCTGCATACTGGGGGGGGGGGAGCTGCGCTGTGTCGCTGGCGGCCTTTCCCCCTCCTTGCTCTCTCCCTTCTCGGCCTTGGGGGAGAGGACGAGGGACTACGCACGGGGCAGGCTCCGCTTTGCCATGCTCCTGGCTGCATACCATAAGGTCGCAAATATAAGCCGCATTTTAACTTTTCATGGTCGTAATTTGGGGAAAAAGTGAGGCTTATATTCAGGCCAATACGGTAGATAGCCTTTAAATTGCTGCAAGGCTCTTCATTGTTTGCATGACGGGTGATATCCATGGGTGTTAGTCATAGAGCAAATCTACTGAAATCAATGGGTCTACTAAGTATGGCTTAGTTGGCTATCACCATAGATCTGTAGCTTTAACATGGTCCTGATATCATGGCATTTCAGGGTCCCACAGCAGCACAGTTCTATTTTCTGGCTGTAGGTAAGTCTTTACTTTTCATATACTGTATCTGTTTTCATCTCATGGGCTGTCCTAACTGAGGCTCTGTGTTTTGCACAGTTTCTTTAAAACTAAACACATCACAGACAGACATGTTATACCATTGCCTCAGCCCATCAAAGGATCTTAAAGGAGTTCAGAATAAATACTATAATATTATTTATGTTTCACATGAAGTCTAAAAGTTCTGTAGCAGTCAGGAAGTCTAGGAGGAAGATGCCTTCTGAAAACCTATGCCAAAAAGCTGCAGTTAACTGCACCCATCATGGCTAGTAAACATTGAAAGCCTTATCCTCCATAAATTTGTCCAAAGTGTGCATTTGATGCATGTTTCCAGATATATATTGTTACACACGTGCCACAGAACATGTGTGGGCACACATGTACACGAGTCCCTCGAAACATGCTTCCTAGAGAGGCGAGTCCTGTCGTGTGGAGAAACAGCTACACGAATGTGTGCCGAATAATACCTTTTTACCCAAGGATCTATCTCACACAGATCTCCATGAAAAATCAGTTTATTACAAGGAAAGGAGCACAGAGAGCTAGATGCACATTCATAGATGCAAGTTAACCATATAAGAGATATGTGGGTCAGCACTTATGACTAATGCATTCAACACTCCCAATTCTGTAAAAATAAGGTGCCCTAATCTAAAAGAGGAAAATAAAGCAGGGGAGTTAAAACACTCCTAGAAAATAAAGACTGCACATCCTGTGCCTGAAGAAACTTTAATGGTGTTGTGCACATGTGTAGTTGTCAGAGTCAGCAACTTAGGCTAAGGTCTCTATGCCTAGAGTTTCCTTAAGGGGCCCACACTAAACTGTGGTTGGGTCAAACACCAAATTGCCAATCACTATTTTGTTGTACTCACTGGAGTTAGCTGCCCCAGAGGAAAGAATATCCACCCACCATAAACTTCAATGAAGACCTGATTCTCCTGTACTTAGAAGCAGGCACCGTGTGTGTGTGTGTGTGTGTGTATGTCATTACCAAAACAAGCTGCAGGTGGGGATTGTCCTGACCTCTCCCTGAAATATCTCCTTACACTTATTTCGTCTTTTAAGTATCCAGCCTGAGAAAGACTTCTGCATAATTTGGAAACTCCCATGCTCCATCCTAGTATAGATAATATTTTAGTGCCCCTTTGATTATTTATTTGGGATTGAGGCGGGATATTAGGGTGACTCGTTAGCAACTTCCTGAATATTTCCTTATATGGTTATGTTCACATCTGTTACCAGTGCATTTTGTGGGAAATTCAATTAAGTTTCCATGTGGCCATTTGGCTTTTCATGCTCCTTGGCCAAGTTTATTATTGGCAGGGATTCTTTGTTATACAAAGGTGGATTTTTTTAAAAAAAATCTTAGTGCATTATTTCTCCTTGAATAGTCTTGTTGCTAAATTAAGCTGCAGGTCAACATTGGCTTAGCAAGTACTCTGTATAAAATGATGGTTGTTTCAGTGCATGGCATCTCCAGGAATAGAGATACTAGCAACTCCATTTTCAAATAATGCCACCAGGCTGATATTTATTTATTCCTTTCCTCCCCTGTGGCTCCTCTGTGTACTATCCTCTGTCAAAATTATGCTAGCCAGCGCTTTTTTTCTAGGAAAAATAGGTACTCACCATGAAGTTGTTAAAGTAAGTGCCACGCTTTTTAACAACAACAAATAGAGGTGCCGGTACTGCGTACCCTTGAGTGCCCCCCTTTAAAAACAAACAAACACTGATGCTACCAATAAAATAAATCCAAGTAGCTTTCTGTTAATCTCACAGAGTAGCCAGCGAATGTTAGTACAGTGGTACCTCTAGTTACGAACTTAATTCGTTCCAGAGGTCTGTTCTTAACCTGAGGTACCACTTTAACTAATGGGGCCTCCCGCTGCCGCCACGCCACCAGCGCATGATTTCTGTTCTCATCCTGGGGCAAAGTTCACAACCCGAGGTACTACTTCCGGGTTAGCGGAGTTTGTACCCTGAAGCGTTTGTAACCCAAAGCATTTGTAACCTGAAGCGTTTGTAATAATAATAATAATAATAATAATAATAATAATAATAATAATAATAATTTATTTGTATCCCACCCATCTGGCTGGGTCTCCCCAGCCACTCTGGGTGGCTTCCATCAAATATTAAAATACATTTAAAATATCACAGATTAAAAACCTCCCTAAACAACCCACGGTACCACTGTAATGGGATGAAATATGATTTGGCTGAATGACTACCATCCCCCTGATAAACAAAGAATGGGTATGATCTATCCCAAAATAACAACCTTTAAGGTTCACTGATTAGAGGAGAAGTTTGGTGCACATGCTTAACTGCATGAGACAGAATGGCAGAGGAGTGGCAATGGCTGCAGTGCTGGTTTCAAGGGAGATCTTGCCAAAATCTCACGAGATCTTGGGGAGCACACAAGGAGGCACATTCCTGCTTTGTCTCAGGTGGCGAAATGGGCCGCACCACCCCTGCTTAATGCTCCCATTGAATTTAAACCTCAGCGTTTGAAATTGCCTAATTTAGGGCTGCATGATGCCCGAGTCTCCCACCCCCACAACAAATTACATATCAGAGAGGCAGACTGTCGTGTTGGTCAAAAGCATGGTAAGTATCCATGATTGTTTATATATTTTTGAAAATGCTGGTTCTTTGGGAAAATATATAAATCATCATTTACTGAAAGAGAATTATATGAAAATGATGTATCGGTGATATCTAACCCCGGTTAATTTAGCAAAATTTATAGAACAAGATTTAATAAGTGTTGGAAATGTAAAGAAACAGAGGGTACCTTTTATCATATGTGGTGGAAATGTAAGATGGGTTTCTTTTTTAAAGGAAAATGATTTATAATGAAATGAAGAAAATGTTTAGAGTTTGTTAAAAAAAAAAAACCAGAAGCATTTTATTAGGTATTGTAGGACTGGAGATTTCAAAAGACCACAAGAAATTGTTTATGTATGCTATGACGGCCGCCCAGACACTGTTAGCCCAAAGATGGAAAGAGGAAGCAGTGCCGACCAAAGGAGAATAGCAAACCAAAAACTATGGTGAAATGGCGAAATTACCGGTAACTGGAAAGCTCAGAAATCAAGATAGCAAGAAATTTAAAAAAGAATGGGAAATGTTTATTATGTATTTACAAAAGTATTGTAAACACGTTAATACATTGGCAGGATTTTAAGAACACTTGTAATTTTAAGAGATAGTACAGGAAATCTGAGGTTAAAAATATTTTGGAGTAGAAATATTTAAGAAACTTTAAGGAACTGGGGGGGGGGGAGTCACAGGATTCAGAGAATCCCATCTTATGGATTTGATACTGCTTTTGTGTATACTTTTCTGTGTCTGTTGTTGTTTATTTTTTATTTCTTTTTTGTTATTCTTGTTGAAAATTCAATACAATTTTTTTTAAAAAAAGAAAAATATATAAATCATCAACCACATTGAAATTTCCTCCTTCTGAAGGATTTAGCTGGTACTCAGAGTCTGTTACAAGGAACACTGAGTAAAATATCAACTGTTGCTTAAACACATGGATGTTTAAACCAAGAATACCTTTAACAATTAAAAAAGAAAAAAGAAACATGTAGATGTTTACTGGGCATACTGGTGAATATATAGGAAGCTGGCTATTATAATAAATCAGACCACTAGTCCACCTAGCTCAATATGGTCTACACTGATTGGCAGCAGCTGTCTGGGGCCTCAGCAGGAGCCCCTTCCTGGAGATGCCTGGGATTGAACCTGAGAAAACACGTGCTCTGTCTACCACATCGGCTTGGCATTTCCATTGTGGACAATGAGCAGGGCCGGTTATAGGTTTGACGAGGCCCGAAGCTAGTGAAGAGGTAATGGGGCCCTTTATATGTCCAGCTGTCTTTTGTCAACAACAAATTGTTGCTGTTTTTTGTGTTGAATATATGCTATATGGTGATTTATGGACCTAATAGGTATCTAAAGCCATTTGCACAAGTTGCCTAAGCTTCTTTTAAAGCCAACCAAGTTGGTGGCCACCACTGCCTCCTGTGGCAGTGAGTTCCATAGTTTAAGTATGCGCTGTGCATGAAGAAGTCCTTCTTTTTATTTGTCAGCCTCATTGGATGTCCCAAGAATTCTAGTGTTACGGGGGGGACGACGACTTTTCTCTATCTACTTTCTCCACAGTGTTCACACTAGCAATAATAATAATAATAATAATAATAATAATAATAATAATAATTAGATGTATTCCCAGCAATGCCCCAGAATTTCTATATGTAGAAATGAGCAAACCAGTGATATTTTAGGGAGCAGGTGTGACGAACCTCCACTTCAGACTCTCCCCTCGTTACTAAGTGAATTTTTAATCAGGTGTTCTGGGTCAAATTACAATGCACCCCACCTGTCCCTCTGAGGTCTGTCTGTTATTTCAATCCCCTTTTATCTATAATCTGGGGATCCCTTAGTAACAGGAGTTTTCCTGTCCAGCGACTGTGGCTGGTTATATCCTCTGCTCAGGGCTTCAGGGATTAACCTCTCCTTTGCCTACAGTTCGGGGTCTCTCCTTATTAGATCCCCTCACTATACCAGTTAGCTAAGCCGTCTTAGCAACTCTGTGGCAATACCAGGGTTTCCGCCCGCTAGCCCCTCCTGAGGGAACTTCAAGACACAAACTATCACCCTTCAGGTTAGTTTTGTCCTTTCCCTGAGTTCACCTCCTCAAGAGCCTATATAACTCACTGGACCAAATGAACGACAATATTTTCTTAGCTCAACAATAAGAGGTCTTTATTTCTTACAGAACATAACGGTTTCAGTAATGGTTCATGAGCTTAGTTGCATAACAGTGTTAAACTCTTTCTTTCAGCAACATATACACATCTTCAACGATCATAACCTAACCTAACCTAACCTACCCAAACCTATCCTGGCCCCACGCCCTCCTTCTTCCAGTCACCACTCTCACACTAATGGCTGCTCCCTCCTTTTAAAGAGCGGAAGGTCCCGCCTCCCAAGGGGTATCTGCCACTCAAACTGGGGTGCCCATTAACTCCTAAAACACCGTGGGTTTCTGAACATCCCTTAACTTAGATCTGATTCATTACAGCAGGCTAGCAGGCGGGGCCCATTACTTACATCATAGGAGCCTACACAACACAAAACACTGTTGCTGTATGTAGGTTTTATTTCATTTGTTTTTTTATCTTATATTTTGGAAATGTACATCCAGTTTTTTTTTCCTTTAAAATTTTTTTGGGCCCCCAAGAGAGTGGGGCCTTAAGCTATGTAGCTTGTTTAGCTTATACATAAATCCGGCACTGACAATGAGCATGGAAAATGTGAGCTGTCCCACCTGGTAGGAAACAGTGTCTAAACTCATGGGCAGAGCTTGAGCAGCTGTAAGTAGATAGAAGTGCAGCCCTCGGGATTTCTCTTGGTCAGTGTGGAGCAAGGTGGGCAAAACTGTCCTTAAACAGAGCTTGAATTGTAAACTGGAGTGTAGAAAACAGGCTGCTGGAAAACAACTGATGTTTTGACGCAAAACCCAACACTGCTAAAGATAATTCTACTTCCTCTCAAAACAATTGATATAAATGAAATGGTCCTGAAACGCAACCATTTCTTTTTCTTTAAAGTTTCTGCTCTTAAGAACCTTAAGAGTCAATCCTAGACCTGCACTGCCACCTGCTGATAGAATTGACAAATAGCAACTTTCAGTTTGCTGAATGTCAAGCGACGCTAAGCGAGTTTGAGGCTGCAATCTCTTATGCACACTTTCGTGTGAGAGATTCCCACATCCCACTGCACACAATGGGATGTACTCCTGTGCATAAGATGGTGCTGCAAGCTTCATGGATTTCAGAAGAAGACTTCGGCATGTGCTCCGATCTTTCCTGCTGCAAACAATCTGCCCCAATTCTCTACACAGCACACAGGTAATTTGGGCCCGGACTTGGGGTACTCTGTGGCCCTCCAGATGTTGCTGGACTAGAACTCGCACTATCCCAGTCCACCTGAGTTTGATGGGAGCTGGAATCCAACAACATCAGGAGGGTTCTCTAGCCCAGGGTCTAGGGCCTCCTCTTTAGATGATAAGGTGTACGACTTCACTTACTTCGGAATGTGGCCCTCAGCCCTGCTGCATCTGAGGGCCCCCCTGTTCCAATGGGGCTCTGGATTTCTGCCCCCAAGCCCTGCCCTGATGACACAGACCCCAAAGAATGCATGAACTGGCTTTCCTTTCTGGTTTAGACCAACACTCTTCCATTCTGTCTCCAACAGCAATGAGAGAGAGATGTCTCTGAGAAGCTCACAATGAAGAGCATGAGTGGACATTATAGTGGGGATGGGGGTTGGGTGTTATTGGTTTGGTTTGTTCTTGTCCTCATTACGTTAAGTTCATTATGTTATTCTTGTTTTCACTGTGTTCCTATTTCATTTTGTGTTTTTATCTTGCGTTTTTATGCCGCGAACCGCTCTTGAGATCTTCAGATGAAAATTAGTAGAGAAATTTAATAAATAATCCTAATCCTAATATCTCACCTTTGTACCGAGCATCTGATACTCAGCGTATATTGCCTTTGAACATGGAGTTTCTATTTGCCTGTCGTGTCTAAGTGGGAACAGTAGATCAATCTTCCCTAAGGCCATCTTTGTTAGGGACCACCACTGAACCTGGTGGTGATGGAGTCCAACACAAACTATGCATAAAAGCATAACTTTTAAGAGCTGGAAGGGACCTTGGAGGACATTTAGCCAAACCCTGGCTGAATGCAGGATGGAACTACAGCACCCTTGAAAGATGAGTGGTCTAGCCCCTGAATAAGAGCTTGCCATCTCCCAAGGGAGCCTAACATCCTCATGTGATTTAAACCACGAAGGGGTTACATTGCCGTTCAATTTGGGCTTCCTTTGGCAGGGAGAAATGTGTTGCCAATGTGTCCCCCCCTCCATTTTTGGGATGCAGCACCCTAAGCAAAATTCACACATATGGGTGGGGGGGAAATATTCATCTGCTTAAATTTACCTTTCCTGCTGTGCCATATTGCCCAATTTTCTACTGGCTCTGCCTAGCAAGTGCAGGAAAACTGTTTACCATCACTCTGTATGAAAGGGAAATCTTTCCTGGCTAACTTTTTGCATGCCATGCTGCATGGCAACCTTAAAGGTATGTGGATAGTGCCATTATATAGTTTCGTCACTAGGTGGCACTGGCTTTAATTGTAGTTGGGTGGGGTCTGGAGTCTCCTGTCCATTCTGTACTTGTCAGAAAGATAATCAAGATCGGGTCTAGCATCCTTGCTGATACTGACGTCAACAACTCTGCTAGAGAATGCTAAATAAAATTTGAAAAGTCTGAAGAGAGGAAGAGGGAGCACAGAGATGCATTAAGACTCCTCACGGGGTTCTAAAATACAACACGAATGAGAAACTGCAGATTTAGTATAACAAACAAGCACACCTCAGTTTTTGCTATTTTGCCCGGGGGTGTTTCTAAACAGCATGTGATTAAAACATGCCATATGCTCTGCAGTTTTGCATTGCTTTTTGGGTGTCTATGAATCTCTGTGAATCAACTTACACAGGGATATGGGGAAATCAGAAGCCAGCAAAAGGGGAAGCTGACATTTCACTTATTTGCAGAGTTTGTTTGTTTCTTCACACAAGACACATTTTGCTCATGTCATGTCCCTGGGGATTAGCGTTCATTGTCAACGCTCAAAAATGTTTCAGAAGATGGCCAAATTGTGTCAAAAATACACACATTTTTTAAAATAAAAGAAGCAATTAAAATAACCCCCATATTTATATACCTGTGAGACAGCATGATGCACTGGACAATAAAAATGAAACTTAATGGGTGGGTTCAAAGTAACACTAGAGAGAATGTTCTGTCAGAGCAAGGATTTCTCCTGTGTGATGAAATGTTTCTCCCCTTCCTCCCCCTGTGCCGCCTAAATATGTTCTGGGGGTGGTTTGGGACACATATGGGGGCAGTACAGAGGCGAAATCTCATTGCAATAGTGCTAATCTTCCTACATTTGGGGTTATTTTCCTGCTTCTCAGTTACAGGTTATATAGAATCTCTCTCTCTCTCTCTCTCTCTCTCTCTCTCTCTCTCTCTCTCTCACACACACACACACACACACACACACACTTAATGCTTTGGTAATCTTGTAAGAAAACACTACATATCCTCAATAAAGGGGTCAAAATAAAAATACACCCATGTGTATATGGATTCAATGTACGTGCCATATTAGAGTTCATGCTAGGAGTATTCACATGTTATATCCAATTCTCAGTCTTTCCGAGGGAGCACTGGGGACCTCAGCATCCTGCCTCATCTTGCGGAAAGAAAACAAACTCAAGACTGTATGTGTGAGGGAGATGGTCTAAGTGTGCCACAACCAAAGCACTTGAATAGAAGATGAAAAATAATATTCAAAAACATATATTCTTCCAGGGAAACAACACCTAGAGAGTCAGGGTGGTGTAGTAACTGGAATGTATCCCAGGTTTTAAATTCCCACTCACCCATGAAGCTCAGGAGGCCTGTCCCTGTCTCTCAGCCTAATTTACCTCACAGTATTCTTGTGAGGATAAAATGGGGAGGCGTGAAACCTATATGGTGCCTTTTTTAAAAAAAAGTATTTTCCTTCATTCTCATTAAAATATTAAAAAAAACACATTGAACCACAGCAAACACAATCAACATTCCCCCTCCTCATACAAATACCCAAATAATATTTCATATAAAACTAAGTTCAAAATAATTCAAAAAATATTTTTTTAACCACTTGATGAAAGGTAATCTGTTGCATCTATAGTGTGTGTGTGTGTGTATGTGTGTGCATTATTGGAATTTTAAAGGTCAGGATTATTTTCTTTTCCCTTTGATACCACCATGTGCTTGGGATGGTAATAATAATAATTCTTATTATCCCCAATCAGACATGAATCCCACTAGGTCTTACTCTTATTATTATTATTATTATTATTATTAATATTCTGGAGCACGGTCAGATTTGTTAATGGCTGGTTTGCAATAATTTCTTTCTTGTGCATGTGGCGTTCTCCTCAAGTTAAACTAAACGCATTGCCCTTCTTTGCTGTGTTGTTGTGGAAGTGCAAGGAATTGTACTGTATATAAATAGTTGTAAGAGGACAAATAAAAACCCATTTGTTTTATTTACTTCACACCCAAGCCAAATGAAGAGTGCGTTTTGGGAAGATTTCCACCTCATCTATGCAATGGAATTTTCAGGTACTAATTTAGATCCAAGTGTTGTTGATGTTAGAATGACACAGGGGTGTGCTTTTTTCCTTTTTTAAAAAAATGAAAGCTATGAATAGACTGTTTGAAAATAGAACTCTAGAGGGTGATAGGAATACATCTCATTCAAATGGCTGCTGGCGACTTGGTGCTGCTGTGTTGCATTCGGCAATTAGCTTTACTGTTGAGAATGCAAAACGAATTCCTCATTTTGCACCTGCACTGATGCATTTACCGAGCTAGGAAATACACCAGAAGCCGTACGCCTTTAAACTTGAACATTTTGGCTCCCAAATGATTGAAAACTGGAAGTGATTGTTCCAGTTTTTGAACATTCTTTGGAATCCGAAGATCTGACGCGACTTCCGTGGCTTCTGATTGGCTCCAGGAGCTTCCTGCAGCCAATCAGAAGCTGTGCCTTGGTTTCCAGATTCCGTTCGACTTCCAAGGTACTGCTGTAAAGGTAAAGGGACCCCTGACCATTAGGTCCAGTCGCGGACGACTCTGGAGTTGCGGCGCTCATCTCGCTTTATTGGCCGAGGGAGCCAGCGTACAGTTTCCAGGTCATGTGGCCAGCATGACTAAGCTGCTTCTGGCGAACCAGAGCAGCGCAGGGAAACGGTGTTTACCTTACCGCCGGAGCGGTACCTATTTATCTACTTGCATTTTGACATGCTTTCGAACTGCTAGGTTGGCAGGAGCTGGAACTGAACAATGGGCGCTCACCCCGTTGCAGGGATTTGAACCGCCAACCTTCTGATCGACAAGCCCTAGGCTCTGTGGTTTAACCCACAGCACCAGGACCGGTGCTAGGGCTTCTTGCGCCCTAGGCGAGACCACCTTCTGGCACCCGTGCCCCCCCGCCAAAGCCAGCTTTAGCGGGAGTTGGGGGGGTGGAGAGGCAAGCAGCAGTTTCTTCGCTGTAGCGGAGAAGCTGCTGCTAGCCTGTCCCGCCCCCCGCCCAAGCCTGGCCAGCGCCCCCTCCATTTTGGCGCCCTAGGCAATTGCCTAGTTCGCCTTAATGGATGCGCCGGCCCTGCACAGCACCACCCGCATACTGCTGTACTGAAGACAAAAAGGCAGTTTCTCCAACTGCCTATAGGGGGAGGTTTCTTATTTCTGATTTGAGGGATTCTGCATTGGTCCAAGTCCCCACCAGTGGGATGTGTCTCTGAGGGACTAAACCAGGTGTGGGAAACCTGTAGTCCCTGAGATATTGCTGGACTATAACTCCCATTATCCCTGATTTTTGACCATGCTGGCTGGGACTGGTGGGAGCTGGAGTCCAATCTGGAGAGCCATAGGTTGCCCAGGCCTGGCCTAACCATTGCAACATGCCTTCTGGTAGCCAGTTCTACTGCTCTGAACTGGTGGTTGCTGATTTTAAAGATCTCTTCCCAACTTAGCTCTGGCCCTAATCTCTTGCCACTACTCCTTCCAGATCACCGTCTTCTCCTCTTTCTTCTCATCTTTATAATATAGCCCATGGGTAGGCAAACTAAGGCCCGGGGCCGGATCCGGCCCAATCGCCTTCTAAATCCAGCCCGCGGACGGTCCAGGAATCAGCGTGTTTTTACATGAGTAGAATGTGTCCTTTTATTTAAAATGCATCTCTGGGTTATTTGTGGGGCATAGGAATTCTTTCTTTCTTTTTCAAAATATAGTCTGGCCCCCCCACAAGGTCTGAGGGACAGTGGACTGGCCCCCTGCTGAAAAAGTTTGCTGACCCCTGGGCCCATTGGCAGCGAACCTCTGGCCCAAAGGCCTAAGTAGGTCAACCAGGTTTGAGGGGTTGGCCTGCCAGGCTGTTCAGGGCTTTCCACACTCATTTTTCTCAGGCCTGGTGCCATATGATGTCAGCTGCAGGCAACTTCAAGGAAAACTATTTCTTTGCACTTGCAGATTGAATTTAAGTGGTGGCTGGCTCTTCCTTTGCAACAGAAAAAGGAGACAAACCTTAAAAGTACAGGAACACTCTTTCTGGTCCCGAAGCTTCCTTTGCATCCTCGCCTTGAATTCAAGTAGAGGATGGTGCAAAGGATCTTCTTTAGTATTAAGTAGTGGGTGGACAAACAGACGACACAGATATTTCTCCAAGACCTTCTTTATAGTAAGCTGGAACTGAACTGAACTCAAACAGCTCAGCCGGCCTGCTTTTATAATTTAGGTTTCCCGCCTAAATTAACTGACGTGGACCTGAGTGAAAACCACATACACAACACCCCTGGTGACCAGAGTGAGAACTTCAATACATAATATTTAGAGTCCCAGCTCAACTTTTTTTTTAATTCACAAGGGAGAATAAATACCTGGAAACATTAATCTGAAGGCTTTTTAAGTATATTGAACCCTGCACTCCTACACAAACTTACCTGGGAGTAAGACCCACTGAAGTTAAAGGGTTTGCTACCAATATAGGATTGCACTGTGAATGTATGCTTCTTTTTAACACATTAAAACAACATTTCTGTCTCCCCCCCCCCACTTTTTGTAAAGTGCCCTGGATGCAAACTTACCTTTTCAACAAATAAATATTGGGTATATTAATGGAAGCGAAGTCTGTTTAGGGGAGAAGTGGGCGGGGGGGGGGGAGAGAATTAATGTTTTGGAGAGAAATGACTTTTGGAGGAAATCTCTCAGGGAAAGGAATGTGAGCAAAAAAGGATTTTGAGAAGAGAGGAAATGAGGTGAGGAATGATTTTTGAGGGAAATTAATTGTTGGAAGGGGAAATGATTTGGCAGGAGGGTCTGGAAGGGAAATGTGTGTGTGTGTGTGTGTGTGTGTGTGTGTGTGTATTCCCCCTGACTACATTCATTATGGAACAGCCAAAGTGTCATTTGTTCCAGATCATTGTGTGCAGATCTGCCAAGAAATGCTGCAGAACCTCCTTTGAGATAAATAGTTGTACCCAACTGCCCATTCACAGTAGCAGAAGTTGTCCCTGGTGATGAATGGTGAATCTGTGATTGACAGTTACTTAGGCTTAGCTAGAATGCAAGCCAGACGCACCTTCCTTGGAAAAACATGCTCATGAAAATATGTAAACCAACAGAATATTTGTCTTGATCTCAACCAATCAGTGTCTTCTGCGACCAGCATGACGCAGTAGCTAAATCAGCAGTAACAAACAATTTGTACATGTGGAGTCCCTGGCAATAGAATGCAGCGATTTCTTCTGCAATGGCATCAAAGGAACAATCTTCTGTTTGGTAGATGAAAAGAAGCATTGTTCAGGTTTCTTTTAATAAATTACCTAGGAGCCAGATTACCTAGAGTTTCATCCCACCTCTGATACCGATTGTTTTTATGGTTCTTGGCGATTCATTTTGCTTCATTTCATTCTTCCTATAAAATCCCATGGGAATAATGTTTCTCTGCTTGGCAAAAAAAATCTGATTTGCCAGAGGATTATTAGCAAATCTTCACGTAACCTTGTGGGATTTAAAAAGTTATAGTAAAAAGATCATTTGTGACAAATAATGCTAGCCATACTCAAATAAATATAATTTTTGCAAGCAGTTTCTAACTGAGTCAGCTCATCGGTCCATATACAGTCGTACCTTGGATCCCGAACACCTTGTGAGTCGAATGTTTTGGCTCCTGAATGCCACAAACCCAGAAGTGAGTGTTCTGGTTTGCGAATGTTCTTTGGAACCTGAACGTCCGACGTGGCCTCCATGGCTTCCTATTGGCTGCAGGAGCTTCCTGCAGCCAATCAGAAGCCGCGCCTTGGTTTCCTAATGTTTTGGACTGTAGTGGGTTTCAGATAGGGAACATTCCTGGAGATGCCGGGGATTGAACCCGGAACCTTTGGCAAGCAAAACAGATGAAGATTGCCCATAGCATTTCACAGTAAAAAAAGGGGAGGATTTTTATTCCTGTTTTAGAGCTTAAAGATCTGCAAGTGACTGACAATGATTCATGCATGCAATTCTATGCCCTGGTCCACCCCTTTAAAAGTCCATTTGCAGAAATGTGTACAGCTAGCAGGCTTGTAGCTTGGAGTAAATTGCATGGAGGAGCCAGTTGTATGAAGTAGAGCCTCCTAGTCTTTAACTGACCAACTGCAACCACACAAATAAAGAAACAGAATCAACAGCCCCTGTATGGGGGACCAGCTCCCAAGACTGGCAATTCTCACCCCGGCATAGGTCTGTTAGCTGCCCTGAACATTTCCACAGGTAAGGGCTATAGGAAGCCAGGTTATTACAATTTTGAAGAACTTAAGAAGAATTGCTGGATCAGGCCAAAGGCCCATTTAGTCCAGCACTCTGTTCTCACGGTAGCCAACCAAACGCCCACCTGCAATTCCTAGCAACGGGGATTCACAGGCAAATCTAAATCTGGAAAATCTAAATCTGGAAAATCTAAATCTGGAAAAATGTGCAGACACTATTGTATAGTATTTCCAGGACTTCGCTATGACACTGAAAGCAGGATTTAATTCTGAGCTGGAAGCGAGCCCAAACAGTTATGAGTTAAAGTGCACAGAGTATTTTCATTTATGAAGGTTGGCAATAAAATAAAACAAAATTGTTTGCTGAGACTTGTGAAACTGTTCAGAGGTGTGTGCTTTTTTTTTTTTTAATAGTAGACGATGAAAGGTTGTGACATTAGAAATGTGTTAATGTTGAATAAACTTTTGTGGTACCTTATTTCCTACATTCCTTTGGGGGAAAGGCAGATCCTATTTTGAGAACTGCAGCAGGACCCCCTGCAACCACCTCAATCCGGCCTCCCCCCTCTACCTTACCCCACATTCAGTATATGCGGAGAAGGAGCCAATCTACAATACTTGCTTTCCATGGCAATTGGGGCTGCTTTTGGTAGTTTTTGTTTTTTGTTTAAATACTGTACCCACTCGGATTCAGTTGTTATTGCATTTTGCTTACCGACTGGAAAGCTACCTAATTAAAAAAGAAAAAGTATAAAGCAACCAGCACCTGCTGTAGGAAATGAAGTATTTCAAGTGACTCAGCAATAGCAGCATTTTTAGTTAAAAAAAAAATCCTGATTAGCCAGGTGTGTCCCTTCCAGGCAGGCAATGAAAAGCTGTTGCCAGTACGAAGGTGTAATGCACACCTTGTGCTGCTGTGGAAATGAGGAATGAAACGAACATTTCAGGTCCTAGCTAATGAGGATAGAAAGAGAGAACCAGCAAGCATCTTGCTTTTGCGCCAGCTGCACTGTGTGACATTATGGCAACAACGCAAGCAATTTCTATAATGCATTTGAATGCAATCGTGAAGATACTTTCGCCTTTGCTGCGGCTGGTGCATTCATATGGGATATTTCAGGTGACGGTGCTTGGACTTACTGAACGTGGCAATCCAAATTTTGATAAAACTGCCTTCTGCCGAGTCAGACCATTGGTCTATCTGACCCAGTATTTTCTGTTTTACTGGTAGGATCTCTCTGCTTTGGGCAGGGCCTGTAGCTGGGGAAGCCAAGGGTGTGGGATTCTGCACATGCAGAGCACATGTACCATCACTGAGAGCTGTGTCACCCACCCAAGCAGAAAACTTTTCAGTTTTGACTCCCTCAGAGATAGAAGATTTGACATGGCATGTAGTTGAACCTCGATTTCAGCTTTGAACACCAACCTTGCTGTGCGCTTGTGAGACATGGACCACTTATAAACGCCATCTCCAACTCCTTGAAAGATTCCATCAGTGGTGTCTCCGAAAAATTGTACACATCACTTGGGAAGACAGGCGAACTAATACCAGTGTACTGGAAGAAGCAAAGATCACCTGTGTTGAAGCAATGATTCTTCAACATCAACTTCGTTGGACTGGTCATGTTGTGTGGATGCCTGATTATTGTCTTCCAAAACAACTACTTTATTCTGAACTTAAAAATGGAAAGCATAATGCTGGTGGTCAACAAAAGAGGTTTAAAGACTGTCTCAAGGAAAAAATTAAAAAATGTAGTGTAAACACCAACAATTGGGAAACACTGGCCTGCGAGTGCTCCAGTTGGAGAACAGCCTTTACCAAAGGTGTCATGGACCTTGAAGACACTCAAACTCAGGATGCAAGGAAGAAATGTGCTAGGAGGAAGGCATGCTTGGCAAATCCACACCGTGGTCAACTCCTGCCTGGAAACCAATGTCCCCACTGTGGAAGGACATGTGGATCCATAATTGGCCTCCACAGCCACTTATGGATTCATTGTTAAAACCGTGTTTATGGAAGACAATCTTACTAGGCTACGAGTGATCATTAATGAAGAAGAAGATTATGACATGTGGGGGGGGGCAGGTGCTTGCGGCTTTGGGAAAAGAGCCCCCTGGTACAAATTGGGAAGACTTGAGGGTATAATTAGGGTTACAGGTTGAAGGTTCTTCACTGGTGTTTTCGGTTGCAAGCACCAGGACCTGTAGCATCACTGAGGTTTACTGTATTAGGAGCTTTTCTTGTCCGGAGACATAAATAAACATGCTTCAAACAAACAATATCTAGATATTTAAAACAAAATAAAAAATTCATTGCAGTAGCACCTTAGAGACCAAGTAAGTTTGTTCTTGGTATGAGCTTTCGTGTGCATGCACACTTCTTCAGATATACTGAAACAGAAGACATTTAAAGTAAAGACTGGTATATAAGTGGAGGAGTGGGGCATTTATGGTTGTGTCCCCCCCCCTCTTTGTGAGAGATCACTGCCTATTTACTGCTTTTGGATTAGTATAATAAAAGTGTTTGCAGAATTACGTAGGAGTGGGTCTCAGCAGGAGTGCGCTCGTTTTCCTTTTGATTGTGCTTGGGGAAGTTTGTACTAGGCTGTTTCCTATTCATTTGGGAGCCGGCATCCTTCCGCTTTCCACCGTGAGGTATCTGTGAGCTATCAGCAATCACGTCAGCAAGAATCAGTACAGCTCTGAGAATAGCACTGGGTGGCTCACACTATATTGGCAGAAGGCTGGCGTGAGGTTGCCTATTTGACTGTGCGAGGTTCAGAACAAGATCCCGTTCCCCCAGGACAAAGAAGGAGACAGCATAAAGGAGTAACGGTTTGCTGATAGAAAAAGGCAAAGGGAAATTGCTGTGAAGTGGCTATATGCATTATGCTTTCACAGCATAGAGAGCTTTGCAATACATCTATCTTTAAATAAAAGAGTGTAAGTATTTGTTCTACCAGAAGGGAGATGCTGGGGAGCTGATATGTGCCATACAGGTGATCTGGACCTCTAGTTCTGTTTTACAATTTGTTGTTAGCTGTCCTATTGTGACAGCTGAGATATAAATACACTCCCATGGGTTGTTTCAACAAAAAAGGTGCGGCTTACCGGTAGTTAAAACAACAACAACAGTCCTCTTGCCTCCTTTGCATCTGGTCACCCTACGTTTGTTCTTGTGAATGCTTGACTGGCAAAGTTCTGTGTGACCCACATATATTTTCACCTTACCAGGAGATGCAAAATCATGTTGGCAGACAGTAGGAGTGCTTGGAAGTAAATATGGTTAAGGGGTAGAATAAAATAATTTCCTGCTAAAGATGGTCCTGGGAGCCTGGACCATAATAATTGCCCACAATATGAGAACCACTTCCTGCCAATGTTATACCTCTCTCCTAAATCTCAGTTAAGGCCAATTACAAACACATAAAAACACAACAAACAAAAACAATACCCTTTGAATTGGGCCTGGACGCTAGTTGGCAGTCAGTGAAATTGGGCCAGGATTGCTGTTATATGCTCAATCTGTCTTGATCCAGTGAGCAGCTTGGCTGCCGAATTCTGCACCAGCTGAAATTTCTGGACTGTCTTCAGAGGCAGCCCAACGTATAATGCATTGCAGTAATGCTTACTTGAACACCACCCCTTTGCGATACCTATAGGGTGCAATAGTGTGAGTAACTCTCCCCCCCCCCCCCGGTCAGGTGGTCTAAAAGATCTAGCAGGTCTATTCAGGGGCAGGCACACTTAATAAGCTACAGTTCCCAGGTTCCTTTGGAGAGGAAGCCCTGACTGTTAAAGTGGGATAGGTATGATTTAAACATACGCTGTGGGTGTGGTTTCCAAAGCTTCCTTTGCCCTGAATGTCCTATTATGCAACATTTGATGGCTGGTGGCTACAAGAAACCCTAAATCTGGAAGACATCAGAAGTATGACAGTGCCTCTGTAAATGCATTTACCATACACAAGGCTACTGCAAAACACCCCCCACGCACCATTTGCCTCTGGCACGGAAATGTTGAAATCACTTTAATAGGCTGCTTAGAAAACAGTGAAAAACAAAGCAATCTGCCTGAGACATTAACAGTGTGATATGGCTTAGTGGAGAATTTGTTACCTGTGTGAGGTTTGCTCTTAAGTCTTCCGTGGTGACTCGGTAGTTTAGTTTGGTCCTTCACCAGATCGACCTGTTTATTGAGCGTCTATCTTGATTTGCTTGCCCACAAAGCCTATGCAGGACTTGTACGATGCCCAGCCATTACTGAGCATCCGTACGGATTTGTTTGCAGGGAAGTTATAGGACACTGAGCATTCATCCTGATTTGCTTGCGCAGGAGTCGTATGTCTTCCCATAAATCCATAGCTTATTTAGTGTATTTCCCTGTTACTTCCATAACCAGTAAAGGCGGTTAATCCAGTTAATTTCACAAACCTAAATTTCTGGTATGCAGTTGAATCCCTCCCACAAAATACGGACAGCCTGGAAGCGACCATAGTTCTCTCTGAGGTGGTGAACTGTGCTTGCATATAGAGGAGCGTTCAGTCACGTGACTAGTCACCTGTACTCTGAAGTGGTACAGCCTAGGCACAGGTTTATCATCTCTGTGGAGATTAGGCCTTTGCTGGAAAGAAATTGCCTCCAGTTTGCCCTGAAAAGCAAAAATGTATCGCCGCGCACATTTTAACAATAGGTTCCTATTTATGCACCGAACCTATTTCTGGCACAAAATCGTTAACCTACACAAAGTATGCCTGTATGACTATTCTAATAAATCTCATGGGAAAGGAGTAGGAGCTAATAGCTACTTTGTTCCAATCTTTACAAAGGAGTTGCATTCCTATGGAACATTATATGGTGCTGAAATTCACATTACTGAGGTTTGGTTTTTTTTGGTGGGTGGGAGGGGGGAGGTTGGGAATTAATCAGAACTTTATATTCATGGCAAAATGTTTTGAGATTCTCCCATATCAGCCATCTGCTTTCTACTCAGCAATGGTTTTTGACATCCAGAGATTATGCAGCAGCAGTCGATATTTGACAGTATCTGAATGCTAGCATGCTGTCACAGCCAGTTTTTCAATGTCTGACACGTATCACTCAATGTTTGATGACAGCCGACATGTGGCAATCAAGGCTTGACGGTTTCTAACAGCAGGCTTGCCGTAGCACTTGGTATTTGACTGACATGTACAAGTTATCCTTGCGGTAGTTTTTCAACAGATGACATGCAGAAGTTGTCGACATTAACAGTACCTGGCAGTTGCAGAAGGTATCTGACAGGCAGCAGTCAATATGTGACAATAGGAATACATTCAGAGAAGTGGGAGATAAAGGAATGAAGCCACGAACACTGAAATATTTACTCAGGCGAATCTCAGAATCATTAGCTACTGTATATGTAAACTCGCAAAGAATGGAACGGTCTCATAATTTAAGATCCACTTTCCATTGGTGTAAGTGGAAAGTTGCACAGAAGTCCAAACCCCGTCACAACTGATTGCAAAAAAAGGAAACTTCTCAGAAATAAGGGAATTAATTAAAATGGAAATAGTCAAGAGAAGTAAATGTCGTTTGGAAGTTTTTAAAGACTGAAATAAATGATTATGTCACAGATGAGGAAAGGTGCAACAGTGGGTGCTATTGACCGGACGTTCTGCTTTCAACGTTCCCAGAAACTTCTGGTTAGTCTCTGTGTGAAAACGAGATGCTAGATTAGATGTACCTTTGATCTAACCCAGCAAGAAATATATGCTCCTGTGGAGGAAAACATCTATAACTTCTTACCTTAATAAAGGAAAGACGAATTGATTTGATTTCTATACTTCCAAAAGTTACGAGCAATTCAGTATGCAGAGAATCAGAGTGTACCAAGTGGTTAGGGGGTGGTCAGCATTAAGAACAAGCTGCATTTTTAATTTCCTTATTGGATAGAATTACCAATTAAGTGTGTGCTTGTGCGTTGTGTGTGTGTGTGTGCATGCATACATACGTACGTGCGCAAAATCACTATTAGAGGAATGCATCAGCTTTGTGTGTACCCTGAATAATGAGGTGAATGGGATGATTCAGGATAGTCTTCACATTACCGATTGCACTATGAACAAGGAGAGCCAGTTAGGATTGTCGAACCAGGACTTTGGAGACCAGGGTTCGAATCGCCACTCAGCCATGAGGTGACCTTGGGCCAGTCACTGCCTCTTGGCCTAACCTACCTCACAGGGTTGTTGTGGGGATTAAATTAGGAGGGGGAGAACTATCTGTGCCACCTTGAGCACCTACGTGGGGCAAGGGAGAAGGTGGAATATGGAAGGAAGGGAGGGAGGGAGGGAGGGAGGGAGGATAGATCAGGTTTTTCCATAAAGTTAAACACATAGGGCTATTCTTCCTCCCCACCCCCATGCCCCCATCCTCCCTGAGAAATACAAGTAAAACCCAAACTGAATGAGAAATGCTCAAAGCCTCAGATGGGACAGGGTGTAGAAAGAAGGGAGAAGGTGGAGAGGCTGAGATATTTAATTTTCACAGGCAAGTCTAGCCTTTAATCACAGCAAACTATTTCCCCAGCGCACCCCAGTCACAGTGGTTTGGGGGAAAGGAACTTGGACTGCAGCAATGTGCTCTTCATGGGGCTACCTTTGAAGGTGACTGGGAAACTACAACTAATCCAGAAGGCAGCAGCTAGACTGGGGACTGGGAGTGGCTGCCAAGACCACATAACACTGGTCCTGAAAGATCTACGTTGGCTCCCAGTACGTTTCCGAGCACAATTCAAAGTGTTGCCACTGACCTTTAAAGTCCTAAGCGGTCTTGGCCCAGTATACCTGAAAGAGCGTCTCCACCCCCATTGTTCAGTCTGGACACTGAGGTCCAGTGCCGAGGGTCTTCTGGCGTTTCCCTCCCTGCGAGAAGTGAGGTTACAGGGAACCAGGCAGAGGGCCTTCTCTGTGGAACGTCCTCCCACCAGATGTCAATGAAATAAACAGCTATTTGACTTTTAGAAGACACCTGAAGGCAGCCCTGTTTAGGGAAGTTTTTAATGTTTGATGTTTTATTCTGTTTAATATTCTGTTGGGAGCTGCCCAGAATGGCTGGGGAAATCCAGCCAGACGGGCAGGGTATAAATAATGAATTCTTGTTGTTGTTGTTAACATTTGGGTGGCCGTTCTCCTCAGAACTTTGGCTGTGAGAGCACAGATGACACGGAGTGGTCCTGAAACATATCAGGCTGCTTCCAAATACAGATATGGCTACAGATCTGCTTACAGATACAAGGTGAATTGTTGTGGTTGCTGCACACCTCTAATGCATATTGAATATTTTTAAACACCGAGTCATACCATTGGACCAACTGGCACTTCCCTGACTTGTTGCCTCCCCTGAGACATTTTGGATCCATGTGGTCATGAACTGAAGCTGGAATCTCCTGCACACCGCAGAGAGCATCCTAGCTACTAATAGTGAACTCATTCTCCACGTGTAGATCCTTATGCAACCAAAATAGTGCCACCCACACACAAGAGGAAGGTATCAGCAAGCCTGGGGAAACCCCAAAGGTTTGCAGAAGTACAACAGTTGTGGGAAGGTGGAGAACTTAAGTGTGGGATGGGGAGGGATGACTCCAAAGTAGCTCAATAAAGATTAAGCATGATCAGTAGGCATGGAATGTTGACCAAAAGGGAGTGGAATGGAGTTTTGCGGCTGGCTGGAACATGGACCACGAATACTCCACAGTGCAAACTTTTCTTACTGCTGAGCTCTGATGATCATTCACCAGAGCAAAAGGCTTCTCCTTGCAGTTGAATACATATGGATTTTAATATATATAGTTGAATGCCACCCCAATCTCCGAGCAGTGCAAGATTCCAGGGGTTCCAGATGCTTACCAAGGGTTCATGTTTCCTTTTGGAATGAGGCACAGCGGAGACTGCGCTGTCTTTAGGATATATGGTTTTATTTACACATTTATACAACCTGAGACCCCCCAAAGCACCTTGTTTCTCCCATAGTCACAGTTTTGGATTCCAGCAGAGATCCAGCATCTCTCTCTCTCTCTCTCTCTCTCTCTCTCTCTCTCTCTCTCTCTCTCTCCCCTTGCTGCTTTGCTTCAAAGCCCCCAAATTCTACTTCAAACTCTGGCTTTGTCTGTTGAGGGAGGGGCCCCCCTTTGCCATTTCGCATTGAACCCCTTAATCATTTGTTCTCTTAATGGACCATCACCCAGGCAATCACCTCAACACAGGAAGATAGCCTGGCTTATATTTCAACACTTGCTGGGTCTAGGGGTTAGAAGGGGCTCAACTTCTACCCACCCCAAAACTCATAACACTATTAAGATTTCATGAGGGTTCCCCACCATTTGACCCCATCCCATGTGACACGTTCCTAAGCGACAGACAGTTTGTCTGCAACACAGAAATGGGAAGCCAAGGGCAGCATGACTGCCTCGTGCTTCTTCTTCTCCCACCTCGGCTTATCACGTGGGAAGTGGGGCTTTTTTTACATGTAAATAACCCGTCCCCACTTCCCACGTTTAAGCGCAGAAGCAGGGAGAGAA
The DNA here is from genome assembly GCF_009819535.1 of Lacerta agilis. Classification (NCBI taxonomy): domain Eukaryota; kingdom Metazoa; phylum Chordata; class Lepidosauria; order Squamata; family Lacertidae; genus Lacerta; species Lacerta agilis. Next base: position 93,607,957 of record NC_046313.1, on the reverse strand, counting down.
GAAGTGCTGAGTCACTCTCCCTGTTCTTTTTGTATTCTCCTCTTCTGCGTGAACATATGAGGATGTGGGAGGTACATGGGGGACACTCCCCCCTGATAAAAATGTTGGCTATCTCATCCAAGACCAAATCAAATGTGTTCCTCCATATTTCCCACCCTCAGTTTCTTATATTTCCTTCCTTCCTTCTTTCTTTCTTCTTGGCTGTAGAGTATTGCATCTGAATTATTCTCTCTCTCTCCCCACCCCCTCCATGCCAAATGTTAACTAATGAACGATAGCAAATTTTAAAACTGGAAAGAGAACACTCGTGTTATATCATCAAAGATGACGGCCCTTTTCGTTGATGTTATGCAATCTGTTTCACCTGTGTTGTGGCTCATTTGTTTGGGGGAACTCCTTAACATCTTGCACAGCCAAACTTAGTAGGTGGCTGCTGTTCCCTCTTGGAGGAGTCATAATTTCATTACCAAGTTGTACAAAACACATTGTCGAAGGCGAAGCCCTGGAAGCAGTACTTGCCTTCAAACTCATCGAAATGCTATGTCACCATCAGCTCATTATGTGCCTGTTAGCACTTTGGACTACAAGCTGTTAACTATTAAATCATCGCCATCATCACAATGCTGTTACATAGAATGGAGAGCGCAGCATGGTTGTGCCATTGCATCATAACATTGCAGCAGATGTCACAAAGCATACCTAAAATATGGTAGACATATCCTTTCCCCCCTATACAAAACAGTAAAGTGATATGGTTTACTGAGCCAACATTCGTGGACAATTGAGTGCATATATATTCAAGTTATTCAAAATGTATTGCTGCACACACTCCAATTTCTGAGGGTTTGATTTCGTTGGGATGAAAGTCACTAGAGACTGTGGTATCTTTAGAACAGGGGTCAGCAAACTTGCCACGCCTTGGGCCAGTGTCTCCAGTGCCGATTGTGTGGCAGGCCGGAAGGCAGGGGATATGCATGCGCACACGCTATTTCCGGCGCACTTCCGGGTCGGAGGAGCAACGGAAATAGCTTGTGTGCATGTGCACGGGCCTCCTCAGACCCGGATGTGCACCGGAAATAAAGCTTGCACATGCACACAAGCTATTTCCAGTGCTCCTCCGACCCAGAAGTGGGCAATGGCGCCACGCCACATCAGTAAGAGCAGGTGGCGGCAGCGGGTGGAGGGGGTTGCTGCGGGCCGGATAAATGAGTCCCTTAGCCTTATCTGGCCTGCGGGCCTTCGTTTGGAGACCTCTGCTTTAGAACATATGGTTTTATTTATTTACACATGTATGCAACCCAAGCATAAGATGGAAGGACTCACGGCACTCACACCCCAACAGACCTTGCTTCCTCATTAGGTTTCTGGGGGGGGGGATCCCCAAATCCAAAGCTTTGGATTCAGCACAATGAACAAGTCAAGCCTCTGTGTCTTCTCACCTCCAGAGCTAGACAAAGGCTAGCTCCTGGCCTACAAGATGAGGTGGTCTTCCAGCCAGATGAGTGCTTGTGAAAGTGCATCACTAGGCAGTTGTTCCTATGGCAACACATCTGTACTTGACCAAGTCTTTAGCCATGTAAATGGATGCCTAACAGACCCATTAGCAAAGAGACTTATTTGCCTATTTCAATAGTCTCCAACTACAAACTTACTGATACAGATCACAGGCTTGATTGGGACCCAAAGACATTATCCAAACCCCCAATCTTATAACTATTGGTTTCTCAGCTATACAGAGCTGCCACAATCCAGTAATCCTCAAGGGTGGCGGTTATTATTTATTTTGACACTTTATGGAGTAACATGGTGTTACAGAACTGGAGGGGGGGCAGAATGTCCCCCTAAACACTAAAATTAATAAATGCTAGGATTTTAGGTTATTTGTGATATGAAGGGAGAATATAAGCTGCAAAGGAATTCCTGGGTAGCCTGGTCAAACTAGGACTGCTAAGAGAGCCATTGTGGATCGTTAACAGGACAATGGGACTTCTTGCCCTGGAACTGGAGATTTGGAATGTTGCCAGGAGTTGCCAGAAAGAGGTGTACAAGACACCATCCAACCGTTTCAGGGACTCCACTCCAGATTTTTGTAGGGTTTACTCCTTAGCCCTTTCTTCTCCCAAAGATATCCTGGAAGGCAGCGGAGACTGAGGATCAGAGTTTTCCTTCTCCTAGATGGGCTACCTTCCCAGGTTGACGAGCCCCATCTGCGCCTCACTTCCTTCTAGAGCAAGTGCAGAAACCACTTACTTGACCATTGGACCCACTATTAGTCTCATCTACATGCTGGGGAAAGCCCCAACTCACCAAGCATTTGAGTCCCCCTGGCTACCAGTCAGTCAAAGCGGCTTCCTGGGGTAGGGCTGCTGTTGCATGCTGATAGCTTCTCTGAGGCACAGGTGAGAGCTGAATGCAAGGGGGGTAGCAAATGTGGACAAGCTACCCCAGAAGGAGCACGATGTGTGTCCCCCCAACAAAGGTACTACCCCTACCCTAACACCCTAGGTTTTGCAGCAATATCATCAAATATGCTCTTTATCTTTCGAAGGCAACTATTTGTTGTTGTTGTTCAGTCGTTCAGTTGTGTCCGACTCTTCGTGACCCCATGGACCACAGCACGCCAGGCACGCCTCTCCTTCACTGCCTCTCGCAGTTTGGCCAAACTCATGTTAGTAGCTTCGAGAACACTGTCCAACCATTTCATCCTCTGTCGTCCCCTTCTCCTTGTGCCCTCCTCCATCTTTCCCAACATCAGGGTCTTTTCCAGGGAGTCTTCTCTTCTCATGAGGTGGCCAAAGTACTGGAGCCTCAACTTCAGGATCTGTCCTTCCACTGAGCACTCAGGGCCGATTTCCTTGAGAATGGATAGGTTTGATCTTAGTGCAGTCCATGGGACTCTCAAGAGTCTCCTCCAGCACCATAATTCAAAAGCATCAATTCTTCAGCGATCAGCCTTCTTGATGGTCCAGCTCTCACTTCCATACATTACTACTGGGAAAACCATAGCTTTAACTATACGGACCTTTGTCGGCAAGGTGATGTCTCTGCTTTTTAAGATGCTGTCTAGGTTTGTCATTGCTTTTCTCCCAAGAAGCAGGCGTCTTCTAATTTCGTGTCTGCTGTCACCATCTGCAGTGATCATGGAACCCAAGAAAGTGAAATCTCTCACTGCCTCCATTTCTTCCCCTTCTATTTGCCAGGAGGTGATGGGACCAGTGGCCATGATCTTAGTTTTTTTGATGTTGAGCTTCAGACCATATTTTGCACTCTCCTCTTTCACCCTCATTAAAAGGTTCTTCAATTCCTCCTCACTTTCTGCCATCAAGGTTGTATCATCAGCATATCTGAGGTTGTTGATATTTTTTCCGGCGATCTTAATTCTGGTTTGGGAGTCATCCAGCCCAGCCTTTCGCATGATGAATTCTGCATATAAGTTAAATAAGCAGGGAGACAATATACAGCCTTGTCGTACTCCTTTCTCAATTTTGAACCAATCAGTTATTCCATATCCAGTTCTAACTGTAGCTTCTTGTCCCACATAGAGATTTATCAGGAGACGGATGAGGTGATCAGGCACTCCCATTTCTTTAAGAAGGCAACTATTTACATAGATGTAAATAGTTGGGGACACCACCATGAACATGGTTTAACCTGTTATGTTAGTTCTGTATTTCCTATGAGATTTCCTGCATCCCCAGCCATTGCAATGAAAAGTATGCTGCTATCTGCATGCATAGTTGCACCCCAGATTTTGATTCTGGGCACAATAGAAGTTGCACCTGTAAAACATATTCCCACAAGAAGTGAGTAGGAATACTGGCATCTGGCTTTTATATGCCTATTACACTCTTTATTATATTGAATAACACAACAGTGGTGCAGAGCAAGTTGTTAGTTTTTCCCATTTTGCAGTGGGCAGGGAGGGGCAAGGAGGAATTGAGGCAGCACTGATGTGATTGGCTCCAAACCGTGCAGCATTTTTAGAGCCAGTACACTGCTCCCTCCCTGCTCACCAGACCACACTTGCCCAATAAGGAAACTCTGTGTAAAATCAAACATTTGCACATGTCATATCCAAATATAAGTTATCCCAGTGCAGGATATATTACATCATCTACTTTGTATTCAAAATAAGATTAGTCACTTCGGAGAGACACGGCCACATCACTAAAGAAGTTGCCCCTTGACGAAAACCAGGGGCATTAAAAGAAAGGGAGGGATGGACACTAACTCTTCCCAAAATAAGCTGTTCATTGAAAATGTTTGTAGAATATCTGAAGCATCATTGTAAACAGGTCAAAAACTTTAGCAGGGTTAGAGTAAAGTCATCAGTATAAATTAACCAGAGATACGATGAGAAAGTGAAATTAAAAATAAATAAATCAGAATTTGCAGTAGCAATAGATAATTAAAATGAACCATGAAAGGGGGAAGGGAAGTTAATGTATGGGTGTAATTTTAATGTATGAATTTGAAAAAAAATATTTAATTGAGAATTAAAAAGAAGTTGTTCCCCATTGAATCATGACCTGCCTGGCTCTGTAACACACACACCTCTCCAGGCGTCTGCTTCATAAAGGAGAGGTTTCAAGTCTCAAGAGCACATGGAAATCACTTCCTGTCATCTACTTATTCTGTCCCCCTTACTCATTTCATATGTGTGTTGGATGCCTGTGACCCCATTTAGCTACTCTGTGCTGTCTCTCTGTAGGATCAGCTTGTTCAGTATCATCTGTTCTGACTGGCAGCAGCTCTCCAGGGTCCTTGGCAGATGTCCTCCCCAGCCCTGATACCTGGGATCCTTTTGTAACTGGACACGCACACTATGGAATAATAGAATTGTAGAGTTGGAAGGGACCCTGAAGGTCATCCAGTTCAACCCCCTGCAATTGCAGGAATCTCAACTAAAGCACCCATGACCAACCTCTGCCTCCAAACCTCCAATGTTTTGGAGGTTTAAAATATGTTAAACTGGAACCTTTGTCCCTGCAAGGACACATGTACACTGGGCTGGGTAGTTGGGACTGCTTGTATGAGATGGAAAAGGGTTTTAAAAAGCTGTTTTGGGAGCAAGGATTTGGAAGAGGAATCAATATTTGACTGAATGGTTTTCTCTCTCAGGGCTCCCCCCCCCCAATGTTCTGTTGCAGCCTACTTCTGCAAACCTTGAGGCTTAGGGTGGATGGTGCCATTTTGGCTGCATAAGCAAAGGCAATCACCTCTGGGTATCAGAAATTAGAGGGAGTAACTGCCAGTTTCTAGAACATGCACTACGGATCGCTTAACAGTCAGAGCAGGTGCATTTTTTTTGGATCACATTCCAGGGTGCTTAGAAGGATCAATATAGAATCCTACTTATTGAGAGAAAACTTATCATAGAGATGATGTGTAAAATCTACTTTAACACAGTGTAGTGATACTGATAATTTCACCCTATTTCCACACATGGTCAGAAATCTGTAGAAGTGGAAGCGTGCTAAATTTCCCCTTGCCAGGAGGATCTGAACAAGTGGTTTGTTGAGCAAGAGGTGAAGTGCAAATTGTAGTAAGTTACTGTGATATGTGGTAAATTCGTATTTACCCAAAGAAGGATTAAAAGGGTGGTTTTGTTTATGCCCGAATAGGAGCATTCTGATCCTTGTTTGATTGTTAAATAGTTCGTGATGATTATTCTGGATTAACCCAAAGTAAAAAGAAGGAGTGAGCTTGTGATCTTTTAAATATTTCGACACACTGATCTATTTTCAGCAAGCAGGATTTAAGCTTCAAGCTATGCCAAATCTTTTCAGGAAAAAAATCACCTGCAGCCTTTAGCCTGAGTTCACACTGCTGGAACTAGGTAGTCCCAAAAGATGGGGCAGAGGGGGAAGAGGACACTTTACAGGACTAGAATTTACAGGCAGGCTTGGCCTGGATTGCAACCCCCCTTTACCATGAGGTTGAAAAATTCAGGCTAACATGCTAGACATGGAACTAAATGACAGCAATCAATCCTCCAGTATTTCAAAACAGGCCATTTTGTAGCATGGTTGAGGAGGTGGTTACAAGTTTGCATTGGACTCCGTGCTTGGGCACTGAATAGCCTTTCTATTCCTAGGCTGGCCAACTTGCTGGGAAATGCATCTGGCCAGAGGACAGAAGCCCCGTTGAGCTCATGAAGCACCATTATTCAGTGTGTTCATGGATGCACTTGAGAGAAAATAATCCCCAAAATGTTTCAGGATGGTGAGCTTTCCCACCCCCACCACCCACCCCTAGTACGGCAGGTCTAAATGCGAACGAACCAGGGCTTTACCACGCGCCCTTTGCTGAGCAACCAACTTTCAGTGCGGACTACGCGGCAGAAAGTGGCGATCAAAGCGCAGAGCAAGTGTTCACATCGCCATGCGGGAATGCTGCCAGGCAACCAGAAGTGTTTCCACTCCAGACAGGCTTTTTTTTGAGCATGACTCCTTTTTGAGCATGACTCCTGCCTGCTGGCACACCTCACGAAAGCGAAGGTGCCTCCGAGCATCATCATCATCATCATTTACTGAGTTTATATACCGCCGTATACCCGGAGGTCGCAGGGCATGTTCAGAGCGCCTTGGCCTTGCCGGTGTGTGAACATGGACCAGCAGCCCGTAGTATGTGGCGAAGGCAAGGGCACGTCTGAGCACGTGCAGAGTGCAAGCACCTCGGGCCCTGCGAACGACGTCCGCCGCCGCCATCCTTGTTCGTGGGAACAAGGACCGATTCCCCGGCGGGCCTGAGCCCCGGCGCCTCCCGCGTCCGAAGCGGGGCGCTGCCGCCGCCGCCGCCGTACCCTTGGCGAGCGGCTTTCTGCTGACATTGACAGGGCGCGCGCCGGTGCCTCTCCGTGCCCCGCCCTCCCGGGCTTTGCGTCACGGCCGCTCGGCCTTATGGGAGTCGTAGTGCGGCGGACGATCGGGCTTGGTAGGCAGCGCCCCCGCGAAGAACTACAAATCCCAGGCGGCGCCGGGAGGAAGGTGTGCGCGGAGCTGTGCTGTAGGCAGAGCAGAGCAGAGCCCAGCCGAGTCCATCCAAGCCGGGAGTGTCGGGGCTGGAGAGCTGCTGCCGCCTCTGCGAGCCGCGGGGCGCACAGACAGAGCGCAGGCAGGGCGCAGGCTGCGCTGCTTGGGGCGGGCGCGGCTCGCCTCCCTCGCCTCTCCGTGCCTCCCTCGCTCCCTCGCCTTGCCGGAGACATGCAGGCGGAGTCGGGGATCGTGCCGGACTTCGAGGTCGGCGAGGAGTTCCACGAGGAGCCCAAGACGTACTATGAGCTGAAGAGCCAGCCGCTGAAGAACAGGTGAGCGGGGGGGGGGGGCTGCGATCCGGGGCGCGATCCTCCGTCGGTCGCCACTCCCACCCTTTCCCTCCAACCGTATACAGTATATAGTTATCTTCCTCTGCTGCCCTTCTTCCCAGAGCAGGACCTTCCAGCCTCTTCTCCCCACCCCCTCCCTGCGCCACTCTGGACTAAATCTGGAAGGGCGACCTGGCCCTGCTTGTGTGAACTCGAGGACGCGGGTGCAGATGCGCAGCCCATCTCCAACCTTTCTGAAGGAATTGCGGGTGGGAGAGTGCTACAGCAACCGGGCGCCTTTTCTTTTTACCGCCCTAAGCCCCTCCTTTCTCTTTCTCTCTGCAAATTCCCCCTTCCTTCCAACTTTCCTCTCTCTTGCACCCCCTCTCTGCCTTTTCCCCATCTTTCCTACGCCCCTCCTTCCCTTGCAACGCCGTGTCTCCCCATGCCACTCTCCCCACCCCGTCAAATAATCTGCTTTCGCTTCTCGCGGTCGAGGCGCCTCGCCTTCGACCTCCTGTCCCAGCTGTCATTCAAGCCCCTTGACCGAAGTCGGGGTGTGTTGTTGTTGTTGTTTGCAAACCCGAGCCGTTGCCCGGTGTCAGGGAGTCCCCCTCCCTACGACCCCCTTCTCCTCTTCTGCCTCCGGGCAGAAAGAAGGAGAAACTTTACCGCAGGACGACAACAACAACAACTCACACGCATGCTTCGCTCATTTGGCGGGTGGGGGAAATGACAGGTCGTCGTTTGCCCTCCGCCCCCTTCCCTGGCAGCGCTTGTGTATCCCTCTCTGCCTCTCTGGCTCCACTTCTTTTGCTCCGACACCTCAGACCAGCTTGCATTGGCTCCCCCACCTCCCCTTTGGGTTTTATTTTCTTTGCAAAGGGGTGTGTGTGTGTGTAAGTAATGTGTGTGGGTTGGCACGGCTCTGCAGGGTGCCAAGGCGGAGGAGGCAGCGTCGGTGCACATTTCACTTAGGTGCGAGAAGCGTGCGTGGCAAAACAGACCGTGGGTGTCAGCAGCTCGTGAGCCCGCCTGCTCCCCCCCGCCCCCCGCGTTGGGGCTATTTGCTGGTGTCTCTTTTGGAGAGTGGAGGTGGGGGGGGGGGAGAGAAGAGGAGGAGGAGAAAAAGGGGAATGTTACAGAAGAAATATATACCCAGCAACTATGTGCCTGCTGTTTACTTCTGTGCTGCTGAATCAGGCTGTTTGTAAAAGTTTCTCTCTCTCTCTCTTTTTGTTGCTAAATACATTGAAATGAAACATCTTTTTACAGATTGAAGCTATATAAAGGCAGCCATTTAGCGAGTGGTTCCTGCCATAATAGCAGTTTTGTTTAGTGTGTGTTACTGTTTGGGCGAGGGAGGAGGGGCCAAGCCCTGTGGCTGGTATTATGTAAAGGGTATTGTTAGAAATTCTCACCAGAGGCATTATCTGGCCTTGACTAGGAGTTACAGGCTCCCACTAATAGTTAAATGGGTATGAAGCAAAGCAGAGCGGAGAAGGAACGGCTCATCTTTCCTCACCCCCCCCCAATCCTTTTTCTTTGTAGTGAATGTCCCGGACTGGCTGATTCGGGCAGATTTTTGAATTGGAATGATTTTCTGTATTGTTGAATTGTGAGCTTTCCATCCAGGAGTGGCCATGTAAATAAACACAGTGGTTTTTTTTTGGGGGGGGGGGTAAGGCAAGGTTCTGGAATGTTTCAGATGGATGGGCCAGATTGTATTGTATGAGGATAATGAGCCTAAATTGTGCTCTTTACTTTCTTCCAAAGTATGCATTACACCGACTATTACATTTGTGCTCCGTGTAAATGTTGCTAACATTTGAAAACTAGAAGCGCATGCACTTGCATTATAGGTAGATTCAGGTACAAGTAAATCAAGAGTTTTAAAACTCACTTAAGAATTGCTGCAAAGCGGAAATAAAAAGGGTCTGGTTGGTCAGCTTCTCTTTTTGTGCAGGTCCACAATAAATATAAAAGACCTTACATCCAGTGCACATTTAGATTTTCTGCAGTTACTGCTCCTTTTCCTGTTACTCTGATGTGGATGGAGGGATGTTTGTGGAACTGTTTTGTGTGGCATGATGGAGAGGAGCAACATTGTGTGGTCAGGCCAAGCAAGCTATTTTACTGAGGAGGGGGCAACCTTTTTCCAGCTCAAGGGCTGCATTCCCTCCTGTGCAATCATGGGTACGGGGTACATCCCAGTGGCAGGTGGTGTGACTTCTATCTCTGCACTGTTACACAAAAGCCACAGATTTCTACACACACACGTTCTATCCAGGCAAGCAAGACGTATTATCGTACTTACAAGGCACATTCTAGCCAGGCAAAGCATTCAATGAAGGCATGCCCAGTTGGTAGTTTGAGCCTCATGTTGGGCAAAATATTCCTGCATTGCAGGGGGTTGGACTAGATGACCCTTGTGGTCCCTTCCAACTCTATAATTCTATGCAACCTCTCTTTCCGATGTGTCACCACCTCTCCCTTCCCCCACTGGGTGGGTGGGCTTTCCCCACCCTTTTGATCCCAATTTGCATTGGGGATTTTAAATCTGTTTGGTGCACGGATCAGGCCTATCTATGGCTTTCGAGTTTGGCTGTTTTGTGATCTCTCCCTGTGCGTTTTATACCTGGCAATGTCAGTGTGGGTTCCAAGGGTAGCGTTAAGCCCGGGGCATTACTTGGAGAGTGAAAGCAGTTTCCTCCAGACCAGTCTCCTGTAGCTATTGCGCCTAGAGGGATCTGGGACAGGAACTCTTTTGTGGACTTGCAGCCTAACCACCTTGGGGTTAACTTGGATAGGCTTTCTGTGCAGATCTTGAATATCATAGCTGTCAACCTTTCCCCCCTTTTTTGCGGGAAATTCCCTTATTATAGCATTGGGAATCAGCAGGGAGGGTTGACAGCTATGTGAATATGCAGACCAGGAGGAGCCAGGAGCAGCACTGTCAGGTACTCCATGGCACTAAGCCAGGCATGGACTACAAACTCCCAGCAACCCCAGCATGTGCAGCGCCTATGGTGATGTGAGTCAACACATGAATGCCCTCTTGGTGGCTATCCCTGGCCTACCCTGACTGGCACACAGCTCTTTGTGGTTCTAGACAAGAATATATTCCAGCCTTACCTGGAGATGCTATGGATTTGAATTTAAGACTTTTTGTGTGTGTACACAGAATGTGGTCTACTGCCGAGCAAAATTCCGTGAAGAAAGGTGGAACCTAAATAAATAAATAAATATAAATTTTATTTTTCGATTTAACAACAATAATTCTACATAACACAACACATACATACATACTGCTTTTGACTTCCCTCCTCCCCTTACCTGGTTTCTTGTAAAATCATTTTCAAAACTACATCGCCCCCTTAAATACATTATTATAACAAAGCATTGAAATAAATGAAATTTACTACCTTCTCTACAAACATGCATGTGCTTCATGTTCTAAGAGCGCTATGAAAGGAGGGCTGTTGGATGTTTCAAGACTCTACTTTGCAGCATTTTCTTCTTCACAAGCATGCCACTTTCAATTGCTTCCTGAATTAAAAGCTGTAGATAGATCTGTCGTGTTCGTGCTGCGCCTGTTTTCCATGGCTTTCTGTTGGATTATCTTGGATAATTCCCCACATATCACTAAACTATGTGCCAAATATTAGGTCCTTTGTAACCAAGGTGCGCTATAGTGTTACACACTGTGCAAAAAAGAAGATTGGGAATTCTTTTTCTTCAAACACAAAGAAAAACTAAAATACTTTGTAATACTCCTGCAGTATCCCTGGTCTTTTTTTTTCTTTTCTGAAGGAGAGCGATTCTCATGCTGGAAGTTTTTTCTTTGACTGTGTGGTCTGGGGGTTGAGGTGTGTGTGTGTGTGGGGGGGGACAATTAGGAAAGGAGGGCTGATGGTGAATTTCATCTAGGCCATTGACTGGGGGCTTACAACTGCATGCTAATGTTGGGGAACTGTGATAAGAATTTAAGCTTGTTAGTCTGTGAAACTTCCATCTAAAGCCTGTAACTTCCTAAAGCAGAGATAGGGAATCTGTGGCCATGCGGATATCCTTGGGACTGTACTGCCCATCACCACCAGCCAGCATGGCCATTGGTCAGGGATGATGGGAGTTTTAGAGAGACACAGTTCATCATCTGGAGGTGCTTATCACTGCCCAAAAGCCAACAAGAGAAATGTGATCTCAGTATGATATATCCAAGTAATGAATAAGATGAGAACAGCAAAGCACTTTGTTTATTTAAAGAAGTGCTGTAGAAATTAATAATAATGATAAATATGGAACTTGTTTTGTTGTCAGCAGTCTCTAAATCTGATCTGAAAGCAAGCCAAGTCACTATGTTGTTTTTGTAATTACTAACTCTTTTGAAGTATTGCTGTTTCTGGGAGTACATTTTCAATTAAAAATTGGGTACCTGGGTTACACGAAACTCTTTGAGACAGCAATCTGCTTTCTTAACATTCTGAAAAGAGCCACACACACACACACACACACACTGATGATGCTGTATAAATGGAAAATATTGCAGACTTGAATCAATATAAATGCTGACTGACTTAATTTGGCAGTTGTTAAGTAGGCTCACTGTGGGAAAGGAACAACTCATCAGAGCTGTACTTTTCACCCACCCCTAGCCCCAAAATCTCAACTGCATTGGAAATTATTATGAAAACACTTGATGTGTTCATTTTATCAATCAACAAATTTCTACAAAGCTTTTCTTGGTGTTCAAAGCAGTTTACTTCAAAATAATAAAACACATCAGGACAAAATCAGTGCTGCAAACAACATCAATACAGCACGTTGTTGCTTCCCATAAGAATCTGGTTTGCCACTGCGGGAGACAGGGACCTGGGCTCGATGAAACTCTGGTCTTCTCTTAATCTTCTTAGGATTCTAGTAATGCATTGCAGGAGACTTTAAAGTCCCCTGTTTTCAGAACTAAGGGTGGGTCACTCTTTAACCGAGCTATTCTCACTGTAGAACAGGAATTGAGAACCTGCAGCCATCTAGAGCTTGCTGGTCTCCAACTCACATCAGCCCCAGACAACATGGCCAATGGTCAGGGGTTCTGCCCTTGCGCAGGTCGGCAGAATCAAATAGCTAATAGTTTCAGGGATGTGGCCAATGGCACTTGTGCTTTGTTTGAGTATGAGAGCATCTGTTGATTTTCAACTGCCCACTCATACAGCCATGTTCAGGGGTTGAAACCTGCATATTCAGTGTCAGTAACCTTTAACAATGAGGATTTTTGTTGTTGTTGTTCAAGGTTTTTTCATGCTAGAGTTTTGCCTATGATGCACGCCTGCCATCAAAACCTATCTTTCCTTTTGCCTCTCAGAAGCTTCGCTGTTAATCTATGAACTATTGTTTATTGATGGCTTTATTCTGGGGGATGGAGTGCTTGTAAACACTCCATGACATAAACTGAAGCGTAGCCAATGGCTAAAGGGGCTTAGTGGTGGGCCATTTTAGCCAGGCATGCTTCCATGGGGAAAGCGTTCAAGAAACAGGAAGCCACCCTTGGAAAGGACCATTCTTGTGTCTGCACAGCATCTGCATCTCCCTTGGTGAAGCCACAAGAAGAAAGACCAGGGCCTCAGAGGATGAAAAGCAACGACCATGCTGGTCCTGAGCTATATAAGGCTTTATAGGTCAATTTAATTAGTTGATTTTTGTCGTACTCTTTTACTCCCCTGTTCCCCAGCAGCCAGAATTACAGCTTTCTACTGCTTTCAGCATGATACATTATTGCTGTCTTCAGCATGGGCATACTCATATATTGATAATGCAAAGTGTTGCAGGGCTTCTGCAAAAATCTAAAGTCCCTCAGCCAGTGTAACACAGAAGAGGATTACATTTTAATATATTTAACTCATTTATCAATACTAAACTCTCCCTCCCTCCCTCTCTTTGACACAAATTGCAAGGGCTTCACCAGAGTTCCAGAAAACTATTGTTGAGCACCTACCATTTTTATTCTTTCTAACTAAATGTTTTTATTTTTCTTCAGTCCTTTGTAAAATGTAAGTCTTGTAGTGCAATATAATTCTTATTTCCATTGTGACTATGTTTTTGTGTGCCCAGAAGCAGATTCATGTAACTCTGATATGAACCTCCAGTCAGCACATACAATTGGTTCAGTATTGAATTCTAACACATTGCCTATCAGTTTTTCAGAAATTAAAAACAATCTGTTTGAGAATATGATTTGTGAGAAGGTGAAGTACTATCTTTCATATTTGGATGTTTGAGTCTTAAAGTATCTTTAATATAAAGTAGGTCTACCCCTTCCAGAAAGACCTTGATAAAGTGTCCTTTTCTATCCATTCTGGAGTCTACTTCTTCATTCATTATCTTCTGCAAAATCTAATATTCATAGTGATAGGAATTCGTGGGTTATAGACCACTGTGATCACCGGATCAAACAAATGCCAGAATTTAATTGATACTTTGAATGTTTAAACTGGGAAATAGCAAAACTCGTGTGTATTATTAGACTCATGTGTATTAGGCCAGACCAGTGAATATTAAGCTGTGTGCTAGACAATGGTGACCCTCTGGAATCAGCATGTGTTAAGCCAGGCTGGCTTCCCATGTGAAGTGAAAACCTGGGAATGCGGCATTAAGAAGAACACAAAGCATCAAAGGGGTGAGGCCCCTTCACTCTACAGATAAAGCTAAAGGTTAGAGAAATGGAGAAGGTGTGATGTGACAGAGACACCAAGCAGCTGGCAGGGCATGATGGTTGATGTCTGTTTGGATCCAAAACTGTGCCTAGGGAGGAGGCAAGACACTCTTGGAGTGTAATGCTGGGAACCCCTTTGTTGTAGGCGCAGGTTGTATATATGTGTAAATAAGTCATATATCATAAAGACACCACTGCTGTACCTCTTTTCCAAAAGGAAACAAGGACCCTGGGTAGATGCCCCTGGAAGTCCCTGCAATCCCACACTGCTGTGGAGATTGGGGTGGTATGCAATAATAGTTTAAGACCACTAATGAAAAGTTCTGTCCTTAAAAAGTAACAACAGAAGTAGAAGTTGTTCTGTGAAGTTCTGATTAAAATTAGCAATAGAAAAGTCCTGAAGATGTCAAAGTGCAATCTTTCAACAATTATGGGTTCTGAAACTTAACCAGGCTATTCTAAATTGCTTTACTATGCTAGTGATTAGATTTCATAGAATTGCATTTGTTAAATTACATTAGTATAATCAATAATTTGATCTAATGTGATTTCTCTCCCGCCACCATACCTATACCTATACCTATACCCATACATATACATATACATATACATATACTTACACACACACTATGATTATTATTTTTTAAAGTGGCCTTGCTGGAGTCTCTTCCTCTTGAGTAGTTTTGCACTGCAGTTTGTCCAGGCTACTGTTTATATCTGTTCCAGTTGTGCAAGAAGTGGAAAATATCCTTTATTTAGAACAGGTCACATGTGCTTTATATTGAGGAACAGAGCTACAGTGTAACAAAATGTGTCTTCGTAAAGGAACAGAAGCAAAAGCTGAGCCCCGCCCCCCCCAAAAAATCCCTTGTTAACATTTAACATTGTTACAATGAACTCTTTATGAATGCAGTGGTTGGGCAGAGGGGCAATTAATGAGAAACTTTCTGCATTAGTCACATTAAACAGAAGTAGTGGCCTATATCTTCAGTGGCAATAAAATGATGCACTCCAGAGCTTCATGGTGTCCAGGAAAACGAATTTCTCTAGATACATGCTGCGGTTACAAAGAATAATGGTTTGCCATCACATTTCCTCTGCTGCTGCTTTCATTCTGAATTCAGGGATTGAAAATGTCCTTCTCCTGAGAACTTTTAATGCTCTGCAAGTGGGAAACTGGGATACATGGCTTCTCAAATATACCCTGATGAATGAGTAGCAAGTAATGTTGGGTGGTGAGACTAGAATGCAGAAATGCTAAGGCAGGAGGCATCATACCACAGGGCCTGTCTAGTCTGGGGTTGTTTTTTTTTGGCAGATACATTCTGCAGCATGTTTATTGACACAGTAATAGTGCATTAGTAGTACTGTACATTTATAATGGACAGTCCACACATTCTATTATTATTATTATTATTATTATTTCCCACCTTTTACCCTGACAGGGACTCAAGGCAGCCTGCAGATAAAAATATTAATAGGAAAAAACCTCCCTACAACCACCAAACAACAATTAAATGTTAATAGAAATAAAACTACCATATAAATATAAAATATCTATTAAAAACATACCAATGATTACAATAAAAGCATCACAGTCCTTTCATTAGAAGCAGTCAGTTTTCCCCAAAACCTGTTGGAACGAGAAGATCTTCCCCCTGCTGGACAACAGTGGTTCTGTAATGCTTTGCCGATGTTACTACATTATTGATGTCTGGAGGAGCCACTCTTGCACTATAGTACAACAAGAGTTGTAAACAAGAACATGAGTGGTATAAAAGGTTACAGGATTTCAGCAGGAAGGACGTGCACCGATTGGAAATGAAGCAGCGTGCCTGCCCTCAAACCTTTTGCAGGCATAAGCAATATTGCCCAAATAATCATGAGTGCACAGTGAAAAAAGCATGTATGGAGAGGCCCACGGTTGGGGGGGGGATCCAGATTTCTGTCGCAGTAGCTTCACATTCTTTTACACACTTTTAGCAGCAGGCAGGGTGACTGGGTTCCAGCACCCTCTCTTTCCAAAGGAAGCTCTGTCCCTGGAGCTTCTTGTTGCTCAGAGCGAGAGCTGCAGGACAAGATGACGTGATCCAAACAACTGAGGCAGAAGTTGCTGCAACCAGCTAGCCCGTGCACTGAAGGAGGGGGAACTCACAAGAAGCTTCCTCCTCCATGGCTTGAAGAATCACAAGATCGGTGATTAGAAATATTGTGTCTTTCTTGATAGCCCTCCCTCCCCCCAGATGTTAGAGAGTAGATCACTCATGTGCCTGTGAGCTGGCTACAGTACTGTGTCTCCCAGCTCTAAGAGTATTTCGTGTGTGCCTCTCTCCAGGGGCTGTTACAGAATCATGGCTTTTGTTTGTGGATGTGTATATTGCAGGAAGGGGGGTGGGCGTCCTTCTTAAGCCCAAGAGCCATGTGGCGATTTAGGTTGCATGGCAGTGGGAAAGGTTGGAGCCAGCAGTGGGTGGAGCCATTCGCCTACTCATGAGGAGAATGCATTTGGGGAGGAGAGGATTAGCAGCCACACACCCATGCGCCATCCTGCCCATCGTAGCCTGCCACGCGGTGGGTTCGTGGGCTGAGTGAGGATAGTTGCGACAGGGCGGGTGGCGCCTGGGCGAGGGCCATGCTCCATTCTGCCTAATGCAGTAGTGCTGCAGAATCCAGTAGCGACGGCAGGAAATGTTCAGGAGCCAGCAGGGAAGATTTGAGGGGAAATATCATTTGCAAAATCATCCGTTAGGAGGATACAATGGTGACATCCTCCTAAACAGAGCAGAGCCACATTTGGGATATCTGCACAAGGGGGGGGGGAACTAGCACATATCCCAAGTGTGGCTTCCTTCTCTATATTATTCTAAATATTGTGTAGATGAATTACAGTGTGCAGAAAGCAGTAGTGGTTTTCTACCAGTATTGATTCAAAGGGATGGCCCTGTACCAGTGCCACCTACCTCTTTAGTCTGGGCAGCAGATTCTTGTTAGGGAAAAAGGTGTGGGAGTTAGTAATAGTTTCATTCATGTTGCTGAGTGCCCCAAGGAGCGCAACTGTTTTAATGTTCAATTGTCCCTAATCAGCATAGTTCAGTTATTGCTTCATAACAGTGTCTGCTTCCTTTAAGAGTGTCTGCTTCTGTCTAATATCCCCTTTTCAGTTTCTTAAGCATCCACTCACTTAAAAACCATTTCTTTCCTTTGGGCCTCTGGCGTAGCTTATTGTTGTGGTGGTTATTTTTAACCCAGAAACTTTGCTAGGTTTTCTTCACATCTCCCTGCATTTCCAGTTGCTCTTCTCTCTCTTTCAACCTGCCCATCAAGCATGGAGAGCTTCACTAATTCCACATGTCAATTACCACTTCCGGCATGAGTCAACATAAGTGCTTGTTGTGGTGATTGCTTCATTTAAATGTTGATCATAAGGGAATTGCATTCAGTGCACATGCTCTCTTTGGGTACAGCCTTGTGATGGTTTATGCACACACACACATATCCAGTAGTACCTTGGGTTACAGATACCTCGTGTTACAAACACTTCAGGTACCTCAGGTTAAGAAATTTACCTCAGGATGAGAACAGAAATCGTGTGGCGGTGGTGCGGCGGCAGCGGGAGGTCCCATTAGCTAAAGTGGTACCTCAGCTTAAGAACGGTTTCAGGTTAAGAACGGACCTCTGGAACGATATATATATATATATATATATATATATATATATATATATATATATCAAGAATGTTAACCCCACACCCCACTTTTGTGTGTCTGGGCTATATCCAATGAAGTTGTCCTGTTCATGCCAGCACGTCTGTCTGCACAACAGGACTTCCTCTCCCAAAACCTTCTCCAGAATTTTAGGGGAATCCCCAGAACAGATGGGGGAAGGCACAGAGAGGTGTGGGGCATAGCTGTCAACTTTTCCCTTTTTAAAAGGGAAATTCCCTTATTCCGAATAGGATTCCTCACAAGAAAAGGGAAAAGTTGACAGCTATGGTGTGTGTGTGTGGGGGGGGGATGGGTAAATTCTTATGCTAACAGGACAACTTTGTTGGGTACAGGGCTTTGTGGCTTTTAGCTCATTATTTGTTTCTGACGGTGAATTGCTTCCCATGAGACTTCCTGAAGCGATATATAACCAAAAAACAAAAACAAAACCAATAGCCAGCGAAAACACATGCAAAACAATGGCAAGTTTAAAACAGGAATAGGCTGGGATAATTTTTTTTTTTTTTTTAAACTGAACAAGTACCTGAAATGCTTGTTGAAAGAGGACGGTCTTTAATAATAATTACCAAAAAGGACCACAGAGGCAGCACCTTTCTGATACGTAATGGGACAGGAGTTCCAAGGTTCAGTGCTGCCACAATGAAGGTCCAATTCCCCCATCGCATAGAAGGGAACTCTTGATAAGATGATGCCTGCAGGAGCACCTCTTCTTTTCTTTTATTGGGAAGTTTTTTATGTCTGACGTTTCATTATGCTTTTATATGTTCTGGAAGCCACCCAGAGTGGCTGGGGTATAAATCTAATAGCAATAACAATAATAAATGTGAATATTTTGTTTGCTCTGTCCTTTTGGTAAAGCGACCTGGGAATGCGATAGAAAGACGGTTATGGAAATGGGGAGTGTGCTTAAATAACTAAAAGTTGTTCTGTAATAAACAGAAAAAAGACAATTAAAATAAAACCCTGTTCAGAGTGTGTGAGGGGGAGGGAGGCGGGAGGGAAAACAGAATACCTGGTTGGTTCAAGACATGGTACACTGTACAGACAGAAGGTCTTCAAATCTTGTCAAGTTTTCCGATTGTTGCTGCCTTACTCTTAACAGTGATTGAAACTGGAAGTGGATTATACAGGGGGGGGGGCTCTTTGGGCAAGTTTGATGCTGGCGCATGAAACTTATAAGAAGCTTTAATGAGACTCGAGAAAACCCTGATTCACTGGTTCACAGCTCTTTTCTGCCACCTCAGTGAGGCAAGACAGCTATAAATCTGGCTTCCTCAGGCTATTAGGCTTTGTTTACGGCCACACTGAATCATCATAAGAACTAGATAAAGAAACCTCAGACGATAAATATAGAGCGTAGAGCATAAAGCAGCTGAACAAAAGGCAGATGTAAGCATATCCAGATTTCAAAACCCAAAGGGCTTCTCAGAAAAAGAGCTGGATTGAGAGGATAGGTCATGTCACTTAGAAGGGGAGCTCTGTACAGAGTGGGTTGGGTTGCTAGATATACCGTGGCTTGCTCAGATTCAATGCTGAACATTCCTCAGTGTTACAAGAATGAGCCTGGTGCTGTATCTCCCTCCCTTCCTCCTGTGCGACCGCAAGGAGGAGTTTAGCAGCTTTCCCCTTCCATCTTTGATTAGGTGCAGTTGGTCTCGATGACCAAACACGGGTGGGTAAACTCTGCTTAATCGTAGCTTTGGTTTGTTACGAGAAGCCAACTTCAAAGAGGTTTTGACAATTTAATCTGCTAAATAAAAAAAATAAGATGAAAAAGAAGCCATAGTTTTATAAAGGACATATGGACATGGACATATGAAGGTGAAAGTGTGAAGAGGGACAGAGACATGCCAACAAACGATGGTTTGTTGAGGCTACCTTAGCTTCTCAGGCATTTGGCATGGAACTGTAAGGGCAAAAGCAGGCATAGGCAAACTCTGCCCTCCAGATGGTTTGGGACTACAACTCCCATCATCCCTAGCTAACAGGACCAGTGGTCAGGGATGATGGGAATTGTAGTCTCAAAAATATCTGGAGGGCCGAGTTTGCCTATGCTTGGGCAAAAGCATACAGAGGGTTGGGGGCATGTATGTCGGTTCCACCCCCAATATTCCCATGCATGCTTACTTTATCCTGTACCCCACCTTTGTATATTTGGCGCAGAGGGCTGAAGGCAGCCTTTAAGTACATTTGTCCACCCAGTTGTGCATTTGACTCTTCATTGGGAGCTATACTTCTACACCAGGGTTTGTCAACCTCAGCCCTCCAGATGTTTTTGGCCTAGAACTCCCATGATCCCTAGCTAGCAGGACCCAGTGGTCAGGGATGATGGGAACTGTAGTCTCAAAACATCTGGAGGGCCGAGGTTCAGGAAGCCTGTTCTATATGGTTTATTTTGTTAATTGCATTTCTATTCTGCCTTTTCCTCCAAGGAGCTCAAGGTTGGCATACATGGTTTCCGCCCCTCCTCATGTAATCTCCATGACAACCCTGTGAGGTTCGTTAGGGTTAGGAGGAGGCTTGTGAGCACATTCAGGCAGTGGTGTTATCAAACCCTCTTCAGGCTTTCGTACTAAGTTTGCAAAAGGTTGGGAGTGCAGCAGGTAAACCTGCTTAGATACATCGCAGGTGGAGCACACATCCATATCCCCTTTACAGCAATTCTATGATTCTTCAGTCTTCACATGTCTATGTTAAATCCCCGAAGAGGGCTAGGGATGTCTCAGGAAACCATAGTTGACACCAACAGTCGTTTAAGGTTTGGATAAATATAAAGCACCTCTCCCCTCAACCCTCCCACCCCACAAGAAACTGCAACTTTCAGCCAAAAGGGGGAGATTTAATTTCTCTGATCTAAACATGGATCCCCTGTGTATTTTCCCCCACTGTTCTCCAGTTTAAGCGCATCGTTGATTGCTTTGCCCCTGTGTAAATTAACATTTTGTTTTAAAGCTATATTCAGTGAGGTCTTTTCAACTTGTATGGGGAAGTGATTATATTGTTCGTGTGTGTGTGTGTCTGAATCGGATCGTCCAGCTGTGCCTGGAACACAGAGCTCCAGGGTCATTGCCTGTTGTTAATAACTATTGAAACTAGCAAATGCATTTTTGATTTCTCTTACTCTTTTAGTTTATTTATTGCTCAAAAAATGTATATGCCGCCCAATCGGCCTAGCTTCAGCTTTGTTAACAATACGTTCAATTAATACTAACAATTAGCACAATAAAGCCCAAACTGTTAAGCAGCAGAATAGAAAGATTAAATTATGTATAAAGCAGAATAACTTCCACTATGCAGTAAGACCACATTTCGGGTATCACTTTAAAAAGTCTCTGCCTGGTGCTGAAAATGAACGAGTGATGGGTAGACTCCTGGAAATGGGGTGCAAGGTCTGAATATTATTAGACCTTTGTAATGCTTTATTTTTATTATTAGACCATCTCTCTTATTATTAGACCTTTGTAATGCTTTATTTTGAAATCTTTAAGATAATATTAGTTTCTTGTTAGCTATGTTGCTTTGATTGCATACTTTATCTTTGACTTGCTTCAGTGCTGTTTTATTCTGGATGGTTTTATTCAATGTTTTGATGTGTTGTAAACTGAGAGTTTTTATTTACAATATAAAGTGGCATTGAAATGAAATGAAATGAATGAATGAATGAATAAATAAATAAATAATATCTATAAACGCTAAGAAACTTAAGATCTTGCTGCACAGAGCTGATCCACATTGTAAGTTCATTCATCTCTAAATGGGCTAAAGTACAAGCAAGATTAGGTCCAAAAGCTAAAAATACAAATGTAAATTGCCTGATAATGGGTGTGGATAAGACACTCGTCCTGTGTATATAAAAAAGTCCCTCTAGTAGACTGACTCATCTCTCCTTGTGGAGCAAGCCAGAAAGCATAGCTGGTGAAAAGCGTGTCTCTGCCTTTGGTGAGTAAATAATCAAACGAGAAATGACTTGATTCCCTTCAATAGCAAGAACACTCCTACAGACAGAGTTAGGTTGTTTCCACGGGCCTCCCAAAACTGGTGGAAAGGGGATGTAGGGAGGATGCTATGGGGCCCACATAGTTTGGGAGGTTAAAAATAGCTGTGTAATTAATGTGTGAGGTGTCATTGTGAGCACATGGCTTTGACAAGCATGAGTCACCTTGTAGGATTGCATTTAAACTTGGTAATGACTTCCCCTTGGCTTCCTTGGTTGTTGTGGAAGTTATGATAACCTCTGAAATGTAAACTTCATAATCTGTTGCTTGAGTTGCTTCACCTGTTGCTGTAATAGTGGAGTTAACATTATGCTTGTGAGTCTGCTCTATAGTCTAATGAATTTCTGGATCGGAGTCAATATCAAAAGTTTCATTGCTCTTGTAGCTAGGACCTCGCTCTCCATACAGAGTGCTGGTAAGAGGTTTCTGTTTCTCCCAGCCACACTTGTTCAAGAAGAAAATGTGGAGGTGCCAAATAACTTGCTAGGATCCTGCATGTACCCGAGATAGCAGACTACTGAGTTTGCAGTTGGGTTCAAAATTTCCTCTTTGTGGCAGAAGCCCTGTGCCTTTAATGGCTGCATGATGGACAGAGCTTCAAATGGTTCACCTTATCATGGTTTCCCATAGCATGAAAAATGCCACAGTTTACCTCTGAAAGCCAGTTGCTGGGGATCAGCAGCAGGGAGACCTTGTGGTCTTCCTGCAGGCATCACTTACTTTTGTAACTTGTTCAGTTGCTGATGTTCTGCTGTTTTAATGTGGGTGTTTGCTCCACGGTGGTGAACCAGATGCTTCTGAGAAGCCCACCAGCTAGACCTGAGCACAGTGGCAATGGCCCTTTCATGTTTCTCAGCATCTTGTATTCAGAGAGAAATTGTCCCTTGAACCGAGAGAGAGAGAGAGAGAGAGAGAGAGAGACAGAAGCTGTCATGACTTGTATCCACTGATTGCTTTAAAATGAGCTTAGAAAAATTCAAAGAAGATAAATAGAACTTAGTTTTATCTTCCTTGAATTTTTCTGTCTCTAATGATTGTAGCAGTGAATCAAATGCTAGCAGAACATTGCCTCATCACTTGCTGACACCTCATCCTCTTCCTGCTCTGATTGGGGAGAATTAGTAACATGCCCTGCAGCCCAGAGCCTGGGAAGGGAAGCTCCCATCTCAGGCACCTTTTAGTAAGGTAGATCAGGAAAGCATGGAAGGATTGGGCAGGGAAGGCAAGACTGACAACTTGAAGTGTTCCACCAGTCAATTCAGTTGTGAAGGTGAGCTCCGGTTTCTGTGAATGTATCGCACGGGCTTTCTGTTTTATAGCTGTCTTCGTTGTTTTGAAGGTATGTAACCTCTCAGCTTGTCGCTGTATTTATTGTAGTCCTGTCCGGACGCATTTAAATGGAAAGAGTCTCTTGAATTGTCTTGGCATCAAACTGAAATCTGATTTATATAAACCCTCCTTCTCCATATGTTACCTGCGAACCAAGATGCTTTCATCCGATTACAGGATGTATGCTTTGTTCAACATGAATGTCAACGGAGAGAAAAAAGGGGGAAGGCCTGAGGTGTCCCTAATTGTTTCCAGGGTATTATAATGCTAGTGAGCTTTGCTGTACTAGTCTATGCCACTTATTATAGCCAGTCTGGGTAGAAATATATGCCTTTTGTCTCTTAACAGAACCTGCATTTTCTTATGGTGGTATATTGCAGTGGGTTATGTTTATATCAAATATGTATAATGCCTGCTGACTTTAATATGGTGTAAACTTAGCATGGATGGAGACCCTGTGACCCTCAGACCTCTCCTCATATGGACCTACCTGGCCCCTGAGATCATCACTTGAGGCCCTTCTTCTTGTGCCTCCTCTACAAGAGGTCCAGAGGATGGCAACATGAGAAAGGGCCTTTTCTGCAGTGGCCCCCTGTTTGTGGAATGCTCTTCTGAAGGCAGCTTGTCTTATCTTTAGGTACCAGGCAAAAATGTTTCTCTTTAACCAGACCTTTGGCGTGTTCCATGGCCTTTTAAATGTGTTTGTGGGAAGGGGATTATTTGTTTTTGTTTTATTATGTACAGTATTTTTATGTAGTGAATTGCCCTGTGATCTTTGGATGAAGAGCAGCATAACAATTTAATTAATAGTAATAGTAATAATAATAGTAATGTTGCTGGACTCCCACTCTCATCAGCGTTAGCTGGCATGAGCAGTGGCTAGGAATTATGGGAGTTGTAGTCCAGTAACATCTGGAGGGGCAAAGGTTTCCTAGTAGAGAAAACACAAAGGAGGAAAGTTAATGAAAGGTTTTCAGCACAACTTCTGGCTTCAGACAAAATAAAATCTCACACTATTTGGGGCATATCTTAAGTGTAGCACTATTAAGAGATGTGTGAATGTACTGTGTCTCATAGAGCCATTAAATTTTGATTTATTAAAATATTTAAATGCATTTATAAACTGTACAATATGTAAAAAAAGCTCTAAGTGGTGTATATGGTTATTTGGTATGGTTCTGTGGAAGCCTGCTGAAGATAGATTTGGGTCAATCACTTTAAATCCAGTTCAGAACCAATCACAATGGTGTCCCTTTACAATAAATGTAAGCTAGACTGCAGAAAGGAAAACTGTTTTGGTTCCCCCCTCCCCATCAGTGGACTCCTTCTGTGAGGTAGGATTATTGTGTTGGTGGATGGTTGTAAAATCTACCCCTGAGCTTAATCGATAGGGAAAGGGAAAGCTGAGTTAGCTTAGTCGGTAGAGCATGAGACTCTTAATCTCAGGGTCATGGCTCTGGGCAAAAGATTCCTGTATTGCAGGGGGTTGGACTAGATGACCCTAACGGTTCCTTCCAACTCTACAATTCTGTGATTCTATGATATGCCAGCAGCTGCAAACCGATCTGAATAATGCAATATCTAATGGTCTTAAAACGTTACAGGTAGTTAGCCGTGTTGGTCTGCCATAGTCAAAACAAAATAAAATAAAAAATTCCTTCCAGTAGCACCTTAGAGACCAACTAAGTTTGTTCTTGGTATGAGCTTTCGTGTGCCTTGGTATCTGAAGAAGTGTGAATGCACACGAAAGCTCATACCAAGAACAAACTTAGTTGGTCTCTAAGGTGCTACTGGAAGGAACTTTTTTAAATTTTATTTTGGTCTTAAAATGTGTTTGGGTATCACAGTTGCTGTAGGCAACTTTTGTTTGGTGTCTGCTTTGAGTGGTTCAGCACCTGGTGTGGCATTCTGAAGGCTATTGCCAAATGGCTTTTTTTTTTTTTGGCTGTCCCTGTGAGAACAAAAATATGGTGGGCTCAGCACTTGCACTTTGATTTTTCTTTTTAAAAAAATCAATCCTCTGCAACATGTTCGCTTACTGTTTTCTGTGGAATGAGAGGAACCATTTGGACATTTCCTGTCTCACCCCGCCCTGCTTTTTGGCTAACAGGCCATGTTTTGTTCTGTCATCATATGTAATTTCCAAATCTGTGAAAAGGAGTATAAACCCAAAGGTTGGTCTGTTTTCTGGAGCAGTAGAAGCAACTTGCAGGCTTTACAGGCTCTAAATTTGGGGAAGAATAATAACCCTTGCTTTTCGCATACAGAAATTAAATACAGAAATGTATTTACTGGTAGTTTGAGGTGGGGGCAGAAAATAATAATCTGGCTGTAGAAGAGGAATGGGGAGCCTTTAGGCTACTGTGAAATTGGGGGCAAGTTTTTAACTCAGGAGTTGCTAAACCAAAACAGATTGTCTAGGCTAGGGTGACAGTGGAGAAACTGAAGATCAAGGAGACCTGAACAGGTCTATCTGTTGTGTGATGCTGATATATTGTGACAGAGCACCCATACCTACTCCTCCAGGTGTTATATTGGATAGCCTTGCTACTCATTCTTAAACTTTGATTTCCAAATTAGACTTGCACTATTTCCTTTTTAAAAAATGATATACACATCCAAAAATTGTAGAGAACTTGGCTTCCTATATGATTGGTTTTTTTCTACTGTCAGATCAATGGTCCTTTTAGCCCACACTGGTAGATGCTGACCAAGTTGCAGGGCAGGGGTTGAAACCTGAGATCCTGCTTAAGTGGAGATGCCAGGGATGGCTCCTTTTTATGCAAGCAAAGCAGGTTGTAGCCTGCACCTGCCATGACCTAGCTCAGGGAACTGGATCTTGAGGAGATAACCGTGGCCTAGGTATCTGTATACACTCCTTAGAAATGTAGTTCCACACCCCTGGACCAGAGGAAATAAGGCTTCATTGGAATTCTGTGAGTAACTTTTGAGAATCAAACCTTTTTCGGTTTTGAAACTTGGTGTGACTGGGTTTGTTTCTTTGGCAATAGAAGGTAGGAGGCAGATTGTCATTGAATCACCTGGTTTAACTCAAGGTGTCTGTTCTCCTGATTTCATGTGGTGTTGGGAAAACCTAAAGAGTTCTTAATTCATATTCAGTGTCTGGTGCCCACTACAGTATTTGTAAAATGGGCAAGGAAGTTTATCTCAGGTCCGGTTAGGAGCGGCAGTGTGTTTCCTTTCTCTGCAAGCATATCACTTAGCTTGCTTCTTTGGCACAGTATATGAAATACAGGGAAGATAATGCAGTCATTAAGACAATACTTGCCACAACTGTGGCTGTGTTCCCATAGCTTTCACCAGAGAGTGATGGAATCTTACTGTGATGGTTAGGTTGAGGACCTTGTCTTCTGTACAGTGTATATGTAAACCCTGTGCCCCTTGTGTGGGAGACCATGCTACCAAGTCATCATTAAGAATACTTTTAAGGATATCAATATATTTTGCTTGGAGAAGAGAAGTTTAAGACACCATCTTCTAATATTTCAAGGACTAGGACCTGGACCAAGGGGTTCAAATTTCAAGATGGAACGCTGTAGTTAAACATTAGGAAGAGCTAATGACAAGGCTCCAATAGTTGAGGCTCCAATACTTTGGCCACCTCATGAGAAGAGAAGACTCCCTGGAAAAGACCCTGATGTTGGGAAAGATGGAGGGCACAAGGAGAAGGGGACAACAGAGGATGAGATGGTTGGACAGTGTTCTTGAAGCGACTGGCATGAGTTTGGCCAAACTGCGGGAGGCAGTGGAGGATAGGGGTGCCTGGCGTGCTCTGGTCCATGGGGTCATGAAGAGTCGGACACGACTGAATGACTGAACAACAACAACAATGACAAGGGAACAGGCAGCCTTGAAAGGTGATGGACACTTTCAAAATATGTTTTTTGAGCAGAGGCTGGATGGACATTGATCAGGGCTGCATATTTCCTGCATCAGCAAGATGTTCAACCTTTGTGGCCTCCTTGTGGTTGCAACAGTGGAGCTGAGGCTCCTGCTAGGTGTTAATGTCTGGAGCCCAAAGGCAAAATAGCTGTATGAGAATATAACCATATAAAGAAGAGCCAAAGACTGATCTAGTTCAGCTTCATGTTCCCACCGCAGCCAACCAGATGCTTGTGGAAAGGCTGCAAGCAGGACCTCCGTTGGCAGTTCTGGAGGAAGGTAAGTGTTGTCCTTCTTTTCTTGCCTGTGCAACATACTCCCTTTCTTGAAATACCCAATCACCAGCCCCTATCTATTCTGTAGACACGAGGGCAAAGTGATGCCCATGTTTCCGTAGACACGAGGTAAAAGTGATGTGGTCCCATGTTGCACACCTTATCAAGTAAACTGTGCTCCCTTCTTGGGGTTCATATGCTAGTGGTGCTGCAGTTGGCTCCTGGACTGGAGGTGCATGTCCTGATGTTCATTGGGAAGGGAGAAGTCGTCTGTAGGTGTCTCCACTGATGGAATAAAAATGGCAGTGTTTTTACTTAAGCATGGCGTTACCGCGTTGTATGTAGTGGAACTGACTTCTGAGCCCAAACCTAAGTGTCGCTGTTCTTCCTGGCACATCGTCAACTCTCCTTATTTTTGCTCCTTTCTGTGCACTATTGGTATTGTGTTGTTGTTGTTCAGTCGTTCAGTCGTGTCCTACTCTTCGTGACCCCATGGACCAGAGCACGCCAGGCACGCCTATCCTTCACTGCCTCTCGTAGTTTGGCCAAACTCATGTTAGTAGCTTCAAGAACACTGTCCAACCATCTCATCCTCTGTCACCCCCTTCTCCTTGTGCCCTCCATCTTTCCCAACATCAGGGTCTTTTCTAGGGAGTCTTCTCTTCTCATGAGGTGGCCAAAGTACTGGAGCCTCAACTTCAGGATCTGTCCTTCTAGTGAGCACTCAGGGCTGATTTCTTTGAGAATGGATAGGTTTGATCTTCTTGCAGTCCATGGGACTCTCAAGAGTCTCCTCCAGCACCATAATTCAAAAGCATCAATTCTTCGGCGATCAGCCTTCTTGATGGTCCAGCTCTCACTTCCATACATTACTACTGGGAAAACCATAGCTTTAACTATACGGACCTTTGTCGGCAAGGTGATGTCTTTGCTTTTTAAGATGCTGTCTAGGTTTGTCATTGCTTTTCTCCCAAGAAGCAGGCGTCTTCTAATTTCGTGACTGCTGTCACCATCTGCAGTGATCATGGAACCCAAGAAAGTGAAATCTCTCACTGTATTGTGTTACTGTTCCATCAACGGTACCCAACACCAGGATAACATTATGTTCAGCCAGTGCAATGGAATGCTTTTGGAATTCTATTCCCTGCCCAGCAGGTGCATCTTGATGACAGGCTCTCAGTGTTAGCAGGGTATGCTCAGAAGAACAAATACATGCTTCTGCGATCGCTGCTCCAGTGCTTTTACAATTATTATTATTCATTACATTAGCTTTCTAGTGTGCATCATAATGCAGAGGTGTTAATGAAAGTACTTGAGCTCTTTGAGTGAGCACTAACTTGTCTGTGTTAATGGTTCTCAATAGCAAGTGTTTGTGTGTGTATATATATATATATAGATAGATAGATAGCGCATAAGCCACAGCAGCATTTCTGTAGCATGGCTGAAATGACTTGACAATAACGTAAGTGTAGCCTTTGGCTTTTTGTATTGCATATTAAGTCTTTTTTTCCTTATTAGAGGTACAGTACACTGAAGATTCCTTTTGTAAATGGGGAGCCAAGTTTTCATAAAGAATGTTTTCATACTTCCATCTCATGCTATAAATCCAAGCAAGGGAGGAGCTCATAAGGCTTTAGGCAAGTTTGTGTGCCAGCTCTTAAACTCCATATCCTCTCACTATAAGGACCCTGATGGTTTGTTTTGCAATTATTTTTCAGTTTTAGGCAGCATGGAAATAATAAAAATAAATGAAAATGCCCTTCAAGGCGTGATCATGCAGTGGCCATTGACCTATTGCTGCCCCCAAGGTTATATGTCTTCTCTTGACCCAGCCCTTCATATCAATGCATTAGTCATGGGTTAACACTGTGGCCAGTGTTCAAAACTCCCATTGTTCCAGGCGCATTTTGCGACAGGGAATTTCATTAGTGCAGGATGTTTCTGAGCTCTGGGCGCAGTGCTGCACCCAAGATTTCAGATCAAAACTGCAGAGTGGAAGGAAAGGAGGACCTTTTTCTGCCTCCCCACATCCAGCTACTCTCTGAAGACTGGAGAAGAGACCTTCTGAAGAATATTTGGGGGGTGGGCAGGGGAAGGACTAGACCATGTGAAAAAGGAACATAATATTTTAGCTACAGTTCATTCATTTTCAGCTTTGTATTCTTCTTATTAGAAAGCGCCTAGACATTGCATTGTTGCACCCATAACCTAGGTTTAAGGTGCCATTTAGCTCCTAGCTTTCGTATCTCAGTTTTTAACACTGGCTGTAGCTCAGTGGTAGTGCATATTCTGTACATGCACCGGGTCTCTCTGGTTCAATTCTCAATTGGTCCTATTCAATCCTGAATTCAATCCCTGGCCTCTCCACTTCTGTTCATCTGAAGTTGTGACTATGCATTTTTACAGTTTGTACTGGTTGGTTGGCTGTGATAAATATTTGATTTGCTGCATACAGAACATAGGTAACAAGCTAAGAGCTAACAATCATAGAAGGTCTAAGAGATATGGCCACATCCAGATAGACTGCCAGCTTAATAATTATAATAATATTTATACCCATCCTATCTGGTTGGGTTGCATGCAAAGCACTGAACAATGACTTATTCCTCAAAGTGTGACTGCATTGTCTTTTTTTACAGGCCACTTTTTCTGAAGTTTTTGAGGCTTCCAGATTTTGCTTTTTTCCTGTTAATAGTATCTGATATTGGGGTGGTAGTGGTGGTTTTAATGTATATCTTGTGCATGTTAAGAAATATTTTCAACAATGATCTATTAGAAAAAGCTGTGTCATTAGCCCTAATCTTCCATTTTGATCATTAAGTCTTCTGGGTTTTTTGACAGTCTGAGGGGGGGGGAATCCTTCCCCCCTTCCCCCCTTCAAGGTAGGCCACACAATGGAAGCTTCACCTTCAGGCAGGACCACATCACTGAAGGAATGCTAACTCTCTGCAGCACTTGACTTCATGCAATTAGGTTCTCAACCTTTGCACTGCTTTAGGCTTTTTAAATTAAGAGTTTTGCTCTCACTTTTATAAACCTGCTGTAGTAATTAGCCTGCCTTTTTATATTAGGTACCAGATTGGTGTGTCAAATCTAATATTGTGAGAATTAAAACACGAAAGCTTTTGGAGATGAGACAGAGTCACAGAGAGGATATGCCTGACAATTGGCCTGTGGTGCAGAGTGGTCAGAAATGAATAGGTTCCCCCCTCCCCAAGTTACTATTAATGACAGCTGGAACAGACTTTCATTTGATAACATGGACTCGTATCTCATTTTTGCACCATTTCATGGTATTTGGAAGCAAGCTAAATAAAGGAGATGGATACTGAAGAGGTACTTACCATCTTCAGACTTCGACATCCAGAATCATATTATTAGTAAATAAGGTTGGACTCGCCTGGGGGTTGTTGGGACGGCATCTGTATGGCTCTTGCACCCATAGAGGTCTTTCCAGGTGCCTCCTGCCCCCCCCCCCACTGAAATTGGGCTTAAAAGAAGTTTTTGATTGTAACCAGTAGAAAATGTGATGTGCCCTTTGTTGCAATATGTGTTTGGTGCCCATGACAACTATCCAGTTTGCAAATGTGCCCCTGGGCCCAAAATTTTTGATGACACCAGTATATGTGAAACTCACTGGGTTACTTTGGGCAGTCATAATTTTTCAGCCATAGTATTAAATAGTGGGTGGACATAGCAGACGACACAGTGATTCTCCAAGCAGCTCTTTTTATTCTCAGGCTGAAACAGAACTGAACAAAAGGGCTGAGCCAGCCTGCTTATATAGTACTCAGTAACATGCAACAGTAACGACTCTCTCGCTAGCTACCCAATCCATGAGCTGCACTCTCAATCATTCATTTGCATGTGCGGACCTGAGTGAGAACTGCAGCCATGGTAGGCAGAGTGAAACTATATACACAACACTCCTAGTGGCCTAGGGTGAGAACTTCAATACATAACACATAGTTACTTCATAGCCCGTTATTATTATTATTATTATTATTATTATTATTATTATTATTATTAATTTTATTATTTACTACTTTTATTTTTACTTGTGTCACATTGGAAATATTAATATATATTTATTGATAATACAAGATACCCATAAAATTATTACAATGATGTGAAAGAAGACAAATGAAATATTGACTAAACGTATTCAGATTAATTGTCTGTTCAGTTTAGTACCAGATATATGGATATAATATTCAGACTGCTAGCCTAGATTGCTGTTTAGCGTGGAAGGAGGGAGAGGGGAAAACCTTCTCTACAAGATGGCACAACACCCTGCGGAGGGGATTAAATTAAGCAGCCGCATGTAGATTGAGCCACACTTTTCTGGTGAGGAGGGAAGGCAGAGGTGCTGCACTGAAGCTTGATCTTATTGCCTGGGATATAGGAAATGTTGCAGTGTCCACTCTAGTTAAGAGTCAGTAGATTTTGCTCACAAGCTACTGCTACAGCCCTGGGTCAAAGGCACTGTGATGTAACCAGGAAAACATCGCCAAGGAAGCAATCTTATACCATTCCCACCACCCTTCTGAGTAATACCCCTCCCCACTCCCTCACTATATTTAAGGATCTGGTGACTTCTGTTTCAGTGTATCTGAAGAAGTGTGCATGCACATGAAAGCTCATACCAAGAACAAACACAGTTGGTCTCTAAGGTGCTACTGAAAAGAATTTTCTATTTTATTTCTGAGTAGACACAATGAGTTACGTGAGTCTTAATTTATTGCATGGATAAGGGTTCCTAATCTTTTTTCGTTGTTGTTACTGACTCACATTGCTTGCATCAATTTAAGGCTGTGACCTAATTCAAGATGCTGTATATCGATTAATTGACTTGAGTCTAGATCTATCTGCCTATGATTAAACAAGAGTGCGACTCCTCTACAAGAGGTCCGGAGGGTGGCAACACGAGAACTGGCCTGTTCCACAGTGGCTCCCCATTTTGTGGAATGTTCTCCCCAGGGAGTTTCAATTGGCACCTCCATTATATATCTTTAGGCACCAGGCAAAAATGTTCCTCTTCAACCAGACCTTTGGCTGATTAATACTTTGTGGTGTTTGGGGGAGCGTTTTTTTTTTTTTAGCTATTTATTTTGTGCTTTTACCCTGTATTTTTATCCTGTGGACCTCTCTGAGATCTCTGGAATGAATGGCAGAAGTGTGCATGCACACGAAAGCTCATACCAAGAACAAACTTAGTTAATAATAATAATAATAATAATAATAACCACCAAAATTCTTTGTGGCTCAGGTCCCCGTTATCTTCTGGAATGCCCCTCCCAAGGCAAACCTACCCTTCTTCTTCTTATGCCCTTCTCCAAGTCCCACCTCTGAGGGAGGCTTGGAGGGTGATGTCAAGGGAAGAGGACTTTTTTCAGCTGTGGATCTTCAACTATAGAAAGCCCATGGGTTTTGCCAGGGGGGTGACAGGCGAGGCAGCTGCCCCCAGATCCATTAAAACAATAGAAATACTTAACTAACTGACCACTCACATCAGTTCTGTCCCCCTAATAAAAGTCCTGCTCCCCTAACGAAATTCCTGGCTACACCCATGCCGAAAGCCCTCCCTCAAAATGTACGTCAACTTGATTCCAGTATTTTGTTCTGCCCACTAGGGGCGCTTAGGTCTGCTTATTCATGCTTCTCAGCAGGAGGTGCCAAAATACTTAGCATGTTATGTCACTGTCTGCATTTTCCTCCAGAACAATTAAATCTGAATCTAAAAATTGTTTCAACACAGTGGGACAGAGATCATGATGTTGCACACTCCAGAATTGTGTTGGTTGAAAATAGTTTGTGGCTCAAGAGTTTATCGCTGGCATATAATAAAGCCCTAAACAACTTGGGACTAGCTTTCCCCCATTCCGTCTCTGGTTGATCTCTCAGGTCTCCCAGTAAGGCCTTGGTGACTATACCACAGTTGGCAGGATGCCATCTTGCACCTTAATGTTCTATTTTTATTCTTTAATGTTGTTTGTACACACATGTTTAATGGTCATCTCTGTTTCCTATATACCGTTTTGGCTCTAGGAGGGGATTAGAGGTATCCTAACAACTGTTGGAACCCTTAACACACTACAGCCCCCAGGTTTATTTGGGGTAAGCAATGGCTGCTTGAAGTAGCATCACAGTGCTGTAAATGCATGTTGTGAATAGTGGCCTACAACTCCCATCATTCCAAACCATTGGCTGGTGCTGATGTAAGTTGGAGTCCAACAACATCTGAAGGTCCCTGCAACTGGAGGCTACCTGTGCTTTAGTATGTTGTACAGATCTAGCTTTGATATATTTCAAAACTGCATTGGCAGAGCCATTAGAACTTACATCAAAGCAAGAATGCTTGCATCCTTTTTTCTTTTTAAAACCACACTAACTTGGATGATGTACACTTCCTGTGATGGTACTTGATTCACATTGCCAGCATTTAGTGTAGGCTTGGTGCAAATCAACAACTAAAGAAAATGGGTAAGCTGAGGGAAACCCAGCCAGATGGGCGGAGTATAAATAATTTATTATTATTATTATTATTATTATTATTATTATTATTATTAATAGTATATCAAAATTATAAAGTCTCTGAGGCAGTTTGATTGGCTTATCATTGGATGTACGTATACAGGAAAGGAGAAGGTAGCATTCACCTATGTGTATCAGGATTGTGCAGCCTTCAGGCTTCCAGGATCTACTTCGTATCCTAACCTCTGTTGGATATCTGATGTCTTTCCTCGCCTCCTTTCCAGCTGCCCAGAAAAACAACTCAAATTAATGAGAAGTAATTAATGAGAAGGGTGGCGCTGTGGTCTAAACCACTGAGCCTAGGGCTTGCCGATCAGAAGGTCGGCGGTTCGAATCCCCACGACGGGGTAAGCTCCTGTTGCTCGGTCCTAGCTCATGCCCACCTAGCAGTTCTAAAGCATGTCAAAGTGCAAGTAGATAAATAGGTACTGCTCCGACGGGAAGGTAAACGGCGTTTCTGTGAGCTGTTCTGGTTCGCCAGAAGCAGCTTAGTCATGCTGGCCACATGACCCGGAAGCTGTCTGCGCCAGCTGCCTTGGCCTATAGAGAGAGATGAGCACCACAACCCCAGAGGTGTCCGGTACTGGACCCAACGGTCTGGGGTACCTTTACCTTTACCTAAATAGCACTAAAGCACAGCTGTACATGCTAACGTGAGTCTTGTGGTCTTTCTTCTGTGCACCGGAAGCAGTGCTGCAGGAGAGGGCAGTTTTCTCTGCCGTTGTGGGAACTGAATTGACATGTGCTCCAGGTCTAATGGAAGATGCTACACAAATTTTGACCCGTTCTCCCCAGTTCTTTCTCAATTGGCTCTTAAATAGCTTTTTTATTTAGACCTTGAACAGGGAACGCCTCAGAGCTAGGCTAATGAATCATTCAAATAACTCTAATGTGTTGGCAGGTCCTTGCCAACCTGTTTCACATTGTGTTCTCCCGCCATGAATTAAAGAAACGATGGAAACAGCACTTGCAAAGGTCTGTCCATGGGTATGAAAACTGATATACCACCTTCCTGCAATCCAATCTTGGTGGGTTTTGCTGTTGGGCAGTTCCATCATGAACTACATTGCAACTCAGAATGTCTCACTTCAGGTGATGGGAACTCAATACATGCTTTTGGGTGAATTCTTGGTAAATGAGCAAACAGAATCTTGTTTTGGGGGAAAAGATGTGCACACTGTCTCCTTTGGGACTGGCATTAGTCATTACATTCACAGTTGTTATGACTATTTGTTTCAATTTGGCACTTGTCTAGGTAGTTCTTGCCAACATTGTCACTTAATATGGTCTTTTACATGCAAGACGAGAATTATTACTACTTGTCCAAGTAGTATTTTTAGCTACTGCCCGTGATGCTATCTTGCATTTTCTTTGGCTAAGAAAGGCTATTTCAGTGGAGAGGTTCTAATATTCCAGTTCAGGCGTAATGTCCCTGGCTTAATAGTTTATTAATTTGGCTGCAAGCATTGAGTTTGCTAACCTCTGCCTTGGCACTTCCTTGACCTACACCCTACAGCACACTTTGCTTCATCGACCCTGATGTGTTTAAACCACAGTTTCCCATTTTTGGATGGAACAGGGGAACTGCAGCTTAAACAGTTCATCTTTGATTAAACTGTGAGTTTAGGACAACCCATAATCTAAAACTATGATTTGCTCCTGGCTCGTTCTAGCACTATAGCTTAAATAAACAACAATTTGCAGAATTTCAATATATCCCAGGGAACTGTGGTTAGTTTAAAACAGGAGTGGATGCTCCCAATCCCCTCCTGGTATATGAATGAGAGGAAGGGGAAGAACATGTGCCTGAGGTTCATGACAGTCAGGGCACAAAGTGGGAAGCTACATTTGATCTGGTACTTTGTCTTATTTGTTTATATATAATTATCAGTCTGAAAAGGGGTCTGCAGCTGGCCAGTTCCCTTTTATAATTCAAAGACTTGAATTATATGCATGGTGTAGTAGACAATGGAGAAAGGGTATAGGAAACTGCCTTGTACCAGATATGATTATTTGTCCATCTAGCCCATTAGTGTCTCCTTAGAATGACCATGGCTGTCCAGGGTCTTGGGCAGAGGGTCTCCCAAATCAACTGCTACTTAATCCTTTTATCCTGGGGATGCCGGTGACTGAATCGGAGAGCTTGTGCAAATAAATTGTGTGCTCCCCTACTAAATTATGACCCCATCTCTATAACCATAACCATGTCAGGGTGATAGAGACAAAATGCCTTTCTCAAGGTCATCCCATGGAACGTCATGGTTGCGTGAGAATTTGACCCCATCTCTATCCAGTCTAAATCACTATGCCACACTGGAAGCAGAAGCTCAGTGCTTCGGTAGCAGACACTTGATAATGCATGAACCTTTCATCCCTGTGCCACGTCTGTCTGCTTCATTCATGGTGCTGTTAGGATGCCAAATACTGTACAGCAGTACATGACCTGCCTTCACCTTCTGCGTCAGGTCACTGAATTGTTGGAGTTGTTTTGCTTGCTGCTGCAATTCTTCTCTTCCTTTTCTTGCCCTGATTTTTCCGGGATCAGACTGCTCGCTTAGGGGAAATGCTAATATTTGATTTTATGTGCATCTGTCTCATAGAGGATCGGTGCCTCCTGGCTTGTATGAATTTGAAATATTGTGTTGAGCCCAGTCTGCACAGAGCTGGTCTCCGGGCATGCTGCTGCTTTTTATAGTACTGTGTTTGAGCCATCAGGGATCCACTTACCAGATGTATTCCTTTTCTGTCTTCTGCTTTATCCTTTGAAAATGGTGTTCCTTGCTCAGTTCTCTCTCTCCCCCCCCTTGCATTTTGCTATGCGATGGCTTTCTCAACCAGATGTGTCCTTCCCCAATTATACCGTTGAACTGAATGGTCATCCAAGCATGTTTCGCAACCACACCTTGTTTTATAATCTGTAATAGTGACCTTAAAAAAATAAAAATAAAATTGGGTTGTGGGTGTTCCTGCGCCAACAAAAGCAGAAGTTTGGAACCAAAGGAAGTAGAATACTGCTGTTGGAGTTGTTTGCGGGCAAATCTTTTAACACATCTGCATCTGTGATTCAGAATAATCAAAAAAATTCCACTGAGAATTGGAATGGCAGAGAAAGCATGGAAAGAAAGAAGGCTGTGGCAAAGGAACCACTAGGCATATCCATGCCAGAAAGAATAGAGTGTATTAATGCCTCACTTCTGAGTTCTGCAAATCTTGCCCAGCCTTGCTCCTTCCCACACCTTCCATCATTTACTAGCAACTGCAAGGACAGATGCTTTTTAAATCGAGTGCCTACCAGATTTAGATCTCTCACTTGCCTGCTGCCACAGATAGAACGAAATCAAAGGGGAATCAGAATCTGAGTTGTGTAGATTTGAATAAGCTTTTGAGAACAAATGCAGTTTAGAGTTAGGGAGGTCCTGTAGCCACAAGTGTACATTTCATTTGCACCCACAGTGCTTGAAACATGTGTATGCTAAGTGTAGTTGTACTGTGACAAAAGAACAAAGATGTGCTCTGGTACAACGAATGACTTGTCAAATAGTATTTTTTTATGCCAGAGTATCACAACATGTTGCCCTCCAAATGTTGTACTACAAATTCCATCACCCCTGGCCATTGGCCATGGTGGATGGGGGCTGATGGGAGTTGCAGTTAAAAACATCTGGAGGCCACCAGGTTGGTGAAAGTTGCCTTATACCGGGGGCCAATTTGGACATCACATTTTGTTTTTCAATTTGAGCTCCTTCTGGTCTTTGCCAATATGCTTCGTCAGACTCCACTGCAGCAAGTGAAACCTTAGGATTGGGATAAAGCCAGAGTCTCAAAGGGATCTCTTAGGAATAAACAATAACAAAACTTGCCACCCTCTGATAATCCACCCATGAACCTTTTTCACAATTCTGGAGGTTTTTTTTTTTTTTTGGCAGGTTTGCTATGTCATGATAGCTCTGCTGCCTTCATTTCCATGTGCTGCAATGTCAGAAAATGAGAGAATTAAAGCTGCGGTCCAAGTCCCTCTCTAAATTTAGACATCCTTAAAAGTTTCAGAGGGGAAAATATCTTCAGTGCCTCCAAAGCTGGTTTTGAAATCGAGGGAAATATACTCGACGTTGCCAGATTCTGCAGTCATCCTGGAGGCTTGTGAAACACAGTTATGCCAAACATTTCAATCTGGGGATGTAACAAAGCTGTTGACATGCGCCTGGGTTACTGAAGGGTATTTCTGACTGTTGCCATGAGGACTGACAAAGCAGGGAACAAAAATATTGTCGCCTTTTTCTCTTTTTCTTTTTCTTTTTTGCAAATAAAGGGTAGTCTTGCGCTGCTATCTTTCTGGCAGAACTCTGGAAGGACGGCAGTAAATGCTGTGGTTGCAACGGTTTCCACAGTGGTCTCTGAATGTCAGACGATATAAATCTCTTCGGTTGCGAGCAATAGAAACCAATATTTCGCCAGCATCTGTTTTGCTGGCGGAAGAGATGCCCAGCCTCTCTGTCAACGGTGTGCAGCCACAAATTCATGCACGTTGCAAGATTTGTGCCTGCTGTAAAGCTGGTGGGTTGTTGTGCTGTGTTGTGCTGTTCATTTTTCTAGATCGGGCTATGCTACTGGAACACATCAGCCATGCAGAAAAGTTAATTATTAAGATGTGATAATAAGGCAGTGGGGGGGCACCTATGTTCAACAGTATCGTCCTGACTGCATTCCCTTCTTAACTTGGATTTATATAAAGCCTTTATTTTTTCTATCCTCAGGCGCTCAGAGCAGCTTACAAAGATAGGTAACAAGACAATCCCTGGCCTCAGTTTTGTAATCTAAAAGATATGACACAAAAGGAAAAGGGATTGGGAAGGAGGATTGGGAGGGGGAACAAGCTCAGGCACTAATTCTTAGTTACAAAGTTCTTACAATCACCAGCTGGAGCAGAAAGAACTTGAAGGGAGGAGTCCAAAGTTGCCCATCTTTCAGCTGAGCGGACCTGTTTCACTTATTCATTTATTTGCTGGATTTATAGCCCCTCTTTCCAGCTCAAGGTGGCATCCATGGTTCTCTAGGGATGCTGGTGGCGCTATGGTCTAAACCACTGTGCCTCTTGGGCTTGCTGATCAGAAGGTTGGAAGTTCAAATCCTCACAACGGGGTGAGCTCCCGTTGCTCTGTCCCAGCTCCTGCCTACCTAGCAGTTTGAAATCATGCCAGCGCAAGTAGATAAATAGGTACCGCTGCAGCGGGAAGGTAAACGGCATTTCCGTGCTCTCTGGTTTCTGTCCCGGTTTTCCGTTGCGCCACAAGTGGTTTAGTCATGCTGGCCACATGACCCGGAAAGCTGTCTGCGGACAAACACTATCTCCCCCGGCCTGAAAGCGAGATGAGCGCCGCAACCCCATAGTCACCTTTGACTGGACTTAACCGCCCAGGGGTCCTTTACCTTCCCTTTTTACATGGTTCTCTCCCTTCCTCATTTATAGTCCCACAAACAACCCTGTATGGTAGGTTAGACTGAGAGGCAGCGACTGGCCAAAAGTCACCCAGTGGGGATTTGAACCCTGGGCTCACACAGTCTTAACCACCACACCACACTACCTTTCCTCTTCATCTGCTGAATGAGGATGGAGTGGCAGCTACTGCTGCTGGATGACAACTGAGGGAGACGAAAATCCTGCCGGAGCTGGCTTCTTGGCAGAGCTGGGTGGAGCGGTCCGTTTCTCTCCTCTCCTTTGCTGCAGCTGGTTAGTTTTGCCACAGCCTAATGATTACCAGTTTGTACTGACACGGAGGTGGGCTTTTCTACTGGTGGCACCTGTGTTGTGGAATTTCCACTCTGCTAAAATATGAGAGGCTTCATCAGCGCTGGCATTTCACTGGGTCCCAAAGACATGCCTGTTTAAGCAAGTGTCGTCCTGAGTGGAACTTGTGGTTTTGTTGTTGTGCCATGTGTGTTAGAGTTTGATCTTTATTATAGATTTTAATTAGGTATGTTTTAATGTCCCGATGGATTTGT
The DNA here is from genome assembly GCF_009819535.1 of Lacerta agilis. Classification (NCBI taxonomy): domain Eukaryota; kingdom Metazoa; phylum Chordata; class Lepidosauria; order Squamata; family Lacertidae; genus Lacerta; species Lacerta agilis. The sequence goes on along the minus strand of NC_046313.1, from coordinate 93,568,181 downwards.
TATTGTATATTTTCATTATGTATTGGTTTTTAGAGTTGTGAACTGCCATTTTGTTATATAAGTAGTATATCAATTAATTAATTAATAATATGCATTGTCTAATCCTACTTTTGCCATTTCCTAGGTCCTAGTACTAGCGATTCCTGTCATGGCCCTATACTATACCCTGTTTTTAATAGTTAGTTTGTAAAACTTCTGGAAACTTAAGTTGTACCTCTTACTGAACACAGCCATGCAATGTATGCACCATTTTGTGAAAATATACGACTTAGATTTTAGGTATGCCTTTGCACCAGGGTTGGTGGAGCTGTGCTTAAGAATCTCTGATACAGTGGTACCTTGAGTTACAAACGCCTCAGGTTACAAACTCCACTAACTTGGAAGAGTTACCTCGAGTTGAGAACTTTGCTCCAGGTTGAGAATGGAAATTGTGTGCTGGTGGCGCAGTGGCAGCAAGAGGCCCCATTAGTGAAAGCACGCCTCTGGTTAAGAACAGTTTCATGGTTAAGAACGGACCTCCGGAACAAATTCGTAACTAGAGGTATCACTGTAATGGCAACAGTGCTGGCAAATAGCGATTCTTTTGTTCTTCCAGGTTCTCCCCACCCCGCACCCCATTCTCCATTCCCTGTCCTTATTTTTCATCTTTGCTTTCAGAGCCGAAGCTTTAAAAAATAACAATTTTTTAAGGATAGGGCTTGCAGTATTTATGAGTGACTCACTGTTTGCTAAAGGTGGGTCATATAGGCCGATTCTGGAAATCTGATCTTCTCTCTGCCCCACAGCTGCCTGTTGTGTTAGGATCAGTATCCCAGAGACCCAGGTTTTCTCCCCCCTCGTGGCTGAGGCACATACACACAACCCCCCCCCCCCCGAATATTCAATTGTCCGTGTGAAACTTCCAGCAAAGTGCTTGGTGCCAAGGAAGACAGTCCTCCCCCTGGGGGGGGGGGAGGGACAATCCATTCAGATTTCTTCCTTTAAGTGATGATGGGTATTTGCTTAAGTGCAGAGGATTATTGGTATTGTACCTATGCTGGGATAGTGGGAAGCCATATCCAAATACCCAATCTAATGTCTCTCGGGTTGGTTGCTTTGGCTGGAAGATTTTCTACAGTGACCAAAATGCACTGCTCCTTTGACCAGAATGCTAACCCCCTAGTATTTATTGGGGCAGAGTTTCAATTTCCGTGCCAAAACATAGCACACACTAAGGTTGAATCTTTTGTTAAACTTCTCACCCAGGCCACTAAACACGACAGCTTGGACGGGGCTATGCAAAAGCCTGCAAAGAGTGATTCTTTTTATTATTATTATTATATTACTTCAAGGAACTGTGCAGTCTCTGAACGAACCTTCGTCCACAATTTCCCAAGCTTTGAGAGAAAGGCGGCAGTGAAATTCCTGACTTTGATACAGCTGAGGCTGAATTCCTTTTTACATACTCTCCGCAAAGCCCTCCGAACGACCTGTGCCAGCCCTGTCTAGAGCTGCATGACTAAGTCATGAAGTTAAGGGTGCCTTGCTCATCTCCATGATAGATATACAGGTGTGGCCTTTTGTAAAATATATATTGCTGTAAAAAATATCGATCTTTATGGTGGATGTGAGACTATCTGCACTTTTGGGGCGACAGAAAGGAAGCCCCAATCCCACAATGCTTACACTAAATTCGGATTCAGATTGGAAGTGCATTTTTGTTGCATTGGTCCTTTGAGGAGCATCACGGCATTGAACATTCAGAAGATGGAAAAACCACACATTTTTGCACGATAAGTTTTCACTGTCTGATTTGCTTACTGATGTTGTGGATTTCATCTCACCCAACTGGTAGAGAAGTGTGTGTGTGCGCAAAATGTGTATTTTTCTGCACGGTGTTTTCACAGCAGGGACCATTAAGACGCTCCCTGAAGGAGCGTCTCCACCTCCATCATTCAGCTCAGACACTGAGGTCCACTTCCGAGGGTCTTCTGGCAGCTCCCTCACTGTGAGAAGTGAAGTTACAGGGAACCAGGCAGAGGGCCTTCTCAGTAGTGACGCCCGCCCTATGGAATGCCCTCCCATCAGATGTCAAGGAAATAATCAACTATCTGACTTGTGGAAGCCTTGTTTAGGGAAGTTTTTAATGTCTGTCATTTTATTATTTTGTATATTTTGCTGGAAGTCGCCCAGAGTGGCTGGGGAAACCCAGCTAGATGGACAGGGTATAAACAATAAAATTTGTTATTATTATTATTTATAATATTTATGTGTAGCTGCTGTGCCCTTAGTAATATTGCCCTTTCTGCTTTGCCACACAGTTTCTCTTACGTATGTTCTGTTGAATCTGCAGTAAATATGAGCAGACAAATAACTTGCCCTGTGTGCATGGTGGCTGGTACAACAGAGAACTCTGAAACTTACTCTGTTTCTTTTAAAACTTTTTTTTTTTAAAGAACTTCTTTCATTTGTATCTTCTCCCCTGTCAAACAGCTACACATACTGGCAAGATTAGGAACAGCAGTCTTTTCTTCCAGTTCACTGCCTTACTGTAGTTGTTGCAGCAAAAGCAGCAGTGTCTTATGACAGCGTAAAGACAAGGGGTGACCTCCAGCTAAATAATACTTGGAGCAGATCTGTTGAAACCAGTGGGCTTGATTTCATTCATTTCAGTGGGTCTACTCTAAATATGGTTTACAGTACCTGGCGGCAACCTCGTGTCTTTAAGGCTACTTCGTTAGATGGCAAATTTCCTCTGGTCTACTAAGGCTTAGGTTATAGGATCATAGAGTTGGAAGGGTGATTTGGTCCAAACCCTGCAATGCAGTGTGGGGCTTGAAGCCTTGACCCCGAGATTAAGACTGAGCTATCCAAACTAGTCTTTAAGGTTGGATAGCTCAGTCTTAATCTCAGGCTCTTTGTTGCATTCATTACAGCCGACTAAAAAGGCTGCCCATCTGGAATTCGAGTTGTTGCAGTTCTTTGAAATGATAAATTTGTTCCTGTTCTTGTACTTCTTGCTAAAAACCCATGTTAACTGGCATTGCTCCTCCCTCCCAACTCTTCTGGCACAATGCAATATCCTATGGAAACTCTTCGCTATAGAACTTGGTGAGCTCATTGATAATAAAGGTAAAGGTACCCTTGGCCGGTAGGTCCAGTCGCGGACGACTCTGGGGTTGTGGCACTCATCTCACTCTATAGGCTGAGGGAACCGGTGTTTGTCCCCAGACAGCTTCCGGGTCATGTGGCCAGCATGAATAAGCCACTTCTGGAGAACCAGAGCAGCACACGGAAACGGCATTTACCTTCCCGCCGGAGCAGTACCTATTTATCTACTTGCACTTGATGTGCTTTTGAACTGCTAGGTGGGCAGGAGCTGGGACCGAACAACGGGTGCTCACCCCGTCGCAGGGATTCAAACTGCCGACCTTCTGATCGGTAAACCCTAGGCTCAGTGGTTTAAACCACAGTGCCACCCGCGTCCCTGAGCCCATTGATAGAAGAATGCTATCTCTGCATAGGATCAAATTAAATCTCTAATTGGGGATGCCAAATTTTTGGGCCTGTGGGTACATTTGCAAACTGAGGAAGCTGTCGTGCGCACCATATAAACACAGATGCGCGCGCGCACACACACACACACACACTGTACTTCACTAGTAATTTGCTACAGCTCACCAGTAGTTGGTTGCCACAGTAGTTGGTTGCCATATACCTAAGGGACCGCCTCTCCTGGTATGTCCCGGGTAGGACCTTAAGGTCCTCAAATAATAATTTGTTGGAGGTCCCGAGCCACAAGGATGCTAGGTTGGCTTCAACTAGGGCCAGGGCCTTCTCAGTACTGGCCCCAACTTGGTGGAACAGTCTGGCACAAGAGACCAGGGCCCTGCGGGATTTGGCATCTTTCCGCAGGGCCTGCAAGACGGAGCTGTTCCACCTAGCCTTTGGGTTGGTTTCAGTTTAACCCTGATGTTTTGTTCTTTTGGTGTGATTGGTGGGCTACTTAAAAATGAGGCTGCAGTTTAGATTTAATTTTAAATTGTATTTTAATCTGTATTTTAATGAATTGTTTTATGTTTTTGTTGTGATTTTATTGGTGTTAGCCGCCCTGAGCCCGGTTTGGTGGGGAAGGGCGGGGTATAAATAAAAATTTTTTATTGTTGTTATTATTATTATTATTATTATTATTATTATTATTATTATTATTGCAAGCCAAATATATTTTTGCAGAGAGATGGGAGGATGCCATGGGCACCTGGGAAGAAGTCCTTCATGGCACATGTTCTGCCACATGGGCAACCCATGTATTGCACATTTATTTTAAGCATTGATGTGCTTATGGCCAATTTTAAATCAGTCTGTTTTTGGTAGCGGTTTGATAAGATGAATGGCAAATGAAAGCTCATTTTATAATACTGTAACCTGCACATTCTTCAACTGTGGGCGCTTCTTCAAAAGGGTTCCAAGGCCCTCTCAAGTCTCATGCCATAACTTGTGAACTCCACACTCCGAATTACTAGTTATTTTTTAAAAAATAAGTTTTCAGAGCCTGAGTTCTCATTCTTCTAAATCTCCCAACACCACAAGCTAACACAGCTATTTGTGGGCCTGTGCTTTTATGTATGGTTGTATCCATCTTGTTCCTTATTACGTCTACACTGTATGCATGTCTGGGAGTCTCTTTGCCTAACGTTCCGTGCCTTTATGGGGAGTGCTCTGATGATTCCGAGTTTGTGTATTTTGTTTTGCCTTTCTGGGGTGGAGTTTGCTGCTCCCTGTCGAACTTCTGGTGCCTATGGAATATTTTAATATTCTTACTATTATGGCATACATTTTAACTGAAAACCTGATTTTATAATTTGGACAGGTTTTTATTTTCATTGTATGGAGGTTCTCATACACTCCTTAGAGACAGATGTCAAAGAGATAAACAACTTCCTGACATTTAGAAGACATCTGAAGGCAGCCTTTTTAATGTGTGACATTTTAATGTATTTTTAATCTTTGTTGGAAGCCGCACAGAGTGGCTGGGGAAACCCAGCCAGATGGGCAGGGTACAAATAAATTATTATTATTATTATTATTATTATTATTATTATTATTATTATTATTATTATTATTATTATTATTATACTTGGTTTACTTTTTAAAGAAGTTGCTAGGTACTGAAATAGCATTTCCCCCTAACATGGCTTAGGTTGGCTGACTTATTCCATGTACCTGAAATGTGTTTCCCAAATTTGAGGACTTGAATCTAATTTGGTCTTGCCTGTTTCTGGTTGCTTTTTCCACGTGACAGGAAAAACAACAACAACGTAGAGTGCATCATTGGCAAACATTCATATTAATAGTTTTTAAAAATTGTTTTCAGCCTCCAGAGGCTCAGACTTACCGGTAATTGTCCCATAATCTGGATGGAATAGGATTTGTACAAAGGACTTTTGCACAACAAGGGAACCAATGGACCACCCAGATCGATTCCTCTCTGAGATGGAATATCAGTAATAAGTAGGCATTCCGATGATAGTCTTGTTTACGTGCTGCAGGCCCAAGATAATGATTTCAGATGTGAGTATTGCATTAGAAACCGGGTACAAATTTCTCAATTCGAGAACATCAGCCCTTTGGAGTAGTTTGCTTGGTGTGAGTCATGCATTCCTCTTGAAGGCACCTTCCCCATTCCAACCCCCGTTTCTTTTAGCATGCCAGAAACATTTAGAGCTTTGACTTTAAATTTTGATTTCATGGATCTGGTATGGAAGAATTCAAATTATGAAGGGGGCGGGAAGCAAATTCATCATGCAAGCCAAGGTGTGGAGCCGTTCATTCTGCCACAGTCAACCAGCATTTTTAATAGCATGGGGGGACGGGACGGGACACAAAAACGTATTTGCTGTTGCTGAACAATTGGTAATTTTAAACCCTTGCTGAAAAGGCAAAGTTGATACTGGAGTTCATTGGGAAAGGGGATTGAAAATAAAACCACCCATTTTCCATAGTCCCGTTATACAAAACTATGGTGTGATCACACTTGGAGTATGGCAGGCATAGGCAAACTCGGCCCTCCAGTTGTTTTGGGACTACAACTCCCATGATCCCTAGCTAACAGGACCAGTGGTCAGGGGTGATGGGAATTGTAGTCCCCAAACATCTGGAGGGCTTGAGTTTGCCTATGCCTGGAGTACTGTGTACCGTTCTGGTTGCCTTACCTCAAAAAGGATATTGAAAAGGACCTTGCCACGAGCCCTTAAGCCAGAGGTTTTCAACCTTGTTGAGTCCACAGCTCCCTAGACCAGGGGTCAGCAAACTTTTTCAGCAGGGGGCCGGTCCACTGTCCCTCAGACCTTGTGGGGGGCCGGACTATATTTTGGGAAAAAATATGAACGAATTCCTGTGCCCCACAAATAACCCAGAGATGCATTTTAAATAAAAGCACGCATTCTACTCATGTAAAAATATGCTGATTCCTGGACCGTCCGCGGGCCACATTTAGAAGGCGATTGGGCCGCATCCTGCCCCCGGGCCTTAGTTTGGGGACCCCTGCCCTTGACTGACTACATTCTTTCTGCAGCAGCCCTGTGGGTCTCAGGAGCCTAGTCATGTCACCCCTTGCCTGCGGCGTTGGCAGCCTCTCACCCTTTTTCAAACACCCTCCCTTGTGGAGTGTTCTGTCAGCCTCCTCTGCTCTCCCCTCTCCTTGGGAGTCCTCTGGGCAGCCGCTGCTGCCACTCCGGTCTCTGAGCTCCCCTCCCCCCCGAGAGGTGCCTCCTCACACCCTGTGGGGCACCACAGGGGCCTGGGACTTGTCCATCCATTCCCAACAGCAAGGGCTGGCGGATTGGCTAGCTGGGCTCCCTCGCCCACTTGCTTGCTTACTCTGATACCACCTCAACTCCTGGCAACCAGCACCCACTGGCCAGCCCCAGAGGCACCATTCGCCTGGGGAGCTTGTAGCCAGGGCTGTTGCAACAAACAGCCGTGCAAGCCTTTGGGAGGCAGAGACTCGAGAGGGCATCAGAGGAGGGAGGGAAAGAAAAAGGGACAGAGGCCAGTGTTGCCCGCAGCACCCCGACAATCATTCAAGGCACCCCAGGGTGCCACGACACACTGGTTGAAAACCACTGCCCTCAGGTGCAGTGGAGAACGCGTTTGGTTTGTGCCTCTGTTCCGTTTATGAAAAAAAACGAGGACGTGACCTACCTCCTAGGATTGCTGTGAGGAGGAGTAATGAAGTAAGTAAGGACTTAGTGATCAGCTGGTGGTTGATCACAGGATTCTATAAAATGACACATTTGGTTTGTTTTAGTTGTTGTTGCTCCTATCCATATGTAGCCTACAGCTAGCAGTTCCATGGTAGTGTTGCTTAATAAAGTTTTGAAGAAATAGAGTTGCAATAGCCACGGTACCAAAATTATACAGTTTAGGAGCACATGTTCCTTGGACATGTTGTACTACTTAAATTTTATCTTTTACATGCAAAAGTGCCGTGCCAGGACATATAATTTCCTTTAGCAAAGGTTTCCGTTAATAATTGCACTATTTAAGAACTCAAGGAGACACCATGGAACCTTGTTTCTCTTTTAAAAATGGGTGGATAATTTTGTTTCTCAGTGGAGGATGGGCCTATGTATTGGGAAGTCCCCTTGTTAGAAACTCTGCATCATCAAGGGTGCTCTATACTCTTACTCAATTAAGAGTCTGTATCTGGGCTGTAGAGACAAATATAGCTTGCATGTATAATTAAGGGGAAATGTGTGTCAGGCTCCCAGACAGACCTTTGAAGAGACAGTAATGGAAATGCTACCTAATAAAGACCACAGCACATGGAAAACATGAATCAATGATTTATTATTGACTAGTGTAGCTGAAGAGTGTGGCTGCATGGATTTGCTGGGTGCTACAAAACTGTATGGAATTATGCCGACTTTTCAGACTACCCAGAACTGTGAGATCTTTCATTGGAGAGGGGGATTCCCTTCCCTTCCACAAAGATAAATGTGGGCTTATCCCCCCACCCCCATTGGAAATGAAACTATATAAGAGTTGTTGTTCAGTCGTTCAGTCGTGTCCGACTCTTTGTGACCCCATGGACCAGAGCACGCCAGGCACGCCTATCTTTCACTGCCTCTCGTAGTTTGGCCAAACTCATGTTAGTAGCTTCAAGAACACTGTCCAACCATCTCATCCTCTGTCGTCCCCTTCTCCTTGTGCCCTCCATCTTTCCCAACATCAGGGTGTTTTCTAGGGAGTCTTCTCTTTTCATGAGGTGGCCAAAGTACTGGAGCCTCAACTTCAGGATCTGTCCTTCTAGTGAGCACTCAGGGCTGATTTCTTTGAGAATGGATAGGTTTGATCTTCTTGCAGTCCATGGGACTCTCAAGAGTCTCCTCCAGCACCATAATTCAAAAGCATCAATTCTTCTTAAGTTGCTTCATCTGGAATTTGGTTGGAAGATCACATGTACCTCTTCTCTGCCCAAATTAGGGTGATACAATTAAATTGGAATCCAGCACTGCCTCATAGGGCAGGGGTACCTTTTCTGGTGGCAATGCTGTTGCTTATTGGGATGGAGTAGAGGAAGGTGGTGGCAAGGTTGGGAGAGCCCCATAGATTCATGCACACTGCTGAGAGCTCTTCTCGTCCCATCATTGTCTTGATGAGTGCAGTGCCACTTCTGGCAGGATGCTACTGTTGGCTCTCTTTTCATTTCTCATGAGCCACTGCTGGGCAGGTTTCCAGATCTAGCTGCTGTGGGGCAGGCCACGAGTCTGAGACAAATCCACCCCCTAATTCTGGCTCCAGTTTTTTTTGGGGGTCTCCCTCTGGGCCCAAGCCACACAACTGCCTAGAGTGCAAGGCATGTGATGGATGCCGCCCCTGTTCCCTCGCTCTTGTAGCAGACTGGGGAACATCCAGAACATGCTTTAGAAAATGAGTGAGTCCATGAGTTACAACGAGGCAGCCATGTGGGATCAATTCTACATAAGGTCTCCGCCCAAGGCATGATGGAGAACAACAACAACTGGGAAAAGACAGACATAACATTTTACAAGGACAGGAAGAAACCCCACGGACAAAATAATTGCCACACACAAGAAGAAGGAGGATATAGTTTGAGTGCCTCACTTGCAGTTCTATAAATCATTTAATGTGTCAACACAAATGGAAGTTATTAATATAGCAATTGTTGTATAAGGGATTATTATTTTGACTGGAATATAATTGAAATTAATTAGATTTTGGAATGCAGAAATAAAGAAAACCATCAAATCTAGCATGTGGGGGCCACCTAAATTATATAATTTGGTATTTGAATGATTGGTATTGGTAATTGTATTATAATTTGGTATTGTTATAATGAGGCTATTATTGGATTGTAATTGAAAATTAATAAAAAGTATTATATAAGAAAAATGCTACATAAGGTGACAAAGTTGTAGGTGGATGCCATCCTAAAAACAATGTTGAATTTTTTTTTCACTCCTCACTATGCACATATCACTGAACAGCATGGCTAAGGCTACTTTCAGGAAAGCTGTTGCAGTTCAGAAAGTAATAAACTAATGTTGACCTACACAGCAATATTAAGGGGCTTTGCTACAAAACATATACTGCATTATATATATATATATGAAAACCCAGTGATGGTTTGAGTGAGAAAAATGGCAGAAACTATGCTCCAAACATGGCTTCAGAATGATGTGGCATTTAAACCATGCCACACAGCTATTTCAAGCCTATTACATATTTGTTGGCGTACTCATTTCCTATAACTTCAAGTGTGGAATGTCCAAATTGGATAGATATTTACAAATTGAGACAATAAATAGGAGGCAGCCACACACGATAATTGTAGGCCAGCTGCAGAGTCATGTTTTAATTGTACTGGTGTCTGCTTGTTATAAGCAGGCTTCCATGCCAGATCGATTGCATACAGGGTGACAAAAATGTGGCTGGATGCTACTCTAAAAAAAGGGGGGGGACACTGAAAGGCAGGGAAACTCTTATCACAAAGCAATCCCTGCAGAAAAGCAGAGTTGAAGTCAGCACCCATCAGCTGGTGGGTGGTGAATTCAAGCTTGCTGGATTTGCTGTGTGGCAGATGTTCTAGCCAATTCTTGAAGAAAGCAGCTTTGCCAGCCCCATGCTGGGCACTTTTTCTAAGCAGCCATAACCAGTTGGCTGTGACACCTTTGGGAAGTGCTGAGCAAGCGACTTTGATATGTTGGTTGCCTTCCTGTAGATGTCAAGTGATTGATAGGTGGGCTGTCCCACCCACCTGTCAAAGGGTACCCACAGGGGCGGGGACTGTTAAGGAGCTGGCTATCTAAATCAAAGAGGTTCCCCACCCATGCTGTACAGCAAAACGGAGGTAAGGAGCCATGCTACCAAATATGTCTTTGACAAAGTGCTGTGGATCCCTGAGCCATTTTAAGCAATTAAAGCCACATTATAACTCCCAGCAGTTGACCCAACACTGCTTGCCTCTGGCACAGACTGTGCACCTAACCAAAGGTCTGGTGGTATTTTGAAGCTGGGAGAGGGCTATCAGTCTAGCCTTAACAAGTGACAAAACAGCCAGTGGCTTCTCAGAAAAGGCAGTTGGAACTGTCAGCACATATAGTTGCCGACTGCTAGCTTGCGACTGGTTCAAATGCTTGCCCAGTTATGTACCTCTCCATTACTACCATTTACAGATGCTTGTAAGTGGGATGTCTCAACTTGTGTGATTCGTCCTCCTCAGGAAGAAAAGAGAGGGGAAAAAAGATGATGTATGGAGCCATCATGTCGTGCGATAAGGCAATTTCTTATCTGTTTCTTAAAAGTTGTTTTAAAGCTGCTTGTTGTGCGTCTTATGTCTGTTTTTATACTCTGCCACTTGTCTTTTGGGAGACTCAAACGAGATGAGAGATAATTAAGAAGAGGGTGGCAGGGAACTTCAGCAGCTGAGGTTCAAGAGCCAAGAGTCACAGCTTGAAAGAAAAGGGACAAGGGAGAGCCCAGGAAGAAGACATATTTGCTATGAACAAGGTATTGATGAAGGGGAGGAAGAACCTGCCTGAGGTCTGGTTGGAGTTTTTGTTCCTGGTATGTCTATGCTTTGATTTCCTCTGTGAGGACATACAAAGAGCCCTGCTAGATCAGAGCAAAGGCCCCTCTAGTCCAGTGTCCTGATCTCTTGTTGGAAAACTGCTTGCCTGTGGGAAGCCCATAAGCAGGGCCTGAGTGCGAGAGCACTCTCTCTCAGCTCATGATGCCCAGCAGCTGACATATAATTGGGAATGGGGTTCTGGTTTCCTTCTCCTAATATTTAAGATGATGCTGGATGTTTTGTGAAAGCCTCCCTACATTTCAACGGAGCGTGTGATGCTTGGAACCTGGACAAGCGGGATATGGTAGCTTTTCGATGATTTCCGTCTCCCCTATCACATTATTCAGTATTACACAGATTTCCTGAATCTTGGGGATTCATTTACTGTATGTGAATGTCTGATTGTGAAGCTGAGATTGCTTGTGTACATATTTTGGACGTTTGTGTCTATGAATTGCGCCTAATGCTGCCGTTTTGCTTGTGCAACATACTTTGGCTTGTGCAACAGAACTTCCCCCTCCTTTCCTTTCCCCTGTAGCTCCCTGTGCAACCTCAAAATATGCTTCTGGGAGTTGCGGGGGAGGGGGGGATACAGGGAGAGGGAAGAGGAAGGGAAAGTCTATTGCTTAACTGAAACTGCGGGTCCATTGTTGGATGTACGCATTCCCCCCAATTTTAACGGATTACAGCATTCAACATGTACATAAAAATATCTTGTAAAATACATATTAAATGTTAAGGGTCTGAGATTTAATAAAGTTCTCGAAGCGACTGGCATGAGTTTGGCCAAACTGCGGGAGGCAGTGGAGGATAGGGGTGCCTGGCGTGCTCTGGTCCATGGGGTCACGAAGAGTCGGACACGACTGAACGACTGAACAACAAAATAAATCTATGGCCTTTTAAACTGTGCGTGTGTGGCAGGGGTGGGCCATTGCTTCTGTTTGCAGCTATTTTATGTATTTTTGTGTTTTTATATTGTAAACCACTCAGTATGATCCTCAGGTAAAGGGTAGTATAGAAACTTAATAAGCAAATGAATAATAAGCCAGAAGTGCCTTGTGTGAAAATTCTGAAAATTCAACTTTTGTGCTGCATCCCCTAGCAGCGTGGCATAATGGTTAGAGTGTTGGACTATGACCTGGAAGACCAGGGTTCGAACCCCCTTACTTAGTCATGAAGCTCCCTGGGTGACCTTGGGCCACCCACCATCTGTTAGCCTAACCTACCTCACAGGGCTGTTGTGAGGATAAAATGGGGGGAGAGAACCATGTACACCACCCTGAGCTCCTTGGAAGATAAAGATGGTATATAAATGTAATTAGTTAATTCCATAGTGCTCTGGAGGGTCCCTCTACCCGTCAAGGGCAGATTTTCAGGAGATGCAAGTGGTTACAACACAGGGTGTTAGAAAAGCCCCATTGCATGAGTGGAACTTTTCTCACACTACCCTGAATCAAACTCAATAATTGAAAATCCACCTAAGTGGCTCATGTAATTTATATGAGAAAGGCTTGGGTATGCAGAGTCTAAGAAGTTTATATGGCGGCTTGATTTGTGTAAAAACAAAACAAAAAACAAAACAAAACCCCAATGACCGCTCCCCACATCCATTGGGGGGGCGCCTTTTGCGTGCTTGCGCGCAGCCCCCTGGACCCTATGGCGGCTCCTGGTAGTTAGGACTGGCCTCATCCTCCCCAGGCTGGATACCTGAGGTCAGTCTCACCTGGGGAGGGCGTTGCCAGGGGGATTGGCCAGGTAAGGGGAGGGACCGCCTTGCCCACACAACAGAAGTTGTAGCTTACCTGTAAGCGGCAGCTGAGCTCCAGAGCTTCTCCCACCCTCCACTCCCTCAATTAACTCTTATTTTGCAGGTTAACCTCTTCTCCACAGGTACACAGGCGCTGCTATGTCAAGGCCGCTGTTGAAGGGCTGGAAAGGAATTTCCCTGCATTGACAGGTTTTGCCTTTCCTGTAGCAATACGTCACAACTTTGGCAGTTTCTGGCCTTGGGCAGAATCCTTTAGCCATCTTCCTAAATGGGGGGGGGGTGAGGCGGTAACCCACACACCCCTTTGCGGTGGCGATACCAGGGTTCCCCGTTAAAGGGGTCTTGGGGGGAGGCATTGGCCATACGCCAAGTGGTTGTCAATGCTCTCCCCCACCAGCGGCGGCAAATGGGGGGTGGGCTATCTGCTTGAACATATATATATATATATATATATATATATATATATATATATATATATATATATATATATATATATATATGTTCTCCAGAGCCAGCCTAATCCCCCCACATTCTGGATAACCCTGAAGTCTCCCAGGTCCCCGGCTGGGGGCTGGGATGGATAAACGCCCAATGACTGAGCCAAGGTCTCCCTACATCTGAATCTTAATAAAGTTGTGGCCAGTTTTAATCCCATAGCACGTGTCTTGAGTCATTATTCCGCTCGGGGGTCGCCTGGGGGTTTGGGGGACTCCGCCTGTCCACGCAATAGGGAGTGCAGACCTTAAAGCACCTATAAGTTGCAGCCTCCTAAATAATAAACAAATGCTTGCTATCTGGCTTTGAAATTCTGGCGTCTTTGATAACAAGTGCTGTCGGTTTTATGTGGTTCGTAGCATGAATGGAACTCTTTATTTTCTTGTGACTGCAGGGCTGGCCCTCCCTTTCATTTCCCCATCCCTTCCAAAAAGGGTGAAACTAATTTTGGGAGGCAGTTTCCTAAACCATTTGCTAGGCCTGTTTTCTTAATGTTTTCAAATGTCGAATCAGAATTTGATTATTTGCGCTTCAATAAAAAAACTGTGGTGCCTCTTTGTGAATGGAAAAGACCATGGAACCAAGCGAGCAGAGACTTGTGTGCTGTTATGAATTGCACTTGTGTGCTAGATTTTTCATGGAACTCTTCAGAAATTGCGTTTTCTGAAACCGCCGATCCCTACATCAAAGTGCCCTATATGTATTTTTAAAGCCTCTACCTGATTTTTGTATGTATGTCTGCCTTGAAGATGTTCCAGGTATCTTTTGAACTCTAGGCAGGACTGTCCCACCCATGAGGCAAGGAGAGGCAACCACAGGGGCAAGATCCACAGGGGCAGCAGATCCCAATGTAGATTTTTATTCCCTTCTTGTTTCAGATGTTGAGCTTAGAAAACCACCACAGTTGTTGAGCTTCACACAGATGTTATTTAAAGTCTGGGTCAGATGAAGAAACAGTTTGTGCTCCACAGGGGAAGTGGGGGTATTTCCACTAGTTTTGCAAATACGTCGATGTGCAAGCTCATGCTTCATTGTGATAGAGAAACTGAAGTGGGTTATGTACCTTCCACCATTCCACCTTGGTGCGTTCAAACCCCACCCCCCACCCCCGCTGACAAGGAGGTCTGTCGCTAGAAGGAATTTCTCAACAGTGAGATTATCGTGGAAGCTACTGACCCGAGACTTCCTTTCTTCCTTTATAGTTCATGTTTATGGGGTGCCTCACTCTTCATTCCGCAAAAGGACTCCCACAGAAGTTTTAAAAACAAAGAGCAAATGAAAAAAATAATAAAATCACGTCAAAATGAATTGTGATAAAGTAAATTAAATAGAAATATGAAATGAATCATCAGCATGAGCTGCCGCCGCATAAGAAATCCAATTTGTTCACCTGCCCTGTCCTCCAATGCATTCATATATATAATATTATGCATGGTGTGAATAGGAAAAAGTCCCCCCTGTCCCCCGTCTCATAACATTAGAACTTGGGGACATTCAATGAAGCTGGGATGTTGGGAGATTCAGGACAGGCGGAAGAAAAGTACTTATTCACACAGTGCATGTTCCCACGAGAGACAACAATGGCCACCAAACTGGATGGCTTTCAGAGAGGAATAGGCAAATTCAGGCAGGGATTCTGTGGCTTCTAAACCCGGTGGCTACATTCTACCTCCTTTGCGGTTCTGAATGCCAGTTGCTGGGAAGGGCAGAGTGCTGTTGCATCCTTGCTATAGCCACCTGTTCGGCCACTGTAAGAACAAGAATGCTGGACTCGATGGGCCACCAACCTTGATCCAGCATGCTCGTGTGTTGCTTTTATGTTCTTATAGCCGGGTAAACATGTCTGTGGGGAGGAGGGGGCTGGGTTGAGTGAGTGGTGACAGAAGCAAACAACTGTGCCATGTGGTGCTGTTGCCTGAAGGGGCCATTGCTGGGAGTAATGAGGGAACAGCGCTAGCATTCAGTAGGAGGCTAGGTTGGCTCCAGAAAGGGGTCCATTGGTGGCCACATGCCAACAAATGCATCCTCAAATGCTTGCATAGTATGTAGCAGCAAAGTTTGTGGGTTGAACTGTACCTTTATCATGCTGGCAAATAATCTGGAAAAACAGATTTTGAGCTTGGTTCCTGTTGCGCAATTCCTTTGGATGTCATCTGATTGGGTGCAAGCTTTGTGCTATGCTGAGTAACTCGTACAGTGGTACCTTGGTTCTCAAACGCCTTGGTACTCAAACAACTTGGAACCCAAAAACTGGAAAAACCCGGAAGTAAGTGTTCCGGTTTGCGAACTTTTCTCGGAAGCCGAACATGCTCCATTTTGAGTGCCACACTTCCGTTTGAGTGTTATGCTGAGGTCTGCCTGTTTTTGCTATTTATTTTGTGGTTTTGTTTTTGCGGCTTTCTTGTTTTGTTTTTGTGACAGTGGGGAACCCAGTTCAGCTACTGATTGATTGATTGTGTGATTGCAGTACATTGTTTATTGCTTTCATTTTATGGATCAATGGTCTCATTAGATAGTAAAATTCATGTTAAATTGCTGTTTTAGGGGTTGTTTTTAAAAGTCTGGAACGGATTAATCCATTTTGCATTACTTTCTGTGGGAAAGCGCACTTTGGTTTTGGAACGGACTTCCGGAACAGATTAAGTTTGAGAACCAAGGTACCACTGTAATGCGTTTTCCAGTTCTCTGTCTCTCTTTCCTTAAGTGGTTGCCTAAATATGTCTTGGGACGTGGTGGCGCTGTGGTGTAAACCACAGAGCCTAGGGCTTGCCAATCAGAAGGTCAGTGGTTCAAATCCCCGCAACGAGGTGAGCTCCCGTTGCTTGGTCCCTGCTCCTGCCAACCTAGCAGTTCGAAAGCACGTCAAAGTGCAAGTAGATAAATAGGTACCGCTCCGGCGGGAAGGTAAACGGCATTTCCGTGCGCTGCTCTGGTTCGCCAGAAGCGGCTTAGTCATGGTGGCCACATGACTGTCTGTGGACAAACGCCGGCTCCCTCGGCCTATACAGTGAGATGGGCACCACAACCCCAGAGTCATCCATGACTGAAACTAACAGTCAGGGGTACCTTTACCTTTAAATATGTCTTGGTACAAACAGTGGTAATGTGGTGGAAATGTTCTGTAGGCCTTATAATTTTAGTGAATAACTCTCTGTTGTAGGAAGGAGTTGAGAAAGTGAATGACCATTTAAAGCCTGTAGACTCAAGTATTGTTCACCTAATTTGAAACACATTTATGTTTTGAACTTCATGACCTTCATGGCCAGCCGCATTGCACTGTTATTGCCCTTTCAAGTCCACTTCTTTGTATTGGCTTTCTCTTCTATTTCATTGTTTCTCATGAATGGAGTTCCCCCACTTTATTGCTGAATCACTTCTGCCTTTTACATCCCCATGCCTTCTTTCATCTGTGCACAGAGATGGCCAAATCTGTCCATTTCAGCTTTTCTCAATCTCTCATTTTTCCAGTCTTAAATTCAGTTCTCCACATTTCTATATCAGTGTACCTTAAAAAAAGTCCCCATAAAAATTCTTCAGCATTTTAGTGTCAATTGCTCCTAGTATACACATATTTATATGTGATACTGCAGTTTGTGAGGGGCTTAGTAAGCCTCCTGTTTTTGATGCCTGACGAGGACTCCAAAAATGGGAGCTTTCTTCTTTCTATCACCTAGTGGTTATATAATAATAATAATAACAACAATAACAACAGTAATTTATTATTTGTACTCCGCCCATCCGGCTGTGTTTCCCCAGCCACTCTGAGTGGCTTCCAACAAAGATTAAAATATATTAAAATGTCACACATTAAAAACTTCCCTAAACAGGGCTGCCTTCAGATGTTTTCTAAATGCCAGGTAGTTGTTTATCTCTTTGACATCTAATGGGAGGGTGTTCCACAGGGCGGGCGCCACTACCGAGAAGGCCCTCTGCCTGGTTCCCTGTAGCTTTGCTTCTCACAGTGAGGGAACTGCCAGAAGGCCCTCGGCGCTGGACCTCAGTGTCCAGGCAGAACAATGGGGGGTGGAGACGTTCCTTCAGGTATACTGGAACGAGGCCATTTACGGCTTTAAAGGTCAGCACCAACAATTTGAATTGTGGTCGGAAACGTACTGGGAGCGAATGTAGGTCTTTCAGGACCGGTGTTATATGGTCTTGGTGGCCGCTCCCAGTCACCAGTCTAGCTAGTTGTTGGCATCAATCTGTCTCAAGAGAATCGAGTGTGCCTCCATAGGCCACCACATATGATGGCAGCATGTTCACCAATTATTGTCAGATATTTGCTGTACTGTATTTATGGGGGAAAATATTTATAAACTAAACCTTAAGTTTGGGTTACCAAAAATAAAATAAAATGGTAAACTACACCAAAAATGCAAGTTCGTACATATTGTCTCTCCAGCCCATGACAGATTTCTGATGTGAGCCATGAGCAAAATATTCCTATTCCTCCCTTTATTTTGAGTTGCATGTAATCTGACCGCATCCTTGCTGTTGACTTGTTCTGTTTTTAGAAGCAAACGCTTTCCACAGTGGTCCTGTACTGATAGTATGAGTAACAAAATGGGCAGATAATGAATCAGTGTTAGGAGTACTTATAGTGCAGTTGCTTTTAAACTCTCCTTTTAAAATGACACAACATCAAACATTTATATTTCGCTGGAAATGCGTGCGCTTAAGAATGTTGAGCACATCAGGGTTTGGTTTTTTTCCTTTGAGCCGATAAAATTGCTTGTGTTCTGGTCATTTTCCACATACAATACTATTTTATTCATTCTTAGCTAGCTGATGCTTCCTTTGGCTAGCATCAACAGTTGATTCAAAATATCATGTTCTGTGTTGGAACAGCCAAGTCTGTTTAAAAAAATAAAAAAATAAAAAAATAAAAATCCAAAATCCTGTGAACCAAACATGCCATGCACAAAACAAAATGGTAACTGTTTGGGACATTTTGTGTGCTTTTGCTCATGTAGCATAACTTATTTGCTTTTGCATGCTTTGTGAAGTATGTAGAATTTATGGATTCTCATAATTTGGAAGGCATGTGTTGGCGGGAAGAGGCAGTTCTGTGAAATCGATGGATAGAAGAACACCAGGGGTTTGGAAGTGGATCAGCTAGTCCTACGGAGCACAGAAGTTCTGAAACAGGCTGATCTAGACCAAGCATAGGCAAACTCGGCCCTCCAGATGTTTTGGGACTACAACTCCCATCATCCCTGTTAGCTAGGGGATGATGGGAGTTGTAGTCCCAAAACATCTGGAGGGCCGAGTTTGCCTATGCCAGATCTAGACACTGCAGCCTCAAAATGTGGAGCTTCTGTGCATGCAGGTTGTCGCGTTCATTTAATAATCATTTTTTTTTCTTGCAGCACCAAAGCTGCAATTAATTTCAGTATTGTTGACTGCACTACTTATGTAGAGGTGAGAGTGGGTGGAGAAGCACTAGGTGTATATTGGGGAGCCTGCAGCTATTTCTGGGTTGAGGAAATTCCCACATGCTTCAAATGGAGCGACCATGGCAATTAATTTTGAGAAGCTAGCTCTTGGTTTTAAGCGGAGAGCTGAGATTCTTCATGGTCAGTCATGCTAAAGGAGGCGAAGGGGATTTTTAAAGGCCTGAAAACTCTGTTGGTCTGAAGCAGCCGAGTTGCTTAAGAGATAATATACAGTAAGAGTGATTTCCTACTACCACCACCTCAGGAATTACGAAAGAAAAGGGACTTTTTGCTCCTAGTAATACCGGTACTCCTTTTCCAATAGGTTCTCCTAGCTGGGAGGTGAATAGAGGAATGCAAGTCCCCATCTACAATGTATTCTTGCTCTGCTATGGAAAGGGAGATGGGCAGGAGTGCCAACTTGGCCCTGGCCCTGAAATTTGTGGGCGCCCAGCCCCTTCATGGGGAATTTTGTGGGTGCTTGGGCACCCAGGGCCCCAGGGAGTTGGCACCTATGGAAATGGGCATGAGGAAGCTGCTGTCTGTGGCACAGCAGATATGGGGACGGACGGACGGACGGACGGACGGACGACATATTCATTGAAAAGAGCGCCCACCTCCCAAAAGAGTTTGCACCAGACAATTTGATCTGATATGAATTCTCCTCTAGCAAACAAAATACAAAAAGAGCCTTTAAAATGGTACTTAAAATACAATACAATAAAATAAAATAAAATAGCAATGCCCAATTATTTTCTTATTAAATACATTTCATATTTCCCCAATATCATTTTATGCCTCCTTCCTTCCTTCCTAAAAAATCTTCTGCCCCTTTAACACTACCAGCTGTTACATGAATTGTTACTCAGGTCTACAATGGCCACTGTTTCAAGACCTCCTGCTCTCAGCTCCAAGCAGTTGCACTGTATTTTTATTTTGGTTCTGATGTTCCCATTTGTTTTTTGTGTGTCATCCCCTTGCCCCGCTGTGCGGACTGCTTGTGAATTGATTTTAATTATTGGGGCTTCCGGTTTGGTCGCTGCTGCAGCCAGGTCTAGGTTTTGCCGGGGTCGTAACTCAGGCAGCCTATCCCACAGAGGAAAGAAACTCCAAGGCATCGTATACAAGCTAGCGGAGGAAAATTCCGAAGCTCAAGGGGCAGTGAGCAGCACCGTGAAGAGGGGTAAGAAGAATATTAGTCCCTTTATTAAAATCGTTTGGGGAACCCCGGTGCAATTCACGTATCCCGACCTCTGTGAGGAAGCCTTGAGACAAAGGCGCAGTGTAGCGGCTGGGTTTTCAAGAGGCAAGAAGGGAACCCGGAGCGGAGCAAAAAATTGTACTTAACGTCGATATCGTTTTAATAACAAGTACGTTCCGATAATAACAACTAAGTCCTGTGGGTTTAACAGTCTAAACCACAGCGAACCCTTGTAGCTCCGAACTCAACCTGGGATAAGACAAGGGTAATCGGAACTTTTATTTTACTTTTAAAGAGACTTGTCGGACTCCTGGAGCGTTTTTTACCACTGTATATAAGATCGATACAGGAAAAAACCGAGGAGAGAACTAGCGCGGGAGACCTTGAACCGAGAGCCCTCCACCCACCCCGTAGTCAAGCCGAGTCTGGACGTACCTGTAAAGACGGGGAAAGGACGAGGCGAGAAATAGCTGTGCGGGGTGCCTTGCGGAGGGGGCAACGCGGTTGTGGAGGTCCCTGACGGAGCGGAAGAAACTGGGTTGGGAGTGAATAAAGCAATTACAGCGAGCGAAAGGACAAAGAGAAAAAAGGGGAAGGTCGAAATATGGCGGAGGGGGGGAAACGCTGATAGAGAAACGCTGACTCAATCCCTCCCGGAAGTGGTGAAAAAGATACAGGAAGAGATACAGGAAAAGAAGACAAAGAACTCAGCTCAAGCGGAGGCAGGAAGAACGATCTGAAGAGACAGACAGAGCGCACTGAGGACATCTAGTGGTTGGGATCGGTTACTGACACCTCTAGTGAATAGCGGATAACCAGCCTTGAATATACACAAATTGAAAGACGGGATACTAAAGGGAGGATGAGATTTTAAGTACACACCTAAAACCTCTCCCATTGAATAATCTTGAGCCATCTCTACAAGAGGAAATAAATTAAATAAAATAACTAAATAAACTGGGACAAAACAAAAAATTCACTAAAGGAATAAATAATAAATAATCAAACTTAAAAGGGGAAAACAAGATCACAAAGATTAATACAGGACTACAAAAGATTACAAAATAGCTTATTGAGGGACTATAAAAGGACTGTAAAGATATAAATAGAAACATATAAATAAATACAGAGGTCCCAGGAGAAGAACAAACAAATATCCTAAGAGAAGAACTAAGAAATAAGAACAAATAAGGAAAGAAGGAAAATGGAAAAGGATAGTAAAAAATCAAAAAATTATAATGCCAGCACCCCTGCAACCACTCAAAGACGTCCGTCAAATATGGAGGTAGATAATGGTGAGATTAAGGAGTTGATTTTAGGATTGAGAGCAGAATTAGGGGAAAAAATGGACTCCATAAATGTAAAGTTGGACAAAATGGAAAACAAAATTGAACAAAATTTGAAAAAGATTGAACAAAATTCCCAAGCAATAGTGGACTTAAATAAACAATATGAAGAATTACAAAAGAAAGATCAAGAGATGGAGAAGAAAACCCAAAGCCTAACAATTAAAGTAAACAAACAGGAAGAAAAGATGAAGACAATTTCGGACGATTGTAAAGAAAACAGGAGGAGCCAAGAAAAAGTACTGGAAGAATTACAAAGATTAAAGGACATACAGGAATCGACTTGGGATGCGATGGCGATGCAGGAACTCAGGCAAAATGAATTGATCTTGAGAATGAGAGGACTTAAAGAAACCCAGGATGAAAATGTGGAAGACATTCTTATTAAAGGACTAGCAGAATGGATGCAGTTGAAAGAGGAAGATGTGTCTATATGTGTTGACAGGGCCTTCAGATTGAAACCAAGATATACGCGAGCTAGCAGATGGCCCGGGGACTGTCTACTTTTTCTGAACTCGAGGATCCTGAGGGATAAGATAATGCAAAAGAAAAAATTTCAAAAATTCAAGATCGAAGGTAAAGAGATTGTCATCAAACGAGAGGTCCCTCCAAGATTGCTGAAGAAGAGATCGAAATATAAAGCTCTGACTGATGTGCTGATGAGGAATAATATTTACTTTAAATGGGAGTTCCCGGAAGGGTTGTCATTTATGTATAATCAGATAAGGGTGAAAGTAACCACGGAACTGGAAGCAGAAAGGTTTTGGAGGAAACTTGAAAAATCAATGGGAGAGGGGAAAATAGAAGGGAATAAAAGGCGGGAAGGAGATAACGAAGACGAAGAAGAGCTAGAGGGGGAAGAGGACCAGCTAGAATAAATAAGCTGCTGTCATAATAAATAGACAGAGTACTAGTACCGCAGAGAGATAGGAATTTTAACCTGCTAAATTTTAATTTGTGTGTTACTCAAACCATATGCAAGAGATATATATGTGATAAATCTGTTTTTGTTCTTTTCTTTTGTTTTTTGTTCTTTTTCTCTTTGTTTCTTTTTGTTGGTTTTTCCCCCCTCTAAATTGGATAACCCTTAGCAACACATCTAGAACTCCAAGGAGTTGATTTAGAATTTATACTTCAATAAACTTTTGATTAATAGACATGAACATAAAAGTGATTACTTGGAATGTAAATGGGTTAAACAACAAGGTAAAAAGAAACTGGGTAGAACATCTGTTAAAGAAGAAAAAGTTAGATGTAATTTGTTTACAAGAAACTCATATCAAAAAAGCCCACCGCCAGTTACTAGTAAATAGGAAATTAGGGGAGGAATTTATTTCATCTGACACACAAAAAAAGAGAGGAGTAGTGATATATATTAACCCAAGGTTAAGGCCAGAACAAATAACTAAAGATAATGAAGGTAGGATCATGGTGGTTAAACTTCAAGAGAAGCAGGAAAAAGTCATAGTAATAGGAATCTATGCCCCCAATGAAAATAGAGCAGAATTTTATAAAAAGGTCGAAAATATATTATTGGATTACATGGATCAAAAGATTATATTATTGGGAGATTTGAATGGGGTTGTATCACCACAAATAGATAAACGGAAAGAAGATAAATGTTTAAAACAAGGGAAACTACCGAAGACTTTTTTCGGAATGATAGATAACTTGGATCTACAAGATGCGTGGAGATGTAGACATCCCACACAAAGACAATTTACCTACCTCTCCCACCCAAATGATTCAGAAAGTAGAATTGACGCAATCTGGGTCTCTAAAGACCTATTAATGAGATGTGAAAAGGTAGAGATATTACCCAGAACCCTCTCCGACCATAATCCAGTATACATGGAGCTATCAGGAAGAGCAGAAGGAGTAAGGAGATGGAGATTAGATGAGCTTCTGTTGAATGATGAGACTATAATCAGAAAGGCTGAAAAGGTCTTAGCGGACTACTTTGAAATGAATTACAATAAAGGAGTTGATATAAATATGGTCTGGGACGCGGGGAAATCGGTAATCAGGGGCTTCTTTATAAGTCAAAGCGTCTGGAAAAGAAGACAAAAAAATAAAAAACTGGATGAGTTACTAAAGGAAATAAGACAGAATGAATTAGAATTAATGAAAGCCAGGAAGGGGAATAAAGAGGAGATAGAAAGGAATATTAAATTATTGCAGACTCAGGTCGCTACTATATTAGACAAGGAGATAGAAAATAAAATAAGATACCTTAAACAAAGGAGTTTTGAATTTTCAAACAAAACTGGCAAATACCTGGCATGGCAACTAAAGAAAAAAGAAAAAGAAAGATTAATAGAGGAAATAATTGACCAAGGAGAATCGATTACAGATCCGAAAAAAATAACAAATCTATTTGCAGAGTTTTACACAGATTTATACAAAGAAGAGAAATCTGACCAGGCAGAGATAGAGAAGTATATAAAGAAGACAAATTTATGGGGAATTGATGAAAAGGAGAGACAGAACATAAATGAACCAATCACATCATTAGAATTAAAAGAAGCAATAAAAAAATCCAAGATAGGTAAATCCCCAGGTGTGGATGGACTACCAGCCTTATTCTACAAAAAGTTTGAAAAATTTTTGAATGAGCCTTTGAGGATGGTCATGAACGGAATTTGTGATAAAGGGGTGATCCCTAAATCATGGGAAGAAGCACTTATCTCAGTGATCCCTAAACCAGGAGCAGATAATAAACAGGTTAAAAATTTTAGACCAATTTCTCTTTTAAACAACGATTATAAATTGTTCACTGGAATCATGGCAAACCGGCTAAAGAAAATATTGGGGGGTAAGATGAATAAAGATCAGACGGGCTTCTTGCCAAATAGACAAATGCACAGTAATGTGAGGAATGTAATTGGTGTTTTGGAATTCCTGAGTGTTAGGAAAGAGAAAAAGGCTGCATTTCTATTACTAGATGCTGAGAAAGCATTTGACAGAGTATCATGGCCATTCCTCAAAGGGGCAGTAGGCTTATTAGGATTTGGCCAAAAAATCTTAAATGCAGTCGAGGCAATATACAAAACCCAAAGAGCCAAACTTATAATAAACAATGCAATAACAGGAGAAATAAAGATACAAAGAGGCACCAGGCAGGGTTGTCCCCTATCTCCCTTACTCTTCATACTGTGTCTGGAGTTCTTGCTGGAAAATATACGGAATGATGAAGGAATTAAAGGTATTAAAAACGGAAGAGACGTCCATAAAATCAAAGCATTTGCGGATGATGTTATTATCATGGTAGAGGACCCAGTGGAGAGTATTAAGCAAAGTATAGCAAAAGTGGAGGAATATGGTAAATTAGCAGGACTTAGTCTAAATATGAGCAAAACTAACATCATGACCAAGAATATGTCCAAAGAAGAAGTGCGGAGATTGCAAAACGAGGTAGGATTAAGAGTGGTAGACAAAACTAAGTATCTGGGAATATGGATTACAAATAACACCAATAACCTATTTAAGGACAATTACGTTAGAGTATGGAAGGACATTAAGAAAGATCTTGAAGTTTGGAATAGACTAAATTTATCCCTTCTTGGTAAAATCGCAGCCATCAAAATGAACATCCTCCCCAAAATGTTATTCCTGTTCCAAATGATTCCAATTCTAGGAACATGTACTAACATTTTTAAGCAATGGAAGAAGGACCTGACAAGATTTATTTGGAACCACAAACCCCCAAGAATCAAATATAAACTTTTGATTGACATTAAAAGTAGAGGTGGCTTGGCTTTGCCGGACCTAGAACTTTATCATGAAGCGGCAGGTTTTATGTGGTTAAAGGAATGGATTGTATTAGAAAATCACGAGCTGCTTGATCTAGAGGGATTTGAAAATAGATTTGCCTGGCATGCATATCTGGTAGAGGACAAAATTAAAGCACACAAGGGGTTTAATAATCACATTATTAAAAAATCTTTATTAAAAATTTGGGAAAAACACAAGAGATTATTGGAACCTAAGACACCTAAATGGGTCTCCCCGATTGAAATAATTACAGTCAAAAAAAGAAATTCAAACGGAAATTGGGGTAAATACAAAGATTTGATAGAAGAAAAAGATGGCAAATTAAAACTAAAAGATTATAACGATATCAAACATTTTTTAACAGGGTGGATTCAATATCATCAAATAAACAGTAAATTCAACCAAGATAGGATACAAAAAGGGTTTCTGAATGAATCTTCTCTACTAGAAAAGCATCTCTTACATAATAGAACCAAAGTAATATCTAGCATGTATAACATCTTATTGGAGTGGGAGGTAAAAGACGAGATGGTCAAAGAAACTATGATCAAATGGGCGAAGGACTTGGGGAAAACAATAGAATTCGAAAAATGGGAGAGATTGTGGGAAAAGGTATGGAAATTTACGGCGGCAGAGGGGATCAGGGAAAATATGATCAAGATGTTCTACAGGTGGTATATGACACCAAGTAAAATACATAGAATGTATAAAGCTAAGAGCAACTCTTGTTGGAGATGTCACAAGGAAGAGGGGACCTTTTCACACATGTGGTGGCATTGCGAGAGGATTCAAAAATTCTGGACCCAGGTACTAGAAGAAATTAAGAAAATGGTGAAATATAATATAAAAAAGAACCCGGAATTGCTTTTGTTGGGAATTGTAGACGGAGAAATAAAAAAACAAGATGAAAAATTATTTCACTACGCTACTGCTGCGGCCAGAACCTTAATAGCCCAATATTGGAAAAAGGAGGAAATACCAGAAATCAAAGAATGGCAAGAAAAATTATTTAACTATATTGATCTGGCCAAACTAACGGATAAAATTAGAGGATGCAGTGATCAAAATTTCCAAAAAGACTGGGGAAAGTTTGGAGATTATCTTAAAAAGCAATGCCCCACGGTGAAATGTTGGCTCCATTTCTAGGTATTCTGTATTTTGAACAAAGAAATAATAGAAGAAAGAAAGGATAGAAGAAAGAAATAGAATTAGGAGTATAAGATTTCAGAGTGGTAAAAGGAGTGGTGGAATAAGTACCAGGATCAGGACAAGTGGAAGCCTTGAAGAAAGAGGTAGCAAATAAGAAGAGATTAAAATAGATTGAAGAAATATGATAAGGATATGTACTGCTAAAAGGTAATAGAAAATAATGTAAATGGATATGTTTTTTTTCGAAGTTGGAATGTATTACTATATTTGTTTGTTATATACAGATGTTTTGTGAAGGTTTTTTTTTGTAAGACATAACCAAACTTGCTTTGTAAACTTTTATTTTCCTTTTTTTTGTTTTTTTAGGTTGAAAGGATGTGTATTTCTATCGAATGCATATTTTATTGATTGTTTTTTCTGAATTTACGTAATAAAGTTAATTAAATAAATAAAAAAAAGAATTGATTTTAATTATTATGTATTTGCTTCAATTACAATAATTGCAATTGATCCAAGTGACCGTTTGACAGATTATTGGACTCAGTCGTGTTCTTTTTTTTTTAAATGAATATAAAACGAGTCTGATAAGATATTTTCGGAACTTAATGCGTTTGGGTCACGGTGAATTCACAGAATTTGGGTTTCTGAAGCTGCAGTATTACACCCACTTACTTGGCAGCAAGGCTAATTGAAATGGAATAATTGCTTCTGACTGGAAAGAAGATGGCACCCTGATGCATGGAGTCTTTTGAGAAAATGTATGCGAAAGGCAACAGTTCGGAGGTAGAGCACATGCTAGGCATGTAGAAGCACCCCCAGTTTCAATTCCTGGCACCCCCAGGGAGAGCTAGAAAAATGATACTGAAACCTTGAAGAGCTCCTGCCAGCCAGTGTAGACAGCACTGAGCTAGATAGATCAATGGTTTGACTCAGTATACTGCTGCATCTTATCTTTCTAGCTCTTGCTATTGCAGCTGGAAACTTAATTTTTGTGCACCATAAACCTGTCTTATGTGGGCTGAGACCGCAGAATCAGTTTTGTGATCATGGCCACTGATGTTTCATATTAGGTCTGTGTAACCTTCATAGGAATCTTAAAGCTGTGCTACGGGGACCTAAATAGATTTAATGGTCATTCCCTGTTTTTGGTGGGGTGTGGGGAGAGACACCCTGGAAACTATAAATGAGGCAAAAGATTGCTAATGAAAGCTGGAGCATCCTCATCAAGGTAGGGTGTAAAAGGTCTGATTTGGAGGAAGCCCCGCTTCTCATTGCCATATTTAGAACAAAACGCTATACTGTAGTTTTGAATTTTCACTTAAAGTGCTGTAACTTAAAGCTGCCGTTTGCCCTACCCTTCATAGCACAGGATAGGCTGCCATGTTAACCTATTTAAATCATGTCACCATCCCTGGTGTTGGATTGTTGTTTTAAGTCTGAAAGCACCATACCCTTCTAGTGTTTCCTATTTATGTGGAAGGTGCAAAAATGTCTGTTTTAGGACAGGGTTCTAAACCTGTTCACACAATAATACAGCACTTTCCAATTAGCTTTTCCTATTTTTTTAAAAATGTTTTATTTAAAGAATGCTTTGGTTAAAAAGTCAGCTTTGCCACTTTTAAGGACTGAGGCAGTTCAGTTGTGTGGTGATGTTTCTGGCATTTGGGGATGTTTACCTTTATGGGGACGTGGGTGGCGCTGTGGTCTAAACCACAGAGCCTAGGGCTTGCCGATCAGAAGATCGGCGGTTCGAATCCCCGTGACAGGATGAGCTCCTGTCGCTCGGTCCCTGCTCCTGCCAACCTAGCAGTTCAAAAGCACGTCAAAGTGCAAGTAGATAAATAGGTACCGCTCCAGCGGGAAGGTAAACAGCGTTTCCGTGCGCTGCTTTGGTTCGCCAGAAGCGGCTTATTCATGCTGGCCACATGACCCGGAAGCTGTATGCCGGCTCCCTTGGCCAATAAAGCGAGATGAGCGCCGCAACCCCAAAGTCATCCGCGACTGGACCTAATGGTCAGGGGTCCCTTTACCCTTTACCTGTATTGGAGGCTAGTAAGTTCTCTTCCTGACTTGGAAGTATGAAACCCATATGAATGGTATACTTGAGCCATGCTCAGAGTTTTCCTTTTCTTTTTTCTTTCCCTAAAAATTATTTTAAAAAATAAAACATGGTAGTAGCATTTATTGGAGTAATATTCTGGAAGCCTTGGACCTTAATCTTAATGTAGGCGTTGGGTGTGCACAATGCATTTGGTCAGAGGATCTCTCAGTATTACCAGTTTCTCAAAATAAACTCAAGATCTGATCATCAAATAAACTTTGGCACACATTTAAGCCCCGGTTTGAGCCTAGATTCATATATATATATATATATATATATATATATATATATATATATATATATATATATATATATATATATATGGTAGAACATTCATTTCTGCATAAGCTTAGAATATGCATGAAGAATGTCAATCCTGATATAAACCGATCTGCATCTTCCAGACTAATGAAGACCAGAACTTTGTGACGCGAATGCTCTGACATGGCTCAAAGTGCATTTAGAAACGCGTGTGTTGAGATTTGACATGCATCTTTAAATTAATAATGATATATTTGTGCAGATTGAATACACACACACATACACGTAGAAAAAGGGTTGGGATGGACTTAACGGTGAAGACATGTGAAAGTGATACATACATTGGAGACAGGCTGGTTCAACCATGCCTACTTTAGAAGCTATTACCTTGTTACAATGAATGCTTTCCCTTTTATAATTAAATGCTGTATGCAAAAAGGGCAGGTTTTTACTGGATTGGATTGTGCTACATGTTATATGTAAATACATCTTTTTTAAATTGGAAATGTTCATCTTTTAAAAACCCATTCTGCTTCTTCATTTGAAGCAGCCATGCCTGTTTTGCTTTTGCTTTTTGGTATGGCAAACCAGGGCTTCAGTATGGCCTCATTACAGGTTTCCTCTCAAAGAGGCGAGCTCTCCAGAACAGAGCTGAGATAGCATCCTGGGCAAGCATTTAAACTTTAGACTTATAAGCCATATTGCAGCAAATTATCGTAACCGGACAATCAGAGCGCATTTACTGAAAAGTCTGTCATGGTGCATGAATCACACTCTGCTTTTGTGTGAAGAGAGCTTTGCTCATGGTTTTCCAGTGTCTCTCATCCTTACATTCTCATTTCATCCATCACTTTGAACACACACAATGCTATAACGTTTAGAGAACCGTTCCTTTTTTCTGCATTTCCCCCTCCATTCTTCCTATAACAGATCAGGAAGCAGAGCCACTTTTGTTAAAAGCACATCCCTCTTCTTCAATTAGGTTGTGGTCAAAACCAGGCTTGTGCATACAGGTGGCATGTTTCCTTTAAAACATTATTGTGACAAATCCCCAAAACTCTGATTTATTTTTGCTTTTCCAGCATTGGGGGACTTTAAAGAGCAATTTGTGGTCACTGAGTGTAGATGCATGGCAAGCAGCATATTTCAAAATTCTGCTAAAAACGTGGGTGCGTTTGCCACCTGAAACAAGCACAAAAAAAATCAATCCACAAAAGTTAAAGCTGTGAATCAAACAGGAAATATTAAGCCTGTGTTTCTGTATAGATATTAGTGATACTTTCATGAGTTATGTTTGGTTAGATGTGTTGGCATCCATCTGACTCGGGAGACAGTGGAGGAATGTGCCATTGGGGGTGAAGTCAAACTGTTGGAAGGTTGCAGCACCTGCTGTGACTATATGGGAGAGACATGTTATGTTGCAGCTGGAGCAGATAAATGTCCAGTGATGAGCTGCTTAATTTCCAACACTTCCAGGATGCAAGCCAAGCAGTATGGTATATGCAAGCACTGCTGTCTTATAGAGGGCTTAATTTTTTGGGGTGTGGGGTGGGTGGGGAGGGAAATTGTATTAAGTAAGATTGGAGGAAAGTAGTTAGGCCCTTTTACAGGAAGACACTTGCACTGCATTACCTTTGCTTTTAAATGGTAAAAAGGTATATTGAATTAGTTTTTTTTTTTAAAAAAATCATACTTGCACACCTGATATTTTGCATTACAGAAAGATGCACCAAAGGTGAAATTGCATTTTAAAAGAATATGATGTGGTTTACTATTTTCTTAATATGGGTTTCCGAGTCTTTCTTTGTCCAAGGATCAAATAGATAACGCTTTGTGCTTTTGAAAAGAATATTTTGAGGTCTAATGCATACCCTCCAACATTTCTCCCACGAAAATAGGGACGTCCCATTCCATAATGATAATTTTACTATTTATACCCCACACATCTTACTGGGTTGCCCCAGCCACTCTGGACAGTTTCCAACATATATAAAAACATAATAAAACATTAAACATAAAAACCCTTCTCTATACAGGATTGCCTTCAGATGGCTCAGGGGTTGAATTAACTCCATACCCTCCAGCATTTCTCCAACGAAAATAGGGACATCTTAAGGGAAAGTGGGACATTCTGGGATCAAATCAGAAACCGGGACAGCTTCTTTAAATTAGGGATGTCCCTGGAAAATAGGGACACTTGGAGGGTCCGCTAATTGTAAGAATGAAGGACAATTACCGGTACTAGCACTGAGTTTTCTGAGTTTTTATTGTTGTTGTTGTAAAGCAGCATGTATTAGTCATCTATTTTCGTTTTGCAGAAGTTCTCTCTTATAGTAGCAGAGGTTAAGGGGTGGGCAGTAGGAGAGAGAGCAGACAGTGAGTGGAAGCTAGTGCTTAGTGAGACTTTACAGTGCAGATGCTGGAATTGGGCCATTGGAAACAGAACCACAGGGTCAGAGTGAAGCCTTGCTTGCTGCATCCAAAGAATGGCTTCTCAGGGTAAGTTAGGAAAGAGTTGTATACAGAGTTTGAAATTATTGCAGCAATCCTTAAAGCAGGTCTTTCCTTTATATCCCAGCATGCTGTATTTTGTGTTTGTGCTTTCCTGTGCACAGGAGGACTATTTTTTATATTTAAAAAAAAAAGATCTGGCAGCTGGTTAATGGCAATGTTTGTAATGGCAAATCTGTGCTACTTACTGGTCTCTGAAATAAGTAATATCCACCAGATTCTATGAAGCTATCATCCGGAAGACTCTCGATGGTGGACCTTTTTTCAAGCCTAATTGCTAGAGAAGGGAGAACTTGGGGTTGGGGTGGGGATCACAACACATGAGGGGGTGGAGAGTTAACTCTTCCCACCTCATATACTGCAACTTCCTTCCAAAAATCACCTGTTGGGGAGGCAGTCTTTGTGGAGATGCAGCTGAATGGGGAAGGATTCATCCATCTCTCCCCATATGCTGAGATTTCCATTGTCTGAGATCATCTTCCTTTGGAAATTAGGTATAGATCTTGGATGTCTGTGCCTCTGTGTATGTGAGAGAGAGAGAGAAAGAGAGAGAGAGAGGGAGAGAGAGAAAGAAAGAGACAGAGAATGAATGAATGGTTGTGTTTTTGTATGAATGGGGTGTGTGTGTGTGTGTGTGTGTGTGAGAGAGAGAGAGAGAGAGAGAGAGAGAGAGAGAGAATGTGGCACCACCTGTATTTTGCATTGCCCTTACCCTGAAATGTTAGCACACGGCCCACAGTGCTTTGTAAGAAAATAATAATAATTCTCATCCCTGACAAATAGGTAGTTTGTGCTTTATTGAAGACACTGGTAGAAAGTTTCACCACCACATAGGAAAAAAGTATTTCTGCAAACATATGAAACATGCTGTTTAGAAACAAAAGTTTGTATGTATGCATTTCCCCTTGTAATGTATGAAAAAATACTCATGTGTGGGTTTGGTTTATTCCCTTTAGTAGTTAAAAAGAATATCTTGCCATTAGGATCAAGCCAAACTGAAGGGATAAATAAGATGCCACCTGAGGCATAAATGGCCTTGGTTGCAAGAATGCCAGTCGCCACCTGTGGCTGGTGCACAAACCACGCCCTTCCTGGGTAGGGAGAGTTTGTCCACAGTTGCACTGGCAACGTCCCATGTGGATTACTTTGAGATTTTTTCTAATGCAAGAGGCAAAGAAACATTATAACATAAGTAAATAGAATGATATAACTGGCTATGTTTCACTTGCAGAATGGAAAATAGTAAGAGGAGGTCTGCTACATCATATAAGGGAGGTCTGCTACATATAAGGGAGCAAAAATAAAATCTCTGTTGCGCCAAAGGACAGGACTACATCTAAGGGACTTAAATCACAGAAAGGTAGATTTTGGTGGCATAGTAGCAGAAATGTTTTCATTTCCCCCATATTTCTGCGAAACAGCTTAAAGTGCACAGGCAGGCATGGCACAGGCTGAACAAACTAACCTCCACCCTTTCTAGAAACAGGAGTCTGTGCTGTAGAATTTTTTAATTTGCTTGTTTTCCTCTAAGGAACATGTTTTAATTTTCATAAAGCTGACTCGGTCAAAGTTAACTTTGGCAACAGTACGTGTTTGAACAGGATGTGGAACAGGGACTGAGGAATCTCAAAGAAAGATTCCTAAACATCTGAATGTTAATTCACAGCTATGGGATGTGCTAATGACATGTTAATCCACTCGCTAAATATCATGTGTGTATTCAGGGTTTTATTTTGTTTCTTTCTTTTTTGTACCAGCTGATGCTGTGGCCACATTCACACTATACATTTAAAGCACCATGATACCACTTTAAGAGTTGGCTTCTCCTGAACATTTCTGGAAGCTATAGTCCAGGCTTCCTCAACCTCGGCCCTCCAGATGTTTTTGGCCTACAACTCCCATGATCCCTAGCTAGCAGGACCAGTGGTCAGGGATGATGGGAATTGTAGTCTCAAGACATCTGGAGGGTCGAGGTCATGGAAGCCTGCTATAGTCTGTTAAGTGTGCTAAGAGGAGTTAGGAAATGCTTGTTCCCCTTTAAAGGGTAAAGGGACCCCTGACCGTTAGGTCCAGTCGCAGACGACTCTGGGGTTGTGCCGCTCATCTCGTTTTATTGGCCGAGGGAGCCGGCGTGCAGCTTCTGGGTCATGTGGCCAGCATGACTAAGCCGCTTCTGGCAAACCAGAGCAGCGCACAGAAACACCGTTTACCTTCCCGCTGGAGCGGTACCTATTTATCTACTTGCACTTTGACGTGCTTTTGAACTGCTAGGTGGGTAGGAGCAGGGACCGAGCAACGGGAGCTCACCTTGTCGTGGGGATTCAAACTGCTGACCTGATTGGCAAGCCCTAGACTCTGTGGTTTAGACCATAGCGCCACTCGCATCCCTTGTTCCCCTTACACAGCCACAATTTCCACAGTTCCCTGGGAAGAAGTATTGATTGTTAAACCACTATGGGATAGTCCGGGCAGTTTGCAGCAAATTGTATTCAGAGTCTTACTGCCTCTAACAATGCTTTGCACCACAGATTTGTGTAATGGCATTATGATATTGGCAGTTTTAATTTTTACCGCATTCCTAATGAGTCTTAAGATGGGATTAGCCTTCTTCACAGCTGACATGCATCTTCATTGACTTATCCACTATAATCCCAGACACCGTCAGTTGGGAACCCATTAGTGGTATCTTTGAAATTAGGGTGGGTTGGGTTTTTTTTCTTTTTTGCCCCAAAGTGCATTAGTTTACACTTGCTTCTAGCACCTCACAATCCATTTTGTTTTAACCACAATTTGGTGCCATCGGCCAACTTGTTTATCTCATCTACCTCACTGCTCACCTCTAACTCTAAACCATTTATGAAACACAGTGTGGTATTAAGCCCTGTGTTGCGCTGCAAGAAGCACTGTATTATGGAGCATAAAAACAAACCCATAAAATTTGCACTTGTGATACAGTACCTGTGGCACTAATAGCAATTGCTTCACAGCACTGTGGTATAACTGTTCCTTTAAATCAGCGCTGATGCCTGGAACTCGTATGTGAGGGATATTGGCCCCTTGTCCTCTGCCAATCTCTTTTGTTGTCTCATCTTTCCTTCCCAGCTTCCATTGGGCTCCCTTCACCGTATCTGTTACTGTAGACAGGACTGGTGCTAGGGTTTCTTGTGCCCTAGGCAGACCACCTCCTGGCGCCCCCCGCCCCCGCCAAAGCCTGCTTTAGCGGGAGGTGGGGGTGGTGGAGAGGCAAGCAGCAGTTTCTCCGCTGTAGCGGAGAAGCTGCTGCTCGCCCCCCCACCCCCGCCAAAGCCTGGCCAGCGCCCCCTCCATTTTGGCGCCCTAGGCAATTGCCTAGTTCACCGTAATGGATGCGCCAGCCCTGACCGTAGATCATAGGAGCCAACTCCAGGGGGCTGTGGGTGCTTGGGCACCCACAATAATGTAATTGTGGGGGCAGGCATCCACAAAGTCAATGAAAAAAGCCAGAAGATGACAGCGGAGCTGCATCTGAGAGAGAAGCAGTTCAGCCACTTTCTGTGGGGTGTGGCTCCTCCCCACGAAAAAGGGGGCCTCACTGGCTGTGGATAGGAGGAAGAGGAGTCACTGCCGCCGCAACGTGGATGTGTGACGTCGTGTGCACATGCCTGTACATAGTGTGTGACATCACACGTCCGTGTTGCAGTGGCGGGCACCCACAATCCTGATGGTGAGATGGTGCCCCTGCCATAGATGCTATGTTTCATAAATTGCAATGCAGAACCATGGGATTCTCCCTCCCCCTGCCAAACCCCTCTGTTGTATTCCCAATTCTTGCTCCCCGAAAGATTGGTAGATAAAACAATTAGTAAAAATAGTGTGGATAGCCCTTTAACAACTGCGCATCTCCTTTTAAATCACATCAGTTCTTTAAAGGATCAGTAAATGAGAAACTGCAGTGACTGAACTAACAGGGGAGAGTCTGCTGCAGGTAACTTGCGGTAAAGGAACAGAGAGCTAGCAGAGAAAGTGGAATGTTACTTGCCCTAAGGGAGTTACAAATTGCATGGGTAGTGTAAAGTAATGAATAAAAACAATTGCAAGTTTGCATCACTTGTTCCATAAGATTATGAGTTTGTACTCCCTATCAACTTCTTTTGGCACAAGCTATCTTCCAAGGAAATCTTAAACTTCAGCAAGCTTGATTTAAATAGAAATTAATAACTATTTATTTTGCAAGTGGTGTAACATCTAATGCTTCCAGATGTTTGAGTTTCAGTTAATACTTGTCCAAGCATGACACCCTGAAGACTAACAGAACCACCCAAACACTCATCAAATACTGAATCAATACGGGATGTTAGGTTATGTTTTAAAATGTGTGGCTTATTATACAATTGTTGCTGACTTTGTGTGTTAATCTCTGTTTTGATACGGTTTATTGTTTTATAGGATTATTCTGCTGCTGTTGATGTATGATTTTTGGGAATTGTGGTTTTGAATGTGTTTTTAATTGATTCATAGAATCATAGAATTGTAGAGTTGGAAGGGATCCTGAGGGTCATCTAGTCCAACCCCCTGCAATGCAGGAATCTCAACTAAGCATCCAGTACAGATGGCCTGCTTAAAAACCTCCATGAAAGGAGACTCTGCCACCTTCTGAGGGAGTCTATTTCACTGTCAGAAAGCTCTTACCATCCAACAGTTCTTCCTGGTGTTTAGTCAGAATCTCCTTTCTTGTACTGTAACTTGTATCCAGTGCTTTTTTTCTTCCTAAAATTTTTTTTTTGCGCGGTACTCTCATTTTCCTACTCATATTGAAATACTGCCCCTCAATGAAGCCAAACTTAGATTCACACAATGTTTAGGGGTATGCGTACCCCTGCGTCCCCCAAGAAAAACGCACTGCTTGTATCCATTGGTTTGAGTCCATCTTCCATGTGGCATCCCTTGACATACTTGAAGATGGCTATAATTATCTCCTCTCAGTCTCCTCTTTTCCAGGCTAAACATACCCAGTTCCCTCAATTGTTCCTCATAAGGCTTGGTTTCCAGATCTTTTATCATCTTGGTCGCCCTCCTCTGTACACATTCCAGCTTGTTGATATCCTTAAATTGTGGCGCCCAGAACTGGACACAGTACTCAAAAAGTAGAATAGAGCGGTGTGATCTGGATGCTATATTTCTGTTGATGCAACCTAGAATAGCATTAGCTTTTTGTTGTTGTTGTTGCTGCTGCTGCATCACACTGGTCTACTAAGATCCCTAGACCCTTTTCACACATTGCCCAGAGAACTTTAGTTACTGCTAAATGTCATAACTAAAAAATGATGGGTGTTAGTATGTGTGCATTAATAAAGCAGATGTCCAACAAATTGATTTACCTTATGGCTGTTTTTGTTATTCCGTGGCAGTTGGGAGTGTCAATTTATTTATTTATAATTTCATAGCAATTTATCATGAACATATGTACACAAACTAACCACATAACCATACAAACAATAACAGAACTATACCAGAAGCATATCCAGTGTTAAAAAGCAAAATTAATAACAGTGATGCAGTTACATGTAGCCAAGATTATAAAATGAGTCTATATAGCCCGTCTACAACAAGGAATGAGTCATGGGAGGAATGAGTCAGAGGACCCTAACCAAAGGCCTTCTACCTCCTCTATTCAGTCGTACCTTGGATCATGAACGCCTTAGTACTCAGACGTTTTGGCTCCTGAACACCACAAACCCGGAAGTGATTGTTCTGGTTCGTAAACGTTATTTGGCACCCAAACGTCTGACGGGGCTTCCGATTGGCTGCAGGAGTTTCCTGCAGCCAATCGGAAGCCGCGCTTTGGTTTCTGAACGTTTTGGAAGTCGAACAGAAAGGATTCCGTTCAACTTCCAAGGTACGACTGTATCTGCCGGCCCATTGGCCTATATTTATG
Organism: Lacerta agilis; assembly: GCF_009819535.1. Lineage (NCBI taxonomy): Eukaryota > Metazoa > Chordata > Lepidosauria > Squamata > Lacertidae > Lacerta > Lacerta agilis. The sequence continues at coordinate 93,531,152 of NC_046313.1, read as the reverse complement.
CACCAGTGAGAGCTAACAGAATGTTCATTGACTGGCCTATCAAAACTTGACTTTGGGGGATTTCCCCACCTTGTATATACGTAAATTGACAAGGACTTACCTGTGCCTTGCCCATGATCTTACAAAGACTTTTGCCCAGTGACTTTTCTGTAGAGGGGAAGTAAAGTGTCACATGCACTTAAATCAGGTTTCCTCAAACTCAGCCCTCCAGATGTTTTGAGACTACAATTCTCATCATCCCTGACCACTGGTCCTGCTAGCTAGGGATCATGGGAGTTGTAGGCCAAAAACATCTGGAGGGCTGAGTTTGAGGAAGCCTGACTCAAATAATTCAGTAGCACCCATTGTAGAAGTTAAAAATCTTTTGTCAGGATAATTTTTATCAAAATGCATTAGGACCTCAAGCTTTTTCTTAACATTTTTTTTGGAAAGCCACTCTTTTGGCTTATTTTGATGCTACCCCCTCCTCCTTTTTTTGTATTTCAGTGTAATGCATAATACTCTTTATCACACCACCACCAGAAGATGCCCCTAGGAATATCTGACGCAGGCATAAATATCTCACCAGGGTTGGGCGTTCCTGGAGGCTTCCATTTCTTGGCATGCATGGAAACTCTCAAGTCATCAGGAGCTTCTACATGAAAAGCAGCACTGTACATCGAATTCCCTTCCACAGGCTGGGATCAGTGCCGGATTTACGTATAAGCTAAACAAGCTATAGCTTAGGGCCCCAGTCTCGTGGGGGCCCCCAAAAATGTTTAAAGGGCAAAAAAACTGGATGTACATTTCTAAAATACAGTGGTGCCCCGCTAGACGAAAATAATTCGTTCTACGAGTGTCTTCGTAGAGCGAATTTTTCGTCTAGCGAAGCGGCAATGGAGCGCGGAGGTTTTCGCGCCAAAAAAAAAAAAAAATCGTCTTGCGAGGCAGCCCCATAGACTTTTTCATCTTGCAGGGCAGCCTTCCGCTAGATGAATGCCTTTGTCTAGCGAGTTTTTCGTCTAGCGAGGCATTCGTCTAGCGGGGCACCACTGTATAGAATAAAAAAATAACCTCCCCCTACATATGGCAACAGTTTTTTGTGTTGTGTATGCTCTTACGATGTAAGTAACGGGCCCCCAATCATTTTAAGTTAGAGCTTAATAAATATTTCACTATTAATATACTTCTTCTTAATTGTATTTCACTATTAATTGTATTTCAGTTCAAAAATTACTTTGATAAAATACATATTTTGTTACATGTAAATGGCTTTAGATACCTATTAGGTCCATAAATTACCATGTAGCATATATTCAACACAAAAAACAGCGACAATTTGTTGTTGACAAAGGACAGCTGGACATATAAAGGGCCCCATTACCTTCAGTAGTTTAGGGCAGTGTTTTTCAACCTTTTTTGGGCAAAGGCACACTTGTTTCATGAAAAAAATCACGAGGCACACCACCATTAGAAAATGTTAAAAAAATTAACTCTGTGCCTATATTGACTATATATAAAGTAATTAACTTGAATTTTTCAATTTTTCCCACGGCACACCAGGCAACATCTCGTGGCACACTAGTGTGCCACGGAACAGTGGTTGAAAAACACTGGTTTAGGGCCTCATTAAACCTTAATCTGGCCCTGGCTGAGATGCAAGCAATTGGGGGGGGAACCCTAGCCTTCACATATTAAGATGATTTTTTTTGTTTTGTTTTAGAGCAAATTCTTTAGTTGCAGTATAAATCAAGTGTACGGTATATTTCCTCTTCCTTCGTCCGACTTTTGTTTTTCAAGATTTTATTGCCTGCTAAAAATACTCTTATTATCATTCTTGTATAATTCAAACTAGGTACATGATATGCTAGCGGGACAGAACAGCCGCTAGCAAGATGCAAAGAAGCTTTTCCTTTCTCCTCCTCCTCCTCCTCCTCCTCCTAAGGTCAGGTTCGCAAGTCACAGCTGCCCTTTTGGCGATTTACGTAGCAGCTAACGCAAATTCGCCACGGCTCTGGCAATGCTATATAAGGGGGAACAATTTCTCCAGTGTTTAGGGCACAAAAAGGCTTTTCATCATTGCCATATGTGAATTGTTCCAACTATGCCTCTCTTTTTAAAAACAGCTAAAGAAGTAAAAACAATTCAGTGTAGACTGTTACACTCCTCCCCGGAGGGAAGCAGGAGAAGGCTCATTGAAATCCATCATTTTCACACACACACACACCCCTTTGGAAACCAAGTGATAAAAAGCATATTTAGAGCTGATCCATCATGTGGCTGCAGTAGTAACGCAGGTTTTGCAACTTAACTAAACCGGTTGAACTAGCACTATTGTGGATAGCGTTGGCTGAAAGGCTGTGCTGGTTCCTTCGTCGTGGGAAAAGGGGAGGTGGTGGGAAGCCTAGAGGGCATCATTTGTGCTTATGCGGATGCTGCTTTCAGACTTCCGTCTAATGTTGTTGCAAATATCCAAATGATGTGTCGTAAGCGCTCCGAGTTAGGTAAGCTATGAGGCTCCCACTTGTAAGGGAATCTGTAGCCCTCCAGAAGCTGCGGAATCACAACTCCCATCATTCCTCATCACTGTGCTGGGGATGATGGGAGCAGGGCCGTTTTAAGCATATCCGGTGCTGTGGTGCAAAGATCTCTCTGGCGCTCCACCCCCCCCATTTCCCAGAGTTGTCAACCTTTTCCCAAGCTTCTGCAGGGATCGCTCTCCTCCCGCGGAGGCTTGCACGCCTGCCAGCCATATAGTTGGTGGGGCGCAGCTTCCATCCTAAGCCTCTGCAGGGATCGCTCTGCTCCAGTGGAGATTTGGGAGGCAAGCTGCACGCCCGCCAGCCATATGGTTGGCGGGGCGCAGCTGGCGGGCATGCAGGGAAAGGGGAGGCCACCGGCAAAGCCGCGCAGCTCCCCCACTCGCTGGGGCGCCCCTGAGAGGCCGGCGCCCTGGCTCAACAAACCACTAAACCCAATGGGAAAGACGGCTCTGGATGGGAGTTAGGAGTCCAATAATGTCTGTGGAGGGAGCACAATTTCCTCACCACTGCTTTAAAGATTAGATTGCCACAGTAGCCCCTTTCCTCCACCCCCAGCTCTGAAGGGTGTCCCCAAACTGCACTTTGAGGCTAGAAAGAGATTTCCAACTATCAAAGTGTTTTGTTACAGCCCTCTCCGTTCATTTACAGTAATGAAGGAGGCAATACCATAATTCCTTTAAAACAAAAACAAAAACTGGCCAGGCACTGGACTGCCAGTTGATGCTGTTCAATGATCCAGTCTGATTAGATATCCGCTGATTTCATATGAACCAAGAGCCCTTATTTTCGTGTAAAATAATTTTTGGTGCATGCAGAGCAAAAGTATCTGATAGCCCTGTGCAGTGCTTCTTATGGCCCTCTACCAAAATAGCAAGGAACAGACCCTTCTTGAAAATAAACAGAAAGAAACGGTAGGGTATACAAACCAGTTCATTTCAGTGGAAATGCCCAGTTCATTTCAGTGGAAATTTCAGTAGCCTTTGCTATGTATGCCCAATGAAAATGGCCCGTTGTGTTTCAGATAACAGGGCAAACACCCAGTGCTTTAAATAATAATACAGTGGACGCTCGGGTTGTGAACGTGATCTGTGCGGGAGGCGCATTCGCAACCTGCGCCACTGTGTCTGCACACACGCGAGATGCAATTCGGCACTTCTGCGCATGCGCAAAGTGCGATTTAGTGGTTCTGCACATGCACAGAAACCCAGAAGTAACCCGTTCCGTTACTTCCAGGTTCGGCGTGGTGCGCAACCCGAAATTGCGCAACCTGAAGTGGCCGTAACCCGAGGTATGACTGTAATAATAATAATGTTTAGGGGTACTCTCATTTTCCTACTCATATTGAAATATTGCCCCTCGATGAGGCCAAACTTAGATTCACAAAATGTTTAGGGGTATGCGTACCCCTGCGTACCTCCAGGAGAAAAAGCATTAAGTGCACCCAGGATCAGACTTTTCAACCTTGTTTTAACTTAAAGCTGCAGGGAACTTTGATTCTGGACCAAATCTGTGGCACTGGGGAGAAAGGCATTTTCTAACCCTTTCCTGAATGAAATTGCCTTCTGGGAAAGCTGTCAGGGGGTAAATGAGGATCATGATGCCAGTACCTGACTTGTTTTGCCTAACTGCGACTTGCCACAGTTTCAGAGAAGCAGTTTCCATTTGTACCCACTTCCCTGTTTGCAGTGTCCTTACACAGTTGGGCATACTCCCCACACAGTACAGGCTCTCTGTAACTGATTTAGTGTGGTGTGGACTTTCATGTTTTTGTCGGCTGTGCGCATCGTGCTGAGGATGGGTTTGTGTGTGCGTGTATTGATACAGATATACTCTATAGATACTTGGTTGGAAATGCAGTGGAAGATAAAACAAACGACACATTTCTTAAAAAAGCTAAAGATAACAGCAATCCAAAAATGTATTCTAACAGTAATAGTAATAAATGCATGATGTAACCGTTTGCTGAAAACATCAAAGTAGGAATGAAAGAGAATGGCTGTAAAAAAAAACCAATGGATGCTAATTGCTTTGAAGAGAACAGTACCACTCTCAATGAGTCAATATAATCTCTGCAACAGAATGTGAAAAGTTCTAATTTTGGGTGGGCCTCTGAGGCTTTAAGGCCCTTGAAGGTACTCCAAGACAAATCTATACATTCTTTCCTGGTGCTCTTTCCAGTATTGGTACACTGGCTCCCTTGGTTAGTAAAGCAAGATGAGCGCCGCAACCCCAGAGTCGGACATGACTGGACCTAATGGTCAGGGGTCCCTTTTTGTTGTTGTTGTTCAGTCGTTCAGTCGTGTCCGACTCTTCGTGACCCCATGGACCAGAGCACGCCAGGCACCCCTATCCTATTTGGCAGTTTGGCCAAACTCATGCCAGTCGCTTCGAGAACACTCCTCTAAATTGCCTAAATTGGCAATATAGAATATAAACAGTGACATATAAAATGGTGTTAAACTTCTGGCTAAAAAAAGCTTTTTTTAGTGCATCTTGCTGTTCTGTTCAGGTAGCCTTTGAAGAAATGGACAATCACTCTTGGAAAAGGACTTCCTCCCTCCCTAGCAGTGACATTAGGCTTTTCTGAATGGTGCGTAAAAACTATGGGGAGGAAGCTTGCTTTAAAAAAGGCATTTGAAGCAGAGATTGTATGATGTATCCCTTCAGATGGAATGAGCGACCACATCGGTTTATGAAACAGCACCATTGTTTGAGAATTTCCTTTGCATTAAAAAAAAAAAGATAACCGTGTTATTTTAAAGACTTGCATAAATTAAAAGACAGGGTGGCCCTTACTAAAGCTCATTTAATTCTGATGCATTCAGTTGTTTTAGCAAGGGATGTTCAAGAGTATGCTATACTTTGAATGTACCTGTCCTTGTGGTTTAAACCGAGATATATAAAGAATACGATACTATAATATTTACAATAAGTCATCGAGAGAGCAATACTGGGTTTGTACTGTTTGTACTGGGTGAATTTTCTATTTGCAATAACCGATTAAAAGAGATAGTACTTGAGAGGATGCTGCCTGGCCAGGCAGATTCAGAAGTTTGTTTTATTCACTCAGGCTTTATTCAGGTTTGCATACATTCATTCAGCTTCTTCCCATTTTATTTTAACATTGCATTTTAATATTTGTTAAAAGACGAACACTCTTTCCTTTTAAAAAGTGGCAGGCTGTGATCTGCCAGGGAAATACTGCATTTTAAGCTTACTTTATGTTGTAGTTTATGTGGGTCTGAGTTAACTTCTGTTGATGCTACCCTGTGTTACTTTCATCCTGTTAGTCAAGTCCCTTGTAATAAGGCTGTTTTACAACCAGATTCTTCTCCGTCTTCCTCCAGCCATGACAACACTTCTCCCCCACACCAGCAAATTTAGTGTCACAGACACTAAAATACACAAAGATAATTTGGGCTTGGCAACAGGATTATATTGTACAGAATTCTGTTTGATTATAAGGAAGTCATTTATTTTATATACAGTTCTTTGAAATTCGGCAGCCCCACCTACTGAGGAAGGTTGGCTACTTCCTTGGCCTAGAGAAGTCAAAGAATAGACTTCTCCCACTTTGCCAAAACCCTCCAGAGTATGGACTGGGGATACAAATAATTATTAATGTTTGCAAGAACACTCAAGATTCATTAACCAACAATCAAGGGTAGGCTATAGCTTAATATAGCATTTCCACAAAATGCAGTGAGATCTGCATCCATGTCGCAATAATTGGGTTACCATAAATTAAACTGGGTTCTTAAAGCACTGCTGGCAGGAACTGTGAGAGCAAAACCCCAGTGTCTTGTGTGAAAATTGTGCCAGTATCTATTTGGTCTTGCTACACTGAAGCACAGGTGAATGCAGTAAAATGCTGACATGTGTTTTTCAGACGCTATCTCTCTTTCACCCATATTGCTAAAGATTTTTAAGAAGTCCTGAGTAGTGAATGCCTAGGTGCTTCACACCTGGTGTGTCACTGTATGGTCTGGAGACTGACATCTTTGGGTCTCTTTCTTTATGGTGAGATGATAGATAGATAGATAGATAGATAGATCTCTCTCTCACACACACCATAAAGAATATGGTGAGATACACACACACACACACACACACACACCACAGAAAGGTAAAGGGACCCCTGACCGTTAGGTCCAGTTGCGGACGGCTCTCGGGTTGTGGTGCTCATCTCGCTTTATTGGCCGAGGGAGCTAGCGTACAGCTTCCGGGTCATGTGGCCAGCATGATAAAGCTGCTTCTGGGAAACCAGAGCAGCGCACGGAAACACCGTTTACCTTCCCGCCGGAGCGGTACCTATTTATCTACTTACACTTTGACGTGCTTTCGAACTGCTAGGTTGGCAGGAGCAGGGACCGAGCAACGGGAGCTCATCCTATCGCGGGGATTCGAACCGCCGACCTTCTGATCGGCAAGCCCTAGGCTCAGTGGTTTAACCCACAGCGCCACCCGTGTCCCTAATATATCACCATAAAGAGACCCAAAGATATCAGTCATCCAGATCATATGGTGCTATATATTGTGCAGTAGCTCAGGAGAACAAAACAAACAGCTGAAATAGTGTCCTGTATTTAGCCAGGTGCCTTCTCGCTTCTACAAGTTCCTTTGCTTTCTCTCCCCAAGCCAACATCTCCCTCCACTGGTATAATAAAGTGCTCTCTCTCTCTCTCTCTCTCTCTCTCTCTCTCTCTCTCTCTCATATTATTCAGGTAGGTGCTGGATTAAACAGGTCTGCTAATGCAGAGACACCAGGGCACAATTTCAGCACTGAGCTCTGTTTGGATTGGAGTTGCCAAGGCTTATATCAAGAGCCACCCCTAGTGACACATCAGTGCCAGGACTTGGTTTGACTTTGACTCTTCTCCAAGGGCTTTGCAGAGCACCTTAAACAGGAAGGGGGGGAAGATGGAAGCTCTTAGAATCCCGATGTTCATTCCTTGCTCCTTTCAAAGCCGCTATCTGTAAGTGACACTTCATTTGAGGGGGGCAAAGAGCTCTCTGTTTTAACATGGTGATAAGTTATATATATATATATATATGAACATACACATAAAAAAGACCATGATGAGAGATTAAACCTACTGTGCTGCTTCAGCTTCTTGCTATCTAAAAGGCACAGCAGCAGTGTCTGCCTGAGCAAGATAATGATAATAACTTAAAATGTGGAGCACAGATAAGTGATATATCTTTTTTTCGTGGCTTTCTTGTTGTTAAAGTAATACGAATTTACAGCCCAGACAAAACACTGAATTTGAAACACATTGTGGACTTTCTGATGTCAAATGCATCTCCTTTAGGAGTTGTGTGAATATATATTTTCTGGATGAGGAAGACTGCAGAATAATAGAGTTTAATTTTTTTATTTGAAATATTTTTAGCTGTTAAATCTTTTTTTCTTAAAAACACAATTGCAGTTGGCATTGCTTTGTTGCAGTTAACATATCTATCATCACTGGTGTAACAGACAAAAAGTAAAGCAGTGGCACATTTCATTATGAGGTTTGGAAGCAGAGGAGTCCCAGACTCTTAGGGTCTGATCTTTGGGGCTCTCTATCCAGTGCTGTTCTTGAACCACCTTCTGTAGTTCAAGAAATAAACTTCTGCATGGTAGCTCAATGTATGGGTATGGGGCTGTAAAAACAGTGGGGGAAACAGCAAAGTTGTTGGTGGATTGCTTACTAGTCAGTAGGAAAGTAATCTCCTACAGGTCTGGCTAGTAGGAATTTTTCAGCGGTTGCTTGTTGTGCACCTCTTGGTGAAACATATGCCACCAATCCCGAAAAGAGAATGAAGCATTCAAGCAAATCAGCCTGCAGCATTTTATTGAATTGCGACTCGGGCAAAAAACAAACCAAACCCACACCTCCAGAGTTTAATAATTATTTAGTGAGCATTCTTGGGTCATGAGGAAGGCTCTCATTAGAGTAGCAAAAGCTTTATTGCTTAGCAGCTTGTGGAGGTGTGTTTTAAAGGCAGGAAGGAGGGGAAATGGAAAAATACTAAATGCTTGCAATTGTTTAGCAGATGGTAGATATTTTTTTAAAATAAAAAAATAGCTTTAAACTTGATCACCATGGGAGCATTCGCAGGGTGTTGTGAGTGTGTGACTGTGCATGCACACATAAACACACTGGTTGGTTACGCAAACTGGATTCGTCACCAATGGTTCAACTGATACATTGGCACCCTGTTTGCAAAATTTAACAGTTCCAAAGTACAGGTGCACTTTCACTTATGCAAGATTAAATGTGCTGCCTTCAGCTGTACTTGAGGGTCAGTTTCAAAAAATTCTGCTGGAAACATACATTTGTGCCATGTGTAGATGGCAGAATTGAATCAGTAGCTCGTCTGGTTCTAGCTTGTGCTCCTTATAAATATTCGAGGAGTGAGGTTATTACCACTCTACACACATATAAATAAAGCTGTGAAAATGCTTTTTTATAAAATGTTTTGAAAAAATACATTGAATTTGGCATAGCGCACTATCGCCATCTAGTGTCACATTTGTATAACTGCACATTACAGCACATTTAAAACGTTTTATTTGCAGCTGTATAGCTGAGTCACAGGTCGCTCAACCGTTGCTCCTGTGTCCTTGATTCTAGCAGATCGAGATAATCATGTGACAGCAAAAACTGCAAAGGGGGGGGGGTTAGAATAAGTTTTATTATTTGATTTTTTAATGTAAACCTCTGGAATGTATTTTGTATAGTTAAGTTTTTACCTCTATCTTCAGTACATTTTTATTTTATTGCTAGTGGATGCAAATAAAGATTCTTCTGATTCTGATCAATGGTTCAAAGTTGGCTTGTCTTAAAACTTGGTAGAGTTTGTCTCAGGTCAATATTCTAGGATTGGATGACACACCAAGATGATGTGTCAGAGCAGAACCCTCCAGAGCAGATTTAGGGGGTGGAGAGGTGAGGAAAAGAAAAGAGCACTGTTGCACAAGCAGATCTCATTCTGTGCATGCAACAACTTAGAATCATAGAATTGTAGAATTGAAATGGTCAACTAGTCCAACCCCTGCAAAGCAAGATCACAGCCAAATGGGAGGTGACCATTCAACTCTCTAGTGAAGGAGAGTTTGCCACCTTCTGAGGTATTCTATTCCACTGTTGAACAGCTCTTACTGTCAGAAAGTTCTTCCTAATGTTTAGTTGGAGTCTCCTTTCATGTAATTTGAATCCATTGGCTTGGGTCCTACCCTCTGGTGCAGGAGGAGAGCACTGTCTTCCATGTGACAACCCTTTAGATATTTGAAGATGGCTAACATATCACTTCAGTCTGCTCTTCTCCATGCTAATCATACCCAACTCCCTCAACCGTTCTTCATAAGGCTTGGTTGGTTTCTAGACCCTTGATCATCTTGGTTGCCCTCCTCTGTACACGTTCTCGCTTTTCAATATCCTCCTTAAACTGTGGTGCCCAGAACTGAACACAGTAGTCCAGGTGTGATCTGACCAAGACAAAAGACAGTGAAATAAGCCTAGAATAACATTGGTTTTTAGTTTTTAATTTTTGCTGCGGCATCACACTGTTGATTCATACTAAGCTTGTTGAATTCTGTTCAAAGTTCTTTCAGTGTGAAACTATTCTCTCCAATTGGCATCTGTTAAAACTAGCATATGAAATGTACAAGTCCACGTGAATGCTCTTCTTATATCACACTTCATGACATGAAACAAAATTCAGCAAAAATTTCCTGCTGGAGATGACCTCTTCTTTGTCATAAGCAGCCTAGCAAGTGACTATTTACACATGAGCTCATTTTCATGTTTTGGGGAAACATATGGTTTGTAACATGCTAAAAATTATAATCATAATAAAAAGTATCACTACTAACGAGGGGTGGATCAGTCTTAAGTTCATCTCTTTCTGTATCAGTTTGTGATTTATTAATTTCTGTATCAGTTTGTGATTTATTTCTTTTTAAAAATTGAAAATTCATCAGCAGTTTAGTACAGATTTCTCTGAACACACACACACATTTTTGCATATAACTTTTCTTGATGTGCACATTTTTTGCAAGCAATATCCTCGAACATTTGTGCCATTTTCACTGTTACGTGCATTTTTATGCAGAGTTCTCACATATGGGTACATATCTTTGTACGCATTTTCTACTTGGAGAGTTGCGCAACACAAGCTGGAAGACCGTGAATACAGAAGGGATAGCTGTGTTTCATTTCACATAGTGTTTGGGTAGGTGAGGTTTGCATTTAAATCCTAAACAAAACAAAGTCCTCCTTCACCCCTAGTACCAACCACTCAAATGAGATGATGAAGGATGCAGACCTGTACATGCAGGGCACATCGTTTTGCTCTATCCTTTTCAAAAGAAACACCCTGTCCATCTCTTGCACATCAAAAATTTTTAAACTAAGAGAAGCCGCAAAACATCTGGATTCCTGGCCCTTAATCTCTAAAATGAAAGTCTTGTTATGCATGCCAGTCCTGCATGCTATATACTCAGGTCTGGGTCATTTTTGCCTTAAAGTCTAGCTGAGTGGAAATAACAGCTGAATTTCCTTGTTGCTGTCTCATTCTGCGGCACCTATTGCAATTCTGCGAAAACTTTATCCCTGCACGAAGGCTGAGGCTTGTGATTTTTTATCCTAACTGTTGAGGCTTTCCAGAGCATCTGGGTTATTCTATCAGGTGTTTTGGTCCTATATTCTGTGGGACACTTGCAGCACTGCAGCTATTATCAATAGTGCATGTATTTGCATGTCGAGGCTACCGTCCCAGCTCCCCCCAGTAATTCAGTCAGGACACGTTATTTTTGGTTTGGGTTTTTGGCATAATTTTGGCCACAACTTTATTTAAATACAGCCAATGTGAGTGGTTGCTTAGGCATTGGAATGCGACTACTGTCCCCCCAGCCATGGGACAGCTGACATTCGCTTTTGAGGGCGAAGTCAGAAAAGGGTAAACACCTAAGGAAGAAGCGGAGTCGGGCAACGACCCAGGCCTCTCCCCCAAATGCTCCCTAGGACTCCGCTTGGCCCAAGCCTCCCACCACTTGAGGTGGGTATGGACAAAAAGCAGAAAGAGTCCCTGGATTCTTTTAACAGAATACCCTTATTTGCAGGGGTAGGCCCATCCAATTTCCTACCCCTGCCCCACGCATTCAGAGGCAGGCACAGCCTAACCATACCTCTGAAGCGATACTAGGGGCAGGCACAGCCTATCCTGGCCCCTAGTGCAAGCAAATTTATAACCAATGCCTAACCGCCACACGAGCTACCCCAAGCTCGCCGCCAACCGCTCACAGCCCCAATCCGACCTTTAATCCCTCCGCAATATCCTCCAGCCAGATATCACTCCCGCGGGAAGAAAGGTGGACTCCATCAGTCCGGTAGAGCAAATCTGCCCGTGCATAAATCCTCGGGTGCCTGATAGGCACCCCACCCAATTCCAGGATCCTAGCTGACGCCACCGCATTGACGCGCTTCCTGGCCTTCTCAGTACCCAGCGGGCGGAAGCTGCCCCGCCATTCGCGCCTCTGGAGCCACTGGGACCAAAACAGCTTACCATCAGGCACCAGCGACCTCAGAACCCCCAGATCCCTATGGATTGTTGAGCGAAGAGTAAGGCAGTCCAAAACTGGCAAATCGTTCTCCCCCAAGTGCACCACAATGGCGTCAGGGCGGGCCTCCCCCTTCAGGCGGTGCTGGATTAAAGGTAACAGTTCACACCAGCGCATCCCCCGCCTAGCCATCCAGGAAACCTGCACATGTGGAGGGAAGCCAAGCCCAGCTCCGAAGCCAGATTCCTCTGCGCGAACTCCGGCCCAATGGACAATGCTGTGTCCCACAATCCAAATTCGGGTAACTGGCACACCTAGGGGGTCAAACAGAAAAATGTAAGTCCCAGAATTAACGCCGCCGCCTCACGTAGCCCCTGTAGGCATCCGACTTCCAGCGCCCCAAATTCTTAATGCGCTCTACAGACAAACCCCAATGTGCGGCGGTGGTCGCGGCCCCGATGCGGAAGGAATGGGGGGCAAATCCTGTTGCCGAAATGCCGCAGGCAAAGATTGCCTTGCGCATTACCCTAGAAAACTGCTGGCGCGTCAATGGCTGGCCGTCAGCATGAATCAGCAAGGGACCATCACCCGAAGGCCTGACGGCCAGAAACCTGGCCAAGTCCTTCACCGGACAAGGCCCTCCCTGCCCCGTGGCCGGCAAAGCCATGACCGTGCCCCTCCCCAGCTGGTCAGTTTTCGAGCTGCGAATCGTCAAGGTCACCTCCGAGGCAGATAGGCTGGCGTCCTGATAGAGCAAGCCCCTGGTAAGCCCGGGCGCGGATGTTTCCAAAAGCACTTCTCCAATTCGCAGCGCACCGAAAAAGGTCAAGGAGAAGGCCGCAGCGAAGAGCCGGGCCTCATACTTAGACCAGCAAATAGAACGCAATCTAGTGCGCATGCTGGTAAGCAGCTCAAGAGTGATAGGCCGCCTGGCGGCCACCTGTGGGGCACGTAGCCTACCCCAGCCTTCTAACGCTCTGCGAACCACAAATTTGGCGCAAGGGTCCGAATCAAAAATGGCCTTAGAGAAGAAGGAGATGGCGGCGGCCTGCAATTTAATAGTCCTAGCCGCTCTCCCCTGTTGGAAAAGGTGCGCCAGGTACTGTAGCACCTGGTCAGACGATGGGCGCAGCTCCACCCCCACAGCCACCGACTCCTGGTGAAAAGCCAGGAAGTCCCTCCAGGCTCTGTCATACGACCGAAGGGTGGAAGGGGAAACAGATGCCGCTACTCCCTGCCAAACTATGTGCTGCCAATGGTCCACAGGTATGCCGGGAAGGGTTCCGGGAGAAGCTGCGCGTCCGGGGCAAGCGACCTGAAGCGTTCCATCTGGAAACGGGACAGGGCGTCAGCTATCTCGTTAGTTACCCCTGGCACAAACCGTGCCGAAAATACGATATTGAACCTGAGACAGTGGAGCACGAAAGCCCTGAGGAGGGCCGATACCCTGGGCGAGCGCGAGGACTGCTTAGCCAGAATGGTCACAACCGCCTGGTTGTCGGACCAGAAGCACACGCGCCGGTCCCTGAAGTCCTCGACCCAAATATGCACAGCGACCGCTATGGGGAAAAACTCCAAAAAGGTTAGGTCACGCGTGACTGCCTCCCCCTGCCAGGCTGTAGGCCAAGGCTGCGCGCACCAGCGCCCATTCCAATAAAGGCCGAAGCCCAGGGACCCTGCTGCATCCGAATGCACCTGAAAGTCAGAGTGGAGATTCCGCACGTCCTGCCATAGGGACACCCCATTGAATTCCTCCAGGAATTGCAACCACACCTTCAAGTCCTCTTTCTCCTCCTTCGGCAGCCTGCGCCTATGGTGCGGGCTGCGCATTCCTGCCGTCAGCCTATACAAGCGTGAGCAGAACGGTCGGCCCGGAGCCACCACCCTGCATGCGAAATTAAGGTGCCCCAGCAATGACTGCAGCTGCCGAAGAGTCACCTTCTTCAGAGGAAGGAGGTCATGGATGACCCCCCGCAACGCGGCCAACTTTTCTTCCGGTAAGCGAGACGTTTGAGACACTGTATCCAATTGGATACCCAAATAGGTAAGGTGAGTCGAGGGGCCCTCTGTTTTGCCTGCAGCAAGAGGAACACCCAGTTCCTCCGTCAGCGCCTGAAAGGCCCCCATGAGCGTTAAACAGTCTCCTGACTCTCCCGATGACACCAGCAAAAAGTCATCGAGATAATGAGTGACCCCTGACAACCCTGTTTTGAAGCGGAGGGCCCAGTCCAGAAAAGTGCTAAAGCACTCAAAGGCCGCGCAAGCGACTGAACATCCCATCGGCATAGCCTTGTCGAAGTAATAAGCCCCATCAAAACGAAACCCCAGGAGCCAGAAGTCCTGCGGGTGAATGGGCAACAGCCGAAACGCAGACTCAATGTCGCATTTGGCCAACAAGGCCCCGGGGCCAAATTTCCTGATCAGCTTTATGGCAAAGTCCAGTGAAGCATACTTCACTGAGCACAGCTCCTGGGGAATTACGTCATTTACTGACGTGCCTCTGGGATGGGATAGATTATGTATGAGGCGAAACTCCCCCGGAGCCTTCTTGGGCACGATCCCCAGCGGGGAAAGGTGCAAGTTATGAAAGGGGGGGGCCTCAAAGGGGCCACCCATACGATGCAGCGCCAATTCCTTTTCAATCTTTCTTTTGGCCACCTCATGCATTTCGCGCACCGACTTTTGGTTGGGGGGGTTCCGAGCCACGGGCAACGCAGCAACCGGAACCCTAAAACCATGGAGAAAGCCCTCCCGCAGGTAGGCAGCTGCATCCGTGTTGGGGTAAAGATTCAACCAACGCAGGAGCGCCTGGACCTTAATTGGGGAGAAGGCCAGATCAGAAAGAACGCTACTTGCTGCCCCCGGCAACAGCGGGAGCGGGGGCGGGCTTGGCAGCCTGGGAGGCCCCCCCTCTCCCGCCCCGAAAGGGCCGTTTTCCACCAAAGCAGTTGGATGCGGGGTGATTCCCACCGCACTTGGAGCACCCATGCCAGAATTTGCATGTCTGGCGTTGACATGACCCCTTGTTAAAGTCCCAGCACGATGGCCGGCGGGACGCTCTTGGCGCCCCCGCCTTCTGCTTTGGTTGCTCCGCCGGAGACTTTTCAATGGACGGGGCTACGTGGGTGGTCCAGAGGTCCAGATCCCTACGGTCCCATCGTGCCGTGTGGATCCTGTTGGCCCTGCGCCTAAATTTCTCATCATACGTTATCGCCGCAGCCTCGCCCGCCATGGAAAAGGCCGAGCGGACTATGGACTGATAAACTATCAAGTGCAAAGCCCTCCGGGGATAAGCAGCTGCCACTACACCCGCAAATTCCTGAAAACAGTCCAGCCAGCGCTCGAAGGTCCTCTCGACCTTGGCCGTTCCTGAGCGCTTTCTGGACGTGGAATCTGCCCTAGCCGGACCATGTGACTCATCGGCCGGTGGGGCCAATCTGAAAATATCAACGTAACGGCCGTCCAAAATCCTAGCCCGCATTTTTGTGGAAAGGTGGCATCCCGGAACAATATCCCTGGCCTTCTTTGTGGACACCGTCACATCAGGCAGCAACCTCCCATTAAGGCAATCCTGAGTGGCGCCGTATCTGGCGCGATGCGAATTGGCCCTGCGCTGCCACGCCCATTTGGGCAAACCCGGCACCGATTCCCCAAAGCCCCAATAGAGGCTCAGGTGGGAGTCGGATTCGTCATCCGAGGTATCTGATGACGTACCTGATGAAGACGACGAGGTGTCCCCTTTACGCCGCTTGGCCCGCTTGCCAGCACGCCGCCCGCGTCGACGCTTGCCTCCCGAGGAAACTTTTGTGGGGACCGGCAGACTGTCCTCAGCCGAGGAGTCGGACGACGGGTCCTGCACCAATGCATCTGCGATAGACTGAGAAGAAACAACGGGTGAAATTGCCACACTGGAAGCAGGCGCCAGGACGGCCTCCGCCGCCCGGCCTACCCGCGGTGTGGTGGACCTCCCCCGCTTCCCCCTCCCTTTTTTGGCGGCCGGCGATGATGATGCGCGTGCCGCCGCGCGGGTCGCCGGGCGAGGTGTGACCGGCGCCTGTTGCGACGAGGTGCCCTCGCCCTCTTCGCTGGACCCTGTCGAAGCGGGGGGGGGGAGACCGCCGCCCGCCGCGAAGGTGTCGCCCTGCCCCGTCCGCGAGGGGCCGGGCGCTGCAGCAGGCCATCAAGGCCGGACGCCAGGCGGGCCAGAGCTTCAGGGTCGCCCGCCAGGCTAGCGACGAAGGACTCGACCCTTCCCGTCGTCCTGGCGGGGGCCTGGGAACGCAGCGATTGGGATGGACCCCTGATCACCCTCTTCGACGGAGTAGAGGTTGCCGGGCGAGCCGACTTCTTCTTTGGAGCCATCCCTGCCGTAAACAGAGAAATCACACGTAAAAGAAACAGGCACCCAATTCCGGGCCTCACTCCTGCCCGCCAAAGGCGCTGGATATTAACAATCAGTTGGGGGGGGCCAGAACCAGCCCTCTAAAATGGCCGCCGGCACAAAATGGCCACCCGAAGAGTCGGGCTTCCTTATTCTACTTCCACCGGACCCTAGGCCTCAGGCCCCGGCTGGGTGAGGGGGCCGGGTTGCCAAGGCCGCAGCCCTTGGGCCCGCCGGTGAGGAAGCACCTAGCGTTAGGGAAACCCCTACTGACCCCAGGGGTTTAAGCCCGCTAGGCCCTGGGCTGGAGGCTGCTAGGCCCCGACAAGTTGGGCCTACTAGGCCCGAGTCCTCAGGGGCTGCAGCCAATTCCAGCCAGCGAGCGGGTTGAGGATGAGCCGATCGACGGCCTGGAGGCCTCCCTGCGGGGGGGGGGGGCGGTGAAGCGCGAGGAGAGCGCGCCTGTAAGTCAGCGGCCTAGTCGGCGCTCCCCCACGCCACGAACGGCCGCTAGCGGGGAGTCCTGTGCTCGCCAGCAACGACTGTGCCCCCTTCCGCCTGGGCGGCTCCCGCCGAGGATGGCCGTGGGGCGCGAGGGAGGCTTTGGGAAACGGCCTGCACCGGCCGCTAGCAGCCCGTCCGGCCCCGGCGTCGCCGCGACGCAACGCGGGCCGGCGATTAGCCTCCGGGCAAGCGCGCCGGGGGAAAGCCGAGGGAGGCCCGAAACCCGGCGGCGGGGCCGGCGATGCGGCACCCGCGCACGGCCGGGGCGGCCCGGAAGACGCCCCGCGCTCAGCCGCTGCCGCTGCTGCGCGCCTCTCACACCGGAGAGAGTGGCGGAGCAGCGACGCGCCGGCACGGGTGCAAGCACGAGGGCGGGAGAAGCCCAGGAGGCCCGCAGCGCCGGGACAGAGGCCGGCAAGATGCCTCCCTCCTCGCCCACGCGCAGCGGCGGGCGGCCGAAAGGCAAGCCCCGAAGCCCGCTGCCGCCGCCGCAGCGCGCACCGCGGAGCGCCGGGGCCAAGGCAACGCCCGACGGGGCGAAAGCAAGCGGGCCGCGATCTGGCAAGGAGCGCGGGGGGGGGGAACGCTGAAGCGTTTCTCCCGAAGCGCGGGCCCCACAGCCGCGAGGCCTCGCGGGGCTCAAGCCGAACCTAAGGGCCGGCCCCCAGCGCCGCCGCTGGAGCCAGGGAAAGGTCGGGCAGCCTGCGAGAATCGCCAACCCCCACCCGAAGCTGGTGGAAAGGTAAGGACTCACCACCGTACGGCCGGGAGCGATCCGATACGGTGTGCGGGGGGGGGGGGCGGGGGGGGTAGGGAAAGGGGGGGAATAAGGGATTGAGGGAGGAAAGTTTTTTTTTTTTTTTTTTTTAAGGGGTAACGGTAAACTAGTTAGGCAGGGATGAGTTCGGATGAACTCAGGGGAAAACAGGGAAGCAATACAACCGTATTGAAATGCTCCTTCTGCAGCGCTCAGCGACAGACACCAGATCCGTTGCACACCGCAAAAGTGAAACCAAGTTTCACAAACTTAGGTTATAAAGGCAAGAACTGTCAATCAAACAACTAGCAACATGCTAAACTCCCCAGCAACTTGCCTTAACCAATCCTAGCTGTGGCCAGCACAAAACCCCCTCCCATCAACTTGGAGCTGCTCCTTTAACCCTTCTGCAACCCGTGCTCTCTTCAATGGGAGAACACGCTTTATCAATCAATCCGTGTATAAAAACAATTTTTGCCAGGTTTATTGTTCTGTCCTTGGCAGGAAAGGACAAAGTTGAATGCAAAGTTGTTGCTTTCTACATGGCTCTAGTTTAGATCACGCCAGCTAACAGGACAGTTGAATCCAGTTTCAGTTCAGCCTGCAATCCATTGTTAAGTTTAGGAATGAAGCACAAAATGTTACAATAGATATAAGAAGAAAAACACTGTGTTGTTTTGTATTGTCGACTACAAATGTATTGACTCTTCTAAACTCCTTCCATTACTATGTTTTACAGGGTATTCCATGGGTAGGCACTAGTAATAACATTTACAGTTAGTGCACAATTTACAAATCAGGCTTTGTTACATCTCTGGTTAAAAGGGGCAGAAATGAATAGTAGATAATGATTCTTAAGTATCTACTTACCAGTGGGAGGACTTGCTCCTTACAACCGTTTAAAAGTTCATCTCTGCCTCTACAAACAATGCAACAATGAAACACTATTAAAGGGTTATGATTTCATGTAGAAACAAGCTAGCGATCCATTTATTAAGAAGGATTCCAGGCTGAACATATGGGAAGCAACTTTATACAGAGTCAGACCATTGGGCCATATATCTCGGTGCTGTATTGCCTATAGTGATTAAGGTCGCCATATTTCAGAAAGTGAAAATACGGACAGAAAAGTCGTTGAGCTTTTTTAAGTAAAGTGCCCTCCCCCAAAAATGCAAAAAATGAGTTTTAGAGCGCCCCCCCCCCGAAATCACAAAAATCTCCACAGACAAATTTTCCTGACATTAAAGCGGTTCCTTCTCAGATGCAGTTCCCAATAGCACATGGCAACCCTAATAGTGGCACTAACTGGGATTTCTGACAGGTGATACTCTCTGATATCCCTTAGACAAACAGGACTGTCCCTTGCATGGGAAGTAGGATTGATGCGGGGTGGGGGTGGGGGTGGGGCTGTGCCTAGCACTAGCAGCAGCAGTCAACAGCCCACTGCCTGGCCAAACCAGCTGCCTCCCAGAGATGCTCTCCAACACCTCCCTTTCTAGAGTGAGCCAAGAAGCAGGGAGGTTGAGGCACAGCACCACACTGCCACAGCTTCTGTTACTGCCAAAAAGTGGGATGGGAGGGCGGAGCAGACAGACTGAGGAGGCCGCAGCTGTAGCTAAAAGCGTAGCAAAGAGAGAGAGAAGCAAACCAAACGGGGAAAGGAGCAGACGCTGCTGCAACCATCATGAAGAAGAAGAGGGGTGGCAGAGTTGAAGGCAACCAAATTCTACACAGTGTGATTAGATCTGGGACCTTCTCTTGCCCCTGCCCGCCCCATGGCCCTGTGAAGTCACCAGGGGTTGTGTCAAGGGCGTTCTGCATTCAAAGCATATGGTCTATCCCTGAGTGGTGGCCCTTCTAACCTCAGTGCAGTTATTGGGAAATGACAAAGTTGTGAACTGTGCAACATGGGTCACCCACTGAGAGACGTATCCATGGAGGTGGGCATCTGATAATGTTTTTGGAAAGCAACATCAGTGGAAATTTGCCCTAGATCCATCCTTCCTTCCTTCCTTCCTTCCTTCCTTCCTTCCTTCCTTCCTTCCTTCCTTCCTTCCTTCCTTCCACACTGAGAGCCAGTGTGGTGTAGTGGTTAAGAGCGGTAGACTCGTAATCTGGGGAACTGGGTTTGTGTCTCCGCTCCTCCACATGCAGCAGCTGGGTGACCTTGGGCTAGTCACACTTCTTTGAAGTCTCTCAGCCCCACTCACCTCACAGAGTGTTTGTTGTGGGGGAAGAAGGGAAAGGAGAATGTTAGCCACTTTGAGACTCCCTTGGGTAGTGATAAAGCGGGATATCCAATCCAAACTCCTCTTCTTCTTCTTCCTCCTCCTCCTCTTCTTCTTCTTCCAAATTACTCAGTAGAAAAACACAGTTTGGAAAGAGCAATTCTGAACACATTCAGGGAGGGGAGATTTAAGCAGTCCTTCCCAAATCTACCTTCCTCTGCTCAGGCTTGCAGAATGCTCAAGCTGCTCTTGCTTAAGAAGGAAAGTGGAGAAAAGAATTATAGAGCTCCCATCTTATCATTGGGTAGTTTGATCCCTGTGTCTTCATATGGATTCCTCCACTAAACAAAATAGATTGTTTATATGATGCAGAAGGTTTAATCAACCCTAAACAAATTCAAATTGGTTGGATTTAACTGCATTCAACTATGCCATAGTTTTTCATTGGGACATAGCATGAACTCTTAATTTTACCTGGATTGCACCCTCTCTCTGTGTGTGGGCTGTATGTAACCTCAGCCCCTTTCCATCCCAACAAATATGAATCAATTAGCAGATACATTGAAAGTTTTTTCTTACTTCACTTACCACTAGACTTCTTAGACAGCTGCCTTTAATCAGAAGATTATTTAGGCTGTGTTATGCTGTTCCCAGACACTTAAAACATTTGACTGGTGTCTCATCTTGGCTGAATAATGCTGCTTCATTAATTTTAGCGAGAGGGGTACATTGCTCAGCTCTTGAAAGCTGAAATATTGCTATTTCAACTTGCCCTTCACCACCAGTTCACAATTTTGTCCTCCTCCTACCTTTAGTAAAACAGCAGTGACTAAACACTCAGGCGGAATTTATCTTAAGCAGTGTTTGTTAAGTTGCTTACCTGAAGAAACCCCCAACAGAGTTCAGTTGAAGGCACCACATTGATGTCTACTAGGTAGCTGAGATATGTTCTTTCAATTTTGGGTACAGCAGGAGAACCATAGCTTTATTTGTCCCATTCAAGGCTTTGTTCTTGATCTTTTACACGTGGAGATGAACAGGGCTTCCAGGATGCAGCTGTGCTGGTGCACCATGTTTTCAGAACAGAACTCTCCCCCAATGCCACTTGTTTCACTACGAATCAGTGGTTCATATTTTCCTGTTGCTTGTTTGAAGCATAAATGGCAAAAGCTTTGGGAACTCGAAGCAGTAGCCTGAAGATTAGCTTTAGATTGGCTGGATATTTGGGGTTGGGGGGGGGGTTGGGGTAGCGAGGAACAGAAGGGCACATTTTAATCCTTTCATCCCTTCACATTCCAAACTAATCTAGTTCTTTCGTACACTAGATGTAACAATAGACATCTCTATAGTGCATCAAGCTAAATAGGTTAAAACACACACACACACACACCCTCTGCAAGCAACACAGAGATAAATCTTCCTTAGTGACAGCTTTCAGCTTTTGATCAGAGCTAGGAATGCAATTCAGACCTGTACTTGATTGGTTTTGTGTGTTAATTTTCAAACACCTTTTTGGGGAGCAGGATGTTTACATTAATGCATCCTAACTATGACAGACTTGCTTTCTTGTAAAGTTTAAGAACTTCACAACTCTATGCTTTTTAATTTACTGAGACTTTTTCCTCTTTCTTTCTTTTTGACTAACTTGAAGGCCGCAGTATAACCCCCAGATGGAAGGAAAAGTGAGTGGAATATGTAATTGCAGAGTAGATACTTTTAGAACAACCTGCCACCCCAATAATTATTGTTTATTATTTATTATACTTTTAAAAGAAGCGGACAGATCTTTTAATGGTGCAATGCAGTATTTCCTGAGTTTCATCATTGCTTCTTGTCGTCTTTTGCCCCCCCCCCCCCAGTTTAGCCAGTAGCAGGTGCTATAGGTCAGTATAATGCTGTGGTGTTGCTATAATGCTTAATGTCAGAGGGTTTGATTGACATGGGAGTCCTAAGCAAAGGCCAAGCTCTGACAGTTCCCTAGCAAACATGTTACTGCTATGGCTTTCTTTATCCAAATATTGGCAAAAGGTTCGATGCGTAATGCAGATGGCATTTTTTAATAATTGATCTATTAATTTCAAACTTAAAGGCTCTAATTTTTTTTCCTGGCCAGGAGATTATACAATGCGAGTGTGCGGCTTTTATTAGAACATATGAATACTGTCCCGGTTTATGCGAATCTGTTTCGCTTGCCAAAGGTGGCCTGGCTTGAACCGTGAATGTTTTAGCCCAAAATTAATTTTCGAGGTGGGTGGAGCAGTGCCGGAGGGACTGTTGGCAGTAGCTGGAAAATGGAATGGGAACGGAATGTCTCTCCACTTTGGAGTTTCACACCTAATGAATGCTTTTTATGCCCGCATGGTAACGGAATACTCCACATTATGTGCATGAATAAAAAGCAACATTATGCTTATCTCAAATTCTGTCTGTGCTAAATCTGTTTCTGGCTCTTTCCTTACTACCAAAGATGAGCAGAACATTTTATAATCAACTTAGTCTCTCCCCCGTTGCCAGTTTACTCTCCAGGTCTGTGATTTTGATGATGAGAGGCATGTGTGCTCAGGCTCATGCACTTATGTGTGTTAAAACAGTTGCATAATAAAGCCTTTTGCATGCACGGAAGATCTTGAGATAAGTGCAACCTCCAGTCAAAATACAAGGTCCTAAGAATGTGTTGCAACCGGATGCCCCTGGTTTAGCTTATGTCTGTCTGACTATCTAGATCTTTTTATTATTTTTTTAGTCCTGGAGTTCGAGTTGAAGTACAGTTGGCCCGCCACTTATGCAAGGGTTTGGTTCTGGGGCTCTGTGCACAAAAGCAAAATAGTGGGACCCCACCCCACAAGGTGAAGGGCTGTGTATTGGGCTCTGGAAAGGTTGTGGAACACACCCCTTGCACCTCCTTCCCAGAGCCCTATAAGCAAGGAAAACCCAATGGGTGTGCAGGTAGAATCCTAAAATTGTAGAGTTGGGAGGGATCTAGTCCAGCCCTCTGCAGTGAAGGAATATGCAGCTGTCCCATATGGAGATTGAACCTGCAACCTTATTAATAATAATTTTATTATTTATACCCCACCCACCTGATTGGGTTTCCCCAGCCACTCTGGGCGGCTTACAGCATATATTAAAACATAGTAAAATATCAAGCATTAAAAACTTCCCGGTACAGGGCTGCCTTCAGATGTCTTCTAAAAGTTGTGTGGTTCTTTTTTTTTTTAATATTTAAATAATCTTTATTTCTTTCAAATTTTACACAAACCACCATCAAACAAAGATTAATCATAGCAAAAATATGCATCACAAAAATTTGCCAAATCATTACAACTTATTACAACTTATTCTAAATTCCCTCCCTCCCCCCTCCCTCCATTCATTCCCCCCCTCCCCTCCCCTTTGCTTCACAGTTTACCTTACATGTTGTCCTTAATGTCCATTAGTCTGTTCGCACGTCTTTATGTCTATCCAATTTTCTCTTATATCTTATTCATTTGGATCTTTACCATTCTGCCAAGAGGTGGGCTCTCTTCACATATAATTTAAAATAATTTTTAAGCATTTCCCAATTCTTTTCTGTCTCCAATTTACCTTTCCCTTGTAATTCTTCATATTTTACTGCCCAGTTATAGTAAGTCAATAATTTTAATTGCCATTCCTCTTTTTCCGGTACTCTTTGAGTCTTCCAATTTTGCGCTACCAGCAATCTCGCCGAGACCGTGGCATATAGCAATAGGTGTCTATCTTTAGCCTGTATTTCATTCCCCATCATTCCTAAAAGTTGTGTGGTTCTTTATCTCCTTGGCATCTGAAGGGAGGGTGTTCCACAGGGAGGGTGCCATGACTTTGGCATTATCAGCACCACACTCTTAACCAACTGAGTGATGTGAGGAAAATAAATAATTGGAGAGTGGGCAATGGTGGGTTTTCCCCATTCCCCATTTATTTATTCCCCCCCACACACACACACACCCCACACATTAAGGTTGTGGTCATGTATGTAAAGTGAGCGTAAGTTGTGGGCCCACTATATTACAAAACACACACTTAACAGGGAGATTAACAATCATAAAATCTTATGTGTAGAGTTAAAAACCTGAGGCCTCTTGCACATTGATGCTTGCCGCTAATCACCAGCCTCAATAACTACAGCGCATAACTCAGCATGTGCAGAGTATTCGGACAAATCCCAAATCCTGAACTGAAATGGGGCACCTTAGGTGGATTCTGCGCTTGTTCAAGGTGAAGCAGGGTTGCTTCAAGGATCCCCAGTTCTGAAGTTTGTCAGGATCCATCTTCTCCATTCTGCCGAAGTTATAGATGGTTCTTTTATCGAAACAAAATTAAAAAAATTCCTCCCAGTAGCACCTTAGAGACCAACTAAGTTTGTTCTTGGTATGAGCTTTCGTGTGCATGCACACTTCTTCAGACACACTGAAACAGAAGTCACCAGACCCTTATACAGTGTTACCTTGGGTTACGAACTTAATTTGTTCCAGAGGTCCGTTCTTAACCCGAAACCGTTATTAACCTGAGGCGCACTTTCAGTATTGGGGCCTCCCACTGCCGGCATGCCACCGGTGTGCGATTTCCGTTCTCATCCTGGGGCAAAGTTCGTAACCCAAAGTACGACTTCCAGGTTAGCAGAGTTTGTAACCCGAGGCACCACTATATATAGTGAGAGGGTGGGGAGGGGTATTACTCAGAAGGGTGGTGGGAATGGGTGATTGGCTGATAGGTGTGGTAAACCTGTTGATGACTGCAATTGGTTCTTTTATGTATTTATTCATTAAAATATGTCTAGCAAAATAATTTTGGGCTTATTTATGTGTAATTTGGCAGGCTGTCAGGGCTATTATGCCTGTAAATTCCATCCAGTTCTGTGAAAAGGGGGTGGGGGGGAGACAGGAAGTTGCAGCTGTTTTTTTATTTCCCCATAATACTAGTTAATGGGGTCAGTAGAAAGGTTCATTTTTTACAAAGCGGATTCAGACACAGAACCTGATCCAAATTGGACAGGTTCTAAAAATAATTTGGACTGCAGCATACTGTTGTTGTTTTTTTGAAGTGCCAAATCTGGATCCAAATGGAATCCTGGTGCCCATTCTTTCTCAGTTCTTGGACTTTGAGTCACCAAAGGTTAGCAGCACCTAGTATAGCAACCACCAACAATGGATCTATATGGGCACAATGCTTTAACTTGGAGCAATGGTGGTACTATTTACGCCTGACAAATAATAGAATAATAGAATTGCATTTGGAGCTGATAACCCTTTGCTAAGGATCGCCGCCCCATTGAACTTGTTGTGACTGACTTCTGTGTAAACCTGCTTTAGGGATCATGTAGGAAAAGAGGAGACATAAGCAAGGTTCAGTTTTTGGACAAGTTTACCACAGTCAATAAAGCATGAGACTCTGAATCTCAGGGTCGTGGGTTTGAGCAGCACGTTGGGCAAAAGATTCCTGCATTTCAGGGGATGTGATGTGATTCTATGAAAGGGCGCTGAGAGTCACCTAGTCCAACTTCCTGCAATATCGGAATCTCAACTAAAGCATCCATGACAGGTGGCCATCCAACCTCTGCTTAAGAACCTCTCCAATGAAGGAGAGGCTACCAACTTCCGAGGGAGTCTATTCCACTGACAGTAGAATGTGAAATCTGGTAGTATTTACCTGCAATTTATGGAAGGGCAATTTATTTTTCTTGGGTCTTCAGTTGGCCCCAATCACCTAAACATCTGTCATAAGTTTGGGAAGAGTTGAAGCTAGTTTCCATATTATTATATTTACCTTATATATTATATATTTACCTTATGAAAGCTAAATGCATTTAGCTTTCATAAGGTGATATGCTGTTTGCCCACTAATGGAAGTAACCTGACAGCAGAATGGGGAGCAGGGCCAATTTTTACCATTGCAGCCCCCTTCTCCCCTCTCTAAATTTGCTCTGGAGCATTCCCTAAATATGGAACTGATTCTGATGTTACAGGTTTGGGAGTTTTGCTGCCTAGAATCTTGAATTTTACTTTCATATTCTATGTTTAAATGTTTTGGAGGTTGTCCTTGGACAAGAGATCAGTTTATGAATCTTTCAAGGTGCAACAGTCAAAATGTTAAAAATTGCTTGAGGGAGATCTGCAATTGCATTATATTGCTGAACTTGAACAGTTTGAAGTAATGGTGAACAGCTAGGCCAGCCTTTCTTAACCTTGGGCATGCAGCTGTTGTTGTACTACAACTCCCATCTTCCCTAGCTAGCAGGACCAGTGGGCAGGGGTGATGGGAGTTGTAGTCCAACAACCAAGGTTGGGAAAGGCTGAGCTAGGTGATGGTGCTAGATCTGCCACTCTGTAAACACTAACATAAAATTAAGCAACACATTTCTCTCCCCACCCCACCCTGGGCTGGATACAAGAAGATGGTACTTGTTGAAGGATTTGTATAGCATTCTCTGTTCCAATTCTTTCCTTTTGATGAAAAAATCAGTAGCTGTTTACCTAAGGTATGAACTTTCCCACTAAAAAGTTAGGGATTCCCTGTGATGCATTGTAGGATATGAGAACACTTCGCCCCTTAATTGAAAGTATTCCCTTTTCTCTGTGAGTATCACAGTCAGTGACTTCTCTTGAGCAGCTAATTAGTGCGATTATTCTGCAGCTGCATTAGTTTCACCGCAAAGGTTTTTTCTCTTGTTTTATCAAAAGGATCAGTCTCCCTGGGAATGTTTCAACCTGACAGGCCTGAAACAGCAAGATGGTCATCATTCTCCACCCCTACCCCCATCCTTTTGGGCAGCGGGATGTTGGAGAGAAAAAAATAGTTTGGTCTGAAATGTGGGTTTAAACCTTTTCTTCTTCTTAAAATACTCACATTTCAAACTACAGATTACTGACGTGAAGAATGAAAATACGCTTATTTAGAGATTGGTAATGTACAGCTCTGGATGTTAATTGGGGAGGACGAGACTTTGCTTTGTTTGTCCATCTTTTATGCTTAGTGGGGCACTCTTAACAATTTCTGTCCCTATTTTGGGGTTTTCTCAAAACACACACAACTTTTCCCTCCTAGAAATGAATCCTAATTTGTTTTCAATAGCAAAATCTATAGGGATAGAATCCATGAAGGTCCTTAATATTACCTACCTTTGCTGATAAATTTGTATGGTTCTCTGGAAGTGATTACTGATTAAAAGGGAACCACAGGCTGAACTTCATTTTTTTGCGGAGGTGGGAATTCTCACCTAATGTTCACTTCTGAAAACTCGCTTATTACATTTCTATTTTAATTGCATATATATATATATATATATATATATATATATATATATAGTGGGCAGTGTATCAATATTTTGTCTCTTATTGGTATGAACTCCAGACCGCAATAAAGGTTTCTCATACACACACAGAGAGAGAGAGAGAGGGAGAGAGGGAGAGAGAGAGAGGGAGTCAAACCTTGGTTGTTGAACGTAATCTGTTCCGGAAGCCCATTCAGCTTCCAAAATGTTCGACACCCGAGGCATGGCTTCTGATTGGCTACAGGAGCTTCCTGCACTCAAGTGGAAGCTGTGTCAGATGTTTGGCTTCTGAAAAACGTTTGGAAACCATAACACTTACTTCCAGTTTGCGGCGTTCAGGAGCCGAAACGTTCCAAAATGGAGGCATTTGGGAACCAAGGTTTGACTGTAGACTTAAACTCACTTTCAAGTTCAGTGAGCGAAAAGTCACCCCACAACTTCTCCCCTTCACATAAGTGGTAATCAGATTCTTGGATTACATGCTGTGGAATCAATGTGTGGTACTGGGTTACTTCCATTTTTATATGCTTTGATGCAATATGCACTTGTGTGCTT
Source organism: Lacerta agilis (assembly GCF_009819535.1). Classification (NCBI taxonomy): domain Eukaryota; kingdom Metazoa; phylum Chordata; class Lepidosauria; order Squamata; family Lacertidae; genus Lacerta; species Lacerta agilis. Next base: position 93,503,370 of record NC_046313.1, on the reverse strand, counting down.
GTTTCCTGGAGGTCTTTTCAGAGATTTAGGGTGAAATATTTACTATCTTGACAATATTGGGATTGTTTGGTCCTAGGATTGTGTTGTTTAAGACAGTGTTTTTCAACCACTGTTCCGCGGCACACTAGTGTGCCGCGAGATGTTGCCTGGTGTGCCGTGGGAAAAATTGAAAAATTCAAGATAATTACTTTATATATAGTCAATATAGGCACAGAGTTAATTTTTTTAACATTTTCTAATGGTGGTGTGCCTCGTGATTTTTTTCATGAAACAAGTGTGCCTTTGCCCAAAAAAGGTTGAAAAACACTGGTTTAAGAAGTATCTGAAGGTCAAAAATATGCTCATGGAGATTGGCCATGACCCAGAAATACATGCAGAGTCCATGTGCACTATGGCTTTCTCAGGCAATAACTCCCTTGCAGAATAATAATAAAAATAAATAAATAAATAAATAAATAAATAAATAAATAAATAAATAAAGCAATTTCCATGTTTGTCATTTTATTGGCTGTGAGGGTGCATTTCTGCCTTACTATGTGAAATCAATCAAAACAAGGGACCCAGAATGGTAATTTAGGGTGTAGTCCTATACCCAATTTCCTTTGAAATCAAATCTTTTTTTTTCTTTTTTTGAGCAGACATGTATAGGATTGCACAGTTGATTTGATTGTCTGGAAACGGTTGGCTCCACCACCAGACTTTTTGACAAAAAGGAATCTTTTTCAAAATGAGAGATAAATAAAATTTATTTATATATATATATATGTCATGGATGCTTTAGCTGAGATTCCTGCATCACAGAGGACTGGACTGGATGGCTCTCAGGGTCCCTTCCAACTCTACAATTCTAATGATTCTATGATAAATGCACCTAAACTACAGTGGTTATAAAATCATTTGAATCCTTATCACGCAGCAGTATTTAACCATGCATATCAGAGCTGTGCGTTAAGTTTTGAACGATGCGTTCAGAGTTGCACTTGAAAGGGAAAGGTATGAATTTTATATAACCAGGCTGCTAAGATCCACTGACAGAGCAACTAGTTAAAAATCTCAGCCCGTGCTATGTATATGCTTTGAAAAAGATTCCCTTCCCCTGGCGCATGTGCTCTCCCCCACCCCCAGTGAAGGTCTACCGAGTCCAGCCAATGCAATTGATGAGTAATGGAGCTATCTGTGTCTTCTGGTGTTTTCCCCCCAGCAGCTCTGAGCACCCTGGAGCTTCGAAGCCCCCGCTAAGCTCCTCCAGTATGACATCACGGATTTTGCTACGACAGCAGCTCATGCGTGAGCAGATGCAGGAGCAGGAGCGCCGAGAGCAGCAACAGAAACAGCAAGCAGCCCAGTTCATGCAGCAGAGAGTGGCGCTGAGTCAGACACCAGCCATCAACGTCAGCCTCCCAGCCAGTCTCCCTCCTGCTACTCAAGTGCCAATGGAAGTCCTCAAGGTATGTGAAGTTTGTGGGGCTCTGGAGCTCCATTAAGAAGGTTGTCTCTCTCTCTATACAATTAGCACGAGCGTTTCTAAAAGTGTTTCACCTGTAACAGTGCGATCAATTTCATCGCCCATCCCCTTTTTGCAGCTGCTGTGCTTTTTTCCCCAGGTAAGTCTAACCTGGGCCGGGAAATGAAAGCTACGTTTTAGAAAAAGAAAAGTGTTTAAGAACAAAGGGTGAGTTTTTTCTTCAGTTGAAAAAAATGGATGTGAAACACATGGTTCTAAAAACACAAATTTCAGACATTTAAAAAAGAAGGACTTACCCAAATTCTTGCATTTTCGGATTTCCTGGTTTCTGTGGAATAAGTGTTAAGAAAAAATACCAGCAAATAGTTTTGTTCAGAAACTTCAGGAAAGATCCCGCACAAAGGATTGTTTCAGAAAGCCTTAATCTGGAATACGGTCTTTTGCTGTTTGCCACTAGTAATCCTTTTTTGCTCAAATGACTTCATTTCTTTTTGTAGCTTTTGTGCTCCTTCCTTGTCCAGTGTCCTAATTACTGGGGAGAATCTGTATCTGTAAGAGACAGAAATGCAGACTTCTTCACTTCACCGGAGTTGGGTTAGACCAGCTACCGCAGAGTAGCGCAATTACTTTTAAGCGACACTCAGAATTTGAAAATAATTTATGTAACTCCAAAATTCAGAAGAGATGCTGCAATTGGATGTCAGCTTTATCCCCCTGCTTTTGCACCTGTGACATATATAAATCGTATTTCCCCCACTTAAATTGGTTGCTGGGTAATTTTCACTGCTCTATGTCCACATGTGTGCTGCAATATAGCAGTGCCTATGGCTCTCCAACAATGTGGTTAATTGGGCACTTTAAAAGTAAAGCGTAGTTTGCAAATGCAGAGAGACTACTTCAGTTAAAGCAGGAGTGGGGGAACCTGCGGCTCTCCAGTTGTTACTGAAATACAACTCCCATCAGCCCCAGTAAGTATCATTAGTGGGCAGGCATGATGGGAGTTGTAGTGCAGCACATGTTCTCCACCCCCAGCTTAAAGCATGTTAACAAATATTAGCAATGGCTGTTGTGGTGGCAGTGGTTATGTTAGGTGGCTAAGCAAGGTCACGGGTGAATTTGCAGGAGTCGACCCTACATGTCTTTGTGGAATTAGGTCTGAGAAGGTGGCTGCACAGGATCATATCCTTGGAACGTGAGATGTGTGGGATGAGATTTAGATGGAATGCAAGGCAAGTTCATGGTCTAGAAACCCCATAAAACACATGTACTGCATCCAATACACAACCTGATCTTTTGTCTTGTACCTTGTTGGGTAAAGCCCTCTGGGAGGGTTTGGTCATCTTTTGTGAACTCGAATGAAAGTAAATGACTCAGATGAAAATAAATGGGCATGCGGATATATGAAGTGGCCTCATTCTGAGGCAGACCTTTGCCGATTCTGCCCAGTATTCTCACTGATAGGGGATCTGCAAAATGTGTCCCTTTTTTGTAAACCAGGGATCACCAACAGGCAAACTTGGAATTTTGAGGGAGTGTTGCGACTGCTCTGAAAAAAATGCTGCCCTAGACGGTGTCCATTCACAAAATGGCTACCTCCCTAATAAATTAACATAAGAAATGAAGCTGTTTTATACCGTATCAAACCATAGGTCTACTTAGGTCAGTGTTGCACTCCACAGGGTCTCCAGAGACAAAAAAATAAAATAAAAATCAATTCTTGCTATCCAAAATCCTTTTAACTGGAGAGGCCAGATATTGGATTGGGGACTTGTTGCATGTAGGGTATGAGCTTGACCATTGATTTCCATTCCAGTCTGAATGGGCTGCGTCCGTTTCTTGTAGTGAAGTGACGGCAACTAATGATTTATTTATTTATTTATGAAATTTATATGCCACCCTTCATCAAAAGATCTCTGTGCGGCTCAACAGAGTAAAATACAGGATGAGTCTGAAATTAAAACGTGTGGAGGGTGTGATTTTTTTTTGTGCATAAGTGAACAATCTCAGTGCATGAAATTTAAAGCTTTGCAGTTCATTTCTTTAGAGTTGGAAAATAGCTACCATAAAGTCTTTGAGCAGAAGCTATAATTAGACGCTTTAGATTAATGTAGGTTTTAATTCTATACCGTAAAATCCTGCGGTTAATCCTTGAACTCTTTTGAATTCAGCAGGGGCCTGGCTGTCAGTTCTGATCTGAAATGGTTTGTCATCTCTTTCTCCATCAGTCTGATCTTGACTATGACAGATCTTATGCCAAAGTAGGGACTGAAAGAAATGTTGTAAATTCTTGCTGAGTAAGAGCAAATTGTAACTGACGAGACCACCAAGTGATTTGTCTATCCAATAAGCAATATGTCCACCCAGCATGAATTTAATATTGAAATACTACAGGGAGGTCCTATGCATGTCTACCAAGAAATAAGTCCTATTGAATTCAATAGAACTTGCTTCCAGGTAATCCTGTGTGTTGGGTTGTATCCTATGCAACTAGAAAGCAGTGCTAATTTATGGACACGTGCCATTCAGAATTAGATCTGAGCCAAAATGTTTTCCTAATTTTATCTCCCTAGTTTACAGGTTTCAGAACTTAGGGCTCTTTCGGCTATTTGGGAAGGATACAAAAGGTGGTGAAATTTTGCAGTGAACTTATTAGTAGCAATGGTGCACCACAACATTGCTATATGTGGCTGTTGGCCACCATGTTTTCTTTCCATGGATTACTGGCGTGAGCATTCCTGAGGACAATTATTCCTGCTCTCACTCTGGGAATCCTGAGAACAGAAACCTGGTAACCTCCAGTCACTAAGATGTTGGGGAGCACAATTGTAGCTCCCAAATCTTGAAACAGATGGTGGCTGCAATAGACAAGATAATATGGGGTTTGGGGGGGTCATATTTCACTCTCCTAGGTCCACTGTAGTTTGAACTTAATAATTATTTTAATAGAATTTCATATTGGCTCTAATTCTAATAATTACAATGAAAATCTTCGCAAGAGGCAGGTTTGTTGCAAGGTGGGAGCTGAGTCTAAGAGGGTGGGGGATTCATCATTTGAACTGGGGACTTCCTAGCCATGACATTTTGGCACCTGAGGTGGACCCCAAAATGATACCCTCCTCCTCACCAGGAAAGAAAGGATGAGGGAAGATCTACATCAGCAACAAGGGAGGAAAGAAAGATGGATATCAGGATCTGCTGCCCTGGTGGATCCTGCCGCCCGAGGCACTTGCCTCATCTTGTCTCATGGGTGGGCCAGCCCTGTTCCTGGATCATAACCTTAGCCACTATATAGCTGAATTAATTAACATACTCTGTTTTATGTCTGAAAGTCAAGTGAGATCAAATGTTAATGCCTAGTTCCTCCAACAAAAAGTATGCGTTCCAACAGTGCGATAGGAATCTGGTTTTGAAACTCGAAAGGGTGAACAGTTTGTGTGGGTCCAAGAATAACATAATGAGTTAGATTGCTGAAGCTAAGCTGCATATCTTGTCTGTGTGTTTGTAATCTTAATATATTAAGTTAGTGCTGCATGCAGTTTTCAAAATGAATTTCCCAAATTCATTTAGGAAACTAAATTTCCTGTGCTAAACTAAAATTGTTATCGGTGGAGGAAGTTAGAAAACATGGAAAACCCTTTCCAGTTACAGTGTATTCCCACCCAGTAGTCTCCTTATCACATGTCAAATAGTTTTGTTGCCATAAACACTAGAAACTTCACTTTTGAAACTGGAGAACTTCTGAAAATGTCAAGAAGGTCTTACGGATCGTGCGGCTGAAGATTCTTAGGGCCACAAATTGCTTGCATCATCTGGAACTATCTGTTCTGTGTACCCCTTCACTATGGGTGAAATCCAGTGTTTGGAACAACTTGATCCAGCAGAGGTATCCACTAACATGGATGGAGGTGGGGAGATGAAAAACAAACAAACTAACGCTGTGTTGTCGTGGCTGAATTCTGAATCAGGGACGTTTGGGCTAGGGAAAGGGGGCTTCTGGTATCTGAGTTTGTATTTTTATTTTCTGGTTAGTGGGTGGGAGTATTGTATGGTGGTTTGTAGCAGAGCACCTGCTTTTCAACCGGAGGTCCCAGGTTCAATCCCCAGCATCTCCAGGTAGGACTGAGAGAGGCCCCTATAGGAAACCCTGGAGAAGCCATTGCTGGTCAGTGTAGAATAGTGATGGCCAAACCTGGCCCTCCAGCTGCTTTGGGACTACAATTCCCATCACCCCTGACCACTGGTCCTGTTAGCTAGGGATGGTGGGAGTTGTAGTCCCAAAACAGCTGGAGGGCCAAGTTTGGCCATCAGTGGTGTAGATAGTCATGAACTAGATGGACTCGTTACTGTCTGACTCAGTATAAGACAGCTTCCTATGTTCCTATATTGGTGTGGTTTTGGGTGGAGGTTTTGGTTTGTTTGTCACCATGCTGCCAATGTAGAGTGTGTACAACCTAGCTTTCCTGTCTCTGAGATTCATACAATTAATGCCGGACTAGGTTTACCATGGTCTTATCCTGGAAGACATGCTCTGCAAGCAGAAGTTCCCAGCTTCAGTTCCCAGCATCTTCAAGTAGGGCTTCGGATGTCCCCTGTCTGAAACCCTGGCAAGCTTCTGCCAGTCAGTGTAGTCAAATACCAAGCTAGATGGGACAATGGCCTGATTTGATACCAGGCAGAATGACTGAGCACAGATTAGCTATATCTTCACTGGTAAGAGATTGTGTGTGTGTGTGTGTGTGTGTGTGTACGCGCACACACATGTGCTCTTGCTTTGTAAATTAAAAAAACAAACACCTGGATAATTAAAACAAATAATTATGGATAATGAAATGTAGATGTTGAATGAGCACACCCTTGGCTTACAGCTATAGCTGAACTTGGGCTTGGATTTTGACGAAGTTGAAAGCTCTCTCTCTCTCTCTCTTTTTTAACTGAGAACATTTTCAAAAATGTGCGTAAGGAGGCATGCTTTCTCCCCTTCAGGCCCCAGGCTGTAGTTCGTGTGCCAGAATGTCTTCAATTGTGATTCCTGGTGGTGTGTTTTTTTAAAATAAAAATAAAAATAAAAAAGCACTGTTCTGTTTTGAAAGACAGAAGATTAGCAAAGAGATTTGTGAGCTGCCTTAAATCTCATCAGGAAGCAAATTAATGTCTCTATCAACTTTGGGACTGTTTGGTAGGAAAACCTGACTTTATCCCAGTTACAGAAGTGGTTACATCACGCCAAGAATGCAAGCATGTGGAACGTAGTGTTTGCCCCCCCCCCCTAAAAAAAAGATATACAGGGATTATGGAAAGGTATGTTAATGAGGCTATGCTATGCCAGCTAGAGTATTTATAGAGAACGCTGTTGTACAACTAGCAACACTATGCCAAGAACAAGGTGCACACACATACTGTACACATTTGATTTTCCACTGACTTCTCATTCCTGTTGGAAACCCCCAGTATGGCCAGACATGATACGAAGAAGGTGCAAATTTCTTACCTTTCCCAGGGACTATTTCCGTTGGGTCAGAAGTCAGGAGTTTCAAACCCTGTTCCCAGCTCTCAGATCAGTGCAGTGCAAGAGGTTATGTGATGGATACCCTAGCTCAGTCGGCCCCATTCATCCATGCCCTGATGGTTGCCTACTGTCTACAGCAGGCATGGCCAAACTTTGCCCTCCAGTTGTTTTGGGACTACAATTCCCACCATCTCTGACCACTGGTCCTGTTAGCTAGGGATGATGGGAGTTGTAGTGCAAAAACAGCTGGGGGGCAAAGTTTGGCCATGCCTGGTCTACAGGCTTATCGTTTACCTGATACTGCTCTTAACGTACTTTATAACACGGTGAAGTACAAGCCCGTGTCCTATGCCAAGCTCTGTGCTGAGAATGGTTTGCTAATCAACACCCACTGTACACATTGTGCACATGGTTAAATTATTCAGTTCCAGTGTCAATGTTTCCAACTGTGATCATTTCAAATAGGGTCAGTACGTTAAAATGAGTCCTAGTTGAGAGATGTCCAGTACTTAGTTTAGAAATATGTAGAATGCTTCCCTTGAGGCACCACTCCTTCTTATGGGGAGGTCCAAAAAGAATTGCCAGGTTCTTGAGAAAGACACCAGTAATCATCTGTGTCAGATCCTTAAGCAGCCTCAATACGACTGTAGAGTACAGTGGAACCTTGGCTCTCAAACTTAATCCATTCCGGGAGTCCGTTCGACTCCCGACACGGTTTGAAAACCAAGGCACATCTTCCGATTGGCTGCAGGAGCTTCCTGCACTCAATCGGAAACCAAGGAAGCTGCGCCGGATGTCCGGCTTCTGAAAAAGTTTGCAAACTGGAACACTCATTTCCGGGTTTGCGGCGTTTGGGAGCAGATTTGTTTGGGAGGCAAGCTGTTCGAGTACCAAGGTGCCACTGTACTGAATTGGAGGCACAATCAGTGGGAATTTGCGTTGACATTTCTCTGTGGGAGCAGCTAGAGAGCAATACAGAGCCAGGCATATCTAAGATATGATGATGATGATGATGATGATATTTATACCCCACCTTTTCCCCTTACAGGGAACCAAGGCGGTTTACAGATAAAAATGAGAACAGCTTGTTGCTGTGCTGAAATAACACTGAAGCAGGTTGTTAACAAAATCTGGGGGAGTTATTTATTTCGGAGGAGGCCTGCATGCTTCTCCTCTTAATAATAACAAAAGCAGAACTGGGCGATTGTGCAAGGAGCGCCATGTGACAGGAACAGCCAGGGGTGAAGCAAAAATGGGTGGGTCTGTTGCCGTGACGAAAACATAGACAACTCATGTGGGGCCCAACTGGCAGGCAGAAGGCTGGTGACAATGTGTCATCGACAAATAGCATTTGAAACGCTCTGCAGTGAAATTGATGTTAGAAGCTACTAGAATGCTCTGGAAACACTGCTGTGTTTGGAACAGGATCTGAAATTGCTCACGTATCATGTATCTCAATACTGTAATTGTGAGTCCATATTCTACAAAGCCGGTATAGTTCAGGATCTTTTAAATCTATTCCCCCCCCCCATATTTCACTTGTCCCGCAAGTTGCTCAGATTATGGTATACATGGTCATCTCCCTTTTATCCTCACAACAGCCCTGTGAGGTAGACTAGAGTGACAGGCCAAATATCACCCACTGTGTTTTGTGGCTGAGTAGGGATTCATTCTGGATTTCCCTCAGCTCCAGTCCAGCCCTCTAACCACTACCCACACTGCCTCTTAAAACTAAATGCAGCTCAGATATCCTCTGCCGCTACACCTCCTTTTTAATTATTATTATTATTATTTTTCAGATAGCCAGTTTGGGGAGCATTATTTTCTTCGGAGCTTAACCTGTAGAATGACTGGATTGAAAGTGACAAGCCAGAGACATTCCTGCCATTCAGGAGAGGCTTAAGGAATTTCTTATTGGCTAAATTACAAATATGTAGCATTTTGCCCAGTACTACATGGTGATTTCAGCCTGCTTGACCGTGACAAGATTAGCGTTCTCGCTCTCTACCCCCAACCCCTTCGTAATGGTTGTGTAAAAAAATAAAGAAAAGAAAAGATTAAATTGTACCAGGCAGAGATGCAGAAAGTGTGTAAAACCCAGGTCTTTACCTTGAATGATTCTCTCTTTCATTCATTTGGTGCCTTAATTAGCCCCCTTGTCCTTTAACCTCCTGAGAAATAAATAAGGGGTTAGATCTGGGTGGGGTGGGGGGCGGGAGAGGGAGAGGGATCAAGACACACATTGATTTTACCACACACCACTAGATAATACACCAAGGAATGTTTGCAATTAGCCCAACCTCTCCCATTTCAGCCTCATTTCATAAAAATTGGCTGCTTTAAAATAATGACTGCTCGACCGTGATTGAGGTGTTTCATAGGCATAGCTGAGCTCTTAAACGAAAACAATATTACAGTGCATTTATACAGGTGAAACTCGAAAAATTAGAACATCGTGGAAAAGTCCATTTATGTAAGCAATTGTTTTCATTAGCTACTGGAGTTTAATATATGAGATAGACTCATGACATGCAAAGCGAGATATGTCAAGCCTTTGTTTGTTATAATTGTGATGATTATGGCGTACAGCTGATGAAAACCCCAAAGTTGAAATTGTTGATTTGGGGTTCTCATCAGCTGTACACCATAATCATCACAATTAAAACAAATAAAGGCTTGACATATCTCGCTTTGCATATCATGAGTCTATCTCACATATTAGTTTCACCTTTTAAGTTGAATTACTGAAAGAAATGAACCTTTCCACGATATTCAAATTTTTCGAGTTTCACCTGTAAACCAGACTTTAGTACTGCAATATTCTCCCTATAAGAGGGGGCTTCTTTTGGATAATTACCCCCTCTCTGTGTTTGTGGTGTTTATTTCTCATCTCTTGTTCTACACCAGAAATGGGAAGCCTTTGGCCTTCCTGGGATGCAACTCTCATCATCCCAGATTTCTGACCATGTGTGGTATGGCTGAAGGGAAATGGACAATTCTCCAGTTGGAGAGACATAGAAAGTGGAGTCCTCACTTAATCGGTATTGGGACCTGTAGTTTTTAATTGTAGTTTGCTGTCCTGGCCTCCTTGGGGACAGAAATTAAATAAATAAATAAATAAAAACCTGCTCTTAAATAATCTAGAATTGTGGATGAGCAGTGAGGTGGCTAAGTTTGCTGACAATACCAGGTTGTTCAGGCTCATTAAAACAAGACGTTTGCAGCGTCTACCTAGGCGATGAAGTACTTTTCCCGCCCATGCTGGACACTGAATCCCCTTGACCAGGAAAGTATATAAAACGGCTTCTTGTCTCACTCGAGCCTTTTGCCCAAGCAGCACTCTCTTCAAGAGCCAGTGTGGCGTAGTGGTTAAGAGCGGTAGACTTGTAATCTGGGGAACTGGGTTTGCGTCTCTGCTCCTCCACATGCAGCTGCTGGGTGACCTTGGGCTAGTCACACTTCTTTGAAGTCTCTCAGCCCCACTCACCTCACAGAGTGTTTGTTGTGGGGGAGGAAGGGAAAGGAGAATGTTAGCCACTTTGAGACTCCTTCGGGTAGCGGGATATCAAATCCAAACTCCTCCTCCTCCTCCTCCTCTTCTTCTTCTTCTTCTTCTTCTTCTTCTTCTTCTTCTTCTTCTTCTTCTTCTTCTTCTTCTTCTTCCTGTGTTGTGGTGCCTTTCTCTATCCCTTTCCAGTCCTGGCATTCTGGTTTGTTCCTTTATCCTGCATTCTAGTTTTTCCTCCAGGGCTGACTTGCTCTTTGGTTCTGCCTCATGGCTTTGTCCCTTGACTCTGATTCTACTTCTCTTGGCATCCAATTGACAGCAATTGACAAGTCTTCTCATTTGAGTTTCTATAAGTTTCTCATTTGTTCCAGTCTTTTAAGGTCAGTTCACCAAGTCTCTGCATCAGTTTGCATTTAAAAAAAAAAAAGTCCTCATGAAAAATTGTCACCATTTTGGTGCGAACTTCTCCAAATACAGTATAGACATTTTTCTATATCATTTTTGCAACCAGTTTCTCCTTATGTAATACATTTTTGTATGCTATTTTTGATAATATATGCATTTTTATATAGAGTAATCATTAGTTCCCTAACAACAACAAAAGAGGTACCAAAACATGCATGTATTAGGGCATAATATGTGCCCTTTTTGGCATTTAGAAGACATCTGAAGGCAGCCCTGTTTAGGGAAGTTTTTAATATGTGAAATTTTAATGTATTTTTAATCTTTGTTGGAAGCCCAGAGTGGCTGAGGAAATCCAGCCAGATGGGCGGGGTACAAATAATAAAATTTATTTATTTATTTATTGCAAACTTCATTGCAAAATTTGGAAAAGTACAAATCTCAAAAGGATAGCTGTGTTTTGGTTTCAAATACTGTTTTGGGAAGTTCAAATTAGGTAGGCTCACATTAAAATGTCAACTGAACTGAATTGCTCCCCTGCTCTCTCCCTAAAGGTAAAGGTACACCTGACCGTTAGGCCCAGTCATGGATGACTCTGGGGTTGTGGCACTCATCTCGCTCTATAGGCCGAGGGAGCTGGCGTTTTTCCGCAGACAGCTTCCGGGTCATGTGGCCAGCATGACTAAGTCACTTCTGGCGAACCAGCGCAGTGCACGGAAATGCCGTTTACCTTCCCGCCGGAACAGCACCTATTTATCTACTTGCACTTTGAAGTGCTTTTGAACTGCTAGGTAGGCAGGAGCTGGGACCAAACAACAGGAGCTCACCCCGTCATGGCGATTCGAACTGCCGACGTTCTGATCGGCAAGCCCTAGGCTCTGTGGTTTAGACCACAGCGCTACCCGCGTCCTTGCCCTTGTCTCTAGATGACCTTAAAATAAACAAAACAAAACACTGAAAAGTGTGCATCACAGCAATTTGAGTTGTGAAACCCTGTTATGTAGGCACCTTTGCTCTCAAAGGCTACTAAACATTAACTCTTGATCTGTAGTCAGTCTAGCACTTGTTAGGTCATGCAAAGCCTCTCTTGAGTACCAGACAATAGCATTTCCTGAAGTAGTCGGCAGATGGCGATAGCGCCTCCAAGAGATGCTGTTTCTTAACACTGTTAATTTGATTTATTGTCTTGAAACGTAGCATTTCCCACTCACTGTCAATAAAATACATAAAAGCATTTTAGAAAGCGCTTTTACACTTTTTTTTTTTTTTTACTGTTTTGGTTCTGCATTTTGATATCTGTTACGATAGGACAAAAAGCAAACTGCATGCCTAAAACATGAAATGAAAGTGACAGACAGCCATTGATGCTTTTGTTGCTCTGTAATACAGCCGAGGATTTTAAAGTTTTGGAGTTGTTGTTTTTTTGTTCACAGGCTTTAACAGTTTTTGTACACCACTGAGGTTTTTTTGTGTGTATAAAAAATACAAGTTTCAAAGCAAGTATGCAGCCCTGATGCGCTATATGTAGCAAACAATTTGTTACATGGCTAGTGATGTGGGGTTTTCGGAAAATTCGCAAATGAAATTCGCAAATGAGGGGAATTTCGTGTATGAAAATATTCAAGTTGAGATGGAAGTTGTTCCGATGCCCTGGAGAGGGATTTTAATTTAGCATGTTTATTCTACATGTATTTAGTAAACAAAACTAAAAGTTTTGAAGCCGCCAAGCTGGCTACAATATTAGCACTTGCCGTCCATACATTATTATGAAATGCAGGTGGTTGTGGGTTTTTCCCATGGAAAAATAAAGCACCTCAAGCCGAGTGGGGCTTACTATTTGAGTAACCTGCACAGGATTGAGAATTTTAACTTGAGGAAGCCATGGTGAAAATTATTATTAAGTAATTATAAGTATAACTATAAGTAACCATAATTAACTATGCAACCTTTAGAAGACACCTGAAGGCAGCCCTGTATAGGGAAGTTTTAAAAGTTTAATGTTATATTATGTTTTCGTATATGCTGGAAACAGCCCAGAGTGGCTGGGGCAACCCAGTCAGATGGGCGGGATACCAATAATAAAATTATTTATTGTTGTTATTATTTAAATTTGTATACCGCTCTTCATCCATAGATCTCGGGGAGGTTCACAACATAAAAATACAAGATAAAAACACTAAATGAATATACATAATAGGAACAACAACAACAAACAAACAAACAATACCCCCCTCCGTGCTTCTACATACACATTTAAAAAGGCATTCATTGGATGTCAGTCAGCCAAAGGCCTGGCTAAAGAGGAGTTGTTGCCTGGTGCCTAAAAGTGTATAATGAAGATGCCAGCAGAACCTCCCTGGGGAGAGCATTCCACAACTGGGGACCCACTGCAGAAAAGGCCCGTTCTTGTGCTGCCACCCTCCAGAGTGGGAGCCTTTATTCTGGATAACTCTGCAGCTCTACATTGGTTCTGGCTCTACCCACCATTGGCATGAAGCTTCTGACAGAACATCCCTGAGGGACTGCTAACCCTGATAGAAAAACTACAGTGGTACATCCAGTTGTGAACGGGATCCATTCCGGATGCCCGGCCAGATCCCGAGGTTTTCGCAACCCAAGGAGAAGCGATAGACCGCTTCTGCGCATGTAGTGTTAGACCACTTCTGTGCATGCGGTGTTAGACTGCTTCTGCGCATGCGTGTGTGGTGAAACACTTCTGGGTTTTCTGTTTTCACAACCTCGGCAATACAACAAGAGGTGCTGTATTGTCCTTGTTCAAGCTATCAAATGTAATGTAGCCCTTGACAGATTTTTCTCTGTGTTTGTTTCCCCCCATCCCTAGTTTAAAACATCCAATGTTTCTTTGATGAATTGTCATAGTGAGTCTAGAAAGTGTTGTGTCCAGTAAGTAATATATGAAAAACTTGTCATTGAGGGCGGGGGGGGGGGAAGCACGTGGCTGCTCAATGATGTAAAGCTGAAGACCGATCCTTTGTACTATTAAAAAAAAGTTCACTTAGGCTAGAAGACCTTGGAAGACCCTAAAGCTGCCATTAGCTGTGGGGAAGAAATAGCTTCTGACGGTAAATTTTTTGTTATTGACTTCTTCGGAATCTGTGTCGTGTCTTGAAAAGGAGCATATTGAAGGCATCTTCTGTGTTTTTTAAACAAACCGAGATATGAAAGCGATGGAGGTCCCTCCCCCCGACTGCCGTGGGGCAATGTACTTTGCATTTGTAAGCTTCTCTAGTTCAGCTGCTGCTGCTGTTTTCTAGCTGTTCTCAGGATTCCACAGCCCTAAAGACTGTGATCCTTTGACATCTTTGAAACCAATCCCATTTTTGCTAAAATCCAGGTATCCTAAAACATATATAAATTCAGAACTTTGTACTATGAATACAGGTGAAACTCGAAAAATTAGAACATTGTGGAAAAGTCCATTTATGTAAGCAATTTTTTTCATTAGGTACTGGAGTTTAATATATGAGATAGACTCGTGACATGCAAAGCGAGGTATTTAATATATGAGATAGACTTGTGACATGCAAAGCGAGGTATGTCAAGCCTTTATTTGTTATAATTGTGATGATTATGCCGTACAGCTGATGAAAACCCCAAAGTTGAAATTGTTAATTTGGGGTTCTCATCAGCTGTACGGCATAACCATCACAATTAAAACAAATAAAGGCTTGACATATCTCGCTTTGCATGTCATGAGTCTATCTCATATATTAGTTTCACATTTCAATTTGAATTACTGAAAGAAATGAACCTTTCCACGATATTCTAATATTTTGAGTTTCACCTGTAGAGAAGCTTCATTTAGAATGCTGTGCCCTTACTCTTCCCCCCGCCTTTTTTTAGTAATTGTGGAGTGTTTCAAATGGGGTGATGAAGATTTAATGGGAAGGATGGGTTTGCATATCAGCTTTTTAGAAGAGGGATGAGTTTTCTATTTTGTTGTTTTTGACTTTCTGAAATGGCTGTTGTTGTTGGCATCTGTGTGTCTTGGGAAACAGTGGAGTGGGTCTCTGGTGGTGAAGTCAAACCGCTAGAGAATCACAGCGCCTGCTGTGGCTGCAGAAACACAGCTGCCTCCTACGTTGTTTTTGCTGTGTTAGCAGCACCCAAGTGACCTCTCTGGGGCACAAGCCTTGGCAGTGTGTATGGAGGTCCTGGGCTACCCAGAAGACAAGACCTCCCTCTTGGCCTTGCTGATGTGGTCCAAAGGAAATCAGAGCAATAGGTTTTGCAGCAGCTCGACTGCAGGTGTTGCATACAAGATGTCATCCAATCTCCACTCTCTTTGGGACTCCACTCTGGATTTATGTAGGGTTTACTCCTTAGTCTTTTCTTCTCCCAAAGATGTCATGCAAGGCACTGAAAGTTTAGGATCAGAGTTTTCCTTCTCCTAGATGGGCTGCCTTTTCAGGTTGAAGAGCCCCATCTGCCCCTCACTTCCCACTTCAATAAAATTGATGTATTTGGCAGCAGAAGTTAATAAACTGGATTTCATATCAGCTAGAACTTAACTAATTTCCCTGAAACAACCAAGAGTCTTAAAGACTAAACATTTATTATGGCATAAGTGTTTGTGGACTGCAGCCCACTTCATCTGACACATGAAGTATTTAGTATCCTTGATTTATCTTGAAGTGCCATCTCATTCAGGATAACAGCTCATGCATCTGATGAAGTGGACTGTGGTCCTTAAAAGTTTGTGCGTAATAAGGGGCTACATGTCTCCATGTCTTTCCTGTAAGAGACTAATGCCTGGGAATGAATTCTCTTTGGCTGCAGCATTTTACTTCATCTATCACTGCGGTGGGAAGGTAAACGGCGTTTCCGTGCGTTCCGGTTTCCGTCATAGTGTTCCATTGCACCAAAAGTGGTTTAGTCATGCTGGCCACATGACCTGGAAAGCTGTCTGTGGACAAACGCCGCCTCCCTCCGCCTGAAGCAAGATGAGCGCCGCAACCCCAGTCGCCTTTGACAGGACTTAACCGTCCAGGGGTCCTTTACCTTTTTACCTTACTTGATTCCCTCTTGGGCTCCTTTTATTCCTCTCCTGACTAAACAATCCCTGTAATTATTCTAGTTTCTTTTGTTGTATTTGTTCCAATTAGAATTAATTATTCCTGATTGAAACTAGAAGCTATTTTAAATGAGATGCTGCTCATTTAAGCCTGCGCCAGTAATTCCCCATCTTTGAAATTCTCTTGTGTCAGTATGATATGCTTGGCTTAAAACTGAAACCAATGGAAACCTCTTTGCTCTCACCCTCAGAAATGTAACCAAATGTCTTACTTAGGGGTTTAATGTCAGCAAGGCATCCAAGTTGCTTTATATTCAGAATCACACAAGCAAGCGTGTAATGAGGATTTCCTCCTACTTAAGAGGTTCCTGGCTGTTAACAGCAAAGTGAGAAGTCGCTGTTTTGTTTCCCTGTGCTAGAAAGTCAAACACACACAGAGAGAAATCTAGTTGAAGCCTAATAATTCATCAGCCATCCTTTGAAAAACAAGCTCTGGTTTTCTTCCTACTGAATTAATATCAAAACATATTCTACATAATATGATCTTCTCACATAACACCTTTTGCAAAACTGCCTCCAGTAATTTCTCAGTTCACTTTACTAAACCTTTCTTTTAGTACAGTGGTGCCTCGCAAGACGAAATTAATTCGTTCCGTGAGTCGTTTCGTATTGCGAAAAATTCGTCTTGTGAAGCACGACCATAGGAATGCACAGGAATTTAATTCCCATAGGAATGCATTGAAATTTTCGTCTTGCGAAGCACGACCATAGAAAAATTCGTCTTGCGAGTCACCCTTTCGTTAGCGAATGCCTTTCGTCTAGCGAGTTTTTCGTTGTGCAAGGCATTCGTCTTGCGAGGTACCACTGTAATGGTTTAGAACATCACTCCGACATATTTTGTTCTCAGATATGACTTGTGGGCTGCATTGTCAGAGCATACTGTACATAGGAAACATTCACACAACAAGGAAAAATGACTTTATTTTAGTGACTTGCTGTCTTTTTGGATGGAATTGCAAACTTGGTAGATCAGGGAAATGCTTTGGACATAGTGCATCTTGATTTCAGTAAGGCTTTTGAGAAAGTCCCCCATGATATTCTCGCAAGGAAGCTGGCAAAGTGTGGGCTGAACAAGGTAACTGTTAGGTGGATTTGTAGCTGGTTGACTGACCGAACCCAAAGAGTAACCATAAATGGCTCCTCATCATCCTGGAAAAAATGACAAGTAGGGTGCCGCAGGGTTATTTCTTGGGCCCTTTGTTGTTCAACATCTTTATAGATGACTTGGATGAAGGAATTGAGGGGATGCTCATCAAACTAGCAGAGGACACCGAACTGGGAGGGGTAGCTAATGCCGTAGAAGACAGAATCAGAATTCAAAATGACCTTAACAGATTGGAGAACTGGGCGCAAGCTAACAAAATGAAATTCAATAGGGATAAATGTAAGGTTCTGCACTTAGGCAGGAAGAACCAGATGTACAAATATAGGATGGGGGACACCTGACTTACTACCAGTACATGTGAAATGAATCTAGGGGTCTTACGAGGAACGTTTGAAGGAGCTGGGTATGTTTAGCCTGGAAAAAAAAGAGACTGAAAGGAGATATGATAGCCATCTTCAGATATCTTAAGGGCTGTCACATGGAGGGGGGCATGCTTGTTTTCTCCTGCTCTTGAGGATAGGACTTGAGGCAATGGCTTCAAGTTTCAAGGAGATTTTGACTAAACATTCGGAAAAACTTTCTGACGGTAAGAGCTGTTCGGCAGTGGAACAGGCTCCCACAAGAGGTGGTGGACTCTTCTTCCTTGGAGGTTTTTCAGCAGAGGTTGGATGGTCATCTGTCATGGATGCTTTAGCTGAGATTCCTGCTTTGCATGGGGTTGGACTAGATGACTCTTGGGCTCCCTTCTAACTCTTAAGATTCTATTATTCTACTCTGAAATTATGGACCAGCTTTATTTCCTGGTGTACAGTAGGTCATTTTACTGTTGTTTTAATTGTCATGGTACACAAATCCCTCAGGCCTCGTATGGGAATTTGAATAGCTATTAAGGGAACTTTTTTCATAGTATGTCAGCAATACATGCCGTTTACCGTGCTGAGTAGGTTTGGAGGGTTTTTGTTTGTAGGACTGAGGTGAAACCTAAAGGGAACATATTTCTTCACCTCCATGAATCACACCCCTCCCCATGTTGGCAATTGTTTTGGCAGTAAAATGGGGCAAAATTGTTGCCTATTCAGAGTAAGTACAGGAAATATTGCCCTCAATTTGATTTGGCTTCATGATGCTGTCACACCATCAATTCCAGCTAGGTAAGATCATGGTGTTGTCCCACAGCTTGTATTATCACTCATTGGCTGGGTTCATTTTATGAAGATGACCTGGCTGTTGTTTTCTAAAAATAATAACTCTGGACCCATAGGGCAGAAAATGAGGCAGGAACAAGAAGTAAGCAAGGTGAATTGTGAAATACCTGCCCTGTAGCCCCTTCGTAGACATCAAGGTGTTGCTCATATATCATAGATGGGACAATGTAAAATTCAAAATGGAGACTTAATAATTGATCTCTGCTTCCATCTACGTGGAAACCTCTGTTTTGTAGCTGCTCATTCATGAATTCAAGCCATTATCTCATAAGATTTGCTGCTGTTGAAAATAAAGCAACCTACTCGTCACATTTCTTCGCTTTATTAAGCAACTATGCAATGTACAAAACAAGACTTTACATTTGAAAATAGATTCTGCTCAATCATTATTCAAAAACATTTACTCCAGTATCTAGTAAAGAGAAGAGAATATTTTAAGCGGCTCAGTACTGCTTTGCCTGACCCTCAGTTGAACTATTGCTATTAACTTGACTTTTTTAGTCTCCGCTTGGGCCAAAAAAAGGAATCGGCCATTGCTTGCTTGATGGAATTTGGGAGATTCCAGAACATAGCACACATTATGCTAGCTGCCACAAACATAGATAATTCAAAAACTGATCTGTAACTGTGTACAGCCAGTAATTTCTTTAGATAACAATATGGGTCAACTGATAGAATCAAGCCAGTGAAGTTGAGTGCTTCTTCACTCCCTTTAACCCCTTTACAATGTGTTTTCCTGTTTATTTACTATATTTCCATGATGCAAGTTCTTCTGAGGCTGTTATTTCATTCAGCAGATGAAACAGATCGGCTGAGTTTCCATGAAGGTGACTGCGATAATCCTGCACTTAGTGCTTGATCATCAAGTTCAGCGATGTATCCAAAAGTATTTTATTATAATTCAGTGGGTTCAGTATGCACATAAATAACATCACAGCTCATTTAAGCAGAGAAATAAAACCAAGCAATTCAGTAGGAAACCATTGCACATGTTCGCTGTAAAATACCGGTAGCATTTTAAAAAATAAAATAAAAAAGGTAATCTCTTAATGATTATGTTAATCGTGTGATAAAATGAAAGCCTTTAAATTGTTTTTTGTGCTACTGCTTATCCAACCTTCTCGGTATTGATGCTGGCATAAAAGCTATTACAGGCTGCAGGCAACGAAGGGTAGATTCTGGCTTGCTTTATTTTTATTATTAACTATGATGTCTAATAGCTAAAGTCATTTAAGTGGCACAAAACTGTTTTGAATTAACAAAATCTCCCATTCTTTGCCAAATTGTTCCCGTGGCACTTAATATTCACTGCAAAAGCATGTAGCGTGAAAACATGGTCATACTGATAAAACAAGTGCTCTTTTGTGCTGTGGACAGTACTGGAAAAATAAAAAAAATAAAAAATGCTGTATTAAGAACTATAGTGGTGGCTTTTATTATTCAAATGCCCATGGATTATTTTGTCTGTGGATGGCTACCTGATCCTAAACAGCATCTCAAAGCAGCATTAGTTCTTTCTTACTGTGTGATGCTGCAACATGTGATGACTGTTGTCATTTGTTGTTGTTGCATCTTCCAGATCCTATCATAAAACATGGAGAGTAGCCGATTGGTTTAGGGCGGGGGTCAGCAACCTGCGGCTCCGGAGCCGCATGCGGCTCTTTTACACGGCTGCCGCGGCTCCGGGGCGGATACGCCCGCCCACTTCTCCAGCTGGCAGCGACCGCCCTCCAGCTGGCCGGCGGCCCGCCCTCCGGAGGCTGAGGGCGCTGCTCAGGGGCGTACCCAGGATCACCTGGCCTTGAACAGTGGGGCAGCGGGGCTCGGAGGCGGTGGGGATGCAGTAGAGGTGGCGCAGCTCAGCTGAGGGCTCTGGCGGGGAGCGCCCCTGAGGCGCGCACGCTCCTTCGGGAAGAGATGGAGCTGGGCGAGCGGGAGGGGGAACTTTGAAGACCCCGCCTCTGCCTCCGAAGCAGGCGCCCATGGGAGAGGCCGCCCCCCGAGCCTGCCTGGCGGGACCAATCCTGCCCAGCTCCGGGAGTCTTCCTAGTGTGGGAGGCAGCCTTGGGGCGGACAGGGGAGCTCCGGGGTTGGCGGGTATGTGGGACCCCGCGGCATCCAGAGGCAGCTGGGAGGCGGGACGGGATGGGGGCAGGAAGGGGGCCTTCAGACGCGTCCCTGCACGGGCACTGGAGGCCAGGACTCCTCGGCTGGGTCGTGGGACCGCGGGGGAGGGCTGGCCGCGGTTCCTCTCGGAAGGCTGCTGGCTGCTGCGTCGAGGCGACGACGAGGTAGGCAGCTGCGGGCTGGGCCAGGGGCGGCGGGTGGCGGGCCAGGGGGGAAGCCCTCTTTTAAAAAATGGTCGAGGAAGCGGCGCCTGTTTCCCTGCCGCTGCCTCCTTCGCTCCTGGTTCTGCTCGCAGCCTCAGACCGCGCTCTGGCGGGCACGCGTCTCTCTCCGCCCCAGAGCAAGGCCGGGACGTTTTGCAGTTTTTCCTCTGTCCTGAGTGTGTGTTAGGGGAGCCTTGACAAAGCACCTGTTGGCATGGAAGAGAGGAGTCCTGGACTTCCGGTTTGGTGCCGGTCAATGGCGGGCGGGAGTCCGACGGCTCCGTCCTCCGTTAGGCTCTAGGGATTTCCGTGCCTGCGCCACGGGTCCCTTAAAGCCACGGGAAGAGCGTCCCGTGGACCGACTGCTTCGTGGGTCCCAGACGTGCCGTCTCCGCTCCTGATTGACCCTCGTAAGGGGGAAAATCAGGCGAGCGAAGCTCCGGCACGGGACTGAAGAAGCGACTGCAAGTCAGCACAAACATCACAGGCTTCTCTGGTGCAATTCTGTGCTTTATTTAGCAAGAGAGGAGGTTGGAAGAGGTGAACATAGCCTCTGGTCTGGAATATTAAGGGTAAAAGACACTAAGATTATTGTAAAAGCCAGCAGTCTTCAATAAGACATGGGACAAACATTTAACACAAGTGTGCAGTTGAGGACTCATTTTTTAAAAACAACAACAACAAATCAAATATTTGTATGCTGTTGCAACCCACCTTGGATCAGGCTGTGACCTGGTAGTGGTTCCCAGGGTGGATAAAAATGAATGATTTTTTTAAATTTAAATTGGATTTTTAAAAATAAAATGCAGTGTTATATTTGTTTTAAATGTTGCATTGGTTTTGCGGCTCCCAGTTTTTTTTCCCCCCGTTCGGAAACGGGTCCAAGTGGCTCTTTTGGTCTTAAAGGTTGCAGACCCCTGGTTTAGGGTATTGTTGTAGTAATGAGTTTGTTGTGGGGTATTGTTATAGTTATGAGTTTGTGCCTTGACTCCCCTACATTCCTGGGTCTAGTGTGTGTTGGCGTTTAATCAATGCTTGGAGTGTTAAGATGGGCTGCCAGACACTGAATTTAACAGTGTCAAAATACAGGCCAAACCAGGAAATCGCCTGGGAGAAGAGCTGCCATGTCCCCATGATCCAGGCTGAGAGAGTCTGTCTAAAGCATTTCCCATCCAAGGAACCTGACATCCCTTTCTCCACCTCGCCATCAGATTTTTTATCTGAGCCAGAGAAGATTCCCCCCCCCGAAAGCTTTTTCCTTTGAAGTGAACTTCTACGAACCCCCGGAGTTCTTTTTCTGAGCCTTTATTAGAAGACCTTAGATTGCGCTTTTAAAGTTAAAGCCAGATGCCCTTCAAATTTGGAGACTCTGAATTGTATCCAGTGCTGCACATGTCTACTTATGCAACGGGACATGCCTTTCCTCTCCTCTCTCCATCTGCACCCTCAAAATCTGCTCTGGAGGGTCTGTCAACCCTCTGGAAGTGATTTTACGGGTGTGTGGCAGGGTTGCAGGGGAGAGAATGGGAAAGTTCCTTTGCTCAGGCCAAAGTCTGCTGCTCTAGCAAAACAGCAGCATTGGATACGGCCTACCTATTGTCATGAAATTCTACTCAATATTGATCCAGAGCAGATTTCAACATATAGTTAGCAGAGTAAAAACTTAAACATGCTGCAGGATTCCCCCCAAAATAGACCAGAGGTAATTGTATTTCATCCAGTAGAGCTTTACTGCTACTGAAGGCAAATGAGCATAATGGTCACAAATCCAATACATTCAGGATTGGAACTGTCCATAAGAAATCCATTTGCAGCCGACTTAAATTTACAATAACTTGTAATAAGACTAAACCTTAACACTAAGTATACTATGTACAGAACACCACACTAGAAGGAAGAGAAAGAGAAAAAGAAAGTGAAACCCAGGCTCCTTCTGGCCTTACTTTTATAGTCAGCATGACTTTGACAGAGGAGATGACTGTACCAGTTTAGGCCAGCTGTACTCAGCTTCTCTGAAGGGATGACCCAAACATCACGAAAAGCTCATACCAAGAACCCGAAAGCTCATACCAAGAACAAACTTAGTTGGTCTCTAAGGTGCTACTGGAAGGATTTTTTTTTTTTGTCCAAACATCATGAACCTTGTGCTTGCTTCTTTCACACAGAGAAGCTTCCAGGACCCTCTTGAATTAATTAGAATAGCAAAGATCTCTACACATCAGATCAATACTTTCTGTACTAAGAAATGCAAACTGGCCAGGACCATGAATTGTTAAACTGGTCACCAAGCATGGGGTCAAAACTACAAGACCATTTAGAGGCTTCCTTTCTGCATTTCTGGAAACTGAAAGCCACTTTAATGTGGGTTAAAACCTTGTTTCGCAGTCCTGTTTCCGGTCTGAGTTCCGTCTCACTGACGACTGGTTTTCCAGTGAAATTGGCCTAACCCTAAAGGCACCGCATAGTTCATGAAATGTTTTTAGTTGATGTGGGTTGGTGGGGCTTGTGTTTTGGCATCATTAATTGTTAGAAACCTAAATTTTTAACCTTTTCTTTTATATCCCATGACATTTTGAAACAAAAGTTCCATTGAAATGAGAGCAAAGGCTAAAAAAGTATTTGATATTTTTTAAAAAAATAATCGCAAATCCCAATTCCTAGGGCAATATTAATAGGAACAAAAGGTCATTATTATAAACATCCTCCCTTTGAATACTTGTCTTACTTGAAATCTGGTACGTTTTTCTGACCATGTTTGCCACTATTAGCTAAATTGCATATGAAGAAAGAGACTTGGTTGGGCTTTAATGAGGTTTTTCCTCACTTTGGTTTATAGTCTATCTAAATAATTGTATTGATTTTTTAGAACTGGGGGTGTGTGTCATCCATTCCCTTATAGAAAGTAGAGGCAGGACATCACTTGCTGATTCAAAAATATAGGGTTAATTCTAAATAGTGCTATACTCCATGCTTGCAGTATGACACACTTTTTTAATACACGTTGAGCTGGTTTTTGTGAATTTTCACATTTACAACTGAATGAGGCTGGCTTACGTTGCACCCTGAAGATCTCTGTATGCACAGGGAGTTAGATTCTCTTCTGTGGCTGAAGTGCTCAACGCATGCTAAAGAAAATGCTTTAAATGTTTCCCTCTCAGAAGAAAATGTTAAAAAGCTACAGTTCAAAATGTTCTCATGATCTTTGATTTTCCATATAATTTGACTCCTATTGAATTAAGTACTCATGTAAAAAGAATGGAGAAATAATGCAAACAAAGGCAAACCACAATTTTAGTAGAGTACTATCAGCACCTTTTGGGTATGCTACCATGTATGACAATTATCTTTTTAAAGAGTGGAATTCTGCTAACAATTCTGTTTAAGGAAGTTTTCAATCTGTGACATTTTAATGTATTTTAATATTTGTTGGAAGCTGCCCAGAGTGGCTTGGGGGACCTAGCCAGATGGGTGGGGTACAAATAAAATAATAATAATAATAATAATAATAATAATAATAATAATAATAATAATAATAATATGGGCTTTGTCCCAGCTCTCCACGGTTTCCAGTGGTGTCCTGAACGGATCACACAAGTTAAATGTGTGCAAATCGCGATCCTAACGTAGCCGCATTCTGTACAGAGTAAGAATGCACTGGGCCCAACAAACCATTGTGGAAACCCGGAGACGGCTAGCGCTGTCCGACAGGAGGTTGCGGTGTTCCCTAGCCGTAGCGTGCATAGTGGGCAAACTCGCCTAGTGGTTTTCCTGCAGTGTCGTCTTTAGCAGCAGACACACAACAAGTAATGGTACTGCCAAAGAAAAATCCCATTGTCTGCTAGTATGACTGGAACGAAAGCTGAATGGCAAATTGGCCTTAAGCAAACTATCAATCTGACTTTGATAACCCATCACTTTAAAAGGCCCTTTCATGTTTATGAAAAAGCATGACGTCAAAAGCCATGGAAAAAAATCATGAATCCCAAAAATGTCAGGCTAAACTTGCACAGCCTCCAAAAAAGCCCCCTGCATGAACAGTTTCTCTACATGCATAACTAATTAGTTTAGGTTATTATAAGCCTGAGCTGTTATACCCTAGTTGCTTGTGCCATTTTGGGGATAACTTGTTTACAGTGCGTCCGTGGATGAGCCTTTGAAATAGAGTAGGAGAAAATAAAAGGAAAGCTGCCACCAATCTGGTTGTCTAGTTTTCTAGGAGTATATAAATGTCATGCTGGAAATGCTTGAGTATAATCATTACCAGGTGAGTTACATTATTATTATTATTATTATTATTATTATTATTATTATTATTATTATTATTATTATTATAAATCTCTGCACAGTTGCATATACCTAAACCCAGTTACTTCCTTGGGGCTATGGGTACATGCATACTCTCTTGCATTATAATGTTTGTAATCTTAGAGTTATAGCCAACAGAATAAGATTCAGACCTCTTGAAATTAATGGGCACGACTCACGTAGGTTTGATGATTTCATTGTGTCTACTCGGAGTGTGACTTCATTCGATACAACCTTTACAGTACAGTAGAATAGTAAGGGAGACATAATAGGCTTTTTCATATTTGTGCCTATATGGCTTATTTAATGGAATGAGCATTTTCTTCGTGTTTTGCTTCATTATTCAGCTGAATGCCAACTTAAACAGTTGAATCAAATAAAGCCCATTTTAAAGTGATTGAGCATAAGTCTCTGCATATACATGGTGCGGTTACTATATGAGCTTTAATGTTTGTTAAGTTCATTTTTCTGCTATAAGGACCAACATAAATAATTGTGGATAAGTCGAATATTTCTTGTATTCTTTGTCAACATGATTTTCTGTTAATGTCTTAAGTGTGTTGCTGCTTCATACAAATTTTGTCTACTTTCCAGCAATTTGAGGAAGGAAAGTTGTACTTTCTAGTTGACTTAATTCATCTTTATTTTCCTGTTACCTAAGTTCAATACGTTGCTGACATTCTGAAATTCTTACTTCGTAGGATTCTGTCTGTCATCTTTTGCAAAACCCGCCTTTAATTTGTATTGCAAGTGATGTGTTTGCCTTCGTTTACGCGCATTTCTTTTTAACATCCGAACTTGCCAATGAGCTGTATTTCCAGGCACAATCTTTGAATTTTCAGCGCTAGATAAACCCGTGCCAGATGAATGTACAGAAGCTGATGTTGAAATGATGAACACTAACTAGGTGCCGCTACATTTTTATTATGCGTTTGCAGGTGCAGACTCACCTGGAAAACCCTACCAAGTACCACATCCAACAAGCTCAACGGCAGCAAGTCAAGCAGTACCTCTCTACTACATTAGGAAACAAGCACACCAACCAGGCGCTAAGCTTACCGTGCCCAAATCAGCCAGGGGATCATATTATACCACCTGGCACTGGAAGCAGTGCACCAAACAGCCCAATGGCCATGCTTACGCTCAACTCCAACTGTGAAAAGGAGGTAAGGAAGACCTTACATTTTCTATTTGTGTTATCATCCCTCCTCCATCTAAATATGCAGGTATTTATTTTTATAGCAGTGGTTCACACACAAATGCATCCTGATTTATTACAAATGCTCCCACTTCGCTCCTTCCGCTTAGCGTTACATTGAAACCAGGAACCACGGCTTGTTTCACTCAAACCAACCATGGTTTGTACACCTGGAACAAACACTAAGCAAGTGATCATTGTTTGTGGCCCCCGCTCACGCAGGGGGAGGAGTTAAGCAGGAGCCCTCTGTGTATTCTTCACGATGCGCGAATGCTACTTTTTAATTTACTCTGTTAACAGCTAATTATGCAACTCGCTTTTTAAGAAGGCAGAACAAGTCACAGTATTAATGTGGATTAAAAATATGCATTGCTTAACAACAACTCGAAAACCTGTGCCAACCCTTAGCGCAATTATTTAGGTTTTCTTTGTGTTCTGTTAGTATACACTGTGTGGAAGGATGCAATTGACCTTTTAGCGTACAATGTCCTTCTTGTTTCTTTCAAAACTTTCTGGGATAAATGTTATTGTGACTCAGGGTGGATTCAGATGGCATGTTCCCACCACACAGTGACATTTTTGAATTGCCTGCCAGGGCACATACTTGGAACATGAGAAAAGACTTTTTATGTGTGACTGTGGGTCTGTAGAGAATGACATCCTATTTCATACAGTGACTAACCAGATTTTCTGTTGTTCATATCTCATGAACTAGCAATCAGTGGCATGCTTCCTCCAAACACAGAGATTCCATTTAGCTGTTTGCTGATAGGGAGGGAGGGACCAATTAATTTGGTTTGCATTTTTAAGCGAACTTGCCGAACAAATACTGTACATAAATTGAAACATCGCTATCCTTTGAAATTTGCTTCTGTAATACCGTACAACATTCGGTTTTTAAAAATTATTTTCAAAAACTCATGCTAGGGTCAAGGGTACACAAAAATGCATACAAAATTAATTAAATCATGGGGAACTCCTTCCAAACATGCCAAAATCTATACCGCAATGTGTACAAATTATTTTAGTTTGTGATTTTTGGAATGCAAGATATAGGAATGCAAAGCATGCAAGGAATCTGCTTTCGTAATAATAAATATTATAACTAATTTTTACTCAGAGTAGACCATACGGAGCTAAATTAGTCATGTTCATAAATTCCAATGGGTCTGCTCTGAGTAGGACTAGCATTAGGTAAATAAATGATATTTATTTATATATATATATATGATAAATAAATGTGGTGTTGTTGTTTTTAAAAAAAGGTGTATATTAAGAGAAGTGCACATGAATTTGCATACAAGTTTTTGGGTGGGCTGTTTTAAAAAAAACACCAACGTGAAGAAATGGGATGAATGAAGTTAAGGAAAAGCGAGGAACAGTGTAACTAAAACTGACAAATCCATTCATCCCTACCCTCTAATAAACCTATCTTTGAATTTTTCTAATCCCCCATTGAAGCAAACTACAGTGGCACCTCTGGTTACGAACGAGATCCATTCCGGAGCCCCGTCCGTAACCCATGACGTCCGTATCATGAAGTGCTGCCCCTGCGCATGTGTGCGATGCGATTCGGTTCTTCTGCTCATGCGCGCGACGTCATTTGACACGTCTGCGCATGCGCAAACCGCCAAACCTGGAAGTAACGCGTTCCGTTACTTCCGGGTCGCCGCGGTGTGTAACCCGAACGTGCGCATCCCGCAGCGTACATAACACGAGGTATGACTGTAAGCCACTGGTAATTTCTGCATCTTATAATGGCAAATTCTGTAAGTTAATTATGATATGCCAAAGTATTTTGCATATGGTTATTATAGTTTCGATGCTTTCAAACCACTCTGGAATCTATCCTCATGAAAAGCATATAAATGTTTTAAATAAATGATATACACTTTTATGTCTTTACCGAATCGTCTGGTTGTTAGTTTCATTAGATGACCCAGCATTCTAATTTCATGATAATTACCCACTAATGTTCCAGTCTCTATGTGGACTGCCATATATTCCTTAACTTGCTGCTTGGTATGTCCAACCATTCCATTATTTACACACCCGTTGGTTTTAACTATTAAAATCTGTTTTAAATACTCTATTGTTGCCGTCCTTCTGTACTAACAACTGCTTGCTTATTTAACATTGCTTCCCTATATTATCGTTTTCATTTAATGGATCTGTATGCTACTGGTCCAAATATTTTAATATAAAAACATTTTAAAACCCTATAACCTATCAAATGACACACAATTAAGAACAGAAGCAGCAAAACACACCTCACTTTCTATAATCCAGTTCCATCACCCACCCACTGCCGCACCGAAACAGAAGCCCCTATGTGAACAAAAAAATTTTTTAGAGCCCACCTAAATGATAGCATGGAAGGGGCCGATCCTCTTTCTTAGGGCAGGGAGTTTCACAACGGTGGGGCCACCATGGAAAAGGCCAGATTCGTCAGGCCTGTCAGCCTTTCTGTCTCCCTAGTTGATCTTCAATCCATGGCAGCCCATTGAATAAGTTGGTATGAAGCTAAATAAGGCTTGAAAAGTCAAGAACAGCACTGCAAAACTAACTTGGCTGGTGGCTGTTGTTGCCTCCTGTTGGAGCAAGCTCCATAGCTTAACTATAAGCTACATGAACAAATACTTCATATTGTCTGTCTCTGCACTTGTGCATATTAGCCTATACCTGAGTTATTTTGTGGAACTGAATAATAAAAAGGTAGATGTTGTGGGATTTCATTACATTTTTTGGGGGGTGGGATATTTGCTCTTAGGAACCGGTGTGTGCATGAAGGAGAAACTTAGCAGAAGCTGCAGTCAAAATGAGCACCTAGCATGGAATTTAGATGAATGGTCTTAAACGACAAAACTTACATTGGGTCACAATGTTGGCACCCTTCTGTCTCTGGAGACAATGGAGGAGTGCACCTTTGTGGGCGAAGTTTAACTGTTGGAAGGTTACAGCGCCTGCTGTGGCTGTAGAGACTGATAGGAGAGAGACATGTTTTGTTGCAGCTGGGACATATAAAGGCATCCAGTTGTGCTACGACAGATGCACCATGGAGTTTCTTCCCACTGCACTCCTCCCAGCGGGCATTCCTCCTCTGGGCACTGCTGTTTGTCTGCAGGCACTACGGTGGTCTGCAAGGGATTCCCATAAGGCGGGGTTGATGTTGCCAGCCTTCATGTCACATTTAGGGCTGTGCATATTAGTCCATTTCCACATAGCTGTAATGCATTCAGCACATAACTGGTACAGAGAATGGGAATAGCTGCTATATGTCAAGTCAGTTGCAGAATTGGCATTCAGGGTGAGCCTGGATGGGCCTGACCTACCTAGTTATTTTAAACTGTGCTTCAAAGTTCTCTAGTTACTATTCTGGCATTTAGTATGTTCACAACACCAGCCATTCTAAGGAAGATCAACCCCTTTAATTGTAAACCCCTGCACGTGTCTAGCCTCTTCTCCTTATATTTCTCATTTTTCATGTTTACAGGGCTTTTATAAATTTGAAGAGCAAAGCAACCGGGTGGAGAATGAATGCCAGACTCTCAACACACATTCTCGAGCATCTTGCATGCAGGTACTAGTTGACAAAGGGACGCGGGTGGCGCTGTGGTCTAAACCACTGAGCCTCTTGGGCTTGCCGATCAGAAGGTCGGCGGTTCGAATCTGCTCGGCGGTGGTGAGCTCCCATTGCTCTGTCCCAGCTTCTGCCAACCAGCAGTTCGAAAGCATGCCGGTGCAAGTAGATAAATAGATACTGCTGTGGCGGGAAGGTAAACAGAGTTTCCGTGTGCTCTGGCACTCGTCATGGTGTTCCATTGCACCGGAAGTGGTTTAATCATGGTGGCCGCATGACCTAGAAAGCTGTCTGTGGACAAACGCCGGCTCCCTCAGCCTGAAGTGAGATGTGTGCCGCACCCCATAGTCTCGTTGGACTGGACCATCCAGGGGTCTTTTACCTTTAGTAGTTGACAAAGGAGCAGGAAAAAGGATGGGATTCCCATTTTGCTAAGGGGAGATACAGTCAGAAATAACAGTGTCCATTTCAGACTTTTCTTTTTTAAATGTACACCTTAAAGTGTGAAATGTGACTGTTGCAATCAAGCATAAAGCACGGACCATATGTATCGCAGAACTGGCTGCAAATTGGGTAAGGCTTCCTGTCAAACACACCATTAGTGTCACTCTTGGGTTTTGTTGCTGTTACTGTGTTAATGACTGAAATATCCCTCTTAGACTTCAGTATTTAGTGTCACATCCAGGAATGCCTGTAGTATTTCACTAATAAATTCGTACCTCGGGTTACGTACACTTCGGGTTGCGTACTTTTCGGGTTATGAACTCCCGTAACCCAGAAGTGTTTCCCGTTGTGCGTGCAATCTGCGCATGTGCAGAAGCGTTCTGCACGATTTGCGCATGCACAAAGCACGTTTTTGGGTTACGTACGTTTCGGGTCATGTACAGCAACCCGGAACGAATTGAGTACGCAACCCGAGGTACCACTGTATACCTTTCGGTACAAGGGGCTTGTTCCTTCTGCTACTGTTTTTTAAAAGGACAAGGAGAAAATGGTGCATGTGGTTTTGACTCTGAACTTAAGGGTACAGTTCTCCCTTCCTTGTAGCTCTTCCTCCCCACCCACCCTTACACTGCCACCAGTTATGCAATTAATGCTCCAGTCACTAAATTGGGAGTAGCTAAAGGTCTGGGCATTTTGCTGTTTAGTGATTCTCTCTTCACATTTGTAAATCAGTAAGTCTCCTCCTGAACATAGTTCCAATTTCTTACGTGTCTCACCTTTCCCTTACAGATGGATGATGTCATTGATGACATTATCAGTTTGGAATCAAGTTATAATGAAGAAATATTTGGTTTAATGGATCCTGCCCTACAAATAGCAAATACGGTACCTGTATTTATATTCTGTGTTTCGGTGGGGTGTTTGCTTGTTTGTTTGTTTTGCTGTTGTATTATTCAGCACCTCTATTTCAGAGTGCCTGTGAGGATGAAAGCAGAGTTTATTGGTTTGTTTAAATACGGCATGTTTTAACTAGCTGCCTTCCGCAGCTGAAATAGTAATCAGTAATTCAATCTAATGTAAAATAAAGAACAATGCATGTTTGTTGCAAGCAACCATATGGTTGCAAAAGTTGGGAGCCCCTACCCCTCTGCTGATCGGTAGCAAGATTCTAGGGGGTTCCAGGCGTTGACCCAGGGTCTCTGTTTCTTTGAGACTCAAGACATTGGAGACTGTTGTACCTTTAAGAAATAGAATTTATTTATGTACACCAGAGTTTGGATGGTCATCTCAAGAGGGGCTTGTTCCCCACAGCTGTGCAGCACTGTAGCCCAAGGCATCTCCCCCAGCCTCCCTTTACCCCGTCTGCTAAGATGGTTCTCTCTTTGTCCTCCCACTCCTTCTTCCCAGCACACCTTGCTAAAAACACTCTTTTCCTGTCACCTCAAACCCCAACACCTTGGCAACCTCTGTCTGCCCAGACCAGTTTCTCTTAAAAGACCACCAACCCCTTTTGTCATGTTAATGAATTAGCTTATCCCTGGCTAGCTATGTGAAGATGCCTGGGCTTTCTGATCCTAAATGGAATGCAACAGCACTTGGCGTAGTTTTAATTAGCCAGACTCTGCTTGCTTCATGAATTTATGAGTTTGCTCAAATTTCAGCTCTTTACTGACCCTAGGGATTGTGGCGAGCCTGCTCCTCCCCAGTCTCATAACAATATTTATTTATTTGATAGAATTCTAGTGACTCTCTTGTAGCTCTCTGATCATGGGGCCGGTGTCTAGAACCAGTTTCTAGACACATCCTTGAAATCTTTTCCTGTTATTTTGGAAAGGTGCTATTTTGGAAATATTGTTATTTTGGAAAGGATTTTGACAAGGCACCGTCTCTGGATTTGGGTGAAGAAAAGCATTGGATTAGGCATTTCCCAACCATTTCACGGCTATCAACATGCAAATGAGAGAAGTAGTTGCAGTTAAGCAGTTTTATGTGTTCCTTGTGTTTTCCTACCCACAAAATGGTAGTTGAAACAGCAATGCCTAGGATAGGCCTGGATGACCTTGACTAGGAATACTGGCCCTTTGTGCAATAAGTAGAAGGGACTGGATTCAAGAGTAACGCCAAGTCTTAGTAAGTTTCATCCTCTAGAAACACACAGCCACAATTCATGCAGAGTTTTGCCTGAAACAAGTTGTAATATCCAGGATAAGTTAACCTTGCTTTGGAAGTGCAGTGCCTTTCCCTAAGAGTTGTTTGCATTCTCAGTCTTAACATTTGCAGTGGTAAGATGTCTGGGCTCCTAAACAGGAGGTATGCAAAATCCCCACAGAGGAAGTAGCTTGCCTGCAGCCTATAAATAGTTCTACACTCGGAGAGAGAACAAAGATTCTGTTGTTTTGCAGCAAAGGTTTAGGCCCTGTTTGTTACATTGCAAGCTGTGCTCAATTGCTACTCAAGCATCTACAGAGATCATTAAAGTGCATTTTACACTAGGAGCATGAAATGTGAGCATTATATACTTCTGCATTGGCCCTTCATCTCTGTCATGAATCTCATTTAAGGTCAAAAGTGGCTGCACGGAGACATCACAATAAATCATGTTTTTTCATGAGTGGAACAAGACACAGTGTGTATGTGGGGGGGGGGGCTGCATAGGAGCCAGTTCCTAGGGGCCGAGGGGACTTTGTCCCCCCAATAAAATATTTGACGGAGCCTCCCCTCCCCCAAATTTGATGGGCATTGCCATTGAAGTGGTGTGCGTGTACCACATCATGTGATCAATTATTCAGGGTGGGGCTTGCCTGTCTCCTCCAATATTTTATTCAAGTTGGCACTCTTGGGTGAGTGGAGATTGGAAACTTTCACTTTGGTTTTTGATTAATCATGGTTTAGTGTTATGCCAGAAACCTAAACTTTGGATATGTTTAACTAGTGGTTTGCTGGAATCTGCCTTCCAATTTCCAGGAAAATCTATTCTCCTCCAAAATTTGCTTCTATTCCCCCTGTCTCTGTGCCTTTCTTTGAGCACTTTAGAATTCCTTTCTAATTTTGGTGGGTGCATGCTCGGGCTTCCCTTATTCTTCGGAGGTGGCAGTAGGTGGTGTTTTTCTTTTCCTTGCTCTTCCTTATCCGAAAAAGCCCCATGAATGTGACCCCTGTGCCTCAAGCCACTTAGACCTTTAGACCTTTATAGAATAAACACACCACATTGAATTTTGCCCAGAAACCCAAGGGAAGCCAGTGAAGTTTGCACTCTGAGCAGCCCACTCTTAAGCTGTGTTTCTGGACCAGCTGCTGTTTCTGAGCAGGCATGCAGTATCTCCTTATCCATACATAGTATGGATCAGGGCTGGCCCAAAATGTTTTGTCGCCTGAGGCAAATCATAAAGTGGCACCCGCTAGGGAAGAAGAGGCGATTGAAGTTCTACATCAGAAACAAGGAGGGGAATGAAGATCTGCATGGGGATCTGCTGCGCCTATGGACCCTGCCACCTGAGCCGGTTGCCTCGCCTTGCCTCATGGGAGGGCCGGCCCTGGTTATGTGTCCTATGCAGAATTGCATTAGCAAGTCGCCAACAGTGCGAAAAGTGTTAGCCGTCATTTTGCTTCAGCTCTCTGCATCCGAGGGTCTTGTATGGGACACGGGAAATAATCCATACCCTCGGTTGTCTCCCCCAGTTACCTGTCTCCGGCAATCTTGTGGACCTCTATGGCAATCAAGGCATGCCTCCCCCCGGACTCAACATCAGCAACTCTTGTCCTGCCAACCTTCCTAATATAAAAAGGGAACTCACAGGTAACTTAGAACAGTATGTTTCCAAATGTGCATTTTCTGATAAAGACACTGCTGGGAACTTAAGAATTCTGCTGAACCTATAAATTACTGGTAATACATTTATACCAGGAACATTGGATGCTGCCTTATACTGAATCAGGCCCAGTGGTCTACCTTGCTCAGTATGGCCTACTCTCACTGGCAGCAGCTCTCCAAAGTTTCTGTGTTTTCTCATAGCTGTCAATTTCCCCCTTTTCTGGCGAGGAATCCTATTCGGAATAAGGGAATTTCCCTTTTAAAAAGGGAAAAGTTGACAGCTATGGCTTTCTAGCCTCATCTGGAGATGCCAGGTATTGAGCCACCTGCACGGAAAGCAATTGCTCCGCCGCTGAGCTACAGCCCTTTCCAAATCAAAACCCTGCTGGACTGGACAGTTTCGCATCCTTTTCCCAGGTGTTAAAGGTGCTTCAAGTCAGTTGGTGCTTTGAGTATACACATTGGGCACATTTTAAATCCATAATGTATGAAGGATGCAGGTGTCTATAAGCTGCAGATTCCAGCTTTTGAAAAGAACATTGGTTGTGATGGAAAATAATTGTGCTGCTGCTTAATGTATATTTCAAAGGAAAAAAGACCAGCATTGCACACAAGTTGTTTTATTTTAGGGTATTGAAGTTCAAAGCATGTCAGCAGGCATCTCTTAAGTCCAAATCACTTGCCACAGGATGCTGTGTAACAGACAGTGGACACTCAGGGGTGCCATCTACCAATCTGCCACAAAAGTGTAATCGCAGTGGAGATGCGGCGAGCATGGTCAAGGAGAAGGAAATCTGCTTGTTAATCTTTTGGAGCAAGCATACGTTGGGGGGCAGAAATTAAGGGAATAAGGAGAAACTTTGATAATAAAAGTTAATTTTGTTGTTGGGCTCACTATTGCTGGCCTTAATGGTTGCCGTTCATACTTCTGCCATTCATACTACTACATAGTGGTGGAAAGACTCAATGATTGTAGACCATTGAATCTGTGAAGACGGTGCTGGTCAGACCCATGGCAAATGGGCGGTTAGACGCTTGCCTTTTTAAAATAATCTTTTAAGGTTGCTCAAGGTTAGACCGTATCCCGAAGCAGTTCACATAGTGTACTCTGAAAATAAATGATCCTGTGTTGAAACGTGAAATGTCAAGTTCTCTTAGAAAGTTCATTGTACTAGTCACATTGTACCGAGTTGCAGTTGCATCTATGAATGGATGGGACAAGTCATGAGTGCAGAGTAGCGCTTCCATAACGTCTACCATTTGCCTGTTTTATTTAACGAAGGGAAAATAACAAGACTCGCAGCAGGCAAAGATAATGCCCCATTGTGTTGTATGCAGCATCAGCGAGGAAGATGCTGCTTTTGTTCATTATTTTGTTTTTATAATAAAGGGCCCTGTATTGCCCTAACTTGGAACGTAAACTAAGAGTGGCCCACACAAAAGATGTACTATACATTTTGTGTGCCTGACCTTCATAAACTTGTTAACTGCTGCATATGTAGCCCTTTCCAGTTTGATTTTCATATTTAGGCGCAAGAGATGTTGGCTTTATTTCACTGCAGCTTTCATGGGAAAGGACAAGAGTTTTAATATCCCTGGTTTCACTGCTGTCTAAAGGGGAAATGTTACTTTAATACCTTGCCCGCTTGGAAAACTTATTCATCAACGACTAGTAGCCATGTGCCTGGCCCTGAAAGTTTATGTTCCAAACTTGTTAATCTTCCAACCTGCACCAATATTTAGGATGGGGCATTCTAAATAGTACTGCGTGATAATATGCTGTGATATTAAACAAGAAGCATTGCAAGGGTCTTGTGCTGATGCTGCATGCAGAAAGTGCATGTGAAATGTGTGAATGTTTTCTTGGCTTTTAATGCTGCCTTTCTTACATATCTCTAATTCTAATTACTTCGTTAACATGCATAGCATGTGTATTTCCAACAGAGTCAGAGGCGAGAGCGCTGGCCAAAGAGAGACAAAAGAAAGACAATCACAATTTGAGTAAGTTTCTTGTTTCTCATTATTTAATTCATGAAAATGATTATTTAATATTTGCATATAGTCTTCTGGAATTACTTTTACCACACAGTCCATATTGAAAGAGGTTAAATTTGCCCTCTTAATTCCTGGGTACTTCCAGATGAGTGTATATTGTAAGAACAGTGCTCAGCAACATGACATACCTGCCTCTATTCTCCCCTACCCTTTAATTTGGATTTGCCCTTTCCAGGGAAAATTGAGTAAGTTTAAAATAACAAAAAACTCTTTGCAGATTAGGCTCCCATCTAGAAGCAAAACTCACCCATTTCTGCTGGACTTGTGCAGTTGAAATTCCAGTGCCTTGTACTTTGCACAATTTTTGGTCAGCAAAGTGCCTTGCTAAAGACGATGTGATTCTGAAGGATCTTCAGATGCAAGTCACAGAAGCCTTAGGTGCTACCTAGAGATCCTTGAACAATT
The DNA here is from genome assembly GCF_009819535.1 of Lacerta agilis. NCBI lineage: Eukaryota > Metazoa > Chordata > Lepidosauria > Squamata > Lacertidae > Lacerta > Lacerta agilis. Next base: position 93,466,956 of record NC_046313.1, on the reverse strand, counting down.
TGGATGCAAACTGACCTCACAGATCAGTGTGCACATCAGACCTTGGCAAACCACTGGGGCTCATGCTTCCCAAAAGTCCCAACACAGTTCTCAGCTCAAAAACCATATTAAAAGTAAGGATTCTTGCAGAAACACGACATAACAGACCTGGGCTTACATCAATAATTCCTCCGATTTCCACTCATAGGAGACTTCTGCAGGAAGAGGGGATAAGATATGCTTTTTGCCCTCCCTCCCTCCCCAGCATCCTGTGCTTCTCTGGGAATTCTCAGTAATAGTATAGGAGGGGCTATGGGGTACCAGAAGGAGCGTCTCCACCCCCATCGTTCCATGAGGTCCAGCGCTGAGGGCCTTCTGGCAGTTCCCTCACTGCGAGAAGCCAAGTTAAGGGATCCAGGCAGAGGGCCTTTTCGGTAGTGGCACCCGCCCTGTGGAACACCCTCCCACCAGATGTCAAAGAGAAAAACAACTACCAGACTTTTAGAAGACATCTGAAGGCATGTTTAGGGAATCTTTTAATGTTTTAACAGACTATTGTATTTTAATATTTTGTTGGAAGCTGGCCAGAGTGGCTGGGGAATCCCAGCCAGATGGGTGGGGAATAAATGAATAAATAAATATTATTAGAAGGGATTATCAGTGAACTGCATCCTCATGTGGGAGCATCTGCTGGATTTCAGTCATTTCTAGGAATGGAAACAGTCCTTCCATTCATGGAATGGACACCAACCTCCTGTCTGGGAAAACAGAATTTCATAGGACCAAGTTTGAATTCAGGCCATTCTTGGTGATGTGTAATCTTACCAGAAAAGAGGGTTTCTGGTTTAGGAAAACATTGGGTACGTGGCCAAAGCAAAACAAGATTGGTCTTGTTCATCTTTAGTCATAGATTAAAAACCAGTAAAGGATAATAAGCATGTGTTAGTAAGTTCTAAAAAATTTCCTCCAATATCCTTCCTAAATTGGTCAGATTAATCAGCAGAACTTCCCACTAACTTCCAATGGGGGAGTTGGATGATGTGCTTGGAAAACAGATGTGGCCTCAGACTTTTGTGGCAATTAAAAAAAAGAGCAGAATGAGGTTTCTTCCTTTCTTATTGCTCTTTAACCAATGTGTCCCATCTCTACTTATGTAAAATTCTTATATCTGCAGTTGTATTTTGCAAGATACTTTTGACGATTATGTTACCTTTTGCACTGCCATTGATTACTAATTTGTGTTGATTCCTTAAAAGTTGAACGAAGACGGCGATTCAACATTAACGATCGTATAAAAGAACTTGGCACTTTGATACCCAAGTCGAACGACCCGTAAGTACTGTCAATGTCCTAGAACGGGTTATCAAATACGAGGGGTGAAATTCTTTTGAGAAATTAGTGAGTGTTCCTCCTACGTAGATGAACACATTAAGCTCTGGAATACTGTTGTGACATAGGGCAGCTTGGATGCATTTAATCCAAGTGCGCTGCCAGTTCCACATACATATTCTATGAACATGTTTAACTGATAAAAATAACCTGGATTCCTCAAAACTACAGGGAAAAGCAAAATCAGGCATCCAACAAAATAGTGGATAGTTTTGCTCAGAGTAGAGCTATTGAAATTCATGGACCTAATTTAGGGAGCAGTTCAAAGCTGAGATTCACCAGGATAAGCAAGTTAATATGCAGTGGATTTCCTGCTCAGACAACCAACTCCCAATGCAGCCAAGTTATGCTCACCTTGGCTCATCCTTGCTGAGCCAGGTCAGTGGCCTTTATGCTGACGTGAGCCCTGAAAAATGGGCGTTGCAGGAGAGGGGCAGGGGCGGGGGGGGGGGCTTAAGTTGGATCCTAACTTGGCAGAAGTTCTCCCCTTGAAAAAGGTCAAACTCTGTTTTAAATTCTTGCTTTTCTTCTGCCAGCGCTGCTCCTGAAAGGAGTTTGGATTTGCTGGCTTAACTTTAACTGGCATAAATTACACTGGCTTCCTATACCTAGGATGGCTCCTTAAACCATGCCCATTAGTTTCACTGAGTCTGCTCTGTGGCGCTGTGGTCTAGACCACTGAGCCTAGGGCTTGCTGATCAGAAGGTCAACGGTTCGAATCCCCACAACGGTCCCAGCTCCTGCCCACCTAGCAGTTCGAAAGCACGTCAAAGTGCAAGTAGATAAATAGGTACCGCTCCGGCGGGAAGGTAAATGGCATTTCTGTGCGCTGCTCTGGTTCGCCAGAAGCGGCTTCATCATGCTGGCCACATGACCCGGAAGCTGTACGCCGGCTCCCTCGGCCAGTAAAGCGAGTTGAGCGCTGCAACCCCAGAATCGGACACAACTCGACCTAATGGTCAGGGGTCCCTTTACTTTTACCTTTACTCTGAGTTAGTTGAATACCATTGCCTGCTGCTGCTTTACATACCAAGCATAAAAGCAATGTAGCTCCACCTAAAAGAACAGAAGGCGACTTTCCTATGAGAAAACATTGATTAGCTCCCCCTTCCCAGCAAAAACAAAAAAACATGCTTTGTATTATGTTGTTTGAGTGCAAACCTATTAAATCCTCACTTTAAAAAAAGCTGGATTAAAATAGAGCATATTAATGTAAATGCATTTTCTGTAATACAAATGTCCGTCCCCCCACCCATCCCCCAATGCTGCTTCTTTACAGATTTGATTATTCACATTCCATCTTGCAGGGACATGCGTTGGAATAAGGGAACTATTTTAAAGGCCTCTGTGGACTACATCCGCAAGTTGCAAAGAGAACAGCAACGTACAAAAGAACTAGAGAACAGACAAAAGAAACTGGAACATGCCAACAGGCACCTTTTGCTCAGAATACAGGTTTGCTGATTAATGCATAAATATAATGGAGCTTCAGGTGTGTGTGTGTTTTCCAGATTGCCCCCTTAATATTAGTCTGCCCCAAAACAGCAATCATAAGAACACAAGAGCTGCATTCAAATGATCATATTCTAGGCAATATATGATGAGCCTTTTGCTGGTGCATGCATCTCTTTCTCCTCTCCCATTGTGACACAACAGAATGAAATGAAGACGTTTCAATTAACCATAGTTTTCTGTTTCATCCAAACTGGAAACGATGGTCAACACTTTCCGAACAAGCCAGGGGTTGAGCCACGAAGGCTTGTGCATATCTTGCATGGTCAAGGCAAGATATGACCATCCAGGTGCAGTCAGGAAGGCAACATGGAAATAGTTTCCAGAAGGCAGAATATGTGCTTTCTAAATGGATACAGTATTCAGGACCAGCCCTAAAATTTCCTCATGCCTTATTGGGTTACCCCAGCCAGCATGGCCTGTGGTCAGGAATGATGGGGATTGGCTGTAGGTGCCTGGGGCCTGACACTGAAATTTGTGGGTGCCCAGTACCTTCATGGGGAATTTTGTGGGTGCTCTGGGCACCCAGGGCTCCAGCGAGCCAGCACCTATGGGGGTTGGAGTACAACAACATCTGGAGGGCACTGCATTACAGATGTGGAACATCTTAATAAACCACCAACACATAAAGCAGAATCCTTGCAGGAAAAAGTTGCTCTGCTGAATGATTTCATAAAAGAAAGAGATCTAAAAGGGTTTAGATAGAACTGTGGCTCAGGGGAAGACAGCAACTTCAGTGAAGGGGCGTTTCCCTCATTCCCACTTCCTCTCCCATGCACTGTGTTCTGTAACCAAGGAGATAGAAGTCATGGCCTCATTCTCTGCGACACCAGGCAGTGCCCCAGAAGCGCAAGTGTGGGAAGCAATGTGTACTTCCCTATACCTGAATGGTAAAGGAGGTCGTGGATTATTTATTTACATTTTGTTTATATATTCAACATGCTTAGGCTCATCCTTCTTCTACCTAGAGATCAGAATGGGCTACAATGCAGGAGAGCATAATGAGTGTAAGATATGAATGTGTGGACCTGTCAGTTTTGGTTTCTCTCCATTTTTCCCCACATCAGTTTGTCATTTAAAGCACACACAGACACACACACACCCTCATGAAAATTCATCAGCCTTTTGTGCCTCTTTTCTCCTAATAGGCAACATTTTTTGTATACAGCTCTGCCTAATATATACAAATTTTGGCAAAACGGCTTCTCTAATAAACTGGATGTCTGTATGTTGTTTTCACTATATATGCATATCCAGGCACACAGTATATGCATTTTTGGTACATATTACTTGGCACTGCAAAATTCAGAGAAGGGCAAATTTCGAAGGGTGACTGTGTTTTGGTTTGTGCGTCATTTTGCAAAGTGTGACTTAGGTAGATCTGCCTTTAAATGTGAAGTGAACAGAACTTCTCCCCCATTTGTATCACAACAGTGTTAGGAACATAAAGGAAGCAACAATTGGCTCCACTTTGAGGCCATCGTGTCAAACTGTAACGCAGAAGGTTGAATCCAACCAAGACTTTGTGGAAGCAACTTCCTTTCCTTCCAAGCCTCCCTACCCCAAGCTCTCATCTAGAGGGTTGTGGTCTTATCCAGTGTAGATTTGGGGGGCAGGCACACAGGAGGAGAAGAGGAGGGCATGTTCCATTGTGTGGTCATTCCACTTGTGCCATGACTTTGTAGGGTGGAGCTCAGAAAATGCAGCAGTAAGCAACAGTGGCGAATAGCCACTGGCAACATGGCAAGCCAAGCTTCTACTCCTTTTTCAGCAGAGTGAAACTTACACAACGAAAATTGCAAATACCAGTGCAAATATCAGCTTCTAGGGACAGTTTTATGTTTGTGTGGTAGTCTGGTTCCCAGCCTGGTTGCCCTTCCCACCACTCTCCCACCACAGAGCAGGTATTTTAAAAGAAGCAGATACATTATTATTTTTTTAAAATTTTAATCACGTTAACAAAATAATACGACACAAGAAAAGTTACAAAGAATATAACACGGAAAAGGAAAAAAACGAAAAAGGAAGAAGAAAAAATCACGTATATTAAACCATTTTTCCGAAACTTATAACACAAACAATGTTAAAAATGACTTCCAATTAATCTCACTGTATTTTAATCATCAAACCCATTATATCGCACAGTTATAAATTTCTTAGTTATTTTCTTTTTATCTCTTTTGTTTTTTAAATTTATTTTGTACCAGGTTCAGTCTAGCTCTTCTATGAGAATTCCCCTTACACCATTGTTCATCAAATAGTCCTTAAAGCTTCTCCATTCTTTGTGGACTGATTCTTTTGTTTGTCCTCTTACCCTTCCGGTATTCTCTGCTAGTTGTAGGTATTCCACCATTAAAGTCTGCCAATCTGTTATGTTAGGTAATATTTTATTTTTCCAATTTCTGGCTATCAGTACTCTGGCTGCTGTTATCCCATACATGAATTTCTTATCTCCTCTGGCACTATGCTTAATAAGAATATTTCTGGTCTTATTTTGAATGTACATTTAAGTAATTTCTTAAACTCTTCATATATGATATTCCAGAATATGCAAATTTCTGGACAGTTCCACCACATATTATGTAGGACCCATTTTCTCTGTCACATCTCCACCATGGGCGATCTGTTCTTATACATTTTAGCGAGCTTTTCTGGCATTTGGTGCCATCTGTACATCATCTTTAATATATTCTCTCTAAGGTTATAACAAGCAGTGAATTTTATATCCACCTGCCACAGCTTTTGCCATTGTTCCATGAGAATATTATAACCTAGGTCCTGCGCCCATCTCAACATTACTGATTTCACTTGTTCTTCCTTAATCTCCCATTCCAATAAAAGATCATAAATACGTGAAATATACCTCCCTTTACTCTGTATTAGCTCTTCTTCAAATTTTGAATTTTCTTTTGCAAGACCCATTTTTTTATCCATAGTAAACCTTTGGTGAATTTGAAAATATTGAAGCCAGTCCAATAAGTATTCTTTAACTTCTTCATATTTTCTCAGATGCCACTCATTTTTTTTTCTAATAACATTTGATATGTGGCCCACATTCCCTCCATGTTCATTTTTTTTTTACTGTTATTACCTCTACTGGTGAGGTCTACAGGGGTATCTTAGGTTCTAATATTCCTCTGTACTTCAACCAGATCTTATATAATGATTTCCGTACTAGATGCTTCAAAAAAAACCAACCAAACAAAAAAAAAACCTGTGTACCTTTAGTTTATCATATAACAGACAGGAGTGCCAACCATACCGATTGTCAAATACATTAAAAATAATGTGATGTCGGGGACTGGACTGAGGAGGAATGATGGGAACCCCCCTCTTCCTGAACCTTCCCAAGAAGAGGAGGACAGTATAGAATTACAACAGCGGTTTGCAGAAGGTCAAAGCTCAGAGGCTGCAGAGGGGAGAACCTGGGAAATATTGGGAGAGCAGCAGGAAGAAGAAGCACCAGGGGAGAGACAGCTGATTGTAGAAAGCATTCCTGATCCCCCACCCCATTCCAGGACCCGGCGTGCTTTGAGAGCAGTAGAACAGAAAGCTCAGAGGCAAAAAGCACAGATAAGCCAGCGCTGGGATGATGTAGAATAGTAGAGATTCCCTGAAGCCTGACACATGGATTTAATGCAGGGGTCAGCAAACTTTTCCAGCCATGAGCCGGTCCACTGTCTCTCAGACCATGTGGTGGGCTGGACTATATTTTGAAGGGGGGGGGAGGAACGAATTCCTATGCCCCACAAATAACCCAGAGATGCATTTTAAATAAAAGCATACATTCTACTCATGTAAAAGCATGCTGATTCCCAGACCGTCCGCGGGCCAGATTGAGAAGGCGATTGGGCCGCATCCGGCCCTTTGTCCTTAGGTTGCCTACCCCTGATTTAATAATGTAACATATACATTCACCCTACGTCTATTTTGCAGGGAAGTGTCCATTTCCAGAGTTGCCATTTCTTAATTAATAATTATTCTTCAAACACGTTTATTGTTCTTCATGGTTCTCTACAACAGGAACTTGAGATGCAGGCTCGAGCACACGGACTCTCTATCGTGCCGTCCACGGGCCTTTGCTCGCCCGAGATGGTGAACCGGCTCATCAAGCAGGAGCCCGCCGTCGACAACTGCAGCCAAGAGGTCCTGCAGCGCCACCCCGACCTGTCTTGCACAACCACTCTTGACCTTACCGATGGCACCATCACTTTCAACGACAGCCTAGCCAATGTGACTGAGTCAGCTGCCGGCACTTACGCTGTCCCTACGAAAATGGGCTCCAAACTGGAAGACATCTTGATGGACGATACCCTCTCTCCTGTCGGGGTGACCGACCCGCTCCTTTCTTCATTGTCTCCCGGGGCGTCGAAAACAAGTAGCCGAAGGAGCAGTGTGAGCATGGAGGAATCTGATCACGCTTGCTAGTGAATGCAAAGTAGAAAGGCTCTTCGCGGACTTCTTTGTTTCTTGATCAGTAGATTAAGTAATTTGCTCTGTTTTCTTAATAACTATCTTTTAATATAAATCTTCAAATAGCCCAGTGTATGTGACTTTTTTAATGTTTGCAGAGACTTGTATATTTTATTTTAAAACTACCAATGCTTCCAAAGTATTGTACTGCATCTGTGAACCAGATTCGCCCAAGAGCTCCAAAGTGAGCTCATGCTACTTGAAAGCAATAGAGTTAGACTGATCGCCAAGTCCATGATCCACAAAAGGTGAAACTTCCTGTATAACTGTAAATGATACCCATTGACGTGGAAATGAAACGTAGGAGAATGTAAAGAAACCAAAAAAAAAAAGGACTAGCTTTGTAAAACTTTTTTTTGTGTTGACTTAATAGTGCCTCCTTTTAAAGATACAGTACTTGTTAATCCAATTTAATCTTTCCCAAGGCATTAAATATAATATGTATGTCAGCGGGTCACCTGTACAGAAACTAACTCACGGTGATCTCAAACAAAGTACAAGCTAGAATGAAGGAGGGAGAGACACAGAGAGATATTCAATGACATTGACATGTGATTATTTTTGTTCTGGTCTCCGGTGAGTGGACAACCTTCAAAATCATGGTTCAGGGTTTGTTTTTTTTAGAAATCACTTTTAATCATGGCAAGAAATCTATACTGGTGTTTTAACAATGCAAGACTGGTGAATATTTCAAGCTCTTAACAAAAAAAAAAAAACTTAGTACCTTCTGTCAATTGGATATAACCAATTGGATTTTGTTTATTTTTTAAAATTGCATTGTACAGTTACCTGATTTGCATGAATTTTTCACTTTTTTTTCATTCTGAGTACATTTGTATTTTATTTGTAAGAATATGCCTCTAGTTATCACAATGATTTTATTTTTAACATTTTAAAACCCTGCAAAGGGGGTTGTTCTGCATTCTTTGTACACACTTCAAAGCAAGCTTTTGTGCAGGTTCCTGTCTTTTCAAGAGTGGTTTTGTGACTATTTTATATATTACAGTCTCACTTGGAATAAATGTTTTGACACCGACAGAGCTTTAAATCATAGTACAGATTTAGGTCTAGTTAACAAGACGGTGCTCTGTATAAAAAAAAGGAAAAAGGAAAAAAAAAAAACCAACCCCAAACTTAACGTATTTATTTTTAGTGATACAGGACAAATAGAAATATGCTTGAGAAACACGGTTGCTATATCCTTTAGTGCGCTGTTAGATTTTTCAGGTTCAAAGAGGATTTTACTATATCTGCAGGTATTAACTGTTACTTGATCCCAACGTTGTCAAGTTTAACCATGCAACAGTGTTGTTGTGAGAGCATGTTCCGTGCATTATCTACTCCAGCGTAGTCCTATGCAATAACAGTAGTGATACTTGTATGATTGTCATGCCTAAATACAGTGGTTGTGTGGTCTTACTAGTTGAGCAAGTGATTGGCTTCCCGCCCTAGCAGCCACACAGCTGACTTGCAAATGGCAGGGAAGCATATCTCATTCAGAGTGAAGTGCCTTAAATTTAGCCGTAGTCTCCGTGAACTAGCACTGACTGAAGTGTGTGACCTAAGACGGTTTGGGAGAAGGGGATCACTGATGGTGGCTGATGGGTGGGGCACAGCGCTCGTGACCTGAAGCAAGAGCACCCAAATCTTCACCCAAGCCTGTGCGAATTCTGACACTATTTCCAGACATCCTGGACTTCTTTTCTGCTCCAACTTTGTTTCTGTGCTTTGGAAACCCGAGCTGTAGGCAGCTAGGGTGAAAGCATGGCGACGATCAGGATATGTTATGGTAGACGAGTCTCAAAGGCAAACAGCTGCTGTCTAGTTTGGTTAAACATCTGTGAAACCACTAAGGCCAAATCATGCTCCTTTGTAAGTGCACCACTAACTTGGGGGAGCAAGACCTGGGCCTCATCTCTGCAACGCCAAGAATCCACATAGACCCGTCTTCCCTAAGCTGGCTCCCTCCAGATGTTTTGGACTACAACTTGCATCAACCAGCATGGAGTTGTAGTCTAAAACACCTGGGGTGCACCAGGTTGGGAAAGGCCATTGTAGACAAAAAAGAGAGAAATAATCAGAGGTGGGAACTCTGGTTTGAAGGAACAGGAAGGCATTTTCTCCTAACCTCAAAATATATTCCGGCTCAATAATTGCATGTGGTAGGGGTCTCCCCTCCAATTTGGCTATTATCTGGCCAGTGATCACAGATGGTCACAGATGACTGTTAATGTAGGACTCAAAATTTGAACTGCCTTAGTGCTGACAGCACAATCCTAACCATGCCTGCTTGGAAGTAAATCCAGCTAAATGGGGCTTACTCCCAGGTAAGCGTGATTGGGATTGCAGTGTTAGCTTTCACAGCAAGTTAAGAATCCCGATCTGTAGCTTGACCTGGTCAAGTGGGTGTTTGGCCCATCATTAGCAATGTGGTGCAAATTACAGCTCATGAAAGGTCTGTTGCCATCTACAAGCAATGGAGTACTTGTGGTCTTCCAGATGTTCCAGCTCCCATCTTACTAGACCTCTAGCCATGCTAATGGAGCTGGAATCTAAGAACACCTGGAGGACTGCAGACCCCCAGTCCCTGAGGCATACTAGCAGCTGGAAGCTAGTTAGAATTTCAGTGTGGAAAGGAAGCTTATTTCCCCACCCCCCCACCCCGATATGGGAGAACTGGGTTCAAATTTTATCCCAGCTATAGTCTGCTTCAGTGAAGTCTTGATCCTTAACAATGCAAGTGGCTTGTATCTTTAGAAGTAAAAAGTAGAGAACTACAGCTGTGTGTACCCTGTACATATTAGCTTTTCTATATCTTGGCTTCTTCTTTTTTACTTCAATGCAAACCATGTAAAATATGCACAATAGGCAAGCTTACATATTTGCTTGTTTTGCACAATCTGTTATGTTTCATTTGTCATTGGAACAAGGTGTCCACTTTAAGTGGGCACGTTGAAGCTCAGACCTACCCACATCCCTGCTCCTCAGAACACTGGACATCCTTTCCCAGGCTTCAGGCATTATTTATTTTTTCACACGGTCAAGCCTGTCTTTGCACAGCAAGGACTAGAAACTTGTTTTTAACTATGATAACAACAGCAGCCTAAGATTTTTTTAGGTTGCTTTGTATCATGTTTAGGTGCCATAGTCTGTGATTGCAAATACAAAGCCCTGATTATAGTAGTAATAACAATTCAGTTAAGAAAAGGTTTGTTTCCAGGGTTCAACTAAGCAGTGTTTTTGGATAAAAAAATAAAGGTTCAGTGTACCACTTGGGTCCTGATAAAATTGAACCCTACTCTGTGACTGAATTGCAAGTGTGCTTTGCCATGGCACATCTGGAAATGCAAACTTCCTAGTATAGGTTTCTCTTGAATCAGATTTATGGCTCTTTTCAGCTGGATCATGCATTTCCAAAATCCCTTGGGCTTTCTCAACATTGCACATCAACATTCTCCTTGGTTACATTGTTTTTCTCTCTCCTCAAATTATGTTTGGAGCACCTCTGTTTTCAAGGTGTAGTTTTCATATCACCCACATCGAAATCTCTTGGCGTGAGTAGGACTTCCAGAATTGCAAGCTTGGAATTAAAGTCTTGAATGAAGCCGTTTTATTTGTTTTATTTCGAACCAAGAGCTGCAGAACTGACAGGCCTTAAGGTGTGGTGCTTTTACAGGGGAAGAGATGCTGGAGACACTTGCTAAGTGGTAGGAAATCATGGAGTGTGTGGCTGCTCTTATATTTCTTCAAACCACAATGATTACACAAGCCCAGATGCCCAAACCGGGGAGCGAGTCATGACACGGCTAGCTAGGTACATGGAGTACCAAGCAATTTTAACTGTTGCCAAAACCGTGCAGGACATATTAGTGCCATGAACATGTTCCTTACTACTTTTAGATAGATAGATAGATAGATAGATAGATAGATAAAGCAATATTAACTCTGATGCCTATAAAGCCTTTAGGAAGCATATATGGAGAAAAATAAACAAAGCAAAGCACAAAATAATGCACTTACCATTTTTATTTTTATTTTTTTGGACATAAAATGCACTGGTGAAAAATGGAAATTGATGGTATCAAAGGCCTCTGTATCTTGAAAAAGTGACATAAATGACTGCCTCTTGTTCTGGATGCTTAGTACCATGCTGTTAGTGATCTTTTCACCTGCTGTCGGCCACAGCAATAAGTTGTGTATGGTCCATCGCACTGTAAATTATGGATCAATATTAATGTAAGCCAATTAAATAATTTGAACTGTTCCTAATAGATGGATTAAAGTGTTTGGTTTTTCGCACAACGGCTACATAATTTGTGCACGGTGCAAATGAAATACTTAGCGTTATGTGAACCAATGGACTGTGTGTTCCAGCTTTGTGTGAGTTTGTGTGACAAATGAAGCATCGGGCTGAAGAAGAAGGGGCCGGCTTTGTTCCCGCATCATCTCTCCTGTGACTTCTTGACACTGTCTTCCCTTGGATCCATTTAACTGACAGCTTAGCACACCGTACAGAACCTTTCTCATGCAATCCTTTTTATAGTATTTGAAAGCAGTATATGCTGGTAATGCTTTTAAAGTTCACACTTGAGTTTGTGGTGTGTGAGGGTGCTAGCCTTCGGCCTAAGCAGCTGCTTGCACCCCTCCCACTCGCAAATTATCCAGACCCCTTAAGTGTCCTGATTTAGTTGGGACATCACGGATTGGCAGAAGCCGCCCCAGCTTCTGTTCCCAATCCTGAATGTGCTGGTCGTGCCAGAGCGAAGGACCAAGAGAAGGAGGCGGATGACCTGCTAGAAGGTAGGCCCTGGCCTGCACCGCTTCTCCCAACATGGCACAGGCTGGGTGCTGCGGAGGAGGACAACTAGAAAAAGGAGGGAGGGGGTGAGTGAGGAAGGGGTTGGTGGCAGGTAGGGGACAAGGGACAGGGTCAGCAGGTTGGGGGCTGCCCCAAATTGCCCTCCCAAAATGTTGGGAGGGGGAGTATGAATTATCCCATTGTTTCAAGTACCCAGACTGAATTCGGGGGGGGGGGGGGGCTTGCTTCTGAGTAGACAAATGAAGCCTTGCACTGCATGTTATAGAAAGCTGGATTGCTTTGGTGCAGAGTGGAGAAAGCACCAAGACTTTTAAAACATGCCCAGTTTAACCCTCACTGCATTGTAACAGCTCTGTAGTCTTCGCCCCTTCCCTGAAGTGCTGCGTGTTTTGCATCTAGATAGAGACGAGGCCCTTCCACATTTTCTTCTCTTGAACTGCAGGGTTTTTTTCATTGCTCGGTGTTTAGCAGCTTCCAAATCCTAACCAGGCCACTCTCTCCAGACCACCTTCTGCTCACCGGCTCTGCTTTGCAACAACAAATGGTTTTGCCTGCCCAGAATGGGTCCTTGAACTCTGGTAATACCTTATGCATTTTGGGGGTGGAGGATAGCGCTCTCTCTCTCTCTCTCTCTCTCTCTCTCTCTCTCTCTCTCTCTCTGTGTGTGTGTGTGTGTGTAGATTAGCCTACTGTAAAAAGGTAATAATTTGCACTCATTGCTCCGTCAACTTTTGCTTGTGGCCCTGGCTGTCATTGGACATTTGGGGGGGGGGGGAATGAACGAATTCCTATGCCCCACAAATAAACCAGAGATTCGTTTTAAATAAAAGCACACATTCTACTCATGTAAAAACACCAGGCAGGGCCCACAAATATCCCAGTGATGCATTTTAAATAAAAAGACACAATCTACTCATGTAAAAACACGCTGATTCCTGGACCGTCTGCGGGCCGGATTTAGAAGGCGATTGGGCCGCATCTGGCCCCCGGGCCTTAGTTTGACTACCCATGGTCTACCATGTCCATATGCAAGAGGGCAGGGCTGCTGCTCTTATAACAGTTGTGTAGAAGAGAGGTGCAAGTTTCAGCAGGTGCAGCTTGTCCCCTTTTTGCATCAGGCCACCCTATCCCCGAATCTCCTGGGGTGAAGAACTCCTAGACACAGAGACATGCTCAAGAAACAACAACAAAAATAAATCATTCAAGGATCCAGGTCACCCAGTTCGTTGAGGGTTCCTCATGTAACTTCATGCCAACACTTGGATCCCAAAGTAATTTCTAATACTTGAGTGCACTAGAATTACCTCAAATAATTGTGTACACTGTAGAAATGCACCGGAATTGCAGTTCCACAGATGTGATTCCAAAACTGAATTCGAGTCTGCCTAAAAATAAGAAAGCCTTCTTGCTGCTAATGCACTTTTTTTTTTTTGTTTCACGTAGGTTCATTTGTGCCACCTGGTGGGCTCAGGCCAGTATTACAGATGCATGGTGCAAAATGTTGGGCAAAGCGAGAAATGGGTACAACCTTTTTAACCGTATGAAATACATCCAGGAGACCCAAATCTTGGCACAGAAACTGCTCATTTTTTATGGGTTTGAAAAAGCCCCATGGCACAAACCAACTGCCATCTTCCAGAGCACCGTATAAGTTGTAATTAGTAGTTATAATTATTCATGATTTTGTTCCACTAAACAACTAGTGGAAACTAGTGTTGGCTGTGTAATCTAACACTGACTACTGATACAATTCTATTCAAATTAATACACAATTAAAAATGCCACCATCTTGCTTGGAGGACATTAAAAACAAGCCTGAATGAGTAATTTGAGTAGAACAATGAGCAGCAGTGTGTTGAGTACATATGAGCAGTAGGTTGGTGACTTCTGACTTAAATGGCAGCTACATATGTAACAGCCGGGGGGGGTGGGGGGAGCAATATAGAAAGCGTCCAACAACTGAGTTCATTCAGAGTGCTAAATCCCTCCGCGTCATCATATATGAGATATATGAGTGTATTAGAGAAGGCCAGGTTGAACCAGCTGGTTTCTCAATTCGTTTACCTGCCTTTTGCTCCCAGTGGAATTCCCAAAGCCACAAACCGGTAAAAAGCAAATTCTACTTTGCCCATGGTTCTTGAGAAACGGCTGCTACAATCAGACAAATGATATCAATCTGGGGCAACCAGAATTGGGGGTCTTAATTCCTGGAATTAGTTCCTCAGGCGGGTGGTTGCTAGTGAGCCATGGGACTGGTAGGGGAGCAAGGCAGGGAGACCAATAGTGGGTGGAGCCAGAGCCAATGACAGACACAGCCGGGAATAGAACTGAAGGAGCAGTAATTTGTACTACTTATGTCTTTATTTCAGTTACAGGTGGGTAGCCGTGTTGGTCTGCCATAGTCGAAACAAAATAGAAAATTCTTTCCAGTAGCACCTTAGAGACCAACTGAGTTTGTTCTTGGTATGAGCTTTCGTGTGCATGCACACTTCTTCAGATACACTGAAACAGAACACTTCTTCAGATACACAGAAATTTCTGTTTCAGTGTATCTGAAGAAGTGTGCATGCACACGAAAGCTCATACCAAGAACAAACTCAGTTGGTCTCTAAGGTGCTACTGGAAATAATTTTCTATTTTATGTCTTTATTGATTGCTTGGTTGCAGTCATGTCCCACATTTTCTCCAGGGAGTTCGAGGTGAGGTCCATGGTTCTCCCCACTTCTCATTTAATCCCCATAATAACCCTGTGAGGTAGGTTAGGCTGAGAAGCAGCCCAAGGTAAGCTTCTTGGCCAAGTGGGGATCTGAACCCTGGATCTCAGGTTGTGGTTTAGCATTCCACACGCTGGCTCTCTACTTGGAGAAAGGATGCAAATTTTCACAATATGCGCAGCTCAAGGTACAGCCAAGCTTTTATTGGAGGGAAGTCAGACGGGGAGTAGGAATGACCGTGGGTGGCAGGTAACTGACGTGCCTGAGGCTTTAGTTGAAGGTAGATCTGTGTTTGCGGGCTTGGCCCAGCATGCCAGGTTTGTTATTTCTGTTGCACGTTGCAGCTTTGCATAATTTCTCTGACAAATGCAGAACTAATGTGACATCCACACACCACATTAGATTAGTTCCATATGATCAGTTCTAATCCAATGAAGACCCAATGAAATTCATGTTGCTCTAATGCGAACCGTGATTTAATACTCCAATTTGTAAGTACTTTTGTCTGGATGTATCATGTAATTTGCAGCCTCAGCTCAAGACAGACAGCGGCTGAACACTGAGCACAAAACTGCCTGATTTATATCTGGCTGGAAGAAGGGTGGGGGGGGGTTGACAATCCCCCCCTCTCCTTGACAGCTCCCTTAAAAAGCTACTCTAGGGGGTGGGGACCACCACCCCTTGAATGAACAGTGTGAGAGAGGCTAGAGCTGCAACACTAAAGGCCCAATTTCTAGTCTAGACTAAGTGTACATGTGGGAACTCTAGCAGTGCACCGTCTGAGGAGCACAGCTGACTGCTATGGATATATGGAATGAGGCACTCCCATAAGGTAATCTGATTTATACCTGATTTTGTGAACTGTTTGAAAGTACTCCTAATAATTTTATCCTCTCCTGCTGATTTTACCGTATCCTACATCCCTGCCAAATGCTCTTCAGTTCATTATATCAATCACCCCCTCAGTCCTTATCTCTTAGTCATGAATTATCCACTCTGCCTTGTCCCTGGGCTCTGTTTCCCCTCTCTGTGCTATTGGGAAGACTTCACACCATCCTCCATGCACCCCCTCTCTCCCCATGGGATCGCTTCAGCATTTTAGCAGGAGAAGCGTGAAGCTGCCCCTATCTGCTGGCTTAGGGTTCAAGCCAAGAAAGCAGCAGCCCCCCTCCACCCTCCAACCCCGCTGAACTACTTCAGACTTACGGCAGAGTTGGTTGAACCTCCCCATCTCCTCTCCTTTCCTCCAGAGAAAGGTAGAACCTCAAATCTCAGTAGCATTTCAGGCTGAAAAGCCAACAGGATTAATAAGATAGTCTGCTTCCTTAATAGTCTCAGGCGAGTTTGTCAAATGAACTCCTTAAACCTCAGATGACCTTTGGAGATTTAATGAAAGCTACAAAATACAATACAGTACAATGCACATAAGAAGCAGCATTTGTGGAGAGGAAAAAATGCATACAATCAGCCACATGACTCTTGTATCTCAGCATGTTAAAAGAAGCTCATCAGAAAAAGTGCCACAAACATAGCTCAGGCTGCTTGCTCTCTTTACTTTGAATTGCATAAGCTACTGAATGCAGGAGGCGTCTACTCTGTACGCATCTTCTACACAAATCACCGGTTACAGGAAAGCACAACAAAATGCCTCGAAATGGAAATGCTTCCTTACTACAAAATCAGATTAATCGCATTCCTCAGTGCAAATCTGGAACCCCAAATTGACAAGCCGCCTGTTAGATGTCAAACTTTTCCTCGTGAAGACTTGGATGGTGAATTGGATTGAACTGAATAGCAATTCACATAATAACTCCGAGACAGACTGCGAGGTGTAGAACAAAAATTGGAAGAAAGACAGCAAAGAAACTATAAACGAAAAGAAAAGATGGAGTCTACATTGCTAATCTAAAAACATTCTTTAACTACAATAGTTAGTTCTTCAGTTGATGGTTGTTGCGAAAGTTTGGGAGTGGCCCAAGCAGTATCGAGGGAGTAGAGTTGTTTTTTTTTTTGCCAATTCTGTCATATGTGAACCAGGAAGACTACCTGAGGCAGGTAGATGACATGGTTCTTTCCATGCTACAGTGGTACCTCGGGTTACAAACTTAATTCGTCCCAGAGGTCCATTCTTAACCCAAAACTGTTCTTAACCTGAGGTGCGCTTTCGCTAATGGGGCCTCCTCCTGCTGCCATGCTGCCGGCGCTCGATTTCCGTTCTCATCCTGGGGCAAACTTCTCAACCCGAGGTACTACTTCCGGGTTAGCGGAGTTTGTAACCCGAAGCGTTTGTAACCCGAGATACCACTGTATTGGCATTGCTTCTCTCAGGAAGTCTCCCCATTTAACCTGATCAGATGGGGACTGCAACCAACCATGCTATAAGGATTAGTCCAGGCATGTCCAACCAGTAGATCGCGATCTACTGGTAGATCCCCAGCTGACCCTGGTAGATGGCGAGGACCCTTATTGATCGTGGGATTAAACAAAGTTTACCAAAAGTTAATAAATAAAAGCTGAAGAACTCTGGGCAATCCTACCCCCCAAAAAGCTCAACAACTCTGGGCAATCCACCCACCCCACGTGCGCTTCTCCTCCCTCCAATGACAATGGGTAGATCACTGCCAGTTTTTTATACTGGGAGTAGATCGCAGTCTCTTGGGAGTTGGACATGCCTGTTCCCAAGAGCCAGCTTGGAGAAGGAGGAAGAAGGAGTAGCTGGTGGTATTTCATTCTGGATTCATGTTGTTTGCCATACTTCTTGTAGACAGGTATTGGGATTTTGCCAAATGGTTGGTCCTTCAACGGTGCCCATTGGCTGTTTATCTGAATTCCCAATTTGCCTGTTGCACTGGTGTTTTCATCTGCTTCCATTATATTCATGCTTCTGCAGAGGTGTTTTTGCATTCACTGGTCCAGAGAACGTAAGCCCTCTCCAGGGTTTCCTCACTGATGTCGTTGAATATATCTGGAAAGCAAAAGTTCTAATCAGTAATCCAAAATAGTGCCAAACTAAGATTTGTACAGTTATCTAGTTTCTTTTTGTTTCTGGTAATTTAAGCAGTTTTTTGTGTGTGTTTAAGTTCTGTATTTGCAGTGTGAGTGTGCGCATTTTTGCCCTGAGTAAACATTTTGTGAATGCTTAATTGACCATAAAATATATATCATTATTTAATCCATGGTCTGCAGCTAAGTTTGTTCACTTCCTTGAGTGCTGCTTGGCTATGTGTGCATTTTGTGTTCTGTCCATGGATTCACTGGCGATCCTTGGACTCTCCTCCGTATTGCCCACTGTGGTTAAATGTCTTCTGAATGCTTACTTCCTTTAAAAAAAAATCAGAGAGCTATGCATGTGACTTATTGGGCAGTTTGCAGATAGACTTGTCCTGTTTGCATCTTCTTTGTAATCACTCTTAGTTCTTGCTTTGTGCTTGTGACATGGTTCTGTTAGGTAGAGCTAAGGTGGCTTCAGGGGTGGGTGCTATCACTTGATGGCAAGGGACTCACAACTATCTGCAGTGCTTGTACATCTTTGAACAGGCATGGGGAACCTGTGGTCCTCCTTGTCTACAACTCCATCATCCCTGATCATTGGCCATTCTGGCTGAGGCTAATGGGAGTTGGGACCTGGAGAGCCACAGGATCCCTGCCCCTGTCTTAGATGAAGAAAACATTTTCTGTCAGCTGTTCTTCCTGGCTCTTTCAGATTGCCCACTATCAGAATTTTGTCTTTCCAGACTTGCTAACCTTAATCCCAAGTAAGTGTGCACAGGGTTGGAGCCTAAGTCTGGTTTTGTAATGGGAATTACACATGCTGCTTAAATGCTTTTGATACCCACTAAGCTTTACAAAGGGAATTAGTCAACCCTAATGCAATTACTTGAAGTTGCCTGTTTAATTACATCTTGGAGGTTGTATAATAATTCTGGTGGTTGTATAATATCTGAAGGAAATGCTTTGTCATAGTTTATTAAAAGGTTGTAATTAAAAGGGGAACCCAATTAAAACTATAAGCATGGAACTGCAAATTGTGTGACGGGCATGCTAATGTATTATACTACATCCCTTTTGTGGGGTTGCAATGGTTGAGACTTCAGGTGCAGAGGTTTCTCCCCACCCCCACCCCCACCATTTCCCTCTTCCCACAAACACTGCCAGTGTAAAAAAAGAAAAAAAAAGAACCAAGATTAGAACTCTGTTGGAACTGCTCTGGAGTGAGTGGTTTCAAGACTGCAACCAGAGTTCCAGGAGAAAAGGTCTGGCAAGAGCCTATTCATATATTTGCTAAATATATTTGCTAAATATATGAACACATAATGCAGTGCATCGAAAAGTTCCTCGTGAGCAGAGCTGGCTCCAGGTTTGAGAGGGCTTCTCCTGGGGGGCCCTTTCCTCCCTCATTGGGCATGTGTGGGTGGTACTTGGCCCACACATTCTCTACGTTGGCCCAGACACATCCTTGATGGAAGATAACAGTAAGACATCTACTCTATCATCTATCTATCTATCATCATCATCATCTGTCTGTCTGTCTGTCTCTATCATCTATCTATCTATCTATCTATCTATCTATCTATCTATCTATCTATATCTATCTATCTATCTATCTATCTATCTATCTATCTATCTATCTAATCTATCTATTTTACACATTGCTTTTCACTCTGTTGCTCCACATCCTGAGCCTTTAGAATGGTCTGGACTTCAGAACGAAATACAAACAATATTGTGTTTTAGAAAGAAGCATGCCATTCTCAGCTTGCCCTTAAAGCAGATGGCCCCAGCAATGACTCACCTGCTGTTCCTAGTCCAGTTGGGAGAGGCATTCTCATGTGCCCAGCGCTGTGCTTCAATCTTTCCGTCAAGGCCTTTTTGATAAGATGCCATGTGCATTTCTTGTGCCACACCGGGAGCTCCAAAGCGACCATGCACTGAATGATTTGAGCCTTCTCGCTGTCGCTCAAAAATCCCTTCACATGGGACAGGTAAGTCATGAAAGCCATATCAATATTCACAGCTTCTCCGTGCATCAGCGTTGGTAAAACTCTCTGAAATGAAGGACGCACAAGCATTGATTATAGCATATAGCATATCAATATGGTTGTGAGATTGGGAATTTAGACAGGAGAGGTTTCATGGGGCCAGAAGGATTGCAATAGTTCTTTGATAGCTCAGGGGCAACATTGCTAGATATGTAATGTCTCAAAGAGGAGAGGAAATGGTCAGAGAATATGACTCACCCATATTCCCTCCCCTTGCCAGGGGGACGTGGCAAGCTAGAGAGTGCAGAACAAAAAAATGCAGTTGTGATCTAGAGAAGGTGACTCAGAGAGTTGAGTTTGGACTCTGTAAGCTAGCAATGTTTGAGGGCTATGTGTTGTCTCTCTGGAGATTTGATGTGCGAACAGTGGACTTGCCCATTGGTGTGTTTAACCTGTGTCTACACCTATGGTCAATCTGTACATTTGTAAATAAGCCCAAACATGTCAAAATGCCATAAACCTCCTTCCAAAGGAAACCAATGTCTGTGATATTAAGGGAGAAGGCAGGAAATGCTAACCCAGCCCCCTGTCAAACACCTCATATGATAATTGCATGTATGGGGGAAATGGGGCTGTGGCTCCCATCAGATGTCAAACAGATAACTACACAACTTACTGAAGTCACCTGAAGGCAGGCCCTGTATTGGGAAGTTTTTAATGTTTGATGTTGTGCTGTGGTTTTATTATGCTGGAAGCCACCCAAAGTGGCTGGGGCAACCCAGTCAGATGGGCGGGGTATAAGATAATAATAATAATAATAATAATAATAATAATAATAATAATAATAATAATAATAATTTCACTTGTACATGTGATTGTCATGTGTAGAGTGCTTCCTGCTGAATATTTTTGGTTATATAAAAGCAAAGGGTTGGGTTCAGTTAAATAGTTGCACTAGCGGGAGCCAGAGCTAGGACTTCTGCTTTGCCCCCTCCCCTCCCCTTGTGCCCCCACAACTAGCTCCGGGGGGGGGGGGCTCAGGAGAACCCCCAAAATAGTGCACCGGGGAGGCAAGGGGGGATCTTTTCACCTGGCAAGCAGAAATCCTTGCGCTTACAGAACAATCATAATAGTTTGTGACACTAAGTTCCACCCAATGGCATCACACACTTCAGGGTACAAGTAGTGATATGTCACAAGCTGAAAAATGCAAAAGCGTGCAATTAAGATATTATTATTGTAAGCCCATTGGGTGGAAAGACAGGATAGAAATGTTCTTCGACAATAAATATGCCATCTCCTCCTCACCATTTCCAGTTCTGGGCTTATAAGGTGGCCAAAATCAACCAGCCTGTTCAGATCATCTTCCCACAGATTTGGGGCAAGCTCTTCCAGCATGGTTTCTATGGCAATTCGGGTTGTCTTCAGTGCAGCGTCACCATGGTCAACTAAGCCGCTGTGCGACTGGAACTTGGTATCCAGTAAGAATTTCCCATGACTTTTCAGCAAGTCAAACAGACCCTTGTGTTTCATTAGTGCCATCTTGAACAAAAAGAAAGAAAGAAGGGTTGCAGTGGACTGAATGAGGGTAGTAGAATAATGCCAGGAAGAAGCTTGCTTTGAAAGCATGGACCTCACACTGTAGACATAAAACAGAGACTGAGTAGATCTCAGAGATGATCACAGGCAATTTGAGTGGCTTTAGCATGCACATAAAGTTTATATTTTGGGAGTGAAAGTCAGTCACAGGAGAAATGGAAGCAGCAGTTTTGTTCTGTAGACATTTCACCCAAATATATGGGACAGATGCTAAGACATTGGGCAGAGTCTGATTAAGAAACAACAAAGGTACAGATAGAGGGAAGGAGGGTGATGTGCTCTCTGTGTAACAGTTGACATGCAGTGATCCAAGGAAATGAATGGAGTGGGTTTTGTGGGGAGACTCTGAATATGTAAAAGATAAGCAGTGAATGCAGGAAGGGAGAAGATGTTTGCAATACAGGGAACAGAATATAAAAAGCAAGGTAGCGGCATTGAGAGTGACTCTGGATATGCAAGAATTGGGGAGGACAAGATCAGACAAGACTTGTGCCATAGCTAAGTGGTACAGTGCATAGTTGGCATGCTTGAGGTTCTAAATTTAATCCCTGGCATCCCTGGCAAAGAAGTCAAGGTAAGAAGGCTGGGAAAGACCCAAGCCTGAAGTCTTGGATTGCTATTGCCAAGTAGTTGATGGGGGTGGGGACACTCACCTGTACTCCTGTCGCCTGTATCACTGCTGCTTAATGGGAGATAGAGGGGGAGCGAAAAGACAGTGGGGAAGTTGTTGCAATGCACATGCACTGGCGGAGCCAACCTGGTGTTTCTGCTGGTGTGTTTGCACCACACTAACCTCACTGCTGCTTCTCCCTTCCTCGTATACCTCCTGGAAAGCAGTAGCAATGTGCATGATGGGAGGTCTGTTACCAGTCAGAAAACACTGGGGGCTAAAGCAGGCTTCCTCAAACTCGGCCCTCCAGATGTTTTTGGCCTACAACTCCCATGATCCCTAGCTAGCAGGACCAGTGGTCAGGGATGATTGGAACTGTAGTCTCAAAACATCTGGAGGGCCGAGTTTGAGGAAGCCTGGGCTAAAGAGACAACCAATCAGCATAAGGCAGCTTCACGGGACTACATATTTCCATGTGTAGAGGGATGTGCATGGGAAGGGGTGAAAGGTGTTGTAAGCGCCACTTCAGGAGTAGCAGAGAGTTGAAGAAACAATAAATGAAAGAGGCCTGTCCTTCCAGTTTCCTCTTGAAGAGCCACATAGCAAAAATCACTGTGAGACAGACAGACAGACAGACAGACAGACAGACAGACAGACAGACAAACAAACAAACAAACAAACAAACAAACAAACAGGGAGCATCCGTGGAAATGAGCTTGCAAGGAGCAGAGAGTGTTTGAAAGCAGTTGGTGAAAGTGAGGAAGGAGTCTCTGCAGCAAAACCAACATACCTTTAAAATTTCCCCAAGTCCATTGGAGATGTGCTGGCGGGGGACTGTTTTGAGGAAGGCTCTGTCAAGGAAAGTGGCAACAGGAGGAACGTAGCTCCCGAGCTTGTTTTTGCACTGAAGGAAATTGACGCCGTTCTTTGCTCCAACGCTGGCATCCACGTAGGACAGGAGGGTGGTGGGGACACGAATGTAAGGGGTGCGCCTCCTGTAAAGCGATGCTGCCAGCCCCACAATATCCAGGCACGCCCCTCCACCAATTGCTATAATAGGCTCAGCACGCCTGTCGATGCCAAAGATTTGCACTTCCTGCAAAATATCAAGCACCAAATCCATGGATTTGGTCTCTTCTGTGGTGGGCAGGGAAAGGATTTTATACTGAACCAAGTTTGCTTCAAAATATTCTCTGACTGTGGTGCCATACAAGTCGTCGACCGTCTTATCGATTACAATGAAACGCCTCTGGGCCTCTTCGTTGTGAAGGGCTTTCTCCAGTTCCTTTGGATCTCTGATGTGCCCGTACAGCAATGTCTTGTTGGAGGGATCCAGGAGACCGCGTGTTTCCACCACCTTATAGCAAAGGTAGATAGGTGCTTCCACTGTCCAGGATATCTCTCCATCTGAGACAGTTTCAGATCTGTTAGGGAATTTTGAGGATGGGGTGTGTGTGAGTAGTATGGGATATGCATTACTTTTGTCTACGGCTGAGCCAAAATGCCCTCCACAGTTTTCACTCTCACATTTGCACGTGAAAGGCAGAATCCATTTAATGGAGACCCTGCTGGAAATCAGACCCACACTTACCTTCAGTGACAGCAGCATCATTTCCTTTTAATCTTGTTGAAAAGCTATTCACACTGCCCTCTCACTGCCACCTTGGAGCTAGAAAGGCCCCTCCTCTGGCTGCCATTTTCTCTCCCTTGGAATGCACCTAGCATTATGAAACATCTAGATGTGGTGTCCTTCTAAAGAACAGAGGCACTTTTTTAGGGGGGGGAAACAAATGTGAACAAATGAGGGGTTGCCATTTCCCCCAATAAGCGCTCTTAGATTTCACTTCTCTCTCCTCTGCTAATTCTTTCTGTGGCTTTTCTAAAGCCTTGGGTTCTCTCTTTTTCTTTCCGTGGGGTCTACAAAATCACGTACAGAGGAAATAACATAATTCCCAGGGGGTACACCGTGGAGAACAAAATGGTAACCTCTCGCTACCATGAAAAGAAATACCTGATTTACCACAGCCATAAGTTGTAAGAAGACCCCCACCCCCAATTCCCCTCACAGAGCTACAATTCTCAGAGCGGTTTAACAATCAATCCCTCTTCCCAGGGAACTCTGGGAATCGTAACTCTGTGAGGGGAATGAGGGCTACCTAATAATTCTCAGCACCCTTAGCAAGCAAGAGTTTCCCCAGCATTCTTTGGGGGAAGCCATGTTCGTTTAAAGTGGTCTGCCTTAAATGGGTACCGCTGATGGGGCCTCAGTGTGATCTTTTATATATACCGGTATATTACTCTTCAGTTCGATGTCTTTTTCTGTCGCTATGCAGGGCAACAAAAGAAGGTGCCAACTTTTAAAAAGGCTGAAGTCAAGCAGCAGCTGGAAAGGAATGATTTGTTTTCTTTTGAATTTAGCATCTCTGTTTTTTTCTGCCTTGCTCCTGATGCTGTGTGTTGTCAGGTAATGGACAGGTGAGCATTGGTTTGGGCTAACCATGTCACAAGGCCAACTGGGGAGGCCTGGTGGGCCTAATTAGGTGCAGTGTAGTGGTTACTGTGTCAGACTTGGAAGTGGAGAGACACGCTTAAGAACCCAGCAGTGAAATTGACTGAGTGGCTGTGAGCCAGTCACCACCTCAGACTACCTTACCTCACAAGGTTGTTGTAAGCATAAAATTGCAAGTTGGCGGGGGAGCGGGGAATCAAACACATTATTTCTGTCATAAGTTCTGTGTAGCAGTCAAAGAATCTCTGTAGTTCACTCACACTGTTGCTGGCAAGGTTATACGAACAGCGTCATTGCACCGCTAGAACCTGACAGCTCCACAGTGGCTCGGAACGAACAGGAACCCAAGTGTGTTTCTACCTTTGTAAAATGCAGCCTAAAAATCTGTAACCGTGGATGGTCTACATCGAAATTCATCTTGATTCTACAAAGATGATTATGATCTTTACACAACTGCAAATATTGTGGAAATCTGCAATATGTGAAGTAATACATGGTTAATATTTAATGGTCACAAATGTGTTCTATTCCAAGAAGAAGGAGGTTGTCCTACACTCAAAGGTTAATTAACTGGAGAGATGACTTTCCTGCACAGAAAGCAACGTTTGTCCTTAGGGGGAAACTTGTCAGACATTCACCCATCTGTGACATTTTTTCCCCTTTAATGTTGCTGCAGGATGCAAACTTCACTTGGAAGTTTATGACAAATGCATTATGCTTTTTGATCAAGCTGGTGGTTTTTAGTATCGCTGTATTTGTTTTCCCCCATCTCTGGAGTTCATTACCCGTGTCTGTGGATTTGGAGATGTCTGCCATCGAAAAGCCCTTCTCCGTTCAATTCCCAACCCCTCCTCCAACCCCAATCAAATTCCATTTTAGCTCAAAAGACTTTCCAAGCATTAGAGAAAGCTTCAGCACAACAATGAGAGAGGCAACATCATTAAGTCATGCCACTGCAGTCTCCTTTTTTTGTGCCTTGGTACTTATGCTCAATCGAAACTGGTTTGTTTCTTATTCTGACTAGGCTGCAGATCCGACCATAGGCTGCTTCCACCCTGTTGAATTCAAAGGGTTGTCTCCAACTTCAGCCATGCTCAGATGGCTAAGAGACCTATGTACTCTAAACCTTGAGGGATAAATAGCTACCACTTATTACACAGTTGTTTGAGGACCTTACCACCCCGGCTACATTAAAGCATATTACATATAGGCATTAATCTTGCGTGGATACCTACTCGGACATATGGAAGGCTTATAATGTATGTTTAATTTTAATATTTGTGTGCTGAAGGCCAATGTATCCGCAGTGGGAGCTGGTGACGGTCTACCCATATTATCAGCATTGTTTATATATTATTATTTTGTTTCTTTCCATTTCTCTCTCTTCTTTAATTGTATTTTATCTTTTATCCTTTTCCTTGTTAAATTTGCAAATACAGAAAAAAAGATTAAAACGTTAACAAGAAGAAAACCCAGTACAATACTTACATTGAAATAAGCCCCATTGAACCCAGGGAGACTTCCTTCTGAGTAAACATGCCTAGGATTGGGCTGCATGTCAATATTGATATTGAAATTGAAAGCTTAGCAGTGACACTCGTCAGGACAATATATGAGAACAAATAATCTAGGCATCGACATCTAATACCTCAATGAGGCCATGAATGATTACTTAACCCAAATAAGAGGAATAGTGTATCTGTTGCTTCACATCACAGAGTCAGTATTGTACAAATAAAATGTCTGACGTTTTATTATGTTTTTATATTTTGCCGGAAGTTGCCCAGAGTATCTGGGGAAACCCAGCCAGATGGGCAGGGTGTAAATAATAAAAATTATTATTAGTAGTAACCTCATCTACTTACATTTTAGCCTGGGAGACCACGATCTCATTCTCAGCATCATGAATGATTTCATCTTTCTTGATTCGGCACCAAGTATTTCTGACCCGCACTAGCTGGAAGTCCGTTTGCTTGGAACCCTGTGTTCCAGATTTCATATCAGCCAAGAAGATCTCTTTGGACTGTGGCATGGTTGCAATGTCTAGTTCAAGAGGTGTCTGGTAAGAGGGGGACTTGCTGTTTGCTTATAAAAGCTCCACGGGGACCATAGTTTGGAATGGGAGGTGTTCCTTACCTGATGGAATGAAAAAGGTTGGGCTGGGGGGAATTACAAAACTATCATTACTTAATCTGTACACATGAAAGAGGGGTGGTCACATCACCCGGACCTGCGTGCTCACGTGTGCATACACACACATACAGTGAAAATGCAGAGCCTAGGGTTGTATAACTCAATAGTTTTATAATGCTCCAAAAGTACAATTAGAGTGCACAAATTAACTTCCTACAGGAGGCCCTGCAACGAAACGGCAGTGATTAATGTTGAATCATTTCTATGCCATAAAAAGGAGTATTCCTGGAATTTATCTCAACTTCCTGACCCTTTTGATTATAACACAACTTTATGTAAGCCTTGAACGTATTTGTGATAGAGCCAAATAATATTGTTATGAACTGGATAATTAGGCCCTGTTGAATTGTGTGTTTTATATTTGTTCTTATGGGCTTCTGTGCTCCTGTTTTGTTGGTTTTATGTTGTGTTTTCTAAACATATCGTTTGTTTTATATTGAGCACTCCTAGAGATTTTTTTTTTTAAAAAAAATATTAAGCTCTTTGTAAATGCAGGAAAATAAATGCATGAGATCATCTTCAAGAGAATTCTCAATCTCTGTTTTCTCCTCATCTCTTGTCACATTTGTAGCTCACTTGCCCTTAGTGTGGCCCAGAGTAATGCACCTCTGCCCCCCCCACCTCATTTTATTGGTGTAACAGCCCAATGAAATAGACATGGCTGAAACATTACTAATTGCCTCAAGGTCATGTCTAAGAAGTGACTTGAGGGCAGGTCTTCCCGCCCAAATTGCAGCACTATCCACTACGTTATACTGTCACACAGCTGATGATGCCACATTGTCTTCTAGTCCAAAGCATCTCAAAAAACAAACTCACTTCCAGCAGCTGGGTGTCATTGCCATTGTAACAGAAAAGGGAAGCGTTCATGGTGAGTTCCAGCAGCTCTTTATATAAAAACACAGTAAAATATCAAACATTAAAAACCTGCCGATACAGGGCTGCCTTCAGATGTTTTCTGAAAGTCAGAGAGTTGTTCATTTCCTTGACATCTGATAGGAGGGTGTTCCACGGGGGGGGGGGGGTGCCACTGCAGAGAAGGTCCTGTGCATGGTTCCCTGTAAGTTCACTTCTCACAGTAAGGGAACCGCCAGACGACCCTCGGAGGAGGGCCTCAGGGTCCAGGCTGAATGACGGGGTTGGAGATGCTCCTTCAGGTATACAGGGCCGAAACTGTTTAGGGATTTAAAAGTCAGCACCAACACATTGAATTGTGCTCTGAAACGTACTGGGAACCAATGTAGGTCTTTCAGGGCTGGTGTTATATGGTCCCAGTGGCCACTCCCAGTCACCTGTCTAGCTGCTGCTAGCCTTTTAACTGTAATCTCAAGCATATCCCTTACACATTTTTTATTGGAAGCATCAATGGCAAAACACTGGCCCATTGCAGGGATCTAGAGACCCTGGATGAAGCCCTCCCAAAGGGCTTGATGACAGGGATCAGTACTGAATTTAAATCAGCTAAATACTAAAAAACCCTGTAACTGGTGAAATTATCTCCCAATGAGGACATTCATTATGGGGTCTGAAAAGAAAGTGTTGCATAAAAGACCTTAAAGCCAAAAAGGAGAGGTGTAATATTGTATTTTTATGTCACAGTAGCCTTTCCTGCCCCTTCACGAAGAGTCGGACACGACTGAACGACTGAACAACAACAGCCTTTCCTGGGACCTTATTTTGAAGGGTAGGTGAGAAAGCCTAATCCTAATAATAATGAAAATAAACTAGAAGGTGCTGTAATTAGTGCCCTTTCAATATGTTCCAGCTCCTTTGGCACTGCCTAAAACAAGCCATCAACTTGTCAAGTGAGCCCTGTACACCTTATAAAACCCATGCTTCTTTGTTTCCTTTTAAATCACATGTGGAGCAGTTACCATCTTTATAATGGTAATGCATCAAGACAAAAGCAAAAGCACTGTCATTGTGCTAGGTCAGATCAAAGCTTTGCTGTGATTACTACTATCTCTGGCCAGTCTCTTGCAGCCCCCGAAACACTTACAAGCGACCCATCAGATTCCAACTGTAATTAATCTGCGTGTCCTGCCTCATGACGGCCAGCATAATGGTCTCATTTTGTATTCAGTGCACCTGCTGGTCCCTTCCTCAGATCCCAGGCACACATCTCGTTCGATGAGGGGCCCCCTCTCCAAGATCAACTTATATCACCTTATATAAAACAAACGAGCACATGTGCTGCCGCCGCCGCCGTGTGATACTGTCAGAAGTCCTTATACTCCTTGGACAAAGAGCAAATTTTGAAAATGCCCCAGGGCGGCAGAAAGTCTTGCTGATCTTGCACCTCAGCCAAGTCGTTCTGTAAGAGGGCCCACAGGCTCCAACGTGCTGGCATAATTGGCCCAGCCCGTCACGTGGACAAAAAGATATGCACCCCTCCCCAGCTCTGCAAAACTGATCTCCTACAATCAGCAGCAACATCTCCAGGAGCCTGGGTGAACGATACCACAATGCCACACTTTGCAGGTAACCCTTCCCATCATTACTTCTGAACAACTTCCTTTTGTTTCACTTTTTTTTTTTCTTTGAGAGAGAGAGAGAGAGGTGTCTTTCAACCTCAAAGTTGGGTCTGCATCACGAAAGGGGGCGGGAGAAGACATTTTGTTGTGACGTTAAGTTGGTTGAACTGTTTATTTTATCTGAAGCCTTGTTGTTTTGGTTTGGTTTGTTTCTCTGTCCAGGAGTGGTGGGAAAGGATGGAGCTGGTGACTGGGAGGAGATGAGTGTATTCGTAACGGTGCTTCCCCGCCTGGCCATGATTTTAAACTGTTGTTATTTGTCCGTCTTGTAACCGTTACTTGCAGTCACAGACTTTGATGTAGTTGGTGGTTGTTTTAGGTAAGGGCAGGGCCTGACAAGTACCCGGGTCATCAAAAGTGGACAAAGTAATTCTTGGTTCGTTGCGGCTGCTAGAGGGAATGTATGATGTTGGAGGTAAGACCACCCATGTAAGGAGAGGGACTTTAGACATTTGGAAGCTTTTCTGGTCCTTCTCCCACCCAACAAGATTTAGGCTCTTATATTAGCCAGTTCTCCTTCCTAATTGTCTTTTATTTATTTATTGCTTGTAAAAATATCAATATACCACTGTATCGTAAAAAAAGTGTCACAGCAATTTACAACTACATAAAAACATAAAACCAGACAATAAATCATAAAAAGTTTAAAGCAAGGGGAAATTAAAAAATAAATAAATTAGAAACAAACACCAATCGACCATTGTATGTGGGATATGTGTGTGCTGATCCTGAACTCTAGGTCATCCCATAATAAAGCCTCAGTCATCCACAATTTGATTGTGGATGAAGCAGCAGCCCAAGTCTGTATTACTGAGACCTTCAGGGGGCGGTAAGGGGGGGGCAGGAGGCCGACCTGACCCAGGTTTGCCAATTTGGGACCTTGGTACCTTGTTGATAGGGATGCTGGTGGCGCTGTGGTCTAAACCACTGTGCCTCTTGGGCTTGCTGATCAGAAGGCGGTTCGATCCCCACAATGGAGTGAGCTCCCGTTGTTCTGTCTCAGCTCCTGCCAACCTAGCAGTTCGAAAGCATACCAGTTCATAGTGGCGGAGGAAGCCGCTTGGCTGCCCAGGGCGGTGAACCCAGCAATGCCAGGGGGCGTGGTTGCCTCGCTCTGCAGCTTGCTCAGGGCCTGGCGGCGGTGCATGGCGCTCCAACGCTGCAGAGCGGTGTCCGCCAGCAGTGGACGGGCTGCGGGGTGGGGCGGCCTCGCACCGGGGCTTGCTCACAGGCCGCCAAGCAGGTTTGCGAGTGGGCTGCGGGGTGAGGCTGCCTCGTTCTGCAACTTGCTCAGGGTTTTACCGGACGGCGGGGCTCGGCTTGGGCATTGCGGCGTGCGCCAAGTGTTGCCCCCCAGGGTGGAACCTAGGGTGCCCCGCCCCCATCGCCCCCACCTTCTTACGCCACTGCCAGTGCAAGTAGATAAATAGGTACCACTGTGGCGGAAAGGTAAACAGCATTTCCATGCGCTCTGGTTTCCATCACGGTGTTCCGTTGCGCCAAACCGGTTTATTTGTGATGTCTGTGGACAGCACAACTGTCTGTGGACAGTTGTCTGTGGACAAACACAGGCTCTCTCAGCCTGAAAGCGAGATGAGCGCCGCAACCCCATAGTCGCCTTTGACTGGACTTAACCGTCCAGGGGTCCTTTACCTTTACTGATAGGGGAGTCACTGTTATTCTTAGGAATTTCATCTCTTTGACAAGGAAACCAGTCCACCTGTGTGTCATTTCTGAAATTACCCTGGTCACTCCCCACTCACTGAATTTGTAAAATTTGCTTACCAAACATCCTCTCAATCTTTGTGACAGATGATCGTTCCACAAACCTATGGGGAGGGGACAGCATTCAGCCCATCTTCAATCTGTTTGATGTTTTGAAAATGGTGGAAAGTTGTATGATTAAATTCTGTGCAGTGCTTTTTCTGACCCTCAGATAACAGGCGGGGGGGGGAGAGTTCAATCTGTGCCCCACTTCTTCCTAGGGAACATGCTTTGCAAAGTATCCAAGGTTGTTATTATTTTGTATATTCTGTTCTTCTGGAGTAAGTACTCAGAGCAGCTTACAAAAAAGAATAAATCAAAAGTTAATATGATGAACTTCACCAAAGGTTTATAATTTATTATATCCAAAGGTATATATTAGTTTATCTGCAAAACACGCATTTCCTCTATTTAAAAATTATAATTTGCATTTACCTAATACTAAAAGTAAATACAAATTATGATTTTTAAATAGAGGAAATATGTGTTTATAATTTGCATTTACCTAATACTAAAAGTAGGGATGCAGGTGGCACTGTGGTCTAAACCACTGAGCCAATATTTCATGTTGGGGAAATATGACTTTGTGACAAAGATTGCTGATAAAACATTGCCGCCTAAAAGATTTGTAATAAAACATTGTTTTCTCTTAGAATGTCCTCTAGTCTTCATTGCTCTGGGGGTATGAATATTATACATTCATGCTTTATATTCCATGTACTGTCAGAAATCTGAATTGCTAACATTTATTGCATGATTGTGTCACTCTTGTTTGAATAATAGCTTCCTACTTCCAAGATGCTCCTAGTTATT
Source organism: Lacerta agilis (assembly GCF_009819535.1). Taxonomy (NCBI): domain Eukaryota; kingdom Metazoa; phylum Chordata; class Lepidosauria; order Squamata; family Lacertidae; genus Lacerta; species Lacerta agilis. Next base: position 93,435,069 of record NC_046313.1, on the reverse strand, counting down.
GCAAAAGAGCTGTCTTCTGAAACAAGCTAGACATGATCTCCCCTCTCAAAACAACTGAATGCACCTGATAATGTACCTTTCAGGGCTTGTTAGTAGATATATTAACGAATGTTTGCATAAATTCTTGTCTAGATAAGGTCCCATTTGAGCATGTTGTCTGGGGATGCCTCAGTGGCTCATTTTTATGGGCTTGCATAAAGAAATGCATCGTTGTTGCCTAGTGTTAGGATGTGGTGCCCTATTGACTTCTGCACGTGTAATATCCATTATGTATGCCATATTGAATATATAAATGCCATGTTCACTTCTGATCTTATTATGTAGTCAAGCATGATGCTCGGCAGTCATCATTCCCACACCATGTTAGAGACCTGCATTTGGTGTTATAATCCATAAGGGTGGAGTTGGGTTATAAAACTAGAGATGCCAAGGTCATAATTCACGGGCAGCAAGGCACGGTTAGCAATTAGCTGTGCTTTTGTAGGTAAATTATGTAAATCACTGACTTTAAAGTAAGCACTTTTGCCCCTGTTCTTCTTTCCTTTTTTAAATTGAAACTTAGAAAATGCCAACCCATAATAGGGTAAACCCATATTATTTTGCCAACTGCTTTCTACAAATCTATTTTTTCCTTTAAAAATCACACCAAGTTTTTCATCTTCATCACCATCACCTGTAGGTGCCTGAGCAATGGAGATGTCTCACAGATTTTCATTTAAAAACCTCTTGCCTTCGGTCTTTTGTTTTAGAATTATCCATTGGGTCTATAGTTGAGAACCTCAAGAAAGCGAGAGAGATAGCACATGGTCACCCTGGAATTCCTGAAGAGCTAGGATGTTACTTGCAGAAAGCTCTTGCTGCAGCAGGAGGACTGGACCTTTACCTGACAACAGAGGCAAGTTCTAACAGGTAACACATTTATCACTTGGCTGTGACAGAAGGAGAGTCTAATTATCTTGTGCCACCTTCTCTACATTGTGAATGTATAGTTTAATCTATTGTTATGTGTTTGCTCTCTTACTGCCATGAGTGGGATTATCACAAATGTTTTGATGGAAATCTGGAAAAAAGACCACCCCATTAATATTTATTAATGGCCCATGATGGTTAGGTGATTTCTCTTCATGGAATCTAATTGTTAGAAAATGTTTCCTTGATAGTCTCTGTTGCGATTGTTTTGCAACGAGAGAAGAACCAGAGTTTGGTGAGAATGACACTTCTGATCTACCCCTAGTAAAAGGCTGGTGTGTTTGTGTACATGTCTGTTTGTGTGTGAAGGAACAAAAGAAACAATTTTGGGATATTACAGCTTTCCTTCCATGCCAAATTGCAGCATTGAGAGGGGAGTTATATTCCTCAGCGCAAGCAAAAATTATTTAGGGGAGCTCACAATGACAAACTTAAACTCCTGTCAGATAATGATGCAAATAATGAGACATGCAAGTAAAATTGTTACTCATGTGCCTCTCAAGCCAAGCAATGGAGATCAGGAAAATATGGAGATCAGAAAGTTTAATGGGTGAAGCATGGCTCTTATTTCAGTCTGTGAAAACGTATGTAAAACAAATACGAAGTAGATGTGGGCCCACTCCAGTTGTTCAATTATTTTAGGCTACAATATTACACAGGTTGCAATCGTAACCAAGTATACTATTGAATCGGGTTTACTCCCAGATATGTGGGGTTAGGACTTCAGCCTTATTTTGGGAATAAAACTCCATTAAACATTTAGACACTTCAAAGATTGTGCTTTTAGGTGCACCAGAGCTTGGGTCTTCAAATAACTTACCCTGCGAGCATTAATTAATCTGCTAACTAAATTGCTTTAGTAACTAAACTAATTAATTAAGCTAATTTTAGGTATCATTAATTCAGCAGCCTGACTGGGACTGTCATTATTCCTTTCTCAGCTATAATAATAATACCTGGGTTGCTAAATAGTTCCCATTTATCAGCATATATTCTGCTATGGTGGGGGGGGGAGAAGAGAAAAAAGTTTGTTCATTTCTTAGGAGCTACCAATGTGTAAACTGTTCCAGTCTGTAGGTTATGGGAAAACTGAGTGTTAGTTCTGTTGCTGAAATAATAGTCGGTAGTTGTCTTACTAACGCTTGCTGGTGATAATAGCTATACATTATCTTATTAAAGTTGTTCAAGCACTGGCGAGGGGCAGCAAAGAGGTTACCCAAAATGTCTTACTCTTCCAGTCTTGGAGTAGCTGAGCATATCTGTTATGGGTTATGAATTTTTTCTTATATTATGGAAGACTGTGTGGGGAGCAGAGCAGGAACAGATGATGTCTATTTCAAATGCTAGCCTGGAGGTATTCATACCTAAGCCTTCTGGGGTTCTGCTTTCTTCCACTGAGACATATCTCATTTCTTTGAAAGGAGGAGGAATGTTTGGCTATTCAAACATTGCAGCTGGTGTTGCGAACCCCTTAAAAAACAGCTGCATGCAGTGATACTAATTATCTACATTGATTGATATGATTGCATTTATGCCCGGCCTTTTTCTCCGAGGAGCTCAATGTGGTGTACCATGTACATGGTTCTTTCCCTCATCATTTATTACCCACAACAACCCTGTGAGGTAGGTTAGTCAGAGATGCAGGCCAGCACTCTAACCCATGACACCACACTAGCTCAGTGTGGAATAAAGGCATGTAAAATTGTCAAGCAATGCCAATTAGGTGGCCAAAAACAACCAACCACACAAGATGGTTCCGCAATGCTCTCCTTCAGCAAAGTGATCCCACCGAAATGTACAAAACCACTGATCTAGAGCTTACATTTTCTTTGAGGGGTTCATCATTCTGATGTCTGTCGTGCCTGGACAATGACTATTCTTGTACATGGGTGGCCATAGTCATATAAGAAGTGCCTTGCTGGATCATGCCAGAGTTTCCTATCGCTTAACAACAGCAAACTAGGTGGCTCTGAGAATATTATAAGTAGGACTTGAAGATCATGGCCATCTTCTATTACAGGAGTGGGGAGTCTTTGGCCCTCCATATATTGCTGAACTACAACTCCCACCAGCCCTTGAAAGCATAGCCAATGGCCAGGGATGATGGATGTTCAGCAACATCTGGAGACCCAAAGGTTCCCCACACCTGTTCTATTAGTTTTTTAAATAATAATTTTTATTAGTTTTGCAAATATTGCAAACATAACATTCAACTTATATATAATATAGAAAGCATTTGGCTACAACAGCCTGAGACTTTCCTCCTCCTTAACTAATGGTTCCCCCACTTATTATCTAATACTGCATTTTTGGGATTATAATTATTACTATTAAATCCTAATCGTAAATCAACAATTCTTAAATTATACTTTGCAACAATTGATAAAGTCTGCCTTAAAAAACTTCTTGCAACCCTACTAGCGAAGTTAGTTGTTTGCAGTTGTCTTTCAAGTATTCTGTAAATTTATTCCAGTCTTTCAGGAAAGTCTGGTCTTGCTGGTTCCGAATTTTCCCTGTTAGTTTCTCCAACTCGGCATAATCCATTAGTTTCATCTGCCACTCTTCTTTCATTGGTATCTCTTGTTGCTTCCATCGTTGGGCTGATTCTTGCTGCAGTTGTTGCATACACACCTGTTCTATTAGTTGCTCCTGGCACCTGAAAACCAGAAGTATCCATGATGAGATCTGTCCTTCACAAGTTTATCTAAAGCAAGCTAAGCTTGTGGTCATCAACACATATTGCAGTAGCAAATTTTAAAAAAATTAAGCCTAGGGTCATAGCCTAAGGATTCCTTAGAAAGGAGTTTCCAATGAGTTGGTCCTTTTCTTCTTTTTCCATTTATTAGGACAATGTCATCCAAGGATTGCCTTTTGAATGTCCAATTCAGTGAAATGAAGGTCAAGACTAATGAAGAGCAGCTCTCAAGCTATGCAGAAGGTGAGTCCTTTGCATTATGAAATAACTAAGTTTTGCACATTGATAATGGAGTTTAGGCTTTGCATGTCGATAAAATTTGGCGAACCGGAACAAAGGCTTCATCTAATCCTATATGTTTATTCACAAAGCATATTTGGAGTTCCAAATTCTGGATAGAACCAAGGAACCATGAGATGCATACCTGCAAGCATAGAGATGTGATCACATGTTTTATAATTTTCCACTATTTATTTATACCCAAGAGTAGACTAGCTTTATGCCAGTGTAGTTTATATTTATTACAATATCATGTAGTGTATAGGCTGCAACAACTATTTCTTATGGAATGTTGCAGACATCTAGTGAATGTTGTGAATGTTGTTGACTGCCTGCCTGCCTGATTCATCCATTCATTTGTTAAAATACTGAAAGCTTGCCTTTCTGTTTTATGGATCTATAAGTTAGCTGGCTAATATTGGGGGGGGACATTTCGCATTATAATACACAATAAAAACTAAAACAAATAAACACAGCACCAACATCAAGCACACACAACAGAATCAATAAAGCATAATAGAAAAAGCCCTATCCTCTTCATAAAAAATGGGATAAATGGAGCAGGGAATTTAAGGAAGATCTCAATGTGTGGGAAGGTCCACATGGAAGAAAATGGTCCTTAGTGTATCCCAGACCTAGACCATTCTCCAACCTGGTGCCCTCCAGATGTTTGGGACTATAATTCCCATCCACAAATGCTGGCTGGAGGTGATGGGAGTTTTAGTCTGAATCTTTTTGTGAAAACCAGTACAGTGGTACCTCGGGTTATGAACTTAATTCATTCTGGAGTAATAATAATAATAATAATTTATTATTTGTACCCCGCCCATCTGGCTGGGTCTCCCCAGCCACTCTGGGCGGCTTCCACCAAACATTAGAATACATTTAAAATATCACAGTTTAAAAACTTCCCTAAACAGGGCTGCCTTCAGGAATTTTCTGAATGTCAGGTAGTTGTTTATTCCCTTGACTTCTGATGGGAGGGCGTTCCACAGGGCGGGCGCCACTACCGAGAAGGCCCTCTGCCTGGCTCCCTGTAGTTTTGCTTCTCGCAGTGAGGGAACCGACAGAAGGCCCTCGGCGCTGGATCTCAGTGTCCGGGCTGAATGATGGGGCTGGAGACGCTCCTTCAAGTTACAGGACTGAGGCCGTTTAGGGCTTTAAAGGTCAGCACCAACACTTTGAATTGTGCTCGGAAACGTACTGGGAGCCAATGTAGATCTCTCAGGACCGGTGTTATGTGGTCCCGGCGGCCCCTCCCAGTCACCAGTCTAGCTGCCGCATTCTGGATTAATTGCAGTTTCCGGGTCACCTTCAAAGGTAGCCCCACATAGAGCGCATTGCAGTAGTCCAAGCGGGAGATAACTAGAGCATGTACCACTCTGGCGAGACAGAGGCGCGCTTTCAGTGATGGGGCCTCCCACTGCTGGCATGCCACTGGCACACGATTTCTGTTCTCATCCTGGGGTAAAGTACTTTGAATTGGGTCCAGAAACCAACTAGAAGCCAGCGTATGTAAAAGAAACATTTGGTTTGCACAGTTAGCCATCTGGGGGCTGCATTCTGGAACAGTTGTAGTTCCGAAAATTCATTGAAAGCCACACCCTGCCTAAAGTGTGTTACCATTGTCTAGTGGATTCTACCAAATAATGACTTACTTGTTTCTATCCAAAAAAGGATAAAAATGGTGAACTAACTTAAGCTGGTGAAAAGCACCCTTGGCTACTGCCAACTGAGCGTTCTGGGTACTGCTTATGGCAACATCTTAACAGCAGTTTTGAAGGCGGTCAGTTGTATGGACCATACACAGCAAAATCTACAGTTTTTGTACAACAGAGTCCACAGCTCTCTTTCTCCCCGCTTCCTATCCTTGCCACAAAAGGAGGCAATCCTACTACCTGTAATGGTCGCACATTCTAAGTCACATTCATACTTCAATTTTAGAAAAGAGGTCCTTTCCCACAGATATTTACATGTTTTGCATCAACACTCTGAAAAGTATAAGTATGCAGTTTCAGAGGAAGGCTTGCAATCCTATTACAGCCCATAGGCACTCTATTTTTTTTATGTACCCCACAAAGAGATAAAACATAATAGGTGTGCACACCCACAGGCTGAAGACAAGCTTCAACAAACTCCCCTGTATGAATTCAAAATCATGCAAATGGGAGATAAAGATGTGGAGATATAGGGTTGTAGACAACAAAGTTTTAATAGGCCTAATTTACTCATGTCCATTAATTTTAATGTGTCTACTCTGAGTAGGATTAACATTGGATCAAACCCATTGTTGCCATCACACCAGTAGCAACCTATTCTGTTCCTGGAGAATGCACAATCCAAGCATTTGATATGAGTGAACAGCCTTTCCCCCTCAAGCCATCTTTACTTATTTTGCTGGCAGTAAGGATATTAAATTAATGAAGGAGGAGTCAGATTTTTATTCCTGCAAAAATCTGAGTGTTTTATAGAGGATGATTTGTCAGGGATGAATACTGGTCCATTTCAGATTATTTCAACACTTGGTGCCTTTGCGTCTTCTGTAAAGTTATTACACTAAATCGCCAGGTTCGTGCATCCCAGATGTTGCCATCTTTTGAGTAATACATCATCGAAACAAAGTGCCCTGGAAATGTATAGCAGGAACACATTGTTCAAAGGGCAGCAGCGATGATAAATCTCTTAAATGATGTTTCTGTCTGGGGATAATGACTTTAAGAGCAAATGCAAGGTAATCTCATGATTCTCAAACCCCCCACCGACTTAACATGTCCCAGGAACATGATATGTGAAACATCTTGAAGCCTTTTTCACAGGGGCTAATATTCAAATATGCAGCAGTTCAGGCCCTGCTTTAGTTTAGAACAATGCTAGCTGGCATTTATCAAAAAGGCTTTTAACATTTTAAAGGATTGCCTTTTACTTCCTGAAGCTCCATGTTGATGCTGTCACTTTGTGGTTATACTGTAGTCCCAATTCTGAAATGTCCTTTTGTCATCATTCTGTGTGTTCGCTTGCAATTTGAGTACGTCTTGAGTGAAACTCTGGCCCCAACTGCGCTGTAGATCGACAGGAATGCCGTGTTTAACAGACATGGCTTCTCCCCCACAAAAAACTCCATGGGAACCATAATTTATAACTTATAGTGGGGTCTCCATAAGCCACGGAAGCACAACGACAAAATGTAACGTAACAAATCAATTTGTTTCTACTATTAGAAACTTACAACACAGGTTACAAGTCGCTCACCGCAAAGCAATATCTGTGAAAGCCCTACAGACCAGAACCATTTTTAAGCCCTTTTCAGATACTAAGCACACATCCCACAATATTCCTCAAGACCTCCACCGCAAGGGCTAGGAGAGTGTTTTGTTTTCATGGAAATTGCCAGTCTAAGAATCACAGCTCCCCCCTCCCCCCCAGGCAGCTTCTAGTCAGTTTGTATAAATATAAAAGTCTCAGGCAATCAGTCAAAACGCTTTGGACATTGCCAGTGGTACTTGTGTATGTGAAGTCAAAACGGCAGAAATGTGATGTATTTGCATCCTGTTTTCCTTTCTGCCCAGGGCAACTTCACAGGATGCTGGTGCGTATGACGGGAGCCAAAACGATTTTGATAATAGGAAGGCTAAAAGCCCCATCCATTTTGGCTATGGCTGAACTGGTGCCAGAAGATAGCAGCATAACCATATGTGCCACACAGCCCCATTTTGGAGAATCCAGCCAGGAGGCCTTTGATTTCTCAGCTCATGGCAACAAAATGAGGGCACAAATAGGACCAATAATGGACTCATTGGAGGTATGGTTTTGGTTTAAGAATTGTTTGTTGAATCTAAGTGACAAACACTGCTAATTATTGCAAAACTTCACATACACCTGTATTCTAAATTTCCTTCCTGCTTCATTAGACCCACCTAAGGTTGACTCCATGAGCGAAGGTCATACAAATTAGACTAGGCTCATAAGATTAGCCTACCCCACCTTTGCATTAACAAGTTGCCTGCTGCAGAACACTGCGCAAAATACTGAGGGCCTTATCTGGGTTGGGGAGAGGAAAAAATGTATGTACTAATCATCTTGCTCATGAGCCTCCAGGTGATTTACATAAAATGCAGGGAAGGAAAGAGGAAACCAGCCTTCTAGACCTTGACCTTCATACTAACCTGGAGTGGAATTAGGACCAGAAAGATACACATTTTGTGGTTGTAAAGGTCGCCTATCTGTGCTACACAGTGAGAGAGGTTTGAGAGTCAAAAGGAAAAGGGCGCTATTTGCTTCCCCCCCCCCAATCCTCAGATTTCCTCATGCTGCTTCCTTAAATCTGAACTCTTGAGTACTACTGTGTCAGGGAACTGTCCCCGATGCAGCGCAAGGTGGCGGAAGGGCTCTGCGGATGCTACAGAGAGCCCCAGTCCCACCTTGCCAGCAGCACCTCCTCGGGTAGCGAGAGGAGCGGCGAGACGTCCAGCGAGGAGGGGGAGAGTTCACAGGGGAAAGGGAGTAGAGGCTCTGGGGATGCAACAGAGAGCCAACACTCCCCCAGTCCTGAGGGCGATACAGGGGAAACACAATTTCCGCCGCCCCAAAGACGTCGTGGGGTGAAAAAAGAGGATGGAAGGCGGGGTTTTCGTATACCGAAACTCTTTTATTGGGGTCGGAACCGGAAAGGGCCATTCCCGGATACTGACACCGTTTGATACAGACATGAACTTTTAAGCTCTGCACTGTACATAGTTTGCACAATAAAATCTTTAAAGGAAACAACGGAGTCCTGGCTGCTTACTCATGGGCAACTAACCGAGAACCTTACATACTGTATATAGAAATATGGGAGTTGGGGAAGCATGTTCAGGAGGAGGATATAAAGTTGCTCTGGTGGGCTTGCTAGAGATCAGGCCTCCCAGACAGTCAATGATACAGCTTGAAAAAGGCCCAACATCTCACTACCCAGCTGGGCTTTAGTTAGGGTTCACCGAGTTCCTCATATGCTCTTCCTGCTCTTCCTCACTGCAGCTTTCTTTTGCATTATTTCTTCTGTCTTGCCTTTGGTTCTCAGTTAAACAGTCACAAGCTTCTCAGACTATTTTGTCACTGTGTGCTTGACAGGAAATAAATATGTACACCTCAATACAATGATTTTGGCAGATACACTGAGCGGGGTGGGGGGAGAACATTACAGATCACCTGCAATGGTGCAAGGTTTTAAAAATCATTTTGGCTCCCTGCAAAGAGTGTGAAATTAATTGAATTGCTGTTGCTCTCTAGTGCTCATTCAGTGTAACTGACTGTGAATAAAAATATCTAGAGGCAAACAGAGTACATGCAGTGTGAAGATTAAAGAAGGGACCTGGATGGGAGCGAAGACATTTAAAGGAGAGCGCTGCGGTTGATTTTCCGATGGCGTGCTGCAAACGGCCCTTGCAAAAGGCTAAGTGATCTAGATTGTCAAACGCGGCCAGAAGGCAGCACGTTTTCAATACCTCCAAAGTGGGGTTAAGTTGGAAAGAGTCAAAACTCTTTGTAGCACATTTAGCAACTGCTGCTTTTCTCTCAGCCCTGAACATCCAGAATGAGGGAATAGAGGCTCCCAAAGATGGAGGGCAGGAGAGAGAGAGAGAGAGAGAGAGAGAGAGAGAGAGAGAGAGAGAGAGAGAGAGAGAGAGAGAGAGAGAGAGAGAGAGACTGGGAAATGCCAAAAGAGGAATACATATATTGTCTATTTAACCACATGTCTTACCCATGGTGGTCATTGTCCACCAAACATATTGCATTCAGGAATCTCTCTCTCTCTCTCTCTCTCTCTCTCTCTCTCTCTCTCTCTCTCTCTCTCTCACACACACACACACACACACACACACACTGATCAACTGAAAATTTTGTTGCCTACTTTTCAGCTCTTGTTGTGATTGGTTCCACCTTGGACATAGATTACATCTGAGCTTTTGAAGGTCTTGTGGTAGTGGACCTTGCTGCGATCTGAACCACCTTTCATGTGGTTGGGCAGCGGGGAGAGTCTGCAGCCACATCCTTTCAGGTGGCAAGCCTCTTCATATAGAAATTCAGCAGAATGTTCATAGGTTCTCCTCGTGAGCAGTTGTGCATTGGATTGGATTGGATTGTTGTAGCATTAGAGACAATATTGCCCCTTTCTGGTTTATCCCATGTCTGTGGTTAGCTTTCATTCATGAACATTAAAGCGCTGAAGCTCCCGCAAACACAGGGTTTACTAATCTGTATGCATTGGAGCAAGCACATCATCTCTAGTGCAGAGAGGCTTCCTGGTGCCTGAAGGTGCTCCCATTCAAGGGAGAAAAAGGCTTCTTCAGACTGAAGATGAGCTGCAGTAAGCACTCTGGTTAGATGGGCCAAGAAGATTACAATACTGAATGAGGGAAGGAGTTGATCTCAGAGAGAGAAGATAGAGAGAGTGAGAGCGAGTGCAAGAGCGAGAGAGAGAGAGTGTGTAGAGCCATCTTCTCAAATAAGTGCCATATGGAGGTGCCTTATGTGTTCTGCCTGCTTGCCAGATTTGTTCCTTGCCAGTTTGTGTGTGTGTGTGTGGAAGGGAGGGTTGTTTAAGATGACAAAGCCAAAAGACTGAAAAATAATTCATCACGCAGAGGCAAATGAAACCTAGGACGTTAAAGCAAAACCGAGGCAACCCCGGATAGGGCGGACACTTACCCATCACAAAAAAATGTGGTACAGTTTGCATAAATTTTGTGTATATGCTAATTTATTTGCATAGATGTGCAAATTTAGAAATAGCTCCTGTGATTTCCTCGCCATAGTAGGAAGGACTGTGAACAGGTGACGCAGGTGGCCTCCTCAGCCTGCTGACGTGTGCTAACTGTTTTGGGGCAACTGCAAAAAGCCCCGTAGTTCCTCCCTTATAATTCTGTACCTTTAAACTGGACTTGGGCTAGGCAACACTTTAAATAGAAGACTCCTTCAAGAGAACTGCCTGCCATAGTGTAGGACACATGGCCACACTAGGTCTGGAACCAAGAGCAGGAGCCTTCTCTCTCCTTCTGTTGCTCAGCCCAAAGAAATAAGAAGCACCTGGAAGCTCTTGTATGGGCCTGTCCATTTTAGGCGACGGCTCTGGCCAGCTTGTTCAAGATCTCTTTCTAGGATCATTAACACACAGTTGTCTTGCTGTCTGCTTGTTTTGGTGCTTATAGCTTTTTTTAAGTTAATACAAGGAATTATTTTTAGATGTTTATAATTATTTTGTTATGCTACCCTGGGCTTCATAAGAGGAAGGGCAAGGTATTAATTGATCAAATAGAAGCATATAGTGTTGGGCACATAGACTGATATGGAGACCTCACCACTTCTGCTAAGGCTCTCAACACCTTGGCACAGGTGGGTAGCCGTGTTGGTCTGCCATAGTCAAAACAAAATAAAATAAAAAATTATTTCCAGTAGCACCTTAGAGACCAACTAAGTTTGTTCTTGGTATCAGCTTTCGTGTGCATGAACACTTCTTCAGATACACTGAGACGGAAGTCACGAAACCCTTAAATATAGTGAGGGAGTGGGGAGGGGTATTACTCAGAAGGGTGGTGGGAATGGGTGATCAGCTGATAGGTGTGGAAAACCTGTTGACGACTCTTAACGGCTGGAATTAGTCTTGCAGGGAAGGCAAGGGGTGAGATGGCTAAAGATAGCTTTGTCATGTATAATGAGATAAGAATCCAATGTCTTTGTTCAGACCAGGTTTCTCCATGGTTTTAAGTTTGGTGATTAGTTGCAATTCAGCCACTTCTCTTTCCAGTCTATTTCTGAAATTTCTTTGTATTAAGACAGCTACTTTGAGATCTTTTATAGAATGTCCTGGGAGATTGAAGTGTTCTCCTACTGGTTTCTCTGTCTTGTGTATCCTGATATCAGATTGTCAAGCTAAAGCTTTGGTTGAAGTGGAAGGGATCCTATGAAAGCACAAAGTCATGGCATAAGAGGATGGTACTGTACATAACCTGGCATGCTTTCAATGCTTATTAAGTGGGAATAGTAGCATTTGCAGTTATGGGTCAGGACAGTACTAAGCACAGTATTTGGCAGCCAAGAACTGGGGAGAGGGAGAGGGAGGAGGGGAGAGGGAGAGAGGTGCACAGTCCCCCCCCCTCCTCAGCTGATCCGGGCAGATCAGGGTTGCTGCCTTATCTCTGCTTATCAAATAATTTATCTGATAGGAGGGAGCCATTTGCATCTCTGTCAGGGCTCTGGGTTCCACTCTTCCCAGTGTTAAGTCTATTATACTCCCTCCCCCTTTTGTTCCAGGGTGAATAAAATATTGGGGGTGCCCAGGTAAGCCCTGCCTTGAATAATTGATCACAAGATGTAGTCCTCACACACCATTTGAATGGCAATGCCCATCAACTTGGGGCAGGACCCCCCTCAAATATTTTTTTTTTGGGGGGGGAGAAAGGGACCTCAGCCCCTTGGAGTTGGGGCCTATGTTTTTGGCCAAAATTGGTGAGATCTTGTGGGGACCAGATCAGGCCCCTGCAGTGTGGAGTAGCCACCTGTATAATACTAATGGGAGACTCTCACTGAAATTGGCCAGTCTTCCAACACAGATTTCATGGCAGTTCCTCCCCCACCCCATGCTTTGCTCAACACCCAGCCTGCAAAAGACTTCTTGCTCTCCCTTTTGTGACAGTTGGCTGGCTAATAAGGGTGTTCTCCTACTATGGAGTTCAGCTTTTTTCTTAGGAGTTCAACATTGCCCTCTGCCCAAACAGTGCTATGGTGCCTGAGATCAGGCCATATTTGTTACTAGACTCTAGAAACAGGAGAGGATGCCATGGTGGCCATTCAAAGCAAATAAATGCATTTTTTCTCAAATTTCACCCCTGAAAAAGAGGACACATGGTAACCCTATGCAAGATGGCTTTAGTAAATGGGGAATAAGAAAGTGATGTTCAAATAGACAAAGAAAGCCACTAGTATTTATTTATTTCACTTCTACCCCCACATTTTTCTCATAGAATCATAGAATTGATGAGTTGGAAGGGACCCCGAGGGACATCTAGTCCAGCCCCCTGCAATGTAGGAATCCTGCCCACAGGCATCGCTGTGTGGGCTCAAACCACCAGTCTTAAGGTTGACAACCCTGGGAGGTAGGCTAGGTTGAGAGGCAGTGACTGGCCCACGGACACCCAGTGTGCTTGAAGTCTGAGTGGGGATTTGAACCCTAGTCTGCTAGGTCCTAGTCTGAGACACTAACCACTACACAACACTGGCTGTGTATAAAAGATGGCATGGTGCAGAAGGAAGAGGTGTGTCATCCCCCCCAGGGAGCTAGGAAGATGCTGTCCCATTGCCAACGCTAAAGCAAGATTCAGCTGCCAGTCTGGTCGGTTTCTGTACCTGGAATAGGAGAGGGCGCTGTCTTATCCTTTGCTGCCTTAGGCATCAAAATGTTTTGGGCCAGCTTATACGAGACTTTGCTACATGGAGCTTTTCATTGTCTCGCATGGACGCGCCAGTAAGCTAAAGCCAAAGATTTCCTGTGCGGATGCTTTGCAGAAGGTCAAAGGAGGCAAGCTCTAATTCATGCCGCAGATCATAGACTGAAGGATAGGGCAGCCCACAGGCTGCCTAGGTGCTCCAGTAGGGATTTGGGTACACAAGGCAGGGAATTAGCAGATGGTTGTGCACACAGGGCGGACCTACTCTCACACATTCCCCAATCCCTTTGCAGATGCTGTTCTGAACAGCTGCCAAGCAAAATTATCCTGTAGCCTCCTGCTGCACAGGCTTTCTCTGCTTGCTTGGATGCCGAGCAGAACATATGCGGTGGCCTTCCTTTCTCTTTAAGACACCCAGGCCATGTTAAAGCAGCCACTGATATAGCCAGAATCTTCATATCCTGTGGCGGCCACAGGGGTCTTGCCTTTCCTTTGCCTTGTGTCTTAATTCCTCGCCCATAAAAGGGAGACAATTGGCTCATAATAAAAGGATAATGATAATAAGCATGTCGACAACAACAAACAAACATTCAACATTTCGAGTGTTTGTTATGGCAGAAACCATACATTATCGTCCTGGTGGCATGCTACAGGGTCCCCATCGTGTAAGGCACCGTTGTAGCATGTTATTTATTTATCTAGCGGGTTTGGAACTTTTCCCTCACGCCCTCCAGGCTTATTATTATTTTGATGGAGGTGCAGTTTCAGATCGCTCCGTTTGAAAGCCTTAACCAGATAATACCGGGAAGTAATAAGGACGCATTTGCAAAAGCTGCTGGTAATTGCAGCGCCGCTGCGGACGTGTGCGAGGGACTTTGCTGCCTTTGTCATCCCCTCCTCTCGTTTCTTCGACAGGCTAGGTGAAGAGGTTGAAGCGCAGATCTCATTTCCCCCTGTTTGGCTGCTTGTGAAGTCTGCCAACAGAATCCACCTTGACAAAGTCAAGGACTCCACGTTTAATGTTGAGCTGAGTGAATAAATTATGCATGAAATTGTGTCGGAGTCTCTAGTGTGCAGAATTGCTCCTTTTGATATGAAAGGTTAATTCAGAAAGGAGTCCAAAATAGCTGGAAATTGTGGGGATAAGTGGATAGTATTCACTGTTGTGAGCTGTTATTACTAGAAATTGCATTCCCTCTCTAGCTTCCCCCGAGATTTAGCTTTGCCAGTGAATATAAACTGTACTCAATAGAATAGCATCCAGAAGCAACAAGAGTAGATGTCCACATACAGTAAAATATTCCAACAGTGTTTTTAAAAGGGTTGTGTGCTTTCCCCCAGGTATATTAGGTGCCCCTGGGGTAGCCAATGAGGTGCAACTCGCACCATCCTTGAATATTGGCCATAGCTGTTTGGACCTATAGCTCAACAGCATCTGTAGTGCACTTTCTTGGCTACCTGCGCTGTATCCTATGTATTCCACAGTGTAGAAGAATTACAACCTTATTTAGGCCAAGAACAAGGTGCATCACTGGAAATCACCAAGGTGTACCAGCGCCGTATGAAGACAGACTCTCTATATGTGGGCAACCACAGGTGGAGGGCATCTTGCCCTATTTACTATACTGCCCACTATACGTTGGACCCAGGAGGTGATTTCTCACCCTACCATCTGTACAGGAAAGATGTCTCTCCCCACAGCAGAGAAGGTCCTATGGCTTCTTAGCGATGCAAACGCTTCATTGACTCACAAAGTCGCCCTTTTTTCCTCTGGCAGCCAAAAAGATCAGAAAGAAGACCCTGGACAATATAGCATTATTGAACTGTAAGGGAGATGCAGAGATCTAAACAGAGACTGTTATTTGCGGCACGGCATCCCTTTATATGTATTTGTTTTTTATTCAGATTTTTCATGGCCAGTGGCTAGTACGAAAAAGTTACTTGGATTGTGTGGCAGTGGGTTGGAAGTGCCTTCCCTTAGAATTCATCCTTTGTCTGTTTGCTTTAAACTTCAGGGGTGGCCAACTCCCAAGAGACTGCGATCTACTCACAGAGTTAAAAACTGGCAGTGATCAGGTCAAAGTTGTTGAGCTGAGCTTTTTTAGGAAGGAGGAAGGCCCATTTTGGGGGGGTTCGGGTCAAAGTTGATGATTTTTTTTCAGGGAGGAGGTAAAATGTTGACCTTTTTTTAAGGGGAGCCACAGTTGTTCAGCTTCTTTGGGGGGGAGCCAATGATCTACCAGTGATCTACCGCAGGCGTCCAGTGATCTACTGGTAGATCACGATCTACCTGTTGGACATGCCTGTTTTAAAGGAAACCAGAGAGCCATGTTTGAAAGTGTCTGATTGGGCTGTTGGGCGATGTCCAGATTCCAATTTGAATACTCAAAGCACGGCAGGTCTCTTTTCCTTAGGTGTCTCTGCAAAACCAGCTTGAGCGCCGTTCTTGTCTTTGCACAAGCCACTGCCAGCCATTGTCAACCAGCAGTGCAGGGTGAAGCCCACTGTGTATTAAGCTTGTGAAGCTTAGAAATGCTGGTTCGGGTCATGTTGATACACAAAGTGAGAGTTGTAAGAACATGTCTAGACCTGACCAGAACTATCCGGCAGCTGGATTTATTTTTATTTTTAAAGCAAGCAGGCAAGACATTTGCTTGTTTAAAAGCAAGGACACCTGACTTGTTTTGGCCTCGGGGCCAAATAACACATAGCTATGATGTTTCCTTTGATATGGTTATAATATTTTTGATTCCAGGAGTTAGCAGCCGTGGGGAAAGATTTTGATATAGTCTTTATTGATGCCGATCAAAGGAACCCTGCAGAGTACTATCGCTTTGTCATGGAGAACCATTTGCTGAGGATGGATGGGACGCTCTGCATAGAGAACGCCCTCATGAAAGGAGAGGCCTACCTGGAGAATACGGCAGATGAAAATGTATTAGGTGTCAAAAAACTGAATCAAGTAATTAATTCAGATCCTCGCACGGAGCAGGTTAGTGCGATACAATTAAGGGTGACATCAATATTATAATAGCTTTTTGCATGTTTCGGGGTGGAAGCGCTATGTTTGTTTAGGTGCTTCTGCTTGCTCCCTTCCATTTGACATAAACATACTGATTATCTTTATATAAGCTTCCCTCGCTAATAGGAATATATTATAATCACATTAAGGTGAGGTGGGTGGTGACTGAGGACTGAGCCTTCTCTGTTTGTCTCTCCCCCCCCCCCCACCCCTGACTCTGAAATGCTCTGCCTGGTGCCTTGGTGCCAGGTAAAAACAAATCGATTTGCCTGGGCCTTTTGATTTGGTATATGTGCTCTAGTTTTAAAAGTATGTTTGTTATTTTTAGTGCTTATTCAAAGTATGCCTGCTGCTCTCTTTTTGCTGTTACAGTGGTATCTCAGGTTACAGACACCTCGGGTTACAAACACTTTGGGTTACAGACTCTGCTAACCCAGAAGTAGTACCTCGGGTTAAGAACTTTACCTCAGGATGAGAACAGAAATCGTGCACCGGTGGCGCAGTGGCAGCAGGAGGCCCCATTAGCTAAAGTGGTACCTCAGGTTAAGAATGGTTTCAGGTTAAGAACGGACCTCCAGAACGAATTAAGTTCGTAACCAGAGGTACCACTGTATAAGACTCTCTCTCTCTCTCTCTCTCTCTCTCTCTCTCTCTCTGTGTGTGTGTGTGTGTGTGTGTGTGTAAAAAAAAAGAGTGGTAGGAAACCTCTGGTGGGGTTCACTGCAAAACTAAATAATAAATACATTAAGAGCTGCTTATTTTCTCTCTCTGCCGGATCCACAAGTTTCAAGATAGCTGAGATGCCTGCCTCATTGGGCAGGGGAAGACTAGAAGGAATCAGATAAAAGTTATCACCGTAGCTTATCACTGTAAGTTTCTTAGTGTGGCACTAATGAGATACAGCTGTCAATCTGGCTTTCCTACATATCAGATATACCGGTAGGCCTGTGACATTGTTTTGGGTTTCTGGTGGGTCCCAGGGTTTTTCCTTGAGTCTGACACAGACAGGGTCTAATGCTGGTGCTTCTGGGCAAAAGAAGATTTTGAGAGAAAGGGTAAGTCTGGCAAAGAAATCGAGCAAATCCCTCACTCATCATTGAGGGAATGTCCCTCATGCTGTCACTGGGCATCTTTCCACACTATTCACAGGTGTGAGATAGGGAAGGAAGGGTGCTCTCTCTCTCTCTCTCTCTCTCTCTCTCTTTCAAGTCAAGAGGAGACACAAGTGTGCTGTTGCCCAGCAGGGCTGCCTGCCTTAAACTCCAGGCACTTCAGGTAAACTCAAACATGCACAGCTTTATGAGAGCCCTGCTTACTCCTAGGTCTCTGGGCCCACAATGGCTTCTTCCGCCCAGTCACCTCTATGTTCCCTCTTCAAGCTGACAGAAGCCGGGCAACTGTGAAGCCTTGCATTCCAAGACCATAGACCCAGTTCAGACCTGCAGCAAACACACTAGTTTTGCCACCAAGATAGAAGAAAACCTTCCAATGATTCCTTTCAAAACTGACGTTGCTGTATCTAAAGGTGGTTTGATGAAGTATAAAGTGTTTCCTGAGACCATGGTGGGAGGAAGGACCCCTGTTACTGTGGGAGGAAGGGGCATTGTGAATGTTTTTGACACTCCTCTCTGCGATTGTTGCCGTGACTGGGTTCAAAGTGAATGGATGAGGTTTTATCTGAAGCGTTTCATGAAGTGTGTTTTCATTTGCGCGGACAGGCGGAGTCCCCCAACCCCCAGGCGACCCCCGAGCGGAATAATGACACACGACAACGTGCTATGGGATTAAAATTGGCCACAACTTTATTAAGATTCAGATGTAGGGAGACCTTGGCTCAGTCATTGGGCGTTTATCCTTCCCAGCCCCCAGCCGGGGATCTGGGAGACTTCAGGGTTATCCAGAATGTGTGGGGATTGAGCTAGCCCTGGAGAACATACGTTCAAGCAGATAGCCCGCCCCCTGTTTGCCGCCACTTGTGGGGAAGAACAATGACAACCTCTTGGCGTACGGACAATGCCTCCCCCCAATACCCCTTTAACGGGGAACCCTGTTATCGCTGCCACACTGGGGGCGCGGAGTCACCGCCCCACGCCACGCCCCCCATTTAGGAAGATGACTAAAGTATTCCGCCCAAGGCCTGAAACCGCCAAAGTTGTTACGAATTGCTACGGGAAAGGCAAAACCTGCCAATGCGGGGAAATTCCTTTCTGGCTCTTCAACAGCGGCCTTGGCATAGCAGCGCCTGCGTGCCTGTGGAAAAAAGGTTAACCTGTAAAGTAAGCGTTAATTGAGGGAGTGGACTCTGCAATCATTGCCATGACTGGGCTCAAAGTGAACGGATGAGGTTTTATCTGAAGCGTTTCATGAAGTGTGTTTTCATTTGTCAAGGTGGTCCTCCCTGTGGAAGGTGGCTTGATTCTTCTCCAAAGGAGTCGGATATGTGCCGATGAGGAGACTAATGTCGGAGTATGTATTTGCCCCTCTCTCAAAGGAATTTGTATGCATTTCAAACTTGAAAGAAAGAAACAAAAAAAATCTTGCCAGTTTCTCCCCTCATATCATTGACTTGCTAGTAAGGCTGCCCTCACACATTTGCATCCTTCCCAGTCAGAACTTTGCTTCCCCAGTTGATGGCCTCTGTTTTTTAATTTGTATATGTTTTTATTATTATATATGTCTATAATCCTAAAACAATTTTGATAGTGTTGTGATATAAGGTAAAGGGACCCCTGACCATTATGTCTAGTCGTGTCCAACTCTGGGGTTGCGGCACTCATCTCGCTTTATTGGCCAAGGGAGCCAGCGTACAGCTTCCGGGTCATGTGACCAGCATGACAAAGCCGCTTCTGGCGAACCAGAGCAGCGCACGGAAATGGCGTTTACCTTCCCGCCGGAGCAGTACCTATTTATCTACTTGCACTCTGACGTGCTTTCAAACTGCTAGGTGGGCAGGAGCTGGGACCAAGCAACAGAAGCTCACCCCGTCATGGGGGTTCGAACCGCTGACCTTCTGATCAGCAAGCCCTAGGCTCTGTGGTTTAACCCACAGCGCCACCGCATCCCAGTGTTGTGATATAGTGGCATATAAATATATTTTTTTAATAAACAAATGACACAAAACACGGATCAACCCTAAGGAAATAAAGTCAGATTTCCTAACCAGCAATCCTAAGCCACACAGTCCTGAGCATCCAGTGGCCACTAATCATGATAGCGCCATATTATCTCCAGAAGTAGTCATACATGTGATGGGGTAGCACTAAGGAGTCTGCCTCCTAACAGCGGCATCACTGCAGCTAGATAGGACAGGGGAAGGGCAGTAGTGAAGTTGCAGCTGTGGGGGCACACCTGTGTGGTTGCATCAGTGAGCTCCTGCCCGTGCTTCCTTAGAAAACTGCTAGCATATTTGCAAAGCCAAGATGGGTCTGTATGGTTTCAAACTGGATGGGGGGAGGGGGGAACCAACCGTATGTTGAGATTCCTGCATTGCAGGGGGTTCAACTAGATGACCCTCAAGGTCCTTTCCAACTCTTCAATTCTATGATTCTGGGACTGGCACTCAAGGCACTTTCTCAAAACTCCAGATGTGCCCACTGCGTCAAAAATGTTGTCAACCCCTACTATAGTTGCATACAAGTGCTCTATTCACAAGTTTGAGTGAGTGCATATATTGAAAGATTCTGGGCAGAAGGTTTCCAGTGCTTTTTTCTTTTAAAAAAATGTTTAGGAGTACTCTCATTTTGACTCAAGAAAATCACCATTTTATAGTTCAAATTGGGAAAAATAAATGGACAAAGTACAAAAATTCACAAAATGTTTAGGGGTATGCGTCCCCCCCAGGAAAAAAAAGCACTGACGGAAACTATCAGCAAAACTGTACAGAGCAACCTTACATTTACACAGCAAAATATCCTTTTGAATTATATGGCCAGCACATGGAACTTTACAAAAGGACAATATGAGTGGAATCTGTGCCCTTACCATGGCAAAAAGACTGATACTGATGAATTGGAAAAGTAAAAATGTGGCTCCCTTCTACGATTGGATTGAAGACATATACAAATTCGCAACGTATGAACAACTTGCACTTAAACGCAAACTTGCCATGGATAAATTCAATGATATTTGTAATCCAATCTTGCAATTATTGTAATAGGTTAAGATCTGGTGAAGTACAATAGCAACTTTGTAAAGTAAAAAAGAAGAAGGAGAAGAAACTTGAGTGAGTGCATAAAGTTTCGGAGAAGGGCACAATCCTGCTCCTCATTTAAATGTTGATTATCCATTGCAATTGTTGAGCTAATTCTGATTACACTTCTTGGGGGTTGGAGTGGCTGAATCGTTCCTAAAAGCTTGCAGCAGCAAATGCAACTCTTTCTAAGCATGAAAGAAATGTCCATGCTAGAAATCCACGTCTTATCCATATGGGGGCACTATGCATACACTCATTAACAGTGAAAGGCTTGCTGAGCTTCCTGAATGCAAGCTCTTTAAAATGAGAGTGTTTTGGCTCATCTTTACATGTCACACTTGCTTCCTTCGTGCCTCAGCGAACTCCTCTGTTTTGCTTACAAAAGGGTGTTGTGAAAGACGACGTGTTTTGGGGCCACCGTGGTCGCTGCATCCTTGACCGCCTGCAGCTGGACGGCAAAGTCGCCTATGTCACCGGAGGAGGCCAGGGGATCGGCCGAGCCTTTTGCCATGCGCTGGGGGAAGCAGGGGCGAAAGTAGCTGTGGCGGATCTGGTGCTTGCCAAAGCGGAGGCAGTAGCATGTGAGCTGAGGCTCAAAGGTATGAAACAAAGATAGCAATAGGAGAACATCTGCTTTTCGTGCTGAAGTTCCAGGTTCAATCCTTGGCATCTCCAGTGGTGCAGCTGGGGCTTGCAAGGTCCCTAGCCTATGGTCACTAGACAATGGCACCCAGAAACAGCAGATGCTGAAGGGAGAAGCAAACAGGGAGGTTTGGCTGGCGCCTTCAATATACACCTTTAGGCACCAGGTGGAAATGTTCCTCTTCAACCAGGCCTTTGGCTGATTCACATCTAATGGCCCTTTAAATGTGTTGTGGGAGGGGGAATTATTGGTTTGTTTATATTGTAATTTTGTCTTTCAAACCCTCCTGGAGTCTGCGGGTGAAGAAGGGCAGTGCACAAATTTAATAAAAAGCAGGGGCCCAGCTATGTAATTGGGTATATATGCTCACTTTAATATATTTTTCCCCGTCAAAAATATGGATCGTCCTTTCCTTGGAATAGTGCCTGTTCCAAGTAAGTATGTTCTTAGCACCAGGGTAGTAGAAACAAACTCTGATTGAAGCGAGCTTAAAATGTGAAACAACACATGTTCAGAGTAACTTTTTTTTAAAAAAAACAAACAAACAGGCTTGGCTTTTGTTGCTGGAGACCCAAGTTTGGGAAACCCTGTTCTAATGTATCTGGACACCTAGAAGTAGTTGTAAAGCATGGTAGGGGGAAGGGGAATGCTTTGTGTTTCGCAACTGAAGGGCCACCCAAAGAGCAGGAGCAGAAGACAATTAAATCCAGGGTCTAAATTTACCCAGTTGCACACTAGGCATCTCCAGACAGGGCTGGGAGAGAAGCCCTGGACAACTGCTGCCAGCCAGTGTTAATTTTATTGAGCTAGATAGACCATTCCTCTGACAGTATAATTTTCTATGCCCCCAATGTTTTGGACACCATTCAGAACAATGATGCACTTTATTTACAGGTATATATTACTTTTCTACCCTATTCTTTCTCCAAGGAGCTCTGGCTAGCATACATTGTTCCCCACTATTTTGTCCTCAAAACAGCCCTTTGAGGGGAATAGCATATGAAACAGCGAGTTCCAAAGGTCATTTGGTGCACTTCCCAACTGAGGAGGAGCGTAAACCTGGGTCTCTTAACCCAAATCCAACGTAGCATCTTTTACACAACTCTGGCTTTTTAGTGTGTACCTGGACTTCAATATTTGCTGTCAGCACTGGTTCCTGTAAATGCAATTGTATGGGCATTGCTTGTCTTGACAAACCCCTCATTGTCTTTGGCTAGAACACTTGTTAGCACAGACCAGCAATTGCCAGTAACATCCTTAGTCTGGGATGCAACGATTCTGCTCTTGCCATCTACCGCTGCGAGCTCTCCCGGTGTCATTTGGCAAGTTTACATATTTCAGTTCCCAAGCATGGCTCTTGTACAAAGACGCTGCGTATGTTTCCTCTTAGAACAGCAATGGAAAGGTCAAAGGTGGAATGTTCACAAGTGGGACGCTGCAACAAAATGTTGCAGTGCAGAGGGTTGCCAGTCAGTGTGCCAGCCACTCCAATTGACTCCATTCCGTTTCCCCAACTTCCTTCTGCTCTCTCCAACTGCTAGTCAATATATTGTGGCCGCTGAGATTGCTCAGTCCTCCCCATTGGGCTATTTTTATTTATTTTTTTGCTCTCCCTTGCCCTCAGTTAGAGGTTTTTATCCCAAAGATTTTCTGTACTGCTACAAAGCGTCAGGTTTCTCCAAGGCTACATAAAATGATGGCACTCACCTTGCAGGCGAGAGACTGGGGGTGGGGGGTGAATCAGTACATTTGGGCGGGTGTGTGTGTGACCTGCAGCTTAAGAGATATTCCGTACAAGAGGGTTGTTTTGAACAATAAAGCAAGTTCTCTAAAGCTACTGCCTCAACTCTTTGTTGGTAAACAAGGACTAACTTAGCTTAGCCAGATCCTTGTTGCCTAGCAGAGATGATTCAACCAGGAAAGCAAATTACCCTATATAGAATTCTTCATTGGGGTACTTGAAGGAAAAATAACATACAATGAGGCATGACTGACGGGAACAGAGGAGAGCAATCTTTTGTTAACCGGTTCTATATAATACACATCAATCAGCCAGCAAAAGAAGGTGTTCCATACAATAAATCATGTGTCAGCTGTGGCATTTAAGATTTTTCCCTAACAAAGTGGAGCCAAACAGCAGCTATTGCTCTCCCTGCTCTTTATGCTACCAGAGAACACATCCGCTGCATAGCCACAACAAATTAGGGCCAGTCCTGATCAAACGCCGTCCAGGGCTCTTTATTACCTTCATGTGCAAATTGTTACCAGCGCATCACACATGCTAAAACGGTTGCCGGATCAAAAATGCTGGCTCAGCTCCACTAGGGGGGCATTAATAAATCAGGTTGCTTCCATGGGATCCAGACCTGCCAACTCTCTCATACTGAGAGGACACCTGATAGTAAGGGAGAGCCTCTGGCTTTGAAATTCAGTCCGACCTTGCCTCTCTCCCCACACCCCTAGCCCAGTCAACACCATATTCATTTAGGCTTTAAAAGCAGTGTCATTAAAGCCATTTCCCCAATAGTTTGCTTGCTCATGAAAATGAGCACTGGAGAAGCTGCAGGGTTGGGTGAAGGCAGACATTTGTGCAAGACTTCAGCTCCTTTGCAAGGAAAACTCTGCAAGAAGACCTTGACGAACCTGAGCTCCTTTGCTCCCATAGCTAGTGAAAGAGCATTGCTTGATAGCTGTCCTAGGGTTAGTCCTTGACTCCTCCAGTTAAGTCATCTTAGCCACCAAAGGCAACAAAAGACCTAGAGAGTTGCTGCCAAACGGAGTTGAAAAGGATTGAGCCAGATGGACCAGCAGTTGAACTTGGTTTAAGTTTGGTTTCAAATATTTAAATGTCTTCAGATGAAATCAATACAAGTAAATAAGGATTTAGGATAGCAATCTGATGCAGACTTACTTGGGAGTCAGCCCCATTCAATTCAGCAGGGCTTACTTCAGAGTAGACATAGAGAAGATGGTTAAAGGTAAAGGTAAAGGACCCCTGACAGTTAAGTCCAGTCGCAGACAACTCTGGGGTTGTGGCGATCATCTCGCTTTACAGGCTGAGGGAGCCGGCGTTCGTCCACAGACAGTTTTTCCGGGTCATGTGGCCAGCATGACTAAGCCGCTTCTGGCCCAACAGTTATTTTTCCCTATAACAAGGCAAAAGGCTTGTTTTCCCATTCCTGTGTGGTCCATACCTTCTCTTTTTGCTCATCTCATTGTGGATAGAAGTGAACAACTGAAAATGAGGGAACTCTCTGAATCGAGAAAACTTGAACATATATATATATATATATATATATATATATATATATATATATATTGCTAGCAGTGGCTCTTCGGCTTCTCTTAAATCTTTCAGTTGAAGCAAGGCAACAGCAAGGTAAACCAAAACTGACAGATTTGAGGGTGTGGTTGTTGTTCCATTATAATAATGTTTAAATTGTATTTATTTAATCAGTTGCATTTTCAAGACTATTGCTCTGTACCTGTGTTTTCTTTCTCTTTCTCTTTCCCATTCGTCCCTACTTTTTCCTTTTTTCTAACTCTCTGTAGAGATTTGTTTCATGTATGAATATGTGAATAAATAATAATAATAATAATAATAATAATAATAATAATAATAATAATAATAATAATAGGAAAACGTATTTCACCCTTCTAAGCCCTGCTTTAGTTTAACTAGCTCAGTGTTGAAATGTGTTGTGGTTGGCCATTGGATCAGCTGCCCAGGCCTGTGTCAATCAGGAAACCAGGAAACCCGGGATTCCCAAGCTCTTCTTTTAAAATCCTGGAGCAGCTATATGCTTGTTACAATTTGATAAGAATGAGCCAGTTTAATGATCTCAGAGCCCGACTTAGCTGACTGACCCTAGAATGGGCACAATATGCAACCAGCAAAATTATGATCAACTATAGGGCACTTTTGAGATGCACTTTTAAAATCCTTACCTAATTTTGTTCCTGCAACTACCCTGTGGGGCCCATTTTTCACTGGGGTCAATTGCAGATGATAAAGAGAAGGGTTTGAGCATGAATGACAGGTGAGTAAGTAGCTCAGCCAGGATTTGGCTGTGGTTTCAGCAAGCAGTTCATGCCCCAATACAACATTACCTCAATAAATCATGGTGGGGGTCTTTGTTTGGCGGCAACTGTACCCAACCATATTCATAGTGGTTAGGTGCATTTACACGTACCTGGAAGTTGGGAAGTGAAATAGAGCAAATACCTTCGGAAATGTAGCTGTCTTCTTTGATTACTGTCAGAAAAGGGGTGTGGGAGGGACAGGGGAGATGCAGTTCACATGTAAATATGGACCTATAAAATGCACAAACCGATACACAGCCATTCTTTGACATTCACACTTCTCTGAATTTTGCAATGCAGAAATAGAGGGAGGCTGAAATAGTCAGTTTCCACCATCCCCAGTCACGTGAAAGGCATTGTCCAGACTGAGCCTGCAAAAAGCAGCACAGCATAAGCAGAGAGCGGCAACTGCCAAATGTAATTCCTGGCTGAAGGGTGAGACTGCTAGATTGCCAATTAATCCAACCCTCGTCCAACTATGTTGCAAAAGTACCTTAAGAAAAAGTAAATGTCACCTCCCACATTGCAGTTTTCAAGACATAAGGGAAGTTCAGGGCTCCAACCCTGTTTCTAATAAATAGAAATAAGTGCAAATGGACAGTCTGAATGGCACTCCCCCAACTTCTTCACTCGAACACAGAACCTGAAAGCTGCGAGTCTCTTTCTGGAATTGCAGTGTCCATAGCTGTGGTTCCTGAGGCAGCTGTGGGTATTGGCATTCTCAGATATATTTGCAGCCAAGAGACAACCCCACCACCACCAAATACAGTGAATTGCATTCAAAAATTGAAGAGGGGCGAGAGGGAGACGCAAATAAAGATTTCAACAACCGGCAGCAACATCTCAAACGTTTCAGAAGAAGAGTTGCAGTTGAAATCCTTTGCCAGTAGATGGCGGGGTGTTCAAAGCTTCAGC
The DNA here is from genome assembly GCF_009819535.1 of Lacerta agilis. Classification (NCBI taxonomy): domain Eukaryota; kingdom Metazoa; phylum Chordata; class Lepidosauria; order Squamata; family Lacertidae; genus Lacerta; species Lacerta agilis. Next base: position 93,408,852 of record NC_046313.1, on the reverse strand, counting down.
CAAAATCCAAAAGCCTTGCAAGGGGTTGATTGTGCATAGCCCTTTTGAAATGTTACTTTAAAAAAAAAAAAAAAACACATACACCGTTGAAAATGGGTTTTGCTTCTTGGAAAATTATGCATCTGCAAATCATTACCACTACTGTATTAATTGCAATGACACACAGTAATTAAGAGGGTTGAAAGAGCAAACCGACAACGATGACATCAACAAAACCGCAAGCAAGTCAGATGTTTTCTGTTTGTTTTGCTTCTTCATTTAGGGATAAAAAGCATTGCTATAGCAGCAGACATAAGCAGACCAGGAGATGTGCAGAGGATGCTTGCTACGATCGTAGATAAGTGGGGCACAGTCTATATTGCATGTAACAACGCAGGGATCAACATGAATTCACCAAGTGAAGCTACCTCCCTGGAAGAATGGGACAAAACTTTCAATGTGAATTTGCGAGGCTTGTTTTTGTGTTGCCAGGTGAGTATCGGACCCTGCAATGCTTTATATAAAAACATGTTCCCCGTCTTTAAGCATTCAAAGCAATATTGTCAGAGATTTGCTAGCACGATCCTGGCTACTTTGCAAGGTTCTAGCAAGAATAATTTGCCGACACTATAGTTATTAAGGTGTTTCCTGATGGAAGTTACGGTATATCTTGCAAATGAGTTGCTCGGATCTCAATTTTTCTTTGTACACAGTTGACATGTGAGGGCCCTCTCTCACACACATGCATGGCCGTCTGCTTTGCATAGCTATAATGCTGTTTCCATGGGTGATCCTTGGTGGAATGTTTCCGTGATTTGTGTTCTGAAACTTCCCCTCAATAGCCACTGCTTATCTTTCCACTATACTTTTCTGTTCTTCTGATTTGCAGGCATCTCTGTATCTGTCTGCACAGGAAGTGTGCAAGAGCCCAAGAGAAGCATTGCCACCCATTAATTATCAGGTTTCTCAATGGGCACAATGGATGGTTGTGCTATTTTTAGGGGTTTACTTAAAAACACACACACATATTTTTTGTAGTAATTTATTTATTTGATTTATTACATGCCCTAAGGTCTCAGGGTAGTTTAAAACAATTTTTAAAATAACATTAAAAACAGTTTATAACAAATTACAGTCACAAGAATAGGGCAGGTCATAAAAATATGCTTCTCAAGTGTCAAAGGCTAGGGAAAAGAGGAAAGAGAGATCTTGCACAAGTCTGATATTTAGCTGGATTGAAATTCTGATAAAATAGGTCTTGCACAAGACCTCTGACTTAATTTTTTTAAAAGGTCCTGATGTATGTACCGCAACTACAGGCTGTTACCTTGTATTAACACAAGAATAGCTTAGTTCAGGCATCCCCAACCTTCGGCCCTCCAGATGTTTTGGACTACAATCCCCATCATCCCTGACCACTGGTCCTGTTACCTAAGGATCATGGGAGTTGTAGGCCAAAACATCTGCAGGGCCACAGGTTGGGGATGCCTGGCTTAGTTGGTTAGAGCATGGTGCCGATAACACCAAGGTTGCAGGTTTGACCTCCATAAGGGACAGCTCTCCTTGTGTGGCCTTCATCCTCTCCAGATTTGCTCTGGAGGGTTGCAGTAACCCCCAGAACAGATTTACAGGATGATTGAGGGAGAGGGAGGGAAAGTAGATTCCATTGTACAGCCAGAAATCCATGAGCTGACAGAATTACTGGATATTGACCACAATATGCAAGGTAGTCTCTCACAATGTGTTGAGATTTTGATAGAATAGCTCTTCCTTCCTGAGTGGTTGAAACTCTGAAACGCCTTCAGTATGTGGCAACTGGTGGAGGGAGGCATGCTTGCATCATTTGGGTCACTAAAAACAAAACAGCTGGCTGTGCATAAGCAAAAATACAGATGTGACTACAGAGACCACTCACCAAAATGTCACCACCCAAAAATTGCTCTATTGTTACTTACCAGTTTTTCCAAGAGGAACTCTAGATTAAATATTAAACAAATAAAAAAAAACCAGGCTGGCATTGTGATGATGATGTCAAGTGGACAATGCAAGAATGGCGCCGATTCCACAATAAACTTCCGTCTGGAATCACCTCTTGTTAGCATTCAGTAATATCACAATCATCTCATTGGATCAGACTAGTCACCTAGCCGTCACCATATTCTATCTACTAGAGCAGAAGTGTACAGAACCACAAACTAGTAACAGAACATCCCACTGCTATGGCTCAGCTTCTGGAGGTTTTAAGATCTACAGTCCAAGCTACAAACATAGAAAGCAAGGATTAGACATGTAAGGAATTGCCGTGGAACTCTCATTCAGTGATTGAAAATATTCAATGAAGAGTGGGTGATAAACACTTCTAATACGTTAATTCAATTCAATTCAATTATGGCTTTTCTTGATTTGTCTTTCCTAAATCCATGAGAATATCAAATTCAGTATAGCAAAATATAAAAGTAAGCATCAGTGGCAACAATGTAGACAATCATTTTAGCACAATTTAAAATAACAGCCAAACATCAGTATCAGAACTCAAAAACTCTCCCTTCAGGGCCAGCTCTTTTGAAAGGCTTTAATTATAAAAGGAAGACTTAAAGAGGTGTATTTTATACATCCATTTAACACTTGGGAATGAGACCATGCACAAAGGTCCGTATAGTTAAACCAGTAGTGATGTATGGAAGTGAGAGCTGGACTATAAAGAAGGCTGATTGCCGAAGAATTGATGCTTTTGAATCATGGTGCTGGAGGAGACTCTTGAGAGTCCCATGGACTGCAAGAAGATCAAACTTATCCATCCTTAAAGAAATCAGCCCTGAGTGCTCATTGGAAGGACAGATCCTGAAGCTAAGGCTCCAATACTTTGGCTACCTCATGAGAAGAGAAGACTCCCTGGAAAAGACCCTGATGTTGGGAAAGATGGAGGGCACAAGGAGAAGGGGATTACAGAGGACAAGATGGTTGGACAGTGTTCTTGAAGCTACCAACATGAGTATGACCAAGCTGCGGGAGGCAGTGGAAGACAGGAGTGCCTGGCATGCTCTGGTTCATGGGGTCATGAAGAGTCGGACACGACTAAACAACAAACAACAACAGCTCAATGAGAAGGGAGTTCTACAATCTGTCCCCTCCTCCCGAAAAGAGGATGGGGTGGCCCTTCAAATCATGTGGCCTACAAACATTTAGGGTTATTAAAGTCAAAACCAGCAAATTGAACTGGGCTTGCAGCCAGTGCAATGGGTATACATATTTTTGCGGGGCGGGATGTGTGCTTCATTCATCTTGCATTTACTAATGATATAAAAACTCAAGCTAATACAGGGTGAGTCCTTTAAAAGAGGCCCTCAGCATCGGCTCTAAGGACTTAAAGCAGAGACCCCAAATTTGCTGACGGCTTTTGGGAGCCGCACTTTGGGAGTGCACTAAAATGGCTACGTAAACTTTCCCGCATTAACCATTTCCCCCATATCAAGTTTTTACATCAAGCACTTTAGAGAAGGGGAAAATTAGTTAGCACATAAACTCTTCTGAAAAGTGAGTACTAATTTATTATCATGTCATTATTAGCGGAATCACAAAAGGGGTCACTGGTCTTTCCTTTAATTTCTATCACAGGCTGCAGGCCGCATTATGCTGAATCAAGGATATGGGAAGATAATTAACACAGCATCTATGGCAAGTTTAATAGGTGAGTGATGAGAGCTAACAGTTGTGCTTCAGAATCCATATTTTAATTACTGCCGATGCTATTTGAATCAATTAAACCTGTATTGCGCAGAAGTAAATCACTGACATTTTGTATTAGGGAAAATGTACTACAAAAATTTTATTGATATCATTTTTCAACATTTATCTGTCCTCTCCATTTTAGAGCACTTATTACTCCTATAAGGAGGTGGGGTTAAAGCCCTCTGAAGCTGACACATTTTATTATGTAAGAAAGGTGTTGGGTGTAATCTACATTCACCCTCAGAGTGAAAGTTAATCCTTTCACCATTTATAGGGTATCCTACAGGATTTAGCAGCTGTGTCAGGGAATGCTATATACAGGACTGGAACTCAAGTCCCTTGCCTTTTTTGGTGGATGTTTCCACCTCACGATGCACGCAGGAAGCTCATAGCCAATCTACCCATTATGCAGAATGATGTGGTAAATGGTAGGATTCTGAAATGTAGCACTTGAGGCTGCAGGTAGGGTAGGTATAGTTGTTGTTTTTAATAAAAAAAATAGTTCTCCCATGTGAGAAGCTTCCTGCAAGAGTATGGAATGAGCATAACAGTGTAGAGTTCTGCCTAATGTGCTGCTTTCATGGCACTTGGAGAGTTTTTTATGCAGTGTAGGAGGTGAAGTCATACAAGCATGGGGTTATTGTTTTGTTTTGTTTCAGCTACCTCTTTTGTGCTTCTATCCTGTATTTTTATCTTGTGAATCGCCTCAAGAACTTGAGGGCAGTATATAAATTAAATACATAATACGGTCGCACCTCGGAAGTCGAATGGAATCCATTCTGGAAGTCGTTCGACTTCCAAAACATTCGGAAACCAAGGCGCGGCTTCCAAGGCACGCAGAACCCACGTCGGACATTTGGGTGCCAAAGAATGTTCGCAAACCGGAACACTCACTTCTGGGTTTGCGGCATTTGGGAGCCAAAATGTTCGACTAGCAAGGTGTTCAACAACCAAGGTACGACTGTAATAATAATAATAATAATAATAATAATAATAATAATAATAATAATAAAATAACACCCACCTTAAAGCTGACATGGTGGAATCCATAGTTCTGCTACTCCATTCTATATAGTGGGGAGAACAGCCCCGACATACTGCATATGGAGAGCCACCCTGTATATGGAAATTGAGCTCTGATTGGTCTCCAGCATCGTCCTTTGAATTGCTCAGACAATTTGATATATCCTTAGGCCAGCTCCTGGTTCCAGAAGGAGAAGAACCATGGTTCAGTGACAGGACATTTGTTTTGCATTCAGTAGGTACCAGGTTCGATCCCTGACATCCCTAGGCAAGGCTGGGAATATCCCCTGCCTGAAACCCAGGAAAGTCTCTGCCAATCAGTGTGGACAATACTGAGCTAGATGGACCCAGTGGTCTGACTGTCCCCTGCCTTATTCTAGGTGTGACGTGTGCAGGCTGTGCATCAGAGCTACCTCAGCTTTAGCTCTTATAGCCAAATTGGGCCATGCTTGCCTCTGTTGATTCACACCCTTGTTTGTACCCGCTCTCTGCCCTGTTGCCTTGTCTATCTAGGCCCATTTGGCCTTGGAAGATGGTCTTTGTTTGTTATTGGCAATGACCTTTCCGAGCCCAGCCTTGGGCCCATGCCTGAGAGTGTACCCTTGTGTGCCAGCTGGGCTCTCCTGCCTCTGCTCTAATACCAATTGTTCTATTTGATGCCTCTTGCCAACAGGTGTCCCCACTTGCGCTGTTGTATCAGCCGCGCCGTCAAGGAGCCAATAAACTATTGCAGCATATGGAACGAAATCCCAACTGCAGAGCTAATCTGGAAGGCAGTTACATGCTGGTGAACTGAGGCCCATGTAACAAAAATTGATCAATTACACAAATTAAGCGTAGCCCTTTAGGAATTTGTTTTATTGGTCTGGACATCTGTTGCAGGATTGTCCAAATCCAAAAATCAAATGGTGCCTGTGGGCTGCCAAGTTAGGCAAAAAAAGAAAGAGAGGGAGAGAAATCCAGTAGCTATAGAAGTGCAACTGAAAAGCTCGATATTAATATCATGTCCATCTGCTGAATGTTACATAAATATGCAGTCTTTTTATTTTCCTTGGGAATAACATTTATTTTTACTGTGCCCAGTTTGACATTCTATGACATTCTGTTCAGTTTATTACTTAGTAACTTTAACTGTTTCTTCAGGGGGGGAAATGCATTTATAATGTTGCTGTTAAATTTTTTTTTCAAGTGCTTTTACCAGCTGTTTCACTTACGGTTTTTAATACCAGAGATGTCGCTCTTGCCCAAGTGGAAGGCATTTTTGCAAACAAAAAAATAAGGTTATTTTTTAAAAAAAAAAAAATAAGGGGAGGAAAATACTGGCCTCAGTTTAAGACAAGTCCTGTAGGGATTAAAGTAAAAATAAATAAATAATGCATTCCCTGTATTGTTTATTGTTTAGTGGTAATGTACAATAAACAGTGATCTCTCCAATACCTGACTCAGAACATGTGATGGAAAGCGAAGGCTGAGGTCTACAGTGCACCAGATTTGAATATGGCTTTTGTAGAAGTCCAATTTGAATTAACGGGATTGTGATAGTTAGAGCTTGTTTCTATGCCACCTTTCAGCCAAAAAGGTTCCCAAGGCAGCTCACAAAGGTTCACACACGAGAATAAAATTCAGGGAGGAAAAATGTAATCTTCAAAAGTTTAAGAAAACAAAATATAAACCTTTTTATGGTTGTTGTTGTTTTTCTTAAAAAAAGACTAAAGTCCAAATTAATCCATGGTCCTGGCAAAAGACAGTCCCCACAAAAATGTCAGAGAGAGCAGGAGTAAATACTTAGGGAGCAGCTCCTCCTTGTAAGCGACTCAGGAAGAGGGTAGGGGCAGGGCGGGTATAAAACATGACCCCTTGGTGGTCTAGCACAGTCTCTTCCCTGAACCAATGTCTGCAGGAATGAAGATTGCACAGCAGCAATGGTCAATGGCCTGTGCTGCATGATGCATGTGGCTTGCAGTTAGGTTATGCCAATGGCTGAAAATGCACTGTGAATATAGATTACAAAATGGCCATTTGGTGATTTAGACACCATTGGACTGGTATAAGTAAGTGTCCCCTAAGTAAGGAGGAAAAGAATCGAGGATGAGCTTTCCTTATCAAATGACTGAAGAACAGTAGGCCTGGTGATTTAGACTAGAGAGGCCAGACATAATCATGATGCTGACCGCATTACTCCAGCGTTTATATTCCTCATTCTCCTCAAAGGCTCATTCATTTCTCAGGTTACAGAGTCCGTATGTGGATTGCCCTTTTGGATTTGGGGCTAGCCCATGTTAAAGGCTGCTCATAGAGGACCATTAATTAATTAAATGTCGTTCGCAGAATGTCCAATTGGGCACAGCAATGATTCTGAGTAGACCAGTACGGTCTTTCCCTAATTGGCAGCAACTCACTGGATCCGTCTCAAACATAATGATGCCACTGGACTTGCCTTCCCCCAGTGCTCACCTGATATATAAGGTGAGCATAATGACCCCTGAATTGTTCACCTGCATAGATTTTAACCTGAGCCAGGGAAGAATTCTCAGCTGGCAGGCTCTGATGGGAGCTCTAGTTCCCAACGTCATCTGTAGTGCACTGTGTTGGCTACTAACTAGATTACCGAATAGCTTATGGGTACTTTGGAAAAGGGAGAGAAGGAAAAGAAACAGTCTTTGGGAGCTAATTGCTAGAGATGGGAAAGTCAATGCATCTAGAAAAGAATGCATAATGGATGGGCAGCATAAGTGTGTTATTCTTTAGGATATCCTGGTGTGAAATTCAGTGGCAGGACTACAAAACCATTACATTTGGATTACAAAGGCACGAGAGACCGTGTAATATGTTTATTTACAAATATACAAGCAAAGCCTATTGGAAGCAAACTGACTCCTGAACACAAGCAGTATGAACACTGGTTCTACATCAGATTCCTCAAGGAAGCAGTGGCACCCAGTATACTTCAGTTTTTAGCCAGAGTCTTCTAAAAAGGCTTAGCATTCTATCTCTGAGTCTCTCTAGTTGAAAGGTGTGGATTTCCAAGGCCATAAGGGAGAGATTCACTAAGGACTTGCTAGTCAAGTCAAAGGCATCTGTAAAGTAGAAGTCCTCACAAACATTTTAGTTTCCATTCTCTGAAAAGCAATCACGTTTAGACATTCATAATGTTTAAACATTCTGTGTCAGGCCAGCATAAATAGCTTCTCACTCTTATTAAGAGAGCAGCCTAGAAACGCTTCATGATGCATCGAGATCCATTGACCTCAAGAGAACTGAGGCTCAAAACAGTACCTCCACCTGCGGCAAAGTCTGTCAACTATGAACATCAGGCTGCCAAATTCTGAAGAACTGGAGCTGGGGGGGGGGGAAGAATAGTAATGATTTTAGAATTGAAAAGGATCTTGTACTGTCATCGGTTCCAACATCCTGCAGGATCAGCAATGCAGGATATATCACAGTCATCCAGTTTCTGCTTAAGTGCCTCCAGTGAAGGAGAGCCCATCATTTCCCAAGGCACTGTGTTCCCACTCCTACTGTTGGGAGAACCCATGAACATAGGAAGAGCCTGTAGGATAAGGCCAGAGGTCCTTCTAATTCAGCATCCTGTTCTCCCAGTGCCCACCCAGATGCCTGTGGAAACCCAAAACCAGGGACCCAAGAACAAGAACACTCTCCTCTCCTGTAGTTCCCAGAAACTGGTATTCAGAAGCATGCTGCCTCGAGCTCTGGAAGTAGAGCCTTGCCATCCTAGTTAATAGTCACTGATAGTCTCATCCTTCATGAATTTGTCCAATCCTCTTTTAGTGCTGGCCATTGCTGCCTCTTCCACCCATTGGTCCTTTGGAGCAAAAGAGAGCAAGTGTACTCCATCTTCTATACTAGCACCCCTTCAGCTATTTCAAGACAGCTATCAGGAATTCTGGGAAGGCAAAACAGATTAGGGTAATATAGAGATGTTTTCAAACACCATTATTTTTCATGAAAACAGCAAAGCGGCACTCCTCTGAGCTGAAGCAACATATTCAGAGTAATCCACTGCTGCTGAAAAATCGTTTCCAGAAACAATTTCCTGATATCATTGTTGCCATAATACGACTGGATTAGAGATCCTGTTAATAATATTAAATGCGCGAGAAGGGCATTTCCAGCACTGTGATTCATTGATCTCTTTTAGACTCTGCTCTGAAATGTTTAATTTAAAAGTACGTATCTGCCTAAATTTGCAGCACTGGAAAGATCAGCACTGGAAACGAGTTCACTGTTCGGCCGGAAAACAAACAGCACTTTTAAAAATTCAAGTTTGCAATAAATTCAAGCCCTTGGGTCCTGCTTGTGGGCATCCTATAGGGATCTAGCTAGCTAATGAAAGAACAGGATGCTGAACTAGATGGGCCTTTGGCCTGATCCAGCAAGGCTATACTTATGTTCTTAATGTCATATCTCTGCAAGAGTGGGTTCTCAGATATCAATCCCAACAAAATACTACTCAGAAGTACATGTAGTGTGCCACAAGTGTTGCTGTGTGGAGTGCAGAGGTCAGGATTCCATCCTCTCCCTTTCATTCCCTTCGTTTTCTGTTCCCTGGCTCAGCCAGTTTGAAGTCCAGGGCCGGCCCACCAAGCCATTAGGAATAGTGAGGCCAATGCCTCAAGCAGCGGAAACCCTTGAGGAGGCAACGCTGTGGGTAGGCCCTGCCTGCCCCACCGCCTTAGGATGAGGTGGAGAAGCGACACTGGCATTGGCACTGATTTCAAGCAAGATCTCGTCATCATTGCATGGGAGCTTGCAGAGTGCACGAGGCCTCGTGTGATTTGGGGAGAGATCTCGCCCCAAACCGTCAAGGTCGCACCTGAAATCGGCACTGTCCCCAACCCCAGCTCAGACAACGATATGACAGCATCACGTGCTCAGTTGAGTTGAGGCTGGTGTGAGGTCCTAATGGGGGCTGTTCATGGGCCATGTGGATATTTTCTCCTTGGTCACATGACCAGCATCAAACACTCCTTTAAAGGCTTGTTTTCTCTCTGCCAGGCTTAGGCAGAGCAGCAGCTGCTCCACTGCTGAAGAGGGTTTTGTATATCTGGTGTATCTTTACCCTGCCTTAACTTGCACTGGCTTGCTTTATGCCCTTACATATAGGATTTGGTGAGCTTTGCCTCTTGCACAGTGTGCCTGCTTATGTCAGAGCCACCTGCAAACTGTCAGTTTCTTTAGTTCCTTTTGAAATCTGACTTATTATTATTATTATTATTATTATTATTATTATTATTATTATTATATTGTTTTTACCCCATCCATCTGATTGGGTTGCCCCAGCCACTCTGGCACATTATATGGGGAATTATATGCAAACTACACCTCTTATTTATTTGTTTATTAGGAAAGATTTGTAAGACGCTTAATTAAAACAAAAACAACCCTCTAAATGCATAAAACCATTAGCAGTAATACATAGATAAAACAGCATACTGTATGCTAAAATACAAGTCTAAATTATGCATTTGGGTAGGCTTCTTCAAATAAAAAAGTTTTCTAGAAGGCATCTAAGACAGTTTAATACGGGTACCTGCAGAGAGTATAAAAAGTATGAAATAGTCAAACCACATGTGGTATTATATTTCTGCGGCGTTAAGGAATTAATCCTTAAGTATTTTTATAGGCATTGTTGTATATATTTACTTATGTGCTGGTTACTTTAGGAAAATCCAGGTGGTATATGTATGAAATATGTGTGTAATATTATATTTATAATGATACACATAATAATGCATATAATATGTTTGTATTTTTAAAGGACCCAGGGAGGAATAGAACTCCCTTGTAATTGAGATCAAGCAGTGAGATGAGAATTAGGAAAAGAATCTATGGAGACAATCATAACATTGATATTTTTTGGAAACTCCCACCCCTAAATTCAACCCTCATTTGGATGTTTTAGGGGGTGTTCCAGCCATGAGGACTTTTCCTCCTTCTAAACCTCAAGATTATTCCAAGTCTGCTCATACCTCCTTCTTTTATGTTCATGACGCCATTTGGGCTATATAAACAATGGCACTCCTGACACAAGCATCAGAAATAGTGAGAATGACTTAAGCATGGCTGTTTCCCACAAAGTAGGCTGCCTTAGAATGGATCAGATTAGCTGGCTGTCTATGGCAGTACTGACCACTCTGACAAGCTGTGGTTCTCCAGGACCCCCGGCAGAATTCTTTCGCTTTACCTGCTATCTGATCCTTTCAACTGGAGATAGGATTTGGGACCTTCTGCATGGTCCTTCTTCCCAATTTGCAGTTTCGTTCTGCAAGCTGCACAGCTTGAAGCATGCACATAATCTCACTCAACAAGGAGAGATTTCCTTTCATAGCTCCCCCCCCCCGACTGTATCATGGATAATAATTGATGCGGTGTAGGGGCAGACCTCCCAGATTTACAATTTCTAAAACGATACGCAAACGGAAACAAAACCGTCCTTCAAAATTTGAACGTCTCTGAATTTTGTCAAAACAAAATAAAAAATAAAAAAAATCCTTCCAGTAGCACCTTAGAGACCAACTAAGTTTGTTCTTGGTATGAGCTTTCGTGTGCATGCACACTTCTTCAGAATGCACACGAAAGCTCATACCAAGAACAAACTTAGTTGGTCTCTAAGGTGCTACTGGAAGGATTTTTTTTGTTTTGTTTTGACTATGGCAGACCAACATGGCTACCTACCTGTATCTGAATTTTGTGACGCGGTTTTCCAGACAAGTAATGTGTGCAAAATATGTGTATGTTGCTGAAAATAACATATAGAATGGGGAGATTGTACAAATGCTTGCACAAATTTCAGGCAAAATTACCTACAGAAATGTGTATACTCATAGAATGCTGTTGAATGAGGATTTTTTAAATAAATAAACAAATTGATGCAGAAATGTGGAAAAGGGAACAGACCTTAAGACTGAAAACATGAGAAACTGGGAGAAACGGAAACTGACAAATTTGTCCATCCCTGTAACAAACTGGTGTTCACATTTTATGCTGTCAGGGGTGGGATGAAGTAGAAAGAAGGCCAAAAGTTTATCCTATAAAAGGTATGATAAGCACTGCAGGAAGCCACCTGATAGGTCTGTTCAGAATTAGAGGTCAGGGAACTGGCTGAGTAAATAAATAAGTTTCTGGTTTTCTGGAAACAAAGCATCTCAGATGGGAAAGATGCTAAAGTGTTTGGTCCCTTTAAGCAAACATGCAGTAATTTATCATATACAGGCATATTTGGAAACTTTAGCAGGTGCTACTTTTGCAAGGGCGATGGGGTTAACTACCAAAGTTGTATGTAACTTGGATCTTGAGTAGAGTAATTAATCAAGAAATTAGATTCCTCTCCTCTTCTCCAGCCCACATGGAGTGCTGCTTGCCGGTATGCCAGACCAAACAACAGCAATAAGAGGGAAAATATTTGTAATGAAAGCTTATTGAATAAATATGTTGGGTCTGTAAAAATGATTTCTCTGTTATAAAGCAAAGGGATTCTTTTTTTAATAAAAAAAATGTTATTAATCAAGTTTTATTATGCAGTGGAAAAAGGGAGGCAACGGCTGGCTAGGATTACAGTCTTATGTCTATTTAAGTGATTTCAAGATGTGGTATGTTTTTACATGCTTTTGTACAATTCAACAAAAACGTTCTTTTCCACCGTGTTGATTTTAAGAAACCGGCAAGAAAGCAGGCAGGCAAGCAAAATACATGAATTGGAAGGATAAATCTGCTACAGCCTTTTAAAATGTTGTTTTACTAAGTTAGTTTATTTGGTCAAATTCTCCTGACTTTGTTATAGGACTGCTCCCAGTTAAATGAAAACCACTCTGACATGCAGTAATAATTTAACTGTTGATTTGTGGGGCTTTTTTTGCTTTGCTTTTTTTTCTTATTTTTTTTAGAAATAAAAAATCCTAAATCTTACCACACTTCCAACCATTTAAGCATATTATTATTACTGTAATTAAAAATAAAGAAAAACCAAATAAGAAAATTTGCAGTGTTTCGTGGTCTGATATGGAGCTTCTGGGGAATATAGTGATGCGGGGATCTAGTTGGGCACTGTTGGAGATTATGGTTAAACTCCACAGACTTGTGGTCTGTGGCAGAATTGCACCTTCCCCAATAATTATCGAAATAACAATTAAACAAAAATATGTCGCCATTTTGAAACTGATTTAATTGTTTTAGCTGAGTTGCAACGATATGTTGCTCACCTGTGTATTATTCAAAACACTGCTGTTTTAAGCCACTGTTCTAAATGATTTTTATGACTGTTGTATTTAAGTTGCCTTGCAAGGGCTTGGCCCTAAAAGTCAGCATAGAAATACTGAAGGAAATGAATGAACGCTAGAATAAAATTGAGGGGAAGGGAATAAAAATAGCCCAGATGAAGAATAGATTACTAAAAAGGGTATTTCTGGGTGGGATGAAGGTCTGCACTTTGAAAAGGTCTGTAGGTGCAAAAAAAAAAAAAAGGGTCTAAAATACATCCTTGTCAACAAATTCGCGTTAATTATGAAATTAACCAATAATATGGTTCTATTTCCCTCTCAGGTTTTTTTTTTCCTTAAAAAATTTTTTTTTCATAGATGCTGCCTGGTGGAGCCTAAACTCTGTTTTAAAATGTCACAAGAATGGTTTGGTTGCTAAAAATAAGCTGTATTTTTGCAGGTATATCTTCGTAAGGAAGGGGGCAAGGAGGAGGAGAATATACCAAAGTCGCTTGCAAGCGTGAACGCTATAATTAACAAAGCTGATCATTTTAGTTTCTGACTGACATGTGACATGCACGCATCCCCCCCCCCCCCAATCCTCAGCATCCAACCAGTCAAGTTGCTTTGAGAGATTGGCATTTCCGGAACAGAAGTGTACCAATATCTGCATAAATGTCTGATCTTCTATAAGAGGGGTCAGCAAACCTTTTCAGCAGGAGGCCGGTCCACTGTCCCTCAGACCTTGTGGAGGGCAGGACTATATTTTTTTGGGGGGGGGGAATGAACGAATTCCTATGCCCCATAAATAACCCAGAGATGCATTTTAAATAAAAGGACACATTCTACTCATGTAAAAACACGCTGACTCCCGGACCGTCTGCGGGCCAGATTTAGAAGGCGATTGGGCCAGATCCGGCCCCCGGGCTTGAGTTTGCCTACCCATGTTCTGTAACTTTGTGATTATTTTATATAGGTGCCTTTTTATAGGTTGAGTTTTAATTTTACTAAGCATCTGCAGGTGTAATATGTTTTAGGCTGGCATGCGATACACACACTTACATGGGAATAGTAAGTCTTACTGAACTCAGTGGCAGTTTCTTTTAAATAGCATATAGGTTTGCTATATGTAACACTAAAATGTACATACTTACGGGGGTCTGTTTGCAGTTGTTCCATTTTCCTTATGTTGATCCAAAAGTCAGGATAATACAATGGAAAGGTATGCCTGCTTGTTTGCCAAAACTCTACAGATAACTGTTTCAATTTTTATTTACTCTTTCTCTGTCAGGAAGTAATAATTAAATTTCTATGTCTCTCCCTTCCCAACCACCCAGTTCCTCACCCACAGAAGCAATTAGCTTACAATGCTTCGAAAGCCGGGGTTGTAAAGTTAACTCAGACGTTGGGGACGGAGTGGATTGATAGAGGAGTGAGAGTGAACTGCATTTCTCCGTAAGTAAAATGTAGGGGGTTGGGGTTTTCTTGGGGGGAGGAAATAAGGCAGCATGAATGTGGTAAAGTTCTCAAGTTAAGAAAATATAAGAAACCAAAGGTGTTAGCTAGCAAAACTTCAGTTCCTTAAATAAGGGGGGGGGAATACTCTCAAGCATAACACAAATGCCAAGTGCGTAGCAAAAAGTCATCTCTATTGCTGTATATGTTCTGGGATTTTTGAAAAGATTATGCCATTTGATTACAGGTTTTCTAATTTTGTGAAGGGTGGTTTTTAACATTTCTTTTCCAGGTGAAATATTTCCTTGGTACTGTCCAAGTCATCTGTGGTGAAAGAAAAGGCGTTTGACACTTAACAGACAATACTTTCCCCCCTTCCAGTCCCCCCCCCACCCTTCTTTTTACCTCAGACAAATATACAGGCATTTTAAAAGGCACGTCATTATACCGCTATCATTGAAATTCCATTCAGCGGTAGCAATTACAAGACACCTCAGTAAAATTGTTTTTTTTATGAAATATATTCATTATCAATTGCATTTTACCTAATTTTTTGAAGGCTTAAAGGTGAGAATTTCTGAAAAGGAAAAATACAACACTGTGTGTGCATGCATGTCCATTTCTCTTCCACACTGGGTGCCTGAGCTGTGTGTGCCACGCTACGTGCCCTGGACTCCCCGTAAGCTCACGATGTAGCCCTCCAGTATGTTGGAGGACATTGTCTTGTCATCAGTGTAAAGTAAAATTCAACTGTGACTCTGGTAGGCTTCTAGATATTTTTGGAGTGGGAGGGGCACCATCTTCTCCTTTGCCTGAGGCAGGAAAAAAGCCTTGGACTGATCCCCTCAGGGCAGCATCCACTGTCCGCCTTTTATTGTTCCAACGTCCCCGTCATCTAGATTAGGCTGAGAGACTATGGCTGAATCTACTCACAGGGGGATAACCAGTGCTCCCCCCCTACCCCCCAAAAAAACATGTTTGGGGATACTCTCTTTTTGACTCAAGAAACCCACCATTTTATAGTTCAAATCGGGAAAATATAGATACAGTAAATGGACAAAAGTACAAAGATTCACAAAATGTTTAGGGGTATGTGTACCCCTGCATACCCCCAGAAAAAAAACACTGGTTATAACGAAAGGGGGGGGGGGATTCTATGGAAAATCTCATAGGCCAGGCTTCCTCAACCTCGGCCCTCCAGATGTTTTTGGCCTACAACTCCCGTGATCCCTAGCTAGCAGGACCAGTGGTCAGGGATGATGGGAACTGTAGTCTCAAAACATCTGGAGGGCCGAGGTTGAGGAAGCCTGGCATTGGCAAAGTTTTGGGCTCTACAGCGCTATCTGGTGTTGCATGTTTATAATGCAGTTATAGCATTGTACCATGAGTAATGTAGCTGAGTCCACAGGACTGGCTGAAAGTTATCCAGCCAGCTTTGCAGCTGAGTGAGGATTTGAACTTGGGTCTTTCTGGTCTAAGGTCAAGGCACTGAAAATTACACTGCACACTAACTTTCTAATGGACTCTTTGGGCTCCAAAGAGAGATATTTCACCCAAGTAATGCTCCTGGCCACACACATCTCTTTGCTTCTCCAACTTCAAATTGCCAACCATCTTACTTTCTTATGCAGACACACATATTGCAAAAGGCTTGTCTCAGACCCCAGTACAGTAGTTGAAAAAAAGCTTTGTCCATGGATATTGAGAGGTATTATTTTGTAAGTCCCTCACTGCCCCTGAAGTAATGGTTAGACAAATCATGGCTACTTAGACTTACACAACACTGGTATTGCCTTGAACCTAGAACATATAGAAGTAAAAATAGATGCTAGTTGATTCTGATGAATAATAACCATTGCTACTGAATTTGGGCAAAAAACATTATTATTATTATTATTATTATTATTATTATTATTATGTTACAATTATGTTAATAAAAAATAGAATGAGCAAATGTATAGACTAGCACCATTAGACCCCACAGACACACAATCCCATCAGACACAACAGTATGAAGATATGCAACCTAAACTTTTCATCCTAAACTTTTCATACCCTAAAGTGAAATATTCAGTGAGGAAAGATGTTCTTCTCTTTAAAGGGAAGTGGGCTCTTTGCTGTGAAATGTGAGCAGTGGGTTTTCAGAGTATGTGTCAGTAATAATAATAATAATAATAATAATAATCCATCTGGCTTTCTCCAGCCACTCTGGGCAGCTCCCAACAGAGGACTAAAAACAGAATAAAACTTCAAACATTAAAAACTTCCCTAAACAGGGCTGCCTTCAGATGTCTTCTAAAAGTCAGATAGTTGTCTATTTCCTTGACATCTGATGGGAGGGTGTTCCACAGGGCGGGCACCACTACCAAGAAGTCCCTCTGCCTGGTAATACTTCAAAACAAGGCCTGTTTATTTTTTATTGATTTGCCTGCATAGTTTTGGGCCACTTTCCCCACTCAGAGGCCTTCAAAGCATCTAATACAGTGTATCAGAAACATAATAAACTGTAATATCAAACAATGTAGCCAATATGAATACAAATAATAGCACAAGGAGCTACAGAACAACCCCAACCTCAAAATATAGCAATGAGACAGAAAGAATATATTTTAAAATATATATATATATTTTATTTTCAAATTTACAAACAACCGTCAAGCAAACAAATAATTCCCCCCAATAAATTCCCATAGACTTCCCTCCTCCCCTTTGTGGGTTCTTATGTTAATTTTTTTTCCTCCTGCATCTTTTCTGTTAATCCGATTGTATTAAATCTCCATTACAGCCATAGTCTGACATTTAACTACAAGCGTCATTCCAATCCTACTAATAATTTTAATAGTTTGCAGTGATTTTAAAAGGTAAATTATATATTTCCCCCATTCCTTCTTAAAATGCTGGTCTTCCTGATTCCTAATTCTTCTGGTGAGTTTTGCCATTTCTGCATAGTCCCATCAGCTTAATCTGCCATTCTTCTCTGGTAGGCACTGTGTCTTCTTTCCATCTCTGTGCTAATACTATCCGGATACTAGGAGACAGAAAGATTATCAACCAGGACCGAACATTTGCAAATTCGGGAATTTTCCTATAGGTCAACATCGCCACCTTTATATGACTTGGGAAAAACAACAACTGAATTGAGGTGTTCAACAGCAGAATCCTAAACTAGAGAAGGAGGGTTTTACAGAGCCAGTGCGGTGTAGTGGTTAAGAGCGGTAGTCCCATAATCTGGTGAACCGGGTTCGCGTCTCCGGTCCTCCAGAAGTCCTGCTGGGTGACCTTGGGCTAGTCACACTTATTTGAAGTCTCTCAGCCTCACTCACCTCACAGAGTGTTTGTTGTGGGGAAGGAAGGGCAAGGAGAACGTTAGCTGCTTTGAGACCCCTTCAGGTAGTGATAAAGCAGGATATCAAATCCAAACTCTTCTACAGATAGGACTTCTGAGGGAACCTTCTCTACAAAGGCTTGGTGAAGCCATCCACTTTGGCTTCTGACAATTTCTTTTCGGCTTAGCACACCACTTAAAATTAATGTCCACTTTTGATGATATGAAGACCTCGTCCAGTTTTTCTTGAGTCATGTTTTCCACCTATCAAGGAACCTGCATGTTCTGCCTCAGGATGGAGGCTTATCTAGGTAGCAAGGGTACCCCTATGTACCTGATCTCTCATCAGTGGAGTCTCTGATGCTCATCAGAAGAGGGGGCAAGGCATTATGGAGGCTGGGGCTGTGCAGGCACACTGGAGGAACTGAACTTCACTCGCACCAGTGCACCCGTCCATCTTCGAGCACCACCATTCCCTCCCAGTAAGCCACAGTGACTCCTCTGTGGGAAAGCTAGCATTGCAGCTCTGTCCCGCCAGGTGCACCCCTTATGCCAGCAGGGCCTAGATGTAACCTGATAAGTGCAAAGGTCCAAAAGAACCTCATGGAATGTCTGTGATCTCCTGCTGTTTCCCCACCATCACTACCCCAAGTGCTCTGTTTGCCATCTAGCCTGATTAAGAGACTTGTCGAACTCAAAAGCTTGCACAGTTGTTGCCATCTGTTCTAATAAAGGTTTCACCCTAAGATGAGTTTTGGAATTTTACATATGGGCCAACATGCCTACCTGTATTTTTTTTTTATTAGAGATTGTTGTGTTCCTGTTGATGGGCCTCCATTATTTACCAGGCAATAAGCACCAGGCAGTGAGAGATTTTGCTTTCTTGGGTTCCATGATCACTGCAGAAGGTGACAGCAGTCACGAAATTAAAAGACACCTGTTTCTTGGGAGAAAAGCAATGACAAAGCTAGATAGCATCTTAAAATGCAGAGACATCACCTTGCCAACAAAAAGCTATGGTTTTTCCCAGTAGTGATGTAAGGAAGTGAGAGCTGGACCATAAAGAGGGCTGATCGCTGAAGAATTGATGCTTTTGAATTATGGTGCTGGAGGAGACTCTTGAGAGTCCCATGGACTGCAAGAAGATCAAACCTATCCATTCTCAAAGAAATCAGCCCTGAGTGCTCACTAGAAGGACAGATCCTGAAGTTGAGACTCCAGTACTTTGGCCACCTCATGAGAAGAGAAGACTCCCTAGAAAAGACCCTGATGTTGGGAAAGAATGAGGGCACAAGGAGAAGGGGACGACAGAGGATGAGATGGTTGGACAGTGTTCTCGAAGCTACAACATGAGTCTGACCAAACTGCGGGAGGCAGTGGAAGACAGCAGTGCCTGGCGTGCTGTGTTCCATGGGGTCACGAAGAGTCGGACACAACTAAACAACAACTACAAGCACTTAGAAGTGATTAGCTCTATTGACAGAAGCTTTGACACGTTTCACAGTTTTGTATTATCTAAGTGAATATGTGAGCCCTGCACGCACTATTCCCTATGTGTTACTTTTTTTAAAAGCTCTACGGGGTTTTAGCAAGAAGCATACAGGCTCCAGCTCCACAAGGAAATGCATTCCTGAACTATAATCCATATTTATAGCCTAAGGCTTCCTTTAGTAATATCTAATTGCCAGAATTATTGCAGTATGAAAGTGCTAATGCATATATCTTAACTAATGCATATCTGCTTGTGCATTTATGTTTTCTTTCCAGTTATGCATAAAACAACAGAAATGTCCTAATATACGACACACAATTAGTGGTAGATATAGTGCAGGGATGGGGGGGGGGGAGATTGGACAGGCTGATAAAGAGGAAAACAATAGGACCTCCCAAACTAAACGACCAGGATCCTGATGAGGAGGATTAATTACTTATACCCCACCCATCTGACTGGGTTGCCCCAACCACTCTGGGCAGCTTCCAACATAATGAAAAGCACAGCAAAACATTAAAAACTTCCTGATACAGGGCTGCTTCAGATGTCTTGGGAAAGTGCTTAAGCACATGGTCAGTTGTGTAGTTGCTGATCAATTTGACATTGGATGGGAAGGTGTTTATAATCAGATTTATATACAATTGTATCTTACAAATCCATCCTATATAGTTCCATCCTCTTTAACATATATCTTAGTATATTCTATCCCCCCCCCTAAACTTCAAACCCTGCTGTGGACTTCACATATGGAAAATTATTTTTTAAACAAACTAGAACATTTTTTTTAGTCCTCCTTGAAAGATTCTAAATTTGTGTTTCTTATCAGAGCCATCAGTTTTGCCACCTCTGCATATTCTAGCAATCCAAACGCTGCTCTCCAATCTGGATCAACAAAATCTGCAAGAGATCCGGAATGCTAAAGGTCTCAGGGAAGAAGAAGAAGAAGAAGAAGAAGAAGAAGAAGAAGAAGAAGAAGAAGAAGAAGAAGAAGAAGAAGAAGTTTGGAAGAAGTTTGGAAGAAGAAGAAGAAGAAGAAGAAGAAGAAGAAGAAGAAGAAGAAGAAGAAGAAGAAGTTTGGATTTGATATCCTGCTTTATCACTACCCTAAGGAGTCTCAAAGCGGCTAACATTCTCCTTTCCCTTCCTCCCCCACAACAAACACTCTGTGAGGTGAGTGAGGCTGAGAGACTTCAAAGAAGTGTGACTAGCCCAAGGTCACCCAGCAGCTGCATGTGGAGGAGCGGAGATGCGAACCCGGTTCACCTGATTATGGGACTACCGCTCTTAACCACTACACCACACTGGCATTTTCACACTGATGAGGGGGGGGGCAATAAGTTTTTATGCGTACAGTGGAATCTTGGCTCCCAAACGAACGAAAACCGGGTTTTCGAATGTTCTTTGGAAACCAAATGCATCGCACAGCTTCCGTGGCTTCTGATTGGCTGCAAAAAGCTGCTGTAGCCAATCGGAAGCCGTGCCATGGTTCCTGAACTCTTTCGGGAATCCAACAGACTCCCGGAATGGATTAAGTTCAGGAACCAATGTTCCACTGTATATGGAACTGGCATAAAAGGACACCAGAGGGAAGAACCGAGCACAACCCTATCACTTAAAGGCATCCCAATTAACCAGCATTACCATCTCCATTAAGCAACAGCAGTTGCTCTTAAATATCTCTGGGCTTATATGTAGTTTCTTGGGAGATGTCCCAATTAAGTGGGTTTTACTGATTAAACACTTCCTGAGTAATTGAAGTGTGCTTAAATCATTCAAATTAATAACTCATCTGAAATAAATCAACTTATACACAGATGGAATCCCCTTTCTCTAGAACACACAATTCACACACTTTGGGAGAAGAACTCTTGCAACCATTCTAAGGGAGCAGCTGATAAACAGGGCACTCAAAGACCAACATATCCACTGGCATACAGTGTGGGATCGTTTGGGGGCTACTTGAGTCTTAAATCAACCCACGCCGCCATCAGTTCCGCATCTCCCGTGAAGGGAACCTAGATAGTGTGATAAGCCATTGTTATGCAACAGCACTGCATTCCAGATGAGGCAGGGAATTAACGCCTTGGCACTTGTCACTGCTCAGAATGGTTAAGAGCCAACGCACATTTGCCTAAAAGGGTTTTTCCATCTCCAGCATTAAATTGCCCATCTTGGCACCGAGCCTCTCCCAGAAGATGCGCAGTATACTGGGGCATATCTAATATTTGTATAAGAACCCAAAAGCGTGCTTACAGCCACTATGTTGTTGTTATTATTTTTCTCGTTTGCTTATTTTTCAAACCAGAACCGTCCTAAATTATGCTGTCTTTAGAATAAAACGTTCAATTTCCTCCCACCGCCAGCATAATTAAACGAAAGGCCTAAGTTCTACTATGTGGTACCGTGCTCTATAATTTATGAATATCCTAATTAACTTCAGAAATTTCAGTTTTGCTGGTTTTTATTTGCCTGGAGGCATTGGCTGCAGCGCTATCCACAGGACTTCTATATGCTCAGGAGGGTTTCCAAGGCCTTCCTTTCAGAAAGCTGGTTGTTGTCCTGCTATTAAGGACAAAATTAAATTTTGTGCATATTTTACTGAGAAATTAGTTAATTCACATACTGGTATTTTGAACCAATGTGTGAACCAAACACAGCTATCCTTCAAAATTCACACTTGTCTGAATTTTGTGAGTCAGCTCTCCAACCAAACAATTATTCTATTCTATTCTATTCTATTCTATTCTATTCTATTCTATTCTATTCTATTCTAAAAATGCATATAGCAGTGATAACAACCTATTAAAAGGCAGTATATTAAGAACAACCGTTGCAAAAATGTGTACATTTGTCAAAACTGCATACAAAAAATGTGTTTATTGGGAATAATTCACATGGACGCTGATGAACGTCCATGAGGATTTTTATTTTTTTTAAGAAACCTTGTGGAAATGTGGAGAACTGAAATTAAGATTGGAAAAGGAGAAATTTAGAGGACTATAATGGACAGGTTTGACGATCCTTTAGGCTTTTAAATGGAGAGAGGTGGAAAGTTTCATTCAAGCAGTCCTACTTCATCCTATTTTGTTCCCCAGTGGAGAATCGATGAGAGCTGCAAAGATTGTACTGCAGAAACCTCCCGTTCAGTATTGTTTGTTGCGGGGAGAAGCTAAGCTTGCTCTCCCCTTCTCCCCACTATACACACTGCTGGGTAGACAAGCTTGTCAGAGATGACTGTGTCCCCCCATGCCTCTCCCCCCAGCAAGGGTGCCATTGGACTTTCAGGTAGACATTCAGGGCCATACTCAGCAGAATGAATAGGAGCCCTTCCTTTTGATTCCAGAGTCTAAAATTACCAAACTGCATCACTGCACACATATATACCCCACCAAATATCTCTGTGTGAATTTCCCTCATTTGAATAAGCCCATTCATTATTATTATTATTATTTTTTTAAAAAAACCTTTTGTTTGGTGAAAAGGTAAACAAACTGAGCGATCTATTTGTTACGCAATTGGTTACTGAATATATCTCCGTATAGAAAGAGGTGCTGCTTGGATCTGGTTTAAATGATCAAAGCCAGACTAGAAAATAAAATAATGAATAGAAAATAAAATGATGTGGCATGAAGCCTAAGGCCACACCCTGCTAACATTTGCAAATAAAACTGGCACTGAATTGTAATCAGAGATTCACAGGAAATGCTTGAAAAAAATGGGATTGATGGTTGTTGTTGTTTTCCTGCAGTCTCCAAATGTCTACTAAAAGTAAAATAAAATAATAGGGCTGGCCTTCTTTGGATCATCCATCACTACCCCTAGAGCACCTAGCATATTCTGATAATTATTATTGTTGTTATTGCCATTATTATCAGCGTGACCCAAGCCTAGTATTGTTTCATATTTCATGTGTGCGTGTGCATGCATGTGTCTAATATATATGAAAAAAATGATGTTGAGTAACAGTAAATGATAAGCCTGTTGATGTTCTTTTGCAACTGAAAAATCAAATTGTTTTCGTAGAAAACATGTGCTAGAGTCAAGGGGTTGAGAAGACTGGGATAGGGAACTACTTAGGGAAAATAATATTGTGATTATAATATTACTTTGGAATGCAGGATAGTGCCAGAGGTCAGTCGTGTTGCCCTTGTGTGGTATTATTTCTGAATAGCTATCCTGTTTATTGTCAGTTTCAGACTGAAAAGAAAGTAGGGTTGTGGAAGAGTGCCCCAGTTTAAGCAAAAAATAAAAAAATAAAATTAAAACATGTATATGAGAAAGAGAGCATAGCCTTAACCACATCCATTAAACAATATCGTAAGAGTTTCTTTTAAAACAAAAGTACAAGGCGGGGGTTTCTTGTTCCCAGAATTCAGTGTTTCTAAACCCTGTTTCTTTGGAAGCATAAATTGGGATGAGGATGAAGTTTGAGAACAAAACGGCATTTCGAGACTTTGTTCATTTCATATTTATCACTAGCTTGTTTGCTAATTTTCATTTGCAAGAGGCAATTCTTCCAGCTAACTGGCTGCCTCAATGGGCCACTGATTTCTTTGAAGTGACAGTCTGTAAATATGCATAAAAAAGAGATGCAATTAGCGCGTGTGTGGTTCAGTGCAGTCTGATTTCATTGGCAAGTTTACCCACAGTGTTGATAAGCTACATTATCTAGAAAATTGGCCGCTGAAAAACAGCACCTCTGATTGCCAGCAAAGGTTCCAGATAACAGGGTGCTGAAGAGAAATATAATTGAGGTTGAATATGTTAACCAAGGTGTCACATGTTCCTTAGAAGCACTAATTTATCAGCATGTTGGAATTTTTATTAACATTTGGAATGCATTTCTACCACACTAATGAAGTGGAATTGGCAGCTCAGGTTTTAGTTATTGTCATTTCTGAGAAGTTAAATGTAATTTCTTGTTAGGCCCAGTTATGTAAATATATTTATACAGGGACTGGGGGGGGGGGAGAGAGAGAATTATAACATTTCTCAAAATACAAATATGTTGTTAAGGAGGAGGGTGACAAATCAGTTATTGTTAAAGCCTTAAACACCCACCAAATGTTTATGGAGTGCTGTGGATTCTTTGGCTCGCATTCATTATTTTTTTTGGGGGGGGGAATACACACACACACACACACCTTTTTGAAAACATATTGTCATATTGTCTAAGCTGGACGACATTAGGAGCCAGTTGCTTCAAGCTTTTTACTAACTGACAATTTCTTCTCGGGAAAAGTCCTAGTGAACATGCACTTTTATTCTAAAACCAGAAAAGAAAGATATAATGGTTCTGCCTTCCTCTTGAAATGTTAGCATGTGAACCGCCTGCGTTCGCTGAACATATTGTAGACCCCCTTCCGCAGTGTCTCCTAATGAACAGAATAATTGCTATGTCCAGTTCCAAAAATCTATTTGTAGGTAAACGCTCGCAAGTCACTTTCAATTTAGATGATGTGATTGTTTGTGAGGCAAATCTTTCAATTGGGACGTTATGCTAAATAATGTCTCGCTAATGTGGAAATAAATGAAGGACACAATGATGATGCATAAAAACCATATTAGAAAGACATTTAACGGGAATCGTGTTTGAAGTTTCTGGTGGCTTTTAGCCAGGGAGGTTTGGAATCTTTCGCATCCTTCGTTTGAAAAGTACCTCCAGGGCTATTTTTGTATTGTTGCAATTTTGTGCTGCGAAAGAAAGAAAGAGAAAGAAAGAAGCCATAACAAGCCGGTTTGTGTCTTATATGTTTATACAGGGGGATTGTCGAAACACAGCTCATCCGTTCTGAGGAGCTGAAACCTCTTGTGCAGTGCTGGCTCACGGACATCCCAGCCGGAAGGCTGGCTCGAGTGACAGACTTGCAAGCTGCCGTAGTATACTTGGCATCTGAAGCTTCAGATTATATGACTGGCCACAACTTAGTCATTGAAGGAGGGCAAAGCTTATGGTAGAAAAGGAATGGAAACGCTCTTTCAATGCATGCGGTGGAATGACAGGCACACAGGAAAGACTCCCCTGATCACATTGCAGTTCTGCACGAGTTACGAGTGTTCATTTTCTCTCTCCACATTGACGATTAATTCCTTCCTCCCAAAAATACAGCTTTTAATTTCCAAACTGCTATTTTAGACCCAATCTACAGCCGCACTTGTCTTAACAAAAGTCAGCATGTGGAGGTTTGCTTCTTTTAAAAAATCTGCCCCAGACAGAATGCAGTACTAGTGCACACACACACACACACACACACTGATTTCCCCTCTATCAACACATTCAGTTCAGTGGAGTAAACAGATTGCCACTATGCAAATAATTTTGTACTTAAAAAATAAATAAAATAATGTAGGATCCTATATTTTAGCCAAAAATAACGTAGGATCCTATATTTTAGCCGACATCCTGTTGCCAGCTTGAATTGGTGTTTGAATCTTTGCTAAATTACTGCTTCAATTAATCAAGAAAATTTGTTGATACTTCTACTGCAGCTGTAATGTCAAATATGGGGGGGGATTGCACGGGGGGGGGAGAGAAATGCTTGAAATGCTAAGTTATTCTTGCTGCAGGATTTTTTTCTTGAGAAAGTAAACTGAGGATTGACAGTCAGTGTTAGTCGGTTTGTGTTGTAGCCCTCCCCACCCCCAGCTTTAAATGGAAATGATTCCAGCAATTGCTCTAAAAGGTGTTGCATTGCAAAATTAAAATCATTTTATCTAATTCATTTTTGATATTGTCCTTTGTTATTTGCTCTGGTGGTGCTTCATGCTCAGACCACATTTTGTAAGCAGTGGCACACTTTCCCTTGCACCATAATGCAGAGATAGGCAGTGGAAGAACTGTGTGCCATAGTCTTCTTGCCCATTGACCTGCATCCCATTTTTTTAAAAAGCTGCACAAAATTTGCATTTTAAATACACATTTTTAAACATAGTATCTCTCAAAACACACATTTTAAAGTGTAGCTCTAATTTTTGCAGGTGTGCTGAGAACTGCAGCAAAACATTTAGGAAGGCTGGATTTCAGTCTAGGAAGTGAGGATGAGATCCGCTGCATTACAAGGTCAAATTCCTCAAGCATCCTTACTTGTGATGCACCTGCAGGCTGGCAATAGCTCTAGAAATGGTGGGAAAAGCTGTCCATCTGCAGGACACATTGCTCTTTACTGCTGTAAATGAGGAGTTTATATTTTCTCAGCATAAAGTGTTGTATATTTGACAAATCTATGGATGCAGTACTATGCAAACACCTACATTCATCTGGGATACTAATTTATGCTCTCAGCAAATGCTGATATGGAGGGGGGCAGATGAGCTGTATTCTTAGCGTAATTTTCCAACCACCTACATGACTTTCTACTGCCCATCACAAGCTGAGTTTGCTGTTCTTCCTTCCCTGACCCGTTTCTTCATCCAAACATTACAGTGTGGCCTCTGGAGTCAACAACCTCTTCGTAATTCTTCAAGTGGAACCATAAAAAACTTAAAGCTTTTCATTGTTTTTCTGGGCTCATGAAACATTTTTCTGCGAGCCCCATACACTTCCATCAAATTGTGTCATGCTTTGGAAAACTTGGTTTGATTCTCACATGACTGTGGCTGGCCTTTCATCCCAAGGTTAATATACAAACAGGAGTGAACTCATCAGGAGTTCTTCCAACTAATTCTAGGGGGACTTGTATACTGTGGCTGGACCTCTTGTGAACAGCTTGTTTTAGACCCTACCTAAGAGGGGAAAAATAACAGACTTCAGCTAATTTGAAACATAAGCCACCATTTGCAATTGGCATAATAATAAGAAAGAAAGAAAAAGCCTTATTTTCCCCCCCAGACCTAGTGGAAAGACCATGGAGTAAGCAGACTGTGAACCAACCTTTTATGTCCAATAATGACTTCTCCAACTTTCAAACTGGAAACATCTGGGGCAAAATTATGATATGAATCACATTGTAGTCATAAGACCATATAATTTAGTCCTTCTGGCCAAATCAATGGTGCTTCTCCCTTCCTCCACCGACAATATTGTTTGAGCATGCTTCTGCATAGTAATGGCGGGTAAAGTGGTATAGGTTAGTAATCTTTTGGACTAGCTCCTTGAGCTATAAATATGCCAACAGGTCTGTAACGCCGCAGCATTTTCTGAACCAAGTAGAAATGATCGTACAGTGGTCTACAATGGGCTTCCAAATCCCTAAATCATGGCTTATAGATCATAAACCTAGGTGTAAAGGATCAACCTCATGGGTATAGGAGAGGGGCATACCCTCACCAATATGTCAAAGTAGCCTGGAAAATAATCAGTTCTCATAATTGAGGGACGTACGAAGCAGGGTTCTCCAAAGCTATGCACTGGGATTGGTTCCTTTAGGACTGGTGTTACACCAAGTTGTTCCCCCCCCCCCAAAAAAAATCTCCAAACTAGGCATTAAAACGTTAAAAGTGGTTCAGTGTAATCAAGCAAGAAGCGATACACATTGGGGAGGGCGTAGAATTCCTTCCTTCACATATGTGTTGATGTGCATTGAGCTACCCACCACAACCCCAACTGCTTCTTTAAGAAGGCTAAAGGGGTGTTGCTTTGGCAGGGGAAATTTCCCTTTGTCCCTTCACAGTAAATGCTGCCATCTAGCACCAAGGGTTGAGCCAGCACCTCACTATTTAGTTCTACTCTCTGCTTACTGTTCTTTAACCAGCTACCAGTCCTTTACAGGATTTGTCCACTTACTCCACAGATATCTGATGTAAGTTTTCCCCAACCCCTGTCCAAGTTGTTTTAGATCAGTGTTTTAGGGATGTCACACGAATTCACTTGCAAAAGTGAGCACTCTTGTTCAACTGAATGTGGCCTGCCTCCTCTTCCAGAACCACCTTTTCCTTTCCTAGTCCCCAGAGCAAGCTAAAATATTACAACACTCAATAGCAGCAGGCAAAACAACAGAAATAAAACAGTCCAATTCAGTTTACAGATAGGTAGCCATGTTGGTCTGCCATAGTCGAATATACCTACCTGAATAAGTGTGCATGCACACGAGAGCTCATACCAATAACAAACTTAGTTGGTCTCTAAGACACTACTGGAAGGAATTTTTATTTTATTTTGTTTAGCCCAGGGGCCAGCAAAATTTTTCAACAGGGGGCCGGTCCACTGTCCCTCAGACCTTGTGGGGGGGCGGGGCGGACTATATTTTGAAAAAAAATATGAACGAATTCCTATGCCCCACAAATAACCCAGAGATGCATTTTAAATAAAAGCACACATTCTACGCATGTAAAAACACCAGGCACGCCCCACAAATAACCCAGAGATGCATTTTAAATAAAAGCACACATTCTACTCATGTAAAAACACGCTGATTCCCAGACCGCCCGTGGGCCGCATTTAGAAGGCGATTGGGCTGCATCTGGCTCCCCGGGCCTTAGTTTGGGGACCCCTGGTTTAGTCCAATTCAATGTTAAAGGTGTCATGGAAAATAAAGAGCCCTTTGCCTGGCACTGAAACAACATCTATATAGGTGTAAGGTGAGCTGTCCCAGAAGGAATTCCAGAAGCTGGGTGTCACAACCAAGAAGTTTCTGTCTCAGTCACCACCCATCTCACCTAAGGCTGGATGGTACTGGAACTCACCATGAACCCTTGTTCTCTTATAATGGCAATGGTGCCCACCAGAGAGGTGCCAGAACTGAGTTCCAGCTGGAAAAAAAGCCCTGCTTTTGTGGGATGCAAGCAAAATTTTCATTGCATCGCATTGATACAAGAAGTATCAATCTACGGCCACAAAGGCGCCCCCAAAAAGTGAGCAAGTTTTTGAGTTCATTAGAGCTCTTTGCCAAGTTGGTTGTCCAGTAAAACTGAGAGGGGGTGTGGTAAAATGTAAAATATTGCCTTACTCTGGGTTGCTGAAAGAAGATGACTTGATTACAGATTATCAGGATGCCTACATGACAGATTCATCTGTATTTCACGGTTTGTTTGTTTTTAGGAATTTACAAGACAAAGCAATACTCTGACCAGAGTTTACGTTTTTGCCAATTTTAAAATCTGAATTCATGTATTAACCGAAATGCTATAGGATTTTCCAAATATTACCTCTAGGGGGAAACCTCAACCTGTCTATGTTCGTGTCAACTTGCTTTCTGGTTTTATCTATTCAACTTTTTTTTTATATTGTATCTAAGTTCATACTTTTGATATTTCTAATTTTTTTTTAGCATTTATGTAGAACACCACATAATTGCAGAAAAGATAATAGTCACATACCCTAGGGTCTAGTGTACACTTATGTTAAAAGTACAGCTTTTATTGGCAACTAAAGTAATAACCTTTCCATGTCAAATTGCTTTAAATTAAACTTTAAAAAAAATACTGCCTGATACCCACATTTAGTAATTGTCAAACATTAGCATAACATCAAATCCTAATGCTGCCTAAATCTTAGGTTTAAAAATAATTATTTACTTAGGTAAATTCTGTATTCAGAAGCATAACATTAGATTTAAGGGTAGGGGGGAAAGCAGCCTCCTTGCATATGTAAAGAGCTGTATCCGTAAACTTGACATGAAAGTGGGATTTGAACTTACACCTGCCTTAGAGAGAGAAAAGGAGGATATTTGCCTCATACCCAGATCATCCATCCATCAGTGGCCACATTTAATAACAAGTGTCAAGCTGACACCTTAGGTGGCAGTCAGCATCCTGGGTGATGTTCTGTGATCCAGGAATACTATCCCTTGTGCTAAGCAGGCACGCGAGCACAATTTCCAGCAGTTTTAGACACACTGAGATCTGGTGTGGATATACGTGTGTGCAAACCTGAGGGGAAATGGGCCGAGCCAATGTTTAATATGGATAAATTCCACTTCTCTTGTTTTAGCTCGTTCCGTAAGAATAAGAGATTAACCTCCTTAAGATCGCGGCAGAGAAGGGAATGGGCAGAAGGAGGCCTTTGGCAGGGTGTACACAGCGTTAGGGCCTGTTTGGTATCCGAAGGGAAAATCTAAAATGATTCCACCTCGGTCCTTCCCCAGTAATGGAGATATGAGGCCAGACGACCTCTTCTCACTCAAGCTGGATCACGAAGGAATGTCAGCCTGTAATGGTACTTTTGGGACACACACACATATTCCCATTCCCATTTCCAAGAAGGACCTTTGCTGCTTCGAACATATATGTTTCCTTCTTCAATTTGGAAGCCCTTGCTGTTAACCCCTGATGTTTGAAGAGTTTGTGCAATTGGAGCTCTTGTTCCCATCCCATATAAAAGGCTTTTAAGTGACTGGGTGGTGCTGGTGGTGAGGAATCCTGAAGGGAGCAAGAACTCAGCGAGAAGTAAAAGGTAAAGGACCCCTGGACGGTGAAGTCCAGTCAAAGGCGACTATGGGGTTGTGGCACTCATCTTGCTTTCAGGCCGAGGGAGCTGGCGTTTGTCCACAGACAGCTTTCTGGGTCATGTGGCCAGCATGACTAAATTGCTTCTGGCGCAATGGAACACCATGATGGAAACCAGAGAGCACGGAAACGCTGTTTACCTTCCTGCCACAGTGGTTCCTATTTATCTACTTGCACTGGCATGCTTTCAAAATGCTAGGCTGGCAGGAGCTGGGACAGAGCAACGGGGGCTCACCCCGTCGCAAGGATTCGAACCGGCAACCTTCTGATTGGCAAGTCCAAGAGGCTCAATGGTTTAGACCAAAACACCACCCATGTCCCTTTACATCAGGGCTGAGGCTCGGCCATTGGTTTCAATGTCAAGGCATTGGACTGTATGGGCAATAATACCCCAATCAAGTGCACAGATCATTTCCCTTATGACTGATTGTGTCTCTAGCTAGGTCTGCAAAAAGCTTCTGCTTGATACCCTGAGAGCCACTGCCAGTCAGAGAAGACAATACTGAGCTATATGAGACAATGGTCTGACTCCATGTAAGGCTCTGATGGGCAGGGGTTCAAGCAGAAGCCTGAAAGAAGCTGGAGACAGATGCTTTGCCTGTGAACTATGTGAAGTTAAGTACAGTACTCACTTCTGTGTTCCTTTCCTGAGCAATAGTAACATGCCAACACGTAACTGGCAATCACAGACAGCTCAAAACAGTGCCAGCTCCAGGACTCAGGCATAGTGCAACCTGTGGACCTCCTCCCACTGGTGTAACTAGAGTGGCCATGTGCCTTAGTCCTCTATTTGAAGGAACCCTCTGTTTCAGTGTCCCTCAATGTTGGTTCCCCAGATGTTGGAGTACAACTCCCATCATCCATGGCCCACTGGCTAAACTGTCTGGGGATGATGGGCATTGTAGTGCAACGGCATCTGTTTGAAGGGCTGCCCTAACCAATTCCAGCTCAAAGATAAAGAGCCATAAGAAGGAAAGAGAGCAGAGGTTGGAACCTGAAGAGCAGGCTAAGCAGGCCTTTCAGACTGTGTTGAGATGTATCATATTTCTAACTAAATTATAATAATTATGTCTGAATTTGCATGTACAGTCATAAATCAGTGGGTGCAAATCCTAGGCAAATCTCTGGCTTCCTTTGCCACCTCGACGCCAGCCTGCTATCCTATCTGCCTCCTCGACGTCAGCCTGCTAGAGACCCAGGGGAAGAGGCCTGAAATGCAAATCATGAAGAAAGGCAACTCTAGCAACCCATGTTAACAACTCAAAAGCAAAAACAGATACAATGATTCATAGCAATAGGAATCATGAAACGGAGTGCATTCCTGGTAGATCAGGACAGTTGGAGCATATGCATGCTAACACCTTGATATAGCAAGGGCTTACCAAAATGTTGTTGTTGTTCAGTCGTTCAGTCGTGTCCGACTCTTTGTGACCCCATGGACCAGAGCACACCAGGCACACCTATCCTTCACTGCCTCTCGCAGTTTGGCCAAACTCATGTTAGTAGCTTCAAGAACACTGTCCAACCATCTCATCCTCTGTCGTCCCCTTCTCCTTGTGCCCTCCATCTTTCCCAACATCAGGGTCTTTATTACCAAAATAAACGAGTGCAAATCATGGGGATCTGGTTGTGGGAATCTACCTTTCAGAAACTTTCCTAGTCAGGTGTTAGAAAACCAGTGATGGGCTGAACATTGATTCTTGGTATAGCAGAGTATGGTTGATAGCAGTGGCTGAGAAACGAACATGCCAGGTGAGAGCGGCAAAGGGCAAACACAATCCCTATTCCTTTTATAACATATGGCAAATGTTTATTGAATACACAAATTGTTCAGACTGTGGCAGGAATCCACTCAGCACTCATGGGAAAATGTGGCGTGATCTCTTAGAGTAATCAAATAAAACTTTAACACATGGCGTGATAAAAGTCTGTAATTTTATCAGGACAAGTTACTTGTTGTTTACTGTTGTAACAATTCTTTTCTCAGAATTTATCTTCCGTACTACGAAAGTAAATAAAAACAGTATTAAAAAAAAGAAAGAAAAAGAAACTTACCTGTGCTTTCCCAGTGTGTTTATTGGTGGTTGCCATGTCCTCTCCTGCATCAAAACTCCTGGTGCATCCTTTCAACCATTGTCTGCAAATGTTTCTGAGGAGTTCAAATTTATCCTTTACAATTCCTATATTATTTGGGCTACATATATGCACCATGTGGTTTTACAATTCTCATTAACTGTATTGGCAGGGCTGTGTGTGTGTGTGTGTGTGTTGTTTGATAGGCTCTAACCGTTTCTAGAGGAGCTATTAAACTTGCAAATATGTAATTTTTCCACACTTTAATAAAAAAAATTAAAACCCTGTTGTATTTTTTTTAAAAACCCAGTGGGCTTTTTAAGAAACTTTGACGAAATACAGATGTATAAACTGTGGCACAAATGATATATTGATGTGGGAGTGAGATTATTTTCTAGGGACTGTTCAGAATGCTTTAATTACACTTCTGATTAAAACAATATTTTGTTAGAAAAGAACTGAACAGCACATTTTAGACTCCTTCTTTATACATATCTTCAGTGATTACACTGTCTCTAGCTCCCAATTAGAAAGCACTCATTATACTTAATCCATACACATTTTGTTCCCAAACAGTGCACAAACTGATCTGTGGGACTCATTGCTCTGAGATGTAGCATAGTGCCATAATGTTGGAAGGCAAATGGTCCTGCAGACATATCCCTCTTGGGTGGATACGGGTTTCTGTCTCTGTTGAAACCCCAGTGTTTTCATATCCTGTTGTGGTATGATGGGTGTAAGCTAGCCAGCTGCTGATTCACATGCTGTAGAGTATTTTGGTTCCTGATTAGCTAGGAAGCAAAGGTTCCCAGCTTTTATTAAAGGGAGTCAATTAGGCAACAATGGAGTTGACAGGGAAACTCATCTTGTTAGGTCTTAATTTAAGCACAACTAATTTTTTTTGTGGGATTGAGCCTAGAAGGAGCCTTGGCCAACTCTACAAAGTTTGTTCTGCAGACTTCTAAGTAGAATTAGTGGCTTGAATAATTATGTTAAATGATTGCTTATCTTAGTCCTCGAGCGATTCTTTGCAGGGAACAGGGAAAATGTACTTTGAAAAACAAAACAAAAATTCAATATTAGGTGTAATTAAGCCTAGAGTGGAGAGACATTATGAACAGCACACTTTTTGTTAGTTTAATCCTCCACAAACAGAAATGCTGTGCAGAAACGAACTGTGTTCCAGATCTTATCACTTAGTCCCTCTACTTCATTTTTAAAGGTGAAATATTTGTTTCCATAAACAACCAAAAGAAAAATATAATCACTTATTTAAATATATATGTACTGCCGGCACACAGCCTGTTTTCTCCATTTCCCTGTGCTGCTCTGCCTCCATGGTTGAAGGCAGTTATGCTTCTGGATACCAGTTGCTGCAAACCACGGGAGGGGAGAAGGCTCTTCTTGTGCTCATGGTCTGCTCACTGGTTTCCCACAGGCTCCTGGTTGACCCATGCTGGACTAGATGGGCTATTGCATAGGAACCACCTCCTAGGGGCCGAGGTGTCTTCAGCCTCCCCAATAAAATATTGGATGGGGCTGGGCCCCTGCAAAGCTGATGGGCATTGCCATTCAGATGGTGTGGGTGAGCCCCACAATTTGATTGATTATGCAGTGCAGAGCTTAGCTGTGCCCCCCCCATATTTTCTTCAAGTTGGCACCCCTGGGCTATTGGTTTGATCCAGCAGGCTCTTCTTATCAATGGGTGATACAGAACTACATCACCCAGCTTACTTTCTACATTGTTTTGAAATTGCTCTCTAAATTTCTGCTTTATTAAAAGATGTCAACTGAGATATCCATTCGCTTTTCTGCTGTTTTCACCATGGTCCTACTCTCCAAACAGGACTCATGCTAACTGCAGTCAGCTCCCCCCCAGATAGGGGCACCCCATTACAAATAATGACTGACGTGTGGTTGTGTAGTGTAAATGATTCAAGGGCCAGCAGAACTGAGACCAATCAGGAATGGATCGTGCTCACGGGGCTGCATCCAACTAAGCCTGACTCATTGCAAACCCATCAAAATTAATGGATTTGAGTTAGTCGTGTCCATTACTTTCAATGAGTCTGCTGCGCTGAGTAAGACTAACACTGGTATAACCCACAGTCTGCAAATTATTTAGGAGTTCTCATAATTGCGTTGCAATAAAAAGTCTCAGTTATATAATGTTAGAATTTTAAGAACAATGTCATGTATTGTCGTTGGGAGCCGGTGCCTGATAGTGTTACCTAAAAACTAAATAAGACTAGATAAAGACCTAAACTTTATTTAAACTAAGTAAGATTTAAGCTTTCATTTCAGTGAATTCTCCAAAATCAAAGTCTACAGTCCAAATGTGAACATTTCAAAATCTGCAACTTTCACAACAACAAATAAGTAAAAAAAAAAAATGGGGGGTGGGGGTGGGGTGGATTTTTCAAATCTGTGCCAAATTTCCCATTGTAGTAAATTTTCCAGGAAAACCAGCTTCTGGGAGCCCTCTCTCCTTGCTTCGATATCCTGTCACTTGCTCCAAAGGCCCATATTCTGCAAGGGGATCTGTGAAAAGATCTTCCTTCACCATGATGCACTCGCTGCAGAGAAACTGCAGGTTGCCTGGAGATTATCATTATTATCTACATTTTACATGGGGAAAGGCCATACTGGCAGACCTTCTTCTTTCAGGGCCGGCCCACTCATGAGGCAAGTTGAGGCGACCACTTCAGGTGGCAGTATCCTGCTGCTGCTGCTGCTGCTGCTGCTGCAGTGGTCTCGATGGCTGTGGCATGCTCCTTGGAGGCTGGATCTGCCTTCTCCTTGGCAGCCTGCCACCAATTCCACCTCTACAGCAGCCTCTCCTAGGCTTTCAACTGCCTGGTGTGATTTAGAGGGGATCTCTTCTTCCACCTCTCCACGATGGCTTGTTCCCAATGTAGATCTTCACTCAGCCCTCTGTCCCTTGTCAAGGCGGGAGGACACAGCATTGTGTGGTTTGCCTCAGGTGTCAAAATGTCTTGGGCCAGCATTATCTCCTTTACATTTAGAGGAACACTGGTTTAATCCCCTGTTTCTGCAGGTAGGGCTGGGAATCTCCCTTGCCTAAAAAACCATTGGATACTGCTGCCAGTACTGAGCTAGGTGGACTGACAGTCCGAATCAGTGCAAGACAACTTCCTATTAGTAGTTAACTTTTCTATCTTAAAAATAGAGTATTTATATGTAAATTTGTCTCATGCGTATCTTTTTTTTTTTTTTTGAAAATGAACATTTTGTCCCCGCCTCACCCCTTTTCTTTTCAGCCTGCTTACATTTTACTCTAGAGCTGAATAAAGTGCCCTGGAATAGGCTGTATTCATTTCTCTATTTTAAAAAAATCCCTGTAAAGTGATCTATTTATTTACATGAAAGAAAAGGATACCTCTTCCTAGCCACAATGTGCTTTATACCAAACCTCCCCTGAAAGCTGGCGGCCTTTTCGTATTCATTCTCTTGTAATGGAGAAAGCAGTGTTGCTTCTTTCTGGTTGCTGGCAGATGAATGAGCATCGCCCATGAATAAACCTGTTTGAATGACCGCTTGTATTTTGTTATGAAAGTGTATTAAAAGGTAGAAAAGAAACCCCAAAGAGCAGCTCTGTAAGCTAGTGTAGAAAGCTCTCCCGACAAGAAAACGCGGCCCCTTTGGCAAAAGCATCTCACTACAAAGGCCAGCAGAAATATTCACAGAAACAGAAAGACTGTGTTCTCACTGAATGGTTTTTTAGTTCTCTAAACTGAGAAATTATTGTCTAAAACAAACGATAACGCTTTGGCCTCTTTGGACTTGTGGGCACAACAACATATTGGAGAAAAGGTTGTGGAAGCCATCTGGCTGCAATAGAAGGCTTCTCTCAAGCCTAATTTTAGCAGAGGAAGGAGACCTTGAGGGTGCCAGGGAAGGTATTGCCGGGCTCATATATATGCACCTGCAGGTGCCAAATTGCTGACCCCTGCTATACACACTTACTTTTTGAAGTTAATAGGACTCCCTTCTGAATAGGCATGTGTAGGACTGTGCTGATTTGTTGTTGTTCAGTTGTTCAGTCGTGTCCGACTCTTGTTGCAGCCTTAAAACACGGCGCCGTGCCATACAGGGAGCTGTAAAGGCTTACCTTTTGGCTCCGGTCGGGAGGGGTGTTGTCCGATCGCGTCCATCTTGGATCGACTGTACATGTCTGTGATCTCCAGACCTTTATTGAACTAACAGAACTGGACAACAGAGGCAAAGCAATTGCTTATATACATTTCTAAAGGCGTGGGCCACTCCCATTCTCAACATGATTGGCTGTCTAAACTCCCAAGCTGCGAATTATAACTCAGAGTTTAAGGCCCAAATCCTGAAATGTTCTGTGATTGGATGTCATGTATTGAATCAGAACATAGGGGCTCAGAATACTTAGTCCAAACACAAGCTCAGGCCAACACAGACCAGTGAATACATAACACATAACATAATAATAATAATAATAATAATAATAATAATAATAATAATAATAATAATAATAATAATAATATTTATACCCTGCCCATCTGGCTGGGTCTCCCCAGCCACTCTGGGTGGCTTCCAACAAAGATTAAAAATACATTAAAACATCAGTCATTAAAAACTTCCCTAAACAGGGCTGCAGTAGAGGTTTTCTTTCTCCTGGATGGGCTACCTTCCCAGATTGGGGAGCCCCACCTGCCCCTCATTCCCCTCAACAGCACATGCAGAAGCTGCCTGCTTGAACGTTGGACCCATTATTGGCCTCACTCCCTCAATCTGTTGGAACTTGCCCTCGCATGCTGAGGATAGACAAGTCTCTAACTCACCAAAGGTTTAAGGCCCATTGGCTACCCTCACCGGGTTTAGCCAGCCAATCGAAGCCCTTTTCTGGGATGTGGCCTCTGTGACACGCTGACAGCTTCTATGTGCCACTGGTGAGAACTGAGTGCAGGGTGGGGACCAAAGGTGGATTAACTACCTAGAAGGAACAAGACAGTTCCCTCACAAGAGTTACTGCCCCTCCTCTAACACGCCATACACACCAATAAACAAATGAGACAACACTTTTTGTTTTTTTAAAAATCATGGTGAGAAGCTGAAGAGTAAATTACAGAGTGACACATCCATCCAGTTCCAGGAACTGCTGCAATATAAATAAATAAATCAGCTGGTACAGAAGCTAGCATGGATGAGGGATCCAGAAAAGGATAATCATCCATTTAAAAGGAATGATTTCACCCTTAAGTAATTTGCTCAGTTATGAAAAGCTATTTGTTTATGCTTTGTTGTGCACATATTCCAACCCTCAAAGAAGAAAAAGGAAAATACAGCCGCCCCTCCCTAGGCATTTTAAATGCAAC
The DNA here is from genome assembly GCF_009819535.1 of Lacerta agilis. Classification (NCBI taxonomy): domain Eukaryota; kingdom Metazoa; phylum Chordata; class Lepidosauria; order Squamata; family Lacertidae; genus Lacerta; species Lacerta agilis. Next base: position 93,370,812 of record NC_046313.1, on the reverse strand, counting down.
GCAATCTGAGATACCATTAATAACTGTCCAGTGGAGAGAGATTTTTTTTTTTTAATTTCCTTCATCTGATCTGGGTCTTTGATAAATACTACAGACAAACTGAGTGCTGCAGGATCAATCTTGACAGTTCTTCAATAAAAGGCTGTGTGGTTCTTCATCAGCGTCTTCCTTTCAGTGACAGCTGCTTTGTTCTTCTTCCGTCAGATTTTCTAGTTAACACATCAAAAGTGTATCTGTGTACACGCAGCGCTGAGAAAACAGTTCAAATAGGCAGAGGCTTCACTTTTAACTCTTCCCTGCATCTCTGCCACACTCGTCGTGGAAGGCAGAGCTGCTCTGCGGAGTGTCATAAGGTGTTAAGCGGTTCTCCGTGGAGCGCGTTGAAGTGCAGCACGTGGGGGAATTATCATCTTAAAACACAAATTGGTCAGTCAATCCACTTACTGTCCAAAATTAGCTTTCTTCTGAGCTAAATGATATCATTAAGTGATATGAAATGTTCAGTTCTTCAACAACCAGGCTCTCATATCTGGCTCGTGGTAGTGGGGCGGGGGGGGGGGAGAGGTATAGTTGATTCCATGTACAAAACTTGGCACAGGTGGGTGTAACGATGAAGTCAATCCATTTAGGGTCCAAAAAGCCTTATCTGATACTGGTCAGGGCTGATGGGAGTTGGGAGTCCGGAGTAAAGAGGAACGAGGGCTAGGGGAGAACTATCCAGCCACATTTCATAGGTAAAGTTTCACGGTTCGTGCGCAGGAGATCATCTGTTCTCGGTATCAGATAAGGCTTTCAGTTCATGGTTTTGCTATTGTCTGTCACAGGGAGGGTGGGGAGCTGCATACCTCCAGATATTGTTGGACTCCAGCTCCCATCATCCCTAACCATTGGTCATGGTGGCTGAGGCTGATGGGAGCTGGAGTCCATCCTTAGTTTTGGTGTTCCTTATTGGGTAGGAAAACCCAAGGGGCACAGGTGGTGCTGTGGTCTAAACCACAGAGCCTAGGGCTTGCCGCTCAGAAGGTCAGCGTTTTGAATCCCCGCAATGGGGTGAGCTCCCGTTGCTCAGTCTCTGCCAACCTAGCAGCAGGAGGAGGATATCTCGCTTTATCACTACCCTAAGGAGTCCCAAAGTGGCTAACATTCTCCTTTCCCTTCCTCCCCCACAACAAACACTCTATGAGGTGAGGGAGGCTGAGAGACTTCAAAGAAGTGTGACTAGCCCAAGCAGCTGCACGTGGAAGAGCGGAGACGCGAACCCGGTTCACCAGATTACGAGTCTACCGCTCTTCACCACTACACAACACTGGCAGTTTGAAAGCACGTCAAAGTGCAAGTCGATAAATAGGTACCGCTCCGGTGGAAAGGTAAACGGCATTTCCGTACGCTGCTCTGGATCACCAGAAGCGGCATAGTCATGCTGGCTACATGACCCGGAACTCCCTCGGCCAATAAAGCGAGATGAGCGTCGTAACCCCAGAGTCATCCACGACTGGACCTAACGGCCAGTCCTTTACCTTTACCTTTTTATTGGGTAGGAAGAGTAGTCATGTTATGTCACTGGTGATTCTTCCATAGGGATAAATACTATTAGTATATATGTTTTGTTTTAATGTACTTTTGTTTTATATTCTGTTTTGAATGTTATTGTTACACATAGCATATATAAATCGCTTTGAGATGCCTGGCAATGTGAAAGGGATATATAAATTGAACTGAATTGAAATGGAATTTCTTAAAGGCCCCACATTAGCTACGCCTGCCAGAGACATTCCAGTAGGGCTACTTTAGATGGTTATTTTATTAAAAGCATTTGGTTTGCCATAAAATCTAACCCTGATGAATCAGGAAACGAATATTTTAAATGGTTAATTACTTGAATCCAATAAATGAATGAAAATCTGTGGGCACTTTCTGAGATGAGGCATTCCTATGGTTTACAGGATCCCGCTTCTAAGGGTTTGCCTGCGTCTGACACGTGCCTGTATTATCTAAAGACATTTTATGTTAAATAGAGATCTGCAGATCTGCTCACTGGCAATCATGTTAAAGAATAAATTCTTCTCCTGAGCTAGGCAAATGTGCCTGTGGACTAAGGAGGATGCTTCACAACCAAAGGAATTACTGCAGAAAACTTTTTGGGGAGTCACCCTCCAAACCTCTGGAAGTGATCGCAGCTGGGGAAAAAGACCACAGAGGAAGATTGAACAATCTCCCAGCAAAGGAAATGAAAATAAGGCCTTAAAAAAAAAAAAAACACCTCTAAGGAAAACTAGCCATAGTTAGTGAGGAAAATGCACTCGTACCTGTTACAAGGCACAAATTAAGTTGCCATACACTGAGGCCAGACTGGTGCTGCCTACCCATTTTGGCAACATCTCAACACACACACACAAAGCAGCAGCTTTGACTCTCACCTAGATGAGGAGCGCCCAGCCACATAAGAAGGATGCACAGTGAAGGCCTTTGGAGGGCCAGAGCCAGACAAAAGCTCTGACACTGAGACAGATCACCAAGAGACCTTCACATGGAGATCTCCCCACTGCCAGGTCACCAGTAAAGGCAACACGCCAGGGGAAAAACTAATAGACAGAATGCTAAGCTCCAGACAAAAGTGGTTCACCACACTAGCTTCCCAGATGATGGATCACAGTTGCTAATTGGGGTGGTAAGAGGGAGGAGAAAGATGGTGGGAAGGTTGGCACAGAGCAGAAGCCTAGAAGCACCAGCAACGGCGACTCACCTGCTGGGAAGCGTATTGGTTCAACAACCCCCAGCAAGTCACTTCCTGCTCCAGACTAGGAGGCTAGCTCTTTGAGCTCACTATTGTCCAGGAAAGAGAAAGTGGCAGCCTGGGCTGAGTAGCGCATACCCTCCAACATTTATCTGATGAAAAGAGGGACGTCCCATTCCATAATGATAATTTTACTATTTATACCCCGCACTTCTTACTGGGTTGCGCCAGCCACACCGGCCAGCTTCCAACATATATAAAAACATAATAAAACATTAAACTTTGCTATACTGTACAGGATTGCCTTCAGATGGCTCAGGGGTCAGATAACTCCACACCCTCCAAAATCTCTCTGAGGAAAATAGGGACATCCTACCATACCTTCTAATATTTCTCCGATGAAAATAGGGACGTCATAAGGTAAAAGCGGGACATCCCAGGATCAAATCAGAAACCGGGACAGCTTCTTTAAATCAGGGGTGTCCCTGGAAAATAGGCGCACTTAGAGGGTCTGGTAGCGTAAAGGGTCTCCTTTGTACTCCAGACCTTGTTGAAGCAAACTGACCTGCTCTGCAGTTCTGCAACTCTGGCCTGCCTCACTCTGCGGGCTTCTGTGGCAGGCTACACTGTCCTGTTGTATGAACTCTTTAAGGCTCAGGTCTTTTCCAGCATACTTTTAAACAGATGCCAGGGATGTTTTCCATGTCTGACGTTCAGCAAGGGTCCTCTCATGTACCCCTCCTCGCTGGCTCCCAGGAACAGCCCATCCTTTCCCTTCCACTAAAGGGCAAGTTTCTCAAAAGCAGAAGCGGATGTGTCAATCGTTTGCTTCCATGCTCCTTTAGCAAAAATCAAACACACACACACACACACACACACACACACACACACACACACACTGTTGTATAAGGCTGCAAATGAAATAAAGCTGGTTTTGATTACGAGCTACCTGGGGGATGCGAGGACACACATTTCATTCATATTATCATTCTCTGTTACTCTCACTGAGGTCTAAGGTAAAGGTTTGGGCTCTTTCCGGTCCATAAAATATGGATTGCTATTTTCAAGCTGCATCAGTGCCGTTAATGGCCATTCCCATTAGTCAGTCATATAATACCATTACGCCGCTATGAAATATCGACAGAATGAGCAGCATGACCAAGAGGTTACTGATAGCACAGGAAGCCTTATTGACAAACAAATGCACACTTGGAAATGTGCTCCTCCAGTCACCTTTTCCAACCCTGATTAACAGCCCATAAACTTTTAGGACAAGTTAAGCAGCTCCCCCTTGCGTGTTCCTACTGAGGACCAATGGGAAGATTTGTTTCCATAACTGCTTACAATGTGCAAGGAGCCACACAAAAACACACGCACTGGCATATACATATTGGACAGCATCTAGTACACTGTTGGTATTTTACATTCCTCTTAAACGCATATCCCACCCTTCAACGGCCAATTCTGTAAGCTCCAGTGTGGCTTACGAAAGAGCAAAATATGTGAACATTGCAAAACACCGAATTGAGCGCGGAAGTGAACAGGGAGCCAATGAGGTTGTTTCAAAAGAGGTGTGATCGCGATTCCACCTTTGAAGAACATAAGACAAACTCTGCAGGATCAGGCCAAGGGACTCTGGAGTCTAGCATCCTGTTCTCCCAGTGGCCAACCAGATGCCTCTGACAGCCTGCAAGCAGGACACAAGTGCATCAGTGCTCTCCCTACTTGTGATTCCAAGCAACTGACAGTCAAAGACGCATCTCCTCCAACAGTAAGGGGAGAATATAGCCATTATGGCTAGTAGCTGTTGAAAACCTTAGTTTGTATCCACTACCTTTTACTCAGAATTGAACCACTGAATTTGATGGACCTAAGTGAGTCGTAACTATTAGGTCTCCCCTGAGTAAATGTTAGTTGAATATGTCACACTGAATGTGCTCTTAGACATTCAACAAGGGGACCTTATGGTGAAAGGCAGGAAATAAATACATTACTGCCAGTGCTTTTCTTCTAATCTAACAGGAGAAAAATTTTTTTTTTTTTAGTTTCTTCTCTAGCACTGTGAAGCGTCAGTTCCGTTGAATAGCACAGTGAATCATCAGTTTCATTGTTACCACCTCCGATGGCGGCCTCATTTCATTTCCCAGTGTTTCCTGAGCCTCAGATGGAAGCGAGCGTTTAATGTGTAAAGCAGTGTGGAATGTGGATGTGTGGTGTTTTACTGATGAAAGTTTGGCCTCATTGAGGGGCACTATTTCAATACAGACACTAACAGCAAGCAGAAGAATCAGGAAGATGTTAATGCACGCAACCTCATGGCAATGTGGAAGTTACTGTGAGCTGTCGGCTGTGTAATATGAGGTAATGCATGTCCAGGGCTAATCAGGAAAAGTTGTAGATAGATAGATGATATAAGAACATATGGAGCATTCTAAAGCCCCGGCTTTAACATATGTTTGGGGAAAGCCACACTTTAGCAGGAAAGGAATACATAAGAATGGATGTCTCAGGTAAGCCGGAATTGGATGTATCAGGTATTAGGCCTTCTCTCTGCCTAATATCTCTGAACTCACCAGTAAAGTATATCGAAAGGGTTGACTGGCACTTTTCACCAAACCATCCCATTAAAATGTTTCAGCGTTTTCCTTTAGCCTTCATTATCATTACACAATGTGCAATATTGATTATACAGGCTAGCCATGCTGTGATGGACAGCAAATTGGCCTATTATGCTAAAATGTTAATGAATAAGCTGCCTCTTTGTTATCCTGATGAAACCTGTAGAATGACATATAGTAGCCGTGGGGAAGCCAGAACTGAAGAAAGTGCATTTTCATTGATTCGTATTCTGACTCAGTCCACCATCAAAATCACTTTTTAAGACTGAACTTGGGTGCTTCAGTACCAGCAAAATGGACCGCCGCAAAACTAGCTCATGGATTCTGTAGAATTTGGGGATTTCCAAAGCACGCAGAAGTATATGAGCCTGGGATTAAAACAAACAAAGAAAGAAGCATTAAACATTCAGACAGGGTATGTGCTTAGTGACTTTCAGGATCTGTAGAATGGTATGGAGCCACAGAAATTTGAGAGTGATAACAGGGAAAGCAAAATATGCTAGTCAGTGGTCCTTTGAAAATCTAGAGCTGGGTTGGGTGGGCATGTGTGACCTGAGATTTACTTTGCAATACTGTACTGATTTGCCTGGGATTAAGCCCCAATTAATTTAGAGAAAGCCATAACCACCCACTCCATGGTCAGTGACCCTCCCTTCTAGAAGTGCACAAACTGTTTCACCTCTAAACCACTGAGCCTCTTGGGCTTGCCGATCAGAAGGTTGGCGGTTCGAATCCCTGCGACGGGGCGAGCTCCCATTGCTCTGTCCCAGCTCCTGCCAATCTAGCAGTTCAAAAGCACGCCAGTGCAAGTAGAGAAATAGGTACCACTGTGGTAGGAAGGTAAACGGCGTTTCCGTGCACTCTGGTTTCCGTCACAGTGTTCCATTGTGCCAGAAGCGATTTAGTCATGCTGGCCACATGACCTGGAAGGCTGTCTGAGGACAAACGCTGGCTCCCTTGGTCTGAAAGCAAAATGAGTGCCGCAACCCCATAGTCGCCTTCGACTGGACTTAACCGTCCAGAGGACCTTTACCTTTACATTTTAACCCCCCCCCCCAATTAAATGAACCATGAAATGGGTCAAAAGGAACCCGGGCACCTCTCTTTATAGGAAATTAATCACTGAGGAGACTATTTCTAACAAACATAAACTTTAGATAAGAACTGTACATGATATAAGGATCCTGAATGGAAATGCAGAAGAGCAATGTTTATTCTATCCCCTTTGTTTAAAAAATAAACATAGAACTGTTCATTTGTAGGGGGAAAGTGCAAAATAAATTCTGTTTACAACACAGAAAAACTGATATTGTTATATACTTTGTTATTAACAAAGTTAATTTGAATTGTAATCCAGATTTTTATATTGCTTTTAAAAACAAGCTATTTCTGTGGTTAAAACAGAGTTGCACATCTTTCGTCTTTGAGTTGCTAGCAGTAATATATTTATCTTAAAAAGGAGTAATACTTTTTAACCCAATTCAGCATCTACTTAATGCTTTCCTTATCTTCATGTTTATGTCACCTCAGCATCGGTGTCACTTACTTTTGCGGCCAGATTGAAGTAGCTCTTACTTCCCTTCCCAATGATAAGAACCCTTTCGGAAAAACGAAAATGATTTAAAATTGCTCTCTACCCTTTGTTCTTGATATCTATCTGTTGAACTGTGCCTCCACTGATCCTTCAGTTTTAAATGCAGATGCATGTATTTCACAGGAATAATTGCACAGGAATAATGGAAGCTGCCCAATCAGACCACTGGTTCATAAGATCACAAGAGCCCTTCTGGATCAGGCCAATGACCCATTTAGGCCACCATCCTGTTCTCACAGTGGCCAACCAGATGGCTATGGGAAGCCTGAAAACAGGAGCTCAGCACAACAGCACTCTCCACTCTGCTCCAGTCCAGCTGGTATTCAGAACCATACTGCCTCTGACAGTGGAGGTAGAACATAGTCATTGTGGCTAGTAGCCATTGGTTGCCTTGTCCTGCATTAATTGGTCCAATCCTCCTTTATGCCAGGCCACCTGAGAGGGAAAGAGAATGAACTTCCTTCTTTACCTCTTTCTATTCACCACTGTTGCTCCCCTCACCACTTGGTAAGTTTTCAAGGGTGAGGATGCTTGGGGGATTGTGGGGGCAGGGAGGGGCTGAACCTATGTCCCCCACATTGTCTTGGCTTGTCCGATAAAGAGTTGTTTCTGATTCGAGGAAAGCGAGCCTTTCCCACAACTGGCTAGTATACGTATGGCCTCACATCTGGGTGAATATTTTTAAAGTATTTGCATTTGCTTGCTTGTTTTCAATGCTATTCGGGGTGATGGGTTGATAACTGCTTTCGTGATCAAGCCCGCAGATGGCTTTGTGCTAGTTTGAGAGAGGATCCATTTCTCTTTTGAATTAAGAACGAAGGGGGTGATCTACTTCCAATTAAAAACCAGTAGTTTTCGATGAAGCTGGGTCCCACGCAATGCGCTTAACATTTCCCCCAAAGCTTTGATTCTGTCCCATTCTGTTCCTGAGAGGTTGATAAGTAATTGTTTACTATTGGAGGAAAGTGTTTGAAACCTTGGTTGAGGGTGATGTCTTAGATAGATACCCCCAATTCATTGTGACTGGTTCCCCCCTCCCATTCTTGGAAGTCCATCTACCATATTGAGTTGAAAGCAAAAGTGGTTCCCCTCAGAAACAGTTGCAAACTCATAGTTCCCTAAGTCATAGCACCATTCTCCAGCAAACCACGGGGCTCCGTTTCAATAAATGTTGGTCCACACAATTAGCAGGACAGATATTGGTGTATGGGTGTGGGAAGAGCTACTGGTGCATCAACACAACTACTTTCTGTTTTCCTTCTATCATTGGGGCAATGTGTAGGAGTTTCTGAACGGATTTGATTTTATGGTTTGAGAGTTTGAGAGCCTCTCTCTCTACAGAGTTTGAGAGAGTTCAGAGCCTCTCTCTCTACAGAGCAGCTTTCCCTAGGTGTTCTTTGGAAGTTTTGGACTCAACTCCGATCAGCCAGCATGAGATGATGGGCTTTGTAGTCCAAAACGCAAGGGGAACACCAGGTTGGGGAAGTCTGATATAGGGTCTATACGATACTGATGATTGATAGTAATAACAGCAACAGAAGATGTACCCTACCCCCTCCCTAGTTCCCTAACAAACATTGCATATCCTGGAATTGGAAGAGAGGCATTGCTCCATCAATACAATTGCCCTTGGGATGTCACTGGGAATTTTACGAAGAAGAGAAAAACGTTTCTGAAAAAGCTGTTATATAAGTCAAGAAAAGAACTTAATATGGTTGCGCTCGCATTGTCTGCACTTCGAATGAGCCGTCACAATGTCAATCAAATGTCTAATGCTGAGAAATCTTACAATGTCAATGCGAGTGCTGATGTCAATGGCAGATTCCCTATTAATGTATGGGACCCCAGCTTTATCAGGTGCCAAAAAAGTATTTTCCTCTCTCTTGAATATTCAAATAGTTGCTGCTTGTCCACCAACCCACCCACCACCCATAAATCTCAGCCAAAGAACATCTAGGCACTTCAAACATTAGGCATACAAACTTAAAAGCTTGCCTGAAAGTGTAAAGCTGAGGATGTGATTTTACTGTTACTTGGGATTTGTCTGATCAAGTTTGACTGCCTATAGTAAAATGATTCCCACAATACCAAGCAACATGAAACTACTGTGACCTCTTAATCTAATGCAGGCATGGCCAAACTTGGCCCTCCAGATGTTTCGGGACTACAATTCCCATCATCCCTGACCACTAGTCCTGTTAGCCAGGGGTGATGGGAGTTGTAGTCCCAAAACATCTGGAGGGCCATGTTTGGCCATGCTTGATCTAATGCTTTGTGTTTCCCAGAAATATTTATTTATTTTATTTCATAAAATTTATATATTGCTTGATTATTATTTTTTAACAAAACACACACCTTCAAAGCCGTTTACTACCAGAATAAAACAATAAGATTGTCAGTAAAAACAGCTATTTAAAACATGCAAATATAATTAAAATCAGTGCTAATCTAAAAACAAATTGAAACAGATGCCAACAATCTACATAACTGGGTAGGCTTGTCTAAACAAAAAAAAAAAAAGTTTTTAGCAGGCGCCAAAAAGGATACAGTGAATGTGCCTGCCTGATGTCAGTATCAAATGTAAATGCTGAACATAAAATACCTCGTCAGTAGTTCAGCCATCCATATTTATTTATTTATTGGATTTCCCTTTTTATTTGGCCTTTTGTGCCTGTTTGTCTTTTTAGAAACCTGTTGTTTCCATTTCTCCCAGTGGGAGGGAAATTATGCCCGTTCCAACACTGGCATAGTTCCTTCCACTACTCTGGGAGAGTGTTGAGGGAACAGAAGGGCTTTTGATCTGGCTGGTCATAGAACCGTAAACTGATTCCAGAGTTGGAAGGAACCCCAAGGGCCATCTAGTCCAACCCCCTGCAAGGCAGGAATCTCAGCTAAAGCATCCATGGCAGATGACCATCCAAACTGCTAAAAAACAAAAACAAACAAACCTCCAAGGAAGGAGAGTTCATAGCCTTCCCAGGGAGTCTGCTCCACTGCCGAACAGCTCTTACTGTCAGAAAGTTCTTCCTGATGTTTAGTCAGAATCTCCTATCTTGTAATTTGAAGCCATTGGTTTAGGTCCTACCCTCCAGAGCATCACACTGTTGACTCATGTTCAGCTTGTGGTCTATTAAAACGCTTTCACATATACTATTAATAAGCCAGGTGTCTGTCCCCCCCATCTTATATTTGTGAAGTTGGTTCTTCCTGCATGCCTCTGGTATGGCCTCCCCCCACCCTTTATCCTTTTGCTATTGGAGTCCTACCATCAGAGGAACACCAGCCAGTTGGCCACTGTGGCAATCAGGCTTTGGGATTAGATAACCCAGGTGGATTAGATAACCCACTTTGCCGACAAAGGTCCGTATAGTTAAAGCTATGGTTTTCCCGGTAGTAATGTATGGAAGTGAGAGCTGGACCATAAAGAAGACTGATCGCAGAAGAACTGATGCTTTTGAATTATGGTGCTGGAGGAGACTCTTGAGAGTTCCATGGACTGCAAAAAGATCAAACTTATCCATCCTTAAAGAAATCAGCTCTGAGTGCTCACTGGAAGGGCAGATCCTGAAGTTGAGGCTCCAGTACTTTGGTCACCTCATGAGAAGAGAAGACTCCCTGGAAAAGACCCTGATGTTGGGAAAGATGGAGGGCACAAGGAGAAGGGGACGACAGAGGATGAGATGGTTGGACAGTGTTCTCGAAGCGACTGGCATGAGTTTGGCCACACTGCGGGAGGCAGTGGAGGATAGGGGTGCCTGGTGTGCTCTGGTCCATGGGGTCACGAAGAGTCGGACATGACTGAACAACTGAACAACAACAACAACAACCCAGGTGGGCTCTTCTTTCATTCTCTGCTGGAAGGGGCCTTCTTCCACATAAAGGAGTTGAAGAATGGGGACCCCTGAAGGGGGCCCATAATGTATTTTATGACTTATTATTGTCTCCTCCCCCATCCTTGTGACATATACTGGGAGCATCAAACCCACATAAAGCCAGCACACATATCAAAACTAATACTTTTCAAATAAGGTCAAAGACACGATGTCTAACCTTGCCCTTCTGTTTTTGTCCAGCTCTCGTTTCTGTTCAGCTTAGTTAAGGAATGAATTAATAGGGATGAAGAGGTGGGTAAATCTTCATTGCTTCACCTCCCTATTGCTTTTATGCAACATGTGCATTTGCGACTGGGTGTAAAGAGTGGCGTGTTTCATCTCCAGAGGTGACATTGCCTCGCTCCTTGAGGCATGAGTGTTATTCCAGAGAGCACATGCCTCTCCATCAAATCCAAAATGGAAAGAGCTCTTAGGCTTAGAGTAGTATGCGCAATTGCCCGAAAGAGAGGGGAGAAAGGAAGAGCAGCTTTCTGGAGATAATGTCAGCCCATCAGCATTAGGCAATAATGGAGAATGGATTCCTCATCCTTCTTCCCTTTAAGACAGCTGTGGGTGATACATCTCTTGGCAGTGTCAACCTAATCTAAGTTATCCCCATTGTCAGGCTCCTCAAATAGCACCTGTCCATGGTCAAAATTTATGTTGGGAAAACCTTAATGTAAGCTTTTAATAAGATGAAAAATTTAGCAATATGCTGTTATCTGGAGATGATATATTTTATATACAGGAGACATCTTTAATTAGCTTTCTCTGTAGTCAAATTGGCTTGTAGGGGAGCTAGCAAGGCCTATCTTCCAATCAAGCATCCCCCTTTCTTCTCTTAATCATGGGTATCACATGAAATAAGATGCATATTAATGTTCCTTGTGATTAAGGTGGCTCATCCAGATCCATTTTGATAGGACTGATAAGTTTTCATTGGTCTGTATTTTATTTTTTTAAGATACATGCACACGCTCAAAACTTCATTATTAAATAAATATTAAGATGAGGTTACCAGAGCCTTTTATAGAACTAGCCGAAACATGAAATATCTGTGTGATGGGCTGATGACAAGCGGGCCTGATTTCTGTCCTTGTTCCACCTCCACCGAAGCTGGAAGTAAACATAGCTGGGCCAGAGGTAGAAGCAGGCAGGGACGGGCAAATAAAAAGACCCACCTAGCATATAAAGAAACAACACCTTGAATTGAGTCCATAAATTAACCAGGAGCCATTGCAATTGTTTATGGGAGGTGTGGCGCTGGTGTGGCATTGCCCTCATGGCTGTGACGGTGCTGTCACTCGCCAGGACTGGAATGGGTGAAGTGAAACAGCAGCAAGGACAGAAAAGCACCAGGTTGCTGGTGGCAGTTGCAGATATGCCCACCATCTATCCAGAGCTCCCCAACCCTCGCCACCACTGTGACCCATCCTGGTCCCAGCTAGCTAGGAGGGCAGCGTAGCAGTGCTTGTTCCTGTGAAACAGTGTCTCTTGATAGATGTTTGCAAAGACCTCCACTTTTAGAGTCACCTAAAAAAGTAAATAAAACACACCATACTATGTGTTCAATAGGACAAGCTAAGTCCTATGGAACATTGTTATCCCACCAACATCCAAGAAAGCTCAGGCTTATAAAGTCATTGTATCCCCACAACAACCCTGAAAGATAGGTGAGGCTAAGAAAGAGCAAGTGGCCCAATGTCATCTTCATGGCTGAGTGGAGACTTCAACCTGGGTCACCCTGAACTTTCTACTACATCACCTTGGAGTAAGCCCCATTTGATTCAATGGAATTGACTTCTGAGTAGACACAGTGGGTAGCCGTGTTGGTCTGCCATAGTCGAAACAAAATAGAAAATTCTTTCCAGTAGCACCTTAGAGACACAGTTAGGATTTCGCTGTAAATCAAATCTTGCCCAGATGTACTTCTCAGTACAAAGGATTTGCGGGGTAATTCATATAACAATGCCAAACTCTTAGGTCACAAACACACCACACATTTAAAGCACTATTATGCCACACTTATGCCTCAAAGGAGGGTCGCCTAATAACTCTCAGCTTCCTTAACAACACTTCCCAGCATTCTTTGCAGGGTGCCAAGTCTGTTGAAGCAGTACAAGAGTTCTTTAGATATACGGTGTGAATGTGAACTTCAACAAAAACTGAAAATATTTATGATGAAGAGGCAGCTAAATTCATGGCCACATGTTCAGACAACATTTTCACCATGAAAACCTTAATTTGGAGCAGGGGAAGTTGGTGGGACGTCCTAATAATAATTGTACGCATTGCCACAGTAATTACCACCATTTGCCATCCATTCCCCCCTTGTATTTTTTGAACTGGCAGAAATCTAATGGGAAATGGAGATCCTGGCCCAGCTCCCTGCTTTTTTTTGTTTGTTTTTGTTTTAAGGGATATGAAATAGTTTTTAGGAGGAAAAACAATTCTGCATTAACACATGATGCATATCTTATATGTCATGTTTGTTTTATCACTGGCAATAAAGAGGGAATTTGTTTCACATGAACAATATTGTTAAAGCCTTAAAAATCCAACATCTATAAAAAGCAACGGCATGTAAGTACTTTAGTTTTCAAAACACTGATATATCTGGGTGAAGCAGATAAACAGATAGCATAAATACATCTTCCTGGACCATTAATCATTTTCCTCTGTAAAATCTTTAAAAAACCCACATCAAATGAAATTTAAGCATTTATCTGTTGAAAAACATTTACAAGTAATAAGCTATTGGAAAACAGATATTTAAATGAGACGTAACTGTGATATTAAATGGATACATGTAAAGTGTTCTGTGTGCATTTAGGTAGCATTAGGAGCGGAAAATTACAAAATTTAAATACTGTAGGAGGTAGTTATGCAGGTAGACTATAAAAACAACATGCAATCTGGAATCCTTCTAAAGAACATAAACCCGTAGCTGGAGCAGCAACTTCATTTGATTAAGAGACGGGTCTTTGGCTGAAGGTTTAATGTTTAAGACCTTTATCTTTTAAAAAGAAATAATATCAGATAAAACTTGCTCCATTAACTCTCTACGTTAAGGTATAACGAGCTGCCAAGAAATTGCCCAATGACAATGAACATGTTCTTCCATTCACAAAAGGAAGTGTTGGATTGGGTCCCCCCCCCCTTTCCCTCTTATTATTTATTTTAAAAACTTAATTCCCACCTTTTTTCTCAAGGCAGCTAGCATGCCTCAATACAAGAACAACATATTTCATAATATAAAACGAGTCAGGACAAGAAGAAAACATGTCCCTCCTTTTAGTCATACTCTAAATTCCCCTACTCACATGCCTCATTCTGGACTCTGTGAAAGTAACTCTGGGGATATTTGCTACAGCCTCTTCTGCTTAGTTGGAAAGTTCCTGGCTGGAGAAGAATGGCACCACAACTCAAGGGCTCCAGCATCCCAGTATGGCCCACTGGCACTGATGTCCTTTGGTGGGGGTGGGGGTGGGGCTTTTAAATTGTTCAAAAGGATACACAGGGCACACTGAGGAAAATTCAAAATGGCACCAACCACTGGCACCATGTAGGGTCATAAGCAGAGGGCCAACTGACCAGGTAAAGGTAAAGGTAAAGGGACCCCTGACCATTAGGTCCAGTCACAGATGACTCTGGGGTTGTGGTGCTCTTCTCCCTTTACTGGCCGAGGGAGCCGGCGTACAGCTTCCGGGTCATGTGGCCAGCATGACTAAGCCACTTCTGGCGAACCACAGCAGCGCATGGAAACGCCGTTTACCTTCGCGCCGGAGTGGTACCTTTTTATCTACTTGTACTGCATGCTTTCGAACTACTAGGTTGGCAGGAGCAGGGACCGAGCAATGGGAGCTCACCCTGTCATGGGGATTCGAACTGCTAACCTTCTGATCGGCAAGCCCTAGGCTCTGTGGTTTAACCCACAGTGCCACCCGCATCCCTAATACAGATCTTAGGAGCAGTTAATAACTTTAATACCACTTCCAGATCTGTGTTTGGTACTAGATTCATTTAAATATAACCCAACAGGATAGTTTGAGAATCTTGTTTGTAGGCTTCCTGGAGGCACCTAGCTGGCTCCTGTCAGACTTGAATGCTGGACTAGAGGGGCTCTTAGTCAGAGCCTTATCAGATTCGAACCACCGACCTTCTGATCCGGAAGCCCTAGGCTCAGTGGTTTAGACCACAGCGCCAGAGGGCCCACCAAAAATCATTTTACTGGGAGGCCCCTCACCACTTGAGCTAGCCTTGCCCCTACCTCAGTCACCCAGTTAGGAGTCAATTGTGAACCCATGAGGGAACTGTGAACTGCGCTGAGGGAAAAGTGTGCTCACGTAAGATGTGAAATGCAAACACCAATAAACTATGCTGCAAGGGGGCATAATATGGAAATGTAATTGATGTGTTACTGTTAAAACTATCAACCAAATCACTCTGTCAACATGTTCTCTTAATATGTATACTCCCTGTCAGATTTCACACTTAATCTTGAGACCTGTAGACAGTTCAAGAGCAATGCTTTCAGAAGACGATTCTGCATCAATGTCTGCTTTGCTGTTATGTTCAGCTTACACATGTTTAGCCACAGAATACATGATAAATGACAGGAGCAACCATGAACATGCATCATTAAGAACTCTAATAAAATGCAATCGAAAAGGTAAGTAACACAGACTCTTGTGGCAGCCTTTGCCATTCTCTAGTCTTGAATTCCAGAAAGCATAACTGACATAATGAGGGCTGTGACATCTCACATACACACATCTATGGCTGTATCTATTAGCATTTTTCTTGGGGTGAATCTAACCCCAGGGAGTGTTGGAATACATTGCACAGACATCCAGCTGCTGTTGGACTCCAAGTCCCATCAGCCCTAGCCACCATGATGTCACTCAACCCTCATACAGACAAAAGAGAATGAAGAACTGCAAAGGAACAGGTCACCAGAGCCAGTGTGGTGTAGTGGTTAAGAGCAGTAGACTCGTTATCTGGGGAACCGGGTTCGCGTCTCCGCTCCTCCACATGCAGCTGCTGGGTGACCTTGGGCTAGTCACACTTCTCTGAAGTCTCTCAGCCCCACTCACCTCACAGAGTGTTTGTTGTGGGGGAGGAAGGGAAAGGAGAATGTTAGCCACTTTGAGACGCCTTCGGGTAGTGAAAAGCGGGATATCAAATCCAAACTCCTCCACCTCTTGCAAAAAGTTAGCTGTACAAATAGATACTATAAAAATGCATTTTGAGAAGTCAGTCTCCTTTAGTTTTCTGAGAGATTGCTTGGGGCATCTTCTCTTACCAATTTATTGATATTCTTTGGCTTAATAACATTCTGTGTTTTTCCATGGTTGACACATCAATTTGTGAACCAGCCCAATGTGTGCCTCCTATTAGGATTCTTAGGCTGCAATCCTAGAGACGCTTTTCTAAATATTGTTGACATCCATCTTCTCGAGAAACAACAGTGTGCACTGTGAAGTCAAACTGCTGTGTTAGCAGCACTGACGTGACCTCCCTGGGACACAAGCCTGGACAGTGTGTACAGAGGTCCTATGCTGCCCAGACAACAAAATCCCCCTCTTGGCCTTGCTGATGTGGTCCAAAGGAAAGCAGAGCAATAAATCCTGCTCTGAGGGAAAACCTGTACGCCTCCTTCTGGCTGCAGAAGGAGGCGTACGGGACTTCATCCACCTATCCTAGGGACTCCATTCTGGATTTGTGTAGGGTTTACTTCTTTTGCCTAGAGAGACATAGTGGATATAATTGATGTTAATAGTGTTTGCTTGCAATGTGCGTAGTTTTAAATTACTGAACACGCAAACTGTGGAGTCAAGGAAATAAAGCAGTTGCTTAAACTATGTTAAGTTTTATTTACTGGAAATACTCCTTCTAGTGCATTTCATCAGCCATTCTTTCAGATAAACAGAAATTAGCACTCAAACAAGGAATGTCTGTACCGAAGGAATAAGCAAAGGCTACATCCCTGCTGTGTAGCTCTTTGATCTTTAAAATCTGGGTGTTGCACTTCATGGGTACAGAGGTGGAATTCATTTAAGAATTTGCTAATATTGCTCTTATCCCTGGGTTTGAAGAATCACTTCAAGTTAGTAGGAGCCACAGAAACTATTGATTTTTGGACTATGGGATCATGAATATACAATACTGCTGGAGCTTAGAAAAGAACACATTCAAAGAAAGTTCTTTTTTCAAGAAGCAAATGAGAGTCTGAACAAGGAGAAATGTGTTGTGTCATGCTTAGTAAATAGGACCAGCTGGAAAAAGCTAAAGAAGACTCATGCTGTGTATATACGAATGCAGTGCAATTGATTTTTCAGAGGAAAGGTAAATTTATACAATTTGAGGCTTATAAACCTGACTCTGATGATAAGCGCTCTCTCTCTCTCTCTCTCTCTCTCTCTCTCTCTCTCTCTCTCTGTGTGTGTGTGTGTGTTTCTTACAGTTTCTGGGTCACTGATTTAATGAGATTATAGGAGATTTACAATATTATGAGAATTCACTAGGTTTGGCATGAAACTGATTAAAATATCATAGGAATACATAATACTCACTGATCTCTTTACGATGAGAATGATTTTTTCATGGTTCAGCACTAAACATACGGAAGAATGGTTGAATCTCTTAATTGTTGATTTTAAGGTGCCTTTAAGATTATTGTCATTTTAATGTAGAATTAAGGAATGATCAAATGCCGATATTCATTTCCCCTTTATGTGACAAGTTTAGTCAAACTGAAAGAATCACACTTTCAATTAATCCAATGGCTCCATCTCGACTGAAAGTTTAGGAAGGCTGTGATAAGGCTCTGACTAAGAGCCCCTCTAGTCCAGCATTTAAGTCTGACAGGAGCCAGCTAGGTGCCTCCAGGAAGCCTACAAACAAGATTCTCAAACTATCCTGTTGGGTTATATTTAAATGAATCTAGTACCAAACACAGATCTGGAAGTGGTATTAAAGTTATTAACTGCTCCTAAGGTCTGTATTAGGGACGCGGGTGGCACTTTGGGTTAAACCACAGAGCCTAGGGCTTGCCGATCAGAAGGTCGGCGGTTTGAATCCCCACGACAGGGTGAGCTCCCGTTGCTCAGTCCCTGCTCCTGCCAACCTAGCAGTTCGAAAGCACATCAAAGTGCAAGTAAATAAATAGGTACTGCTGTGGCGGGAATGTAAACGGCATTTCCATGCTCTGCTCTGGTTCGCCAGAAGCAGCTTAGTTATGCTGGCCACATGACCCGGAAGCTGTACGCCGGCTCCCTCGGCCAATAAAGCGAGATGAGCACCGCAACCCCAGAGTCGTCCGCGACTGGACCTAACGGTCATGGGGCCCATTACCTTTACCTTTAAGGTCTGTATTGCAAAAAGAAAGAAAGGAAGGAAGGAAGGAAGGAAGGAAGGAAGGAAGGAAGGAAGGAAGAAGCAGCGAACTTCCATGATTTAAAAAATGCCTGGTCTGATAGAATTTGGTCAATCATCACAATGATAAAATTAATGTATTTTAGGAGAGCTACTAATCAATAATCTAATGCATTTATGGAATATTGGTCATTGTATGTGTGTCCTCATGAAAACCCACCAGCATTTTCATGTACATGTCTAGTACTTTTCCCTATTATAATGCATTTTCAATGCTATTTTCACTAATATAGTCATTTTTATGCAGGCTTTCCTCAAATACCTGCATTTTGTGCTCATTTTTTGGGTTGGAGAACGACACTGACAAAGTTAAGAGAAGTGTCAATTTAGAAGGATAGCTGCATTTTGTTTTGCATATTTTTTCAGGAAGTGCCATTTGCTGTCTGTTCTTCCATTTTGGAGAGGTCCTTTTGGAACTTGTCAAATACTTCTTGAGTTTTCACCATCCATAATGATTTGGTGTTATCTGTAAACTTGGCTCCTGCAGTATCCAGAATTCCAGAAATTCACAAATAATTTAAACAGCACTAAGTTAAATCCTTTGGGGACAACATTGCTTACTCCCCTCCATTGTGAGAAAGAGCTATGATCCCTAACCTCTGTTTCCTGTTCTTTAACCATATAAGAGGTCTTTATCTTTTACCCAAGGATTATTCACCCTGAACACTTCGGTTCGGCACTTTGTTGAAAGCTTTCTGGAAGTCCAAATATACAATGTATACCAGATGACCCCAGCTACTTGTTTTGGTGGCGTGTTCAGAGAATTCTACAAGGTTAGCAAGGCAGGACTCCCCTTTGGAGAAGCCATGCTGATTCTTCCACAGCAAGAGTTGTTCTTCTATACGTTTAACAGTTGTTCCTTTGCAGAAAGATCAGTGCTTTCTTCTTTGCTTATAGCACATTGTGATCAAGTTTGTGGTGGAAAATGTACCTATGGATGATCCAGCCTGGGGCCAATACTGGTTTATGCTTTCCATTATAGCTTTGGCTCAATCATTCTGATAATTGCAGAAAATAATTTACTCCCTAACAAAATGCTGGCAGTATACAGCATTCATGCCAGCTTAAAAGTAAGCTTGGCAGAGCAGGCTAATAAATTTAGTTAAGATAGTTTTGGAAAAGTGGAGCTAGAGTGGCCTGCATTTAATAGGAGCAGAAACCTAGAGGCTCTTATTGCTTTGCAGGGCTTTGATTAGATAGGTTATTGACTTTGGCTACATAGAGAACAGTTCAGGTTCAGAAAACATCAAACTTACATTGTATAATACATTTAAGAGCAGTTGTGGTGTGTTGGCTGATTATGACATTCTTTAAAACTCTGGAAACAAGTTGTATGTATTGAATACTGGGATAACTTGATATTTTAAATGCTTCCGTGCTCAAAGTAAAATGCCTGAGTAGACTACTGGGAGTTTCATTATTTTTGTAACCAAATCAGTGAATTGACTGAGATCTACGCCTTTTGACCACTAAAACCTGAGTTTAATTGGGAAAATGGACCTAATGAGTATAGACATGTTTTGTGCAGATGTTGGAAACATATTATTTACCACTCATCTGAAATGAATTGGTTAGTTTCTTATGATGTAACCCTTGAAATAAAGTGCGAGTTGACTTTTCATTTGAATTTATGACCCATCCCAAACTCTTTAAAAAGCAAACCGTGTTAACTTTCAGCTAAAATCCAGTTGCATGACAAAATCATAGTGGCTAAAATGAAGCATAGGTGTTTCTTTACAAATGGGGCATGATCTAGACAAACGCAAACATTTAGGTCTCATTGGTTTCAATGGAAGGGTTAATTGCATAGGACCTACAAGTGCTTCAGTCTGGCTGGGCTGCACCCAAAGTGAATGAATAAAAAAGGTGGATGGGTAGACATGCTAGACATATAAATATATATGACAGATATATCTATATCTATATCTATCTCTGGCCTTGTTCGCACATGCCAGAAAGCCAAACTGTGGCTAAGCACAAACAAGCAAGCATAGTCAGAAATTTGTGGCTCATACACTCACCCTTCCCTTGCTGAACTACCAGGAATGAATCCATAGTTTGGCTTAGTCAGTGGCAGAGCATATCTAAATAGCGCCTGGGTCAGGCGTGCGGGGTGCCCCCCCAAAGGAGCTGGACAAAGAGGGAGTCTGCTGTGGCACCGGCGCACAGGCACACTCACACACCCCAGTTCAAGAGAGTCCAGCATTGCTGCCTACTTCCCTCTCTCCACCAGAGCTGCCAGCCAGCAGTGAGGAAGCAAGAGCTTCCTCACATGCCACAGCTTCTCTCGGCCCCTGAGTCAGGATTGACCCTGGGAAAGGAGGGCTGTGGCTGGGCATGCCAGGCAGGGGCAGGACACGTAGAGGGTAATCTTCAATCTCTGTGTTCTCCAGCCCCTACAACTGGCAAGGCATGAGAGGGGTCTTTGTGTCAGGATGTCCTACACACAAGTAGGAGCTTGGTAGAGACACATGCCTGACTGGCATGTTCCCTCCCTCCTAGGCGATCGTTCGGGAGCTTCAAAAGCATTCCTCAGCTCGAACATCACAGCGACTGATACCAGAAGACATCAGCACACTTATGGATCCGCAGAGTTTGCGCAGCTGCGTAACAGAATTCAGCAACTCAGCATTTAGGCTAATCTACTTTATTTACATATAAACACACACCAAGCTCTGCAACATGGCTCCTTCTCTCTCTAGCATCAGACAGCAAAGAGAAAGAACAAAGGACAATAGTCCCACTTCACAGAACACAGTAAGACAAACATCCTGTCTCCGTCACTTCCCATTCTGTGGAATGAAAACACATACCATCATGTGATAGACAACAAACCCATGACTGCACAAGGGGAATGAATCTCCAACACTGTGCAGGGGACATAGCTTCCTTTATAGACAACAATGCACACTCTGAGATTTGAATGATGCCTTGCATTCTTTTTATTGCAAGCATCCTTTAAAAATGATTCTGGGAGATTTAGTCTTGTTGCCCTAAATAGCTTCTTGGTGAGTTCACGGCAGGGCAACAATTCTTAAAAGACTCTTGCCAGATAAAATGTTGGAATTAAATGGTGGATTGAAGCTGCAGTCTCCTTTCCTTGAGCTTGTATATGTACGAATATGCTGAGCTGCTTAATTTACCACTGGAGCCCTCCTCTGGGTGCCCTCACCTGAAAAGGTCTTTGGGTAGAGACTGAGAGCTTTTTCTGTGTTTATTCTCTGTGATTGTACATGTCTCTGTTTTTTTGTCTGTACCTGCATTACCAATCACTTGCACCCTAAACATCTTCAATAATCTACATGGGGTCAAATACCATGATGCCTCACTAATTACTTTCCTTTAATGAAATAGGTCTGAAAAAGAACATTCAACTTTCCATATAAAATGTAATATATCATCAGAAATGCCCACCCCCAAATACCTCTCCCAATTGGTTTTTGTAGTGCTTATGTTTTTGTAGCTAAAACTGTTTCATGATAGAGCACTGAAAAACCTGTCATTGACAATGATGGAACGAGCATGATTTTTCTATATGATTTGCATCTGCCATTAATGTCCTGCAGGAAGAAATGGCTCCCCTTAAAGGGAGGGGGCTCACCCCTTCCTTCCTTCTCCCCCACCACTGCCCCCACATCATCTTAGCAATATTTTACTACTCACACTAAACATTATGGTCCAAGCTATATCCCGGATCCACAATAGCCTTGCTATTATTTATGATACTTCTGTGCAAGGATTCAGATGCCTTAAGTACAAGTGCTAATGATAAACAATAAAGTGATAATCAATGAGTTTTTCATCTGTAGTAAAGCCGACGATAAAAATGGCTGCGCTCATATTGTTCACGAGCCACAGTCAATAGATTTTTATTTCACCCCTCATTACCTCGAGCAGTAAACTTCCGTAAATAAAATCCCATGTAGTATCCAGCTTATTAGAGGGGATTGAAATGAATGCTTTGCAACATGTCATGTTGTCAGGAAGGTGAAGGGCTAAAGCTCATGGCTGAGAATCGGAGCCAGTTTCACACACATATGTGTACATCACTCCGTGTGACTTGACTGATGAGCATGTAATGCACCTCTGTGGGGAAGCGTTCCAAGTGATGGCAGATGAGATGAAAGCTGTCTGTTGTATTTGACTGTGACAGCTGTATTTCATACCTGTGCAGTGCAGTTCTGTGTGCTGGGAGCGTGGCAGAGCTCAGGCTTTGCATGCAGGAGGTCTCAGGTTCAATCACTGACACGTCCCATCAAGAAAATCAGTTTTCAGGAGATGGGCTAGGCGTTCTGCTCAGGACCCCAAGAAAACTGCTGCCTGTAGGGACCAGTCCCTCAGTCGCTCAAACTATCTCACACAGATGTTTTGCTTGTGTATGATGATACCACAATGTTCTAATAGGTAATAATAATCCTAATACATCCTGACAGCTAGCTCTCGAACAGTGTGATCATCAACGTGCTTATTCGGAAGAAAGACCTGGTTTCAGTGGCTCTAACTCACCTGCAGACATGAATAGGATTGTAGCCTGAGTGGGTTACATTTCAAAAAAAAGGTTTCTTGTCAAAAGCTGCTTGCCCTTTCTTTGTGCGCAAAGTGGCAGGATGAAAAATAGCATCGCTTGCCTGTTGGCAGGTGATTTTGGTCGAAGTAATTTGGTAAATGTTACAGGAAGGGGGGGGCGTTCTCAACATGTTCATGAAGCTTCTTGTTAAACAAACTGCGGCTATCACAAAACCCTTACAAAGGCTAATGCACACAAGCACCCAGTATTTCCTCCAGTGAAGTTTTCATCTGCGCATGTGCCGTCACCTGCACGTGTGCAAATGCTGCCTGAACTGCTCTCACCACAGTTGAGCCAGAGGGAAGCTGGATTTAGAAGGAAAGGTTCAAAGAGGAGGGTTTCTCAAAAAGCTGAGAGACTTCAAAGAAGTGTGACTAGCCCATGGTCACCCAGCAGCTGCATGTGGAGGAGCAGAGACGCGAACCCGGTTCCCCAGATTACGAGTCTACCGCTATTAACCACTACACCACATATAATACCGATTTAGTTGGTTCTCATTCGGGAACTGAATTTACTAAACAGACTTTCTGGTAGTTTGTTCTTGGGTAGTTTCAGCCAACTTTTCATTAAGTGCATTTATGATAGAGGTCCAGGTAAAATATTTTTAATTAATTTCAAGCAATAGCCATTGGACCAGTTTCTGGAAAAAGAAAGACATTTTTTTTCTCTCTCTGTAGTTGCTATTTCATTTAATTACTGCTCTATTTTTAAAGTTGTGCCATTAGCCCTGCCAGCCGTGGTTCTCTGACTCATATAAGAAAGGTTTTATAGTTCCACCTGCATCCATCAGAAGGAAAGGGGAACACAAATTTATTTTTAACGTCATAATCATACCCTGTTCATTCCGTGAAAAGGAGCACAAATGGCATCTGTTTATTGCTGCAGGGTTACTGGGCCTATTTTAGGCCAACCTTCACAGTTTCGTGTTTTATTAGATAACAGAGATTTTGGAGCAGGACTATGGATAATCAGAGCTTTCGATTAAAATGTTAGCTATTGAAACCAACCACTTTGAGCACTTCAGGTACAAAATCTCTGTGCAATGACTGGAGATCAAGTCAGCTGTTCAGTTGAGGGTGCTTGTTTTGTATTTCCCTTTTCTTAAAACATGGTAGATTTTATTGGCTATGGTAATTATGGTTGTTGAAAACAGCAGCTCAACATGGGAGCTGCAACATTTTGAAAGGTACTTAGATGTATTTCAGGCACTTTTGTAACTGCTACAAAGGATAGTGCAAGTATGCCCACTTTAAGGTCTCTGGGCCATTATTGCTTATCAAATACACAATAATCCAGTGTTCCTTACCAAAATTCATCAACTGGATTACCCCTGACTCTTTATGCTAGTCCCAGGAGCTATCATAAGCATGTAGTTGTGGTTTAGAGGCTCTCCGTGTAATTGGTGCATGCTGTGGGAGGTAGGGTGGCTGTTCAAATTTCACATCCCATACATAGACGTGCCACATGCCTCTGTTTGCAACAGTCTCTTTATTGTGGCTGTTAACTTTTTTTTATTGGCTCGCTGGAAGTTTGAGAAATACAAAGCCATTGCATGAACAGGATGACATCTCTTTTTTTTTTCTGTGCATCCCACAAACCCAGATCTGATCTGGTGTTTTCCCCAACCCTCAAGAGTTGATTGGGCAGGGGGAAGAAATGGATCAAGCAGAGGAGCAGAAGGTGAAATTCTGTTGCACAAGTAGAATGGCTTGGTTGGATTCAACTGAATGTACTCAGTAACTCTACAATCCAAGGCTTACTTTCTCCCTCAAAGACTGTCATAGCTTTACTCCATTTTTTTTTACAGGCCCTTTTTCCCTAGCATCAGAAGGACAAATGATTAAGAATTCCTGTTTATTTCACTGTGTCATTTTTGTATTATTATGTCAGGATCTGTGCAAAACAATGGCCTGCAAATGCCATGGCGCCATTCCTATAGCGAGTTGTGATTTCTGCTTGATCTGTAGCATTTCTTATATTTATAAAGGGGTGGGGGAGCCCACTCCTGATTTAAAACTTTGCATGATTTAAAGACTCACTTAAAGATTGGGGGCTGTTATGGGGCTTATCTTACGTGATATTTTATGTAGAAGGATGTTACAAGCTAAGGTCTGAGTTGGCTTCTTGGCAAGGCCTAGTTGCACCAGTGGGCCAGCGCTTTCCTGAGCTTCCTGGAAATACTCTTAACAAAATATGCCCCTGACTGCCTGTATCAAAAAGAATACAGTCATCTTCATGTTTCCCCATTGTTGTAGTATCAGCATAAATCTAGCGGCTGTCTTGTATTTATAACAATCAGTGGTGAACAGACTAATACGTCAATGCTGGTATAGCCTGCAGTTGGCATAGTGGTGACATGTTGTTGCTTTTCTTAAGATGGATGTATAGAAGATCTAGAATATGTTACTAATGTTCTGGCAGGGCCTATCATGTTTTGACAACTTAGAGAGGTGCCAACGCTGAACATCAATATATTTCCGAGTGGAGAGCAGGAAGACTGTATTGGCAAGAAAGGTTTGGTCTCTATCCTCTGTGCTGAGTGTGCATTGACACCAAGACTTTAAACCAGTTTAAAACCCATTTAGATGCAATAGGGCCTCATACCCAACCATAAGAACAATAAATTAAAATAAAATAACATATCCACTAAGATGAATGGCACTGCCCCTTAAACACTTTGCAATATTTATCCTCCTTCCCCAAATGAGCTGAATTTTCCTTCCCACTACTCCTGCAAAGGAAGAATAATCCAATGAAATTTCCATCTCAGTTTGCATAAAACTAGCTCTATACAAGTGGATACTGAAGTGAAGTTTGAGGATGCAAGAAATCATAGCAATATGTTACATTTACCTCAGAAATGATGCTAATGTTAGCTAGCCATCTGGGAAGATGCAATATCTCAAACTTGTCTGTTGATTTCAATTCCCATAGCACACATGAGCTAGATGTTTACTGTTGTCAACCAAATTACCAATAAAACTCCCCTAATTTGTCCCAGCTGTGAATAAATACAAAGATAGCTGGCAAAACTTATAGGCATCTTTACATATAAATTAGCACATTCAATTTTGTTGTTGTTGCAGGTGTGCCTCCCAATACTTTTAAGTACCTAACAACACACCTTCCTATTTCTGGTGCTTTCTAATTTCTTGCACTAATTTATTTTGTTTGCTTTATATTTATTTCATGATGCTCGTGCCCATGATGGCATTTAGGTTGGCTTTGTTGTTGTTGATGATATTTTTAATCTTACCCTGTTGTATTTTGTATTTTTAACAAATTTGTAAACCACTTAACCGATGAGTGGTCTAGAAATGAATCAAGTAAGTAAGCTAATACTCTAATGCAGCCATCCCTAACCTGCTGTCCTCCAGACTACAACTCCCATCAGATGTAGTCAACATGGCCAATAGTCAGGAAAGATGGAAGTTGTAGTCCAGAACATCTAGAGGGCACCAGGTTGGAGTATGAGTGAGAATTCATGAGCCTGCTTTTATCTTTGTACCCAGGTATTTGGAGGTCTTTCAGATGAACATATTTACTGGTACTGAGAGAGGCAGTTACAAGTTCCAGATGCTGGTCCATTTTACTGGGATCACACAGATGTGTTCAGCATTGGCATGAAAAATAGTTTTGCCAAACAGTTTATCGCGCCCGTGTGTGTGTGTGTGTGTGTGTTTATAGGTCAGTTTCTCACTATGGCCAGTGTCTGTCCATACTTGGTCAATACCATCTTTCTTTGTTTGCACTTTCTACAAATTTCCAAAATCTCGCTATTAGCAGCTGTATCTTCCTAGTTCTTTATTGTTGCCATATGCATTGGGACCATTTCAGATTCCCAGAACAAGTTCAGGACCAACATACAATGGATTTACTTATAGCGCAGTAGGCATTAGCATGGTTGCCAGTATTTTTAAAGGGGAGTTTACAAGTGCCAGAGTTCCAATATTACTATAGTTTGCCCTAAAAACCCAACTCAATCAGCAAGTTCAGTTTAAAACTGCTAAAGTGTAAAGCTTGAAATGACGGAACAAGTGAGAGAGAATGACCTAATGCTGGGACTTTGATTGGGGGCCTAAATAGCTGTTTAAATAGGGAAAGGTGGCTCGTGTGAAAGGTGACTTACCCCACATAGTAAAGATTGTCTTTATGCTCTGAAGCTTAGAAAAGTTCCTTGGAGAAACAGAAAGTGCTAGAGAGAGAGGCAAGCATGCCTTTTGCTAAGCACTGCTCGTTAGCAGTTGTGCTCATTCCTGAACACATGCAAAATGAATTAGGAGAATTAAATAAAATGAGACGAAAGGGTTCCCTTTTACATGCTCTAGCCTTGCAGAAATAAGATGTAAAGTAGGTAGCTGTGGGGCGCCAGATCTCAGGTGTTAGGAATATGATCCTGATGGCTGCCTGTAGTACAGGCTACAGGTAGAAAAATACTGTTTCTACTCCCAAAACCACACTTTTGGGATTATTCCAATCTCTCACCTGTGAAAGAATGGACAGCCTCCAATGTTCACAGGATAATTATATAAAAAATACATTTAGTTTAGATTACATGCCAGTCTCTCTCCTTATATCAGGGGGAAATGGCATGGCTCTGCACTTGTCTGGGTGGCTGGCATCTTGTTCATGGCATTAATATACCATTGCTGAGCAGTAGACTTTTGGGGTGATTTCCAGGGGATGGGATGGGACTTCTTCCTCTCCTGCCTCCTGCAGTCCCCAATATCTGTATTGGCTGAGGCTGATGAGAGCCGTAGCCCAAAATATATGGAGGGCACCAAGTTGGGGAAAGCTGCTCTGCAGAAATGATTGCCTTCCGGTGGCCTACAAACAGAATACGGCTTCTGTATTCCACCTTTACTATTAGCGTGTGATGACCCCCAGGAGCTACCCCATAAATAATTATACACATTATACATAATTTAGTTTTAGGTTATTGCCATAATTTTGGCCACAACTTTATTGATTACAGTTAGTGAGTGGTTTGTTTAGGCATTGGTTCAACTAGGCTGACCTCAACAGGACTGATGACTGGGCCCCACCATATCGTCAGTGCATGGGGGAGCATTGGTATGGGCACCATGGGGGAGCATTGGTATGGGCACGTGACTCAAACTCACCCCAAAATGCTCCCAGGGACTCTTGCATGGTCCTACCCCCTGAAAGGGATTGATAAAAGCATGGCGAGTCCCTGGATTCCTTTAAAGGAATTCATTTTGCCATTGGAGGGGCCTGGTTCTCCGACCTCCCCTCCACACCACCATTTCACCAACGCCTAACTGCCAAACCTTACAAAGTTGTGACGATTTGCTGCACGGCAGGTGAAACCCAAGTGGCACCAGCCAATCAGCCAAATGGGAAAATTCCTACTGGGCCCCTGCCCCAATGGCAGGTGACCCGCGATGGCATAGCAAGGTCAAAGCAAGACCCTAAATATAGGGAAGGGTGGGCCAGATCTGCCCAACAACCGAGGGACCTCCAATCGGGTTGTTGTGGCTATCCAATCGCTCCCACCCACACAACAGTGAGGTCAGTCCTGATGATCTCACCGCAACATGTGCTCTCTGTGAGGAGGACCCGATTTATCAAGCTTCTTGGTCATTTTACACAAATAAATCAATTTACAAATAAGAGTGAACTACACAATGCAACAGTTTATCCAATGAAATTATTGCACGCGCAGAGTAACTTCTGCTTGTGCAATACAACTTCATCTTGCTCTTCTCCCAAGGTGCCCCTACACTGCCCCACAAAGCTCAAAGCTGCTATTGGATTCCACCAAACCTCCAGAACGAATGTGGGGTTGTGGGGGTGAGGTGGGCGTAACATGGAGAAGATGGAGGGGCCACCGGATGTTGTTCTGCTTATGCAATGACTCTGTTGGATAAAGCCTATTAGAATTAAAAAATAAAGCACAGTGTGAGGTATTCAGGTCACAAAGCATCCCTTAACATAGATCTAAGCACTACAGAAATATATATACCACCAACTGCAGCAATGGACACTGTAGCAGTGATATCTTTTTATGAGACTTGCTATGTTTTGAGTCTTGCATTTTGAGACTGCTGGTCTTTGAAAAAGATACAAATCATCTCCTGTTTTGCAGACCCTCAAAAATAGCTCCCACAATTGCAAGCATTTCCATCTGCTTGATACAAAGGTGACACCCCTGTCAGCTGAATAGGTACCAACCTGCAAGATGACTGAAAAAAGGCTCCCAGTGTGATTTTTTCCCCCAGCTGGAATCCGTTAGAGGGGTGGAAATCGGTTTGGACTATACTGCGTTCCACGCTAAACTCTGCATAGTATATCTTTCATAAAGGTAGAATACTTTTTGCATGACTTCAGTGCTTGTGGATCAGTGCTAGGCTATGGACTATTAGATTTAAACTCTCTGGAAGCTCAACGACCATTTAAGAGGACTCCGGTCTTTTGATCCAAAACTAGCTGTCGTCAAAGAGATGGAGAGGATTTTGGAATGGGTTTTGACGGACTTGTATGAAAATGTATGCGGCTAAGAATTGGATTGGAATATTATAGATTACTTTTTTATGTTGGAATTGCATAAGTGTGTGGAACTGCATATGACTGGCTTAATGTAGCTAAAAATATACCTTGCGCATATACGTTTGGAAGGTAGCTGGATCTTTCCAGTTCCCTTGTCACTTTATAATGGCTTTATGATGTGTACTGGTTACAAGAAACTCTCTTTTAATAATAGAAGTCTGGATTCAAACGTGGAATTATAAGTGGTGGTTATATCATAAGAAAAGGCACATTTGATTCACAAGATGAAACCTGTGAAGAACAGCCTACTCATTTCTATAAAATGAAGTCAGATTTCTGTCAGTTATTTGGTCTTTAGGTCTCTTCTGGACAGACTGGGGTAAATTTCATCCTACCAGTGATTTTTTCCGCACTTGTACAACGGATTTAGTTTCATTAGGCTCAATGAAGTGTCCTTAGCATTACGGGGACACACAATTTAACAAGTTGAGAAACAGGACAGAGACAGGTGGGCATCCATGAGAATTTGAGAAATACCTTGCTTTTCCCATTATGTATCAACACTATTTCCCATCCATTTGTACATTCCCAATACAACCTATTTACACACTCCTATGTTCACACTCATTCACACCAATCTCACGCACATCCCTATTTACAGCGTTTACACACACAGTCCAATGATTGATCCCTGAGGGATTAATATCCCTTCCTTACCTTTCTGCACCATTTCCACCAAAACATCAAAGCGTCTTCTGCTTCTTGGACCTTGAGCGTTACTATATATATGCCAAACAACCTTAAAATATCAATGACTTCCCTTCTTCTCTTTCCATGGTTCATTTTGAATAACATAAATCGCTGTATATTTTATATAAACTAAACCATTCACTATTCCATTATTACATCCATCAAAACTTATTTACACTGTTGAATTTATCTTAATGCTGCCCATGTTTTCAAATATACACAATTTTCCTCCATATATTCAATAAACATTTTCCAATCTTTTTTAAATGTATGTTCTTCTTGTTCTCTTATTTTATATGCTAGGTCCGCAAGATGTGCATATTCCATCAGTTTACGTTGTCATTCTTCTTTAGTTGGGACTTTGCTCATTTTCCATTTTTGGGTGTCAGGAGTCCAGGTTCCCAGCTTGATAACACAGTAGGTATTAACAAGGAGGATGTATTGCAAAGCAAACAGATAGCTCCGGACAGCTCTAACAAAGCATCCAGCATCACTACTCAAGAAGACCCTTTTGAAGACTCCTTCCGGCGTCTAAAGAAGATATTGAACTTACAACCTTTACATCTCTTGTTTTGCTTCCTATCTAGCAGCCCTCCCAATCGCCGACTCTTCAGACTTAATGGATCAGCTCCAACCTTTTCTTTTTCAGAGAGGCTGTCCCTGAGTTTGTTTGCTCCGTTTTGAGCTTCCTGTGAGCTTTGGCCGTGTTCTAGGCTGCTCTCAGTTACTGCCTTAACAGACTGCATGTCAAGGTCAGGAAAAGCCGAAGTCTGCAGCTGTTGGCTCTCCCCTGTCTGGCTAACAGCTAAGCCTCTCTGTTCCTGGCTGCTTTCTGCCATTGGCTGCAACCCTTCGCTTGGAGCTGGCTTATTCCTGACACTGGCTAGGGTGGTATCAAAGACTGCAGGATATATATACATTTGGTCCCCTTCACCCCCTTTGTTGAGTTTCTTCTTTAAAAAGTATATGAGGGGGAAATGACTTTCTCTTTATCATGCTATGGCAAATGCCTTAAAGCAGGACCAGACTGTGTGGGGAGATACTGAGAGAAAGTGGTGTTGCTGTAATTATACATGATAGTTACCCATATACCTCATCATACTCCACTAAGTCACATGGTGTAACCTCAAATTTATTATTTTAACTAAATGTGTATTTATTTGCTATTATTCACTTTTACGCAGTGTTGTGAAGTAAATGGATTGGAGCCTAGTACTGATTTTAATTTAGGAGAAGCAAAGCAATCCTATGCATACCTACTTAGAAGTAAGTCCCATTGTGCTCATTCCCAGGTAGGTGGATTTGCAGCTTTATAGTTTATTTGGAAAATCTATATTTACTCAAATAAAAAAGAGGGAGACAATGATAATTCACTGGAACAGAAATGAACAAAGGAGTTTACCGTAAGGCAGCTGTGCACAAATTGCTTAGCTTTCAATACAAAATACAAGTATTTTCAGCCACAAAGGGATAAATTCGGCACGTAATGAAGCATGGATTTTGAAAGTATAAACAAAAATTACAGCTGTTTTCCTGCACTGTTGTTAACAATTCTTAGCCTCTTCCAAAGTGGATGTTACTTTAACTGCACAATTTTATGATACTAATATTGGATGTAAATCCTTTCATTTCTCATCTGCTATATACTAATGGAATCCTTTTTATGCAGTTGATCTAATAATATCTGCTGCTCTCTCCCCTTCCATTATTTCTAAGTGGGGAAAATGCACAGCAAAGTTAGGGAGGGATATTCATTGTGAATATCTTTCTATTGTTGCCTATGGAAATTTTTCTTGTTTGCTTACAAAATCGCATCTCCATTTGTATTGTGATCACTTAAAATGAGTATGGGGACATGTTGTTTTGCCAAAGCATCTATTATATAACTTCTCCTTCCTCACTAACACTGCAAACCTATGCTCATCTCTTCATAAGTAAATACTTGAGTTCCTTTTAATCTATACAGATTAGAATTATGCCGTTAGTCTAAAATGCCCTTTCAAAATGTGAACATTTCAGATGCCTCAGAGCTGGGGTAGGTGTCCTTCAATATATTTTGAACGGGGGAAGTCACCATTTTAGATTTGAAATAAGATGTAACCAATAAGCATATTGTATTCCAGTGTTCGTGTGTTAGGTATGTATAAGTTTCCTTTCTTCTTTAATGTTTATTCTTTTTTTTTCTTTTTGTGTTGTGTTTTTTAAAAAAATTGTATTTGCAATATGTATTTGTTGTTTATCTGTTGTTTATTGTGGAAAAATCAATAAAAACTTTATAAAAAACAAAATGTGAACATTTCAGATGCCTCAGAGCTGGGGTAGGTGTCCTTCAATATATTTTGAACTACGCTGGCCATGACCATTGACCATGCTGGCTGTGGACTTGTAGTCCAAAACATCTGGCGAGTACTACATTCGTTACCCTTGCCTCAGAGAGTTGTGGGCGAGGCCCGCTCCCATTCATAGTTTTGGGACAATGATGGCCAAAGAATCTGTTGCATGGTGACATTTGGTGTAATTCAACTAAGGGGGCTTTATATACATAGACATATTTTGTTGCTAGCTTCAACTTGCTGATGAAACCAAAGGGAACCAGAGACTGGATTTTTTTTTAAAATAGAGAAGGTGTTATTATCTGCAAAAAATATCCCTCTGGCTTGTTCCAAAAGCACTACAGTTAAGAAAGAGAGGCTGTCAGTCTTCTCCAGAGCTTTTTGTAACTGAGTAGAACATTCACACAAACAAAGGAAGTTTGGCAAAAGCCACTTTAAGAATCCATTTCTGAGGAGGCCATTCCCACCCTTCACCCCTCCATAGCACATCTGACTCATACACAACTATCTTAAAACACTGTTTATTTATCTTTTAAGAAGAGACAATAGGATCTTTTTCACCTAATAAATAAATAAATACAGTTGAAGATCAATCCTATAAACATGTACTCAGAAGTAAGTCTCATTGAGGTTGATGGTGCTTACTCCCAGAATGGACAGAAGATCCATTTCATTTGTCTCCCCACCAAACTGCTAAAAGGGGGTGGGCTGTTCATGCGCTTATTCAAATCCCAACTGGAATGCATATCCCCCCCTATAGATTTTACATTTGAAAAAGGAAGAGCAATCATCTTCTTAATACCGCTTCCAAAAGATTTCACAATTAGCTTAACATGGCAACTACACTTAAAAAAATATCTTTGGAAAAGAAAATACATCTGTTTGTGTCAGGATATTGTACAGCTTAAATCGTTTCAAGTTGTGGGTTCCTCCGTGGCAATTCAACTCCATTACGAGAAACATGTAAGAAATCTAGCCCTGTATTCTTTGCCTAATATGCTCCCTTTTCCAGCTAGTTTTGCAATTTGGATGGGGGGCTCAAACGTCCCCAAAGTTGCCTGTCAGCTTGTAGCAA
Organism: Lacerta agilis; assembly: GCF_009819535.1. Lineage (NCBI taxonomy): Eukaryota > Metazoa > Chordata > Lepidosauria > Squamata > Lacertidae > Lacerta > Lacerta agilis. The sequence continues at coordinate 93,337,322 of NC_046313.1, read as the reverse complement.
GGCCACAATTGCTGCTCACTTTGCCCCTGTTATGGGTTGGCCGCTAAATTTCAGTTAGCGCTTTTTAGGAGAATGGATTTGGATTAGGAGATTCCAGTTGCTGCCATATGCTTTTTATCAACCAGAGAATAGACTTCAGGTGTTTTATATGAACACAGGTTATATACTCTCAATGAAATCTAGATACCTGAAAAGCAAACAACATCTGCAAAGCAGTTTATAAATCTGCCTTCGGAACAACTAACTTTCGCATTTCTCTTTGCTTGGTATTTCACAGGATTTTAGCGTTTTAATTTGTGTGACTCTCGCAGGTTCATTTCTTTCGCAGCTCCAAGACCCATTGGGGGGGGGGGGAGAGAAATAAGAATTTCCATTAAATCTCTCCAGACTGCAGACTTATCATTTTTAACAACCAAAAAAGTAAACAAAATGTATTTTCTTCTGCTCATATCTGGAAACTTTTGTCTAATTCCCACCAATATGTTGGCACCCAGAATGCTGTTATTGTCTGTCATATGGTCATGGGGCGGGGGGGGGGGGCAGGACGGGGCGATACCTGGCGAAAGGTTTTAGAGCAGCCTCTTCTTCCCGAAATGTGGCTTCATTTTCTATTAAGGCCAATCTCCACTAAGAAGACACAAATAGGTATGATGACACGTTACAATACAGTGAAAACTTCTGATGTGAAAACACAGTTGAAACAAACCTGAACACATTCTTTAGAACTCACTTTAGAAGACACCTTTGCTGTAATGAGTACCTGGTTTCTAATTCATTTAGTTTTCCTTGTGACCCAAACAAAGCCTGTATGTGTGTGTGTGTGTGTGTGTGTGTGTGTGTGTTGTAAAAGGTCATATGAACAAATCTTTAATTATCAAAGGATGTAGCATCATCCATTATTGATAATAACCAACAATGTGGAATATGTCTTTATATATAAAATCCATTAGGAAGATAATCTGACTGCAGTCCTAAAAATAATGCTAGAATTTCTCCTGCATATGGGGGGAGGGGGAACGATTGTCGTCAAAAATAAGAAAACAATTTTTTTTTAAAAAAAAGTTATGGTTCTACAGCTAAAAAGTTATGTTAGAATTCATAGCCTGCCTGCATATCTTTGCTGAAATTCACACTGCTGCCACATCTAGTGTCAATTTACTGTTGAGCTGCTGTGTTTTATTAGGGGTTGAATTATTGTGTGTGTGTGTGTGTGTGTGTGTGTGTGTGTTTAATTATGCTTTAGTTGCTTTGGGTGGCGGGCTATGCTACAAAAGAAATAATTTTACGAATAAAGAAAGTGTTGGGTAAAGAACTATTTTATTTCGTCTACCCTAAAACAACAAGCAATTGGCCTCACTGTGTAACCCTGAGAAAAAGATGACTTCTAACCACTTGCCAGAATTCTTCATATACAGTACCTGAAAATTTACCTCCTGCTAAAGGCATGGGATGTTCATCGAAGGCTCTTCACCTCCCTAAAAAGGTGAGGCAGGTGGTTGCTGAAGAGGGGGCCTTTTCAGTGGTGGTACCCCCGTTATGGAATGCTGTCCTGAAAAAGACTCGCCTGGCACTACATTAAGATCTTTCTAGTGCCAATTGAAGAGCTTTTTATTTCACCAGCCCCTTAAGAGATGCCCCATCCGACTTCCTGTTAAGTACTAGCAATCTGTTATGCTGCCTGCACTGGTTTTTAGGCGGGAAATTGAACTGATTGTGTGTGTGTGTTTTTAGTAATGTTTTAGTACATTGTTTGAACACTTTGAGAACCCTGCAGAATGTACTGATTGGGCAGCCAAAAAATCATTCTAAATAAAACAAACAAACATACAATTCATAAAATCTGTTGCAAAACTCTGAAGGCAATTTCACGGCTTCCGTTCTCTCCTCCACGCCCCCCAAGCCCCACAGCTCCAGCAGTTAGGAAATCCTTTAAAAAAAACCAGAACCTCCTTTTTGCTGCTATACAGAATGTACAAGATTTATAACCAGATGCATTGACACAACCCTGGCTAGCAAACAGGATCTCTTCACACATGTTGTTTATTTATTATTTACTGCTATTATTCTGCTTTAAACGAGTATATCCTTCGGGGAGCTAGGTCTGTTTCAGCAGGGATGGTTCTTGGACATGCCGCCAGCTGTTTTACATTAGTGATAACAGACTTGAGAGATCTCCAGGGCCAGCTCCAGACACTCGCTGGTTTCATGGCAAGATTCAAGGATGCTGCAATCAATGTCACAATCACAGCTGCAGTCGCCGTTGTTTGGGTCGTCGCCTGAGGTTTGGTAATATCTATGGGAAGGGCAGCACACATTGGTCAACCAATTTTCACAGACATCGGGCAACATGAACAGAAAGTCCCAAAACTGGCAGAACAAGCAGGCCAAGATGAGTGTGGCACATTCATCTGTTTTCAAAAGGAGAAGAGCAAGGAGTGAGATTCACAGGAGGGAAAAATTCATGAACATTGTTGCCCATTCAGTGCATGATAAAGAGAGACTTCCTGCACTTTCCCGAACTCAACCAGAAACTAAATTAATATTGGCTCCAGATACCCAGAGCGTCTCTTGTGGGTGTTATTATGTATGCATGCACATACACCCCTTAATTATTCCAAATTAGGGATGCCCGAATCTATCCGTTCTGTGTTACTTTCACATATTTCTTACCCATAATGTGCTTCCGTTGCATTTCCAGATCTATCGCCTCTTTAAAGCAAAAAACCCTCTCAAACTTTTACAAATAGTAATACGCATTTAAAGGCATGTTTTACTAGCAACATTTCGGTATGTTAAAATGATCGCAACCTGATTAGTAACTATGCTGCACTCTGCACATGCATCTGAGAGGTGTGGATCAAGCAGGGATGGAGCAGAAAATCAGTACACTTTGCAGGTTAAATGGACCCATTAACTTTTTTTTTTTAAGGGCTGTGACTGATACGATGAGAAGGATTATCACGAAAGGAAGAAATAACCCCATCTTTGGCAGTCAAAGGTGACATCCAGGGCATAGTTAAGATAGCTTAATTTTGCTGAATTGTGCACTAAATTGCACCCACATCTGTTTGGTTCTCTCACTAGGGATGGATGAAGCGATCAGTTTTGATCTCTCTTCATTTCTCTTTTCCCCACTCTTCTTCAGTTTGCAAGATTTTGGCATTTGATTTTGAATTCCCCACAAAAGTCCTCACAAAAAAAAAACCATAAACATTTTAGTATGCGTTTCTCTTAACATACACATCTTTTTGCAAGCGATTTCCCCTAAGTTGCATTTTCCTGTTATTCTCACTAGTGTATGCATTTTAACCATGCTTCCCCCTCCCAATGGATGTATTTTGGTACATTTGTTTTGGTTTAAAAGCTGCATTACAAAATTTGGAGAGGTGCAGATTTCAAGAAAAGGTGTTTTCTGCAATTTAGGGAGTTTACGCATTTGGAATTTCTGCCAAAACCATCTAGCTTTTGTGCCTGGGTAGGCAGCTAGGGGTGGGATGAAATGGAAGCAGACCACTGTCATATTGTGGCTGCGATACTGTATGTATGTATGTATGTATGTATGTATGTATGTATGTATGTATGTATTTGTATGTATGTATGTATGTATGTGTTTGTTTGTTTGTTTGTTTGTTTAATATTCACTTACCCAGAAATAATTCCTATTGAACTGCATGGTACTTACTTTTGTATATAGGGAAGCGCTGTGTGTGCACAAGCAGATGAGTATCTTGCTTGTGCCATAGGCTCATGGGGGGAAAGCTGTCCCATGAGCCCTTGCAAAGGGGAGAGGAAAGCCTATAGAAGCCTGCTTCTCCTGGAGCTCAGACCCATTTTGCCTTGAGAGCTTCCTGCCTGCCCAGCCTCGGGTTAGAGCCTTCACCGAGCAATTTTGGGTCACTGGTTGACAGGGCCTGAAAGGATTTTCTTCTTGCTCAACCCGATTGGCACTTGGCTGGGTTTTTCCATCTTTCCCTCAATGAAATTATGGCCTTCCTTTGTTAGGCAGAAGAACATTGTTTGCATGAGGGAGTGTAGGATCAACATAGTACATGGGGGGGGGGAGTGCATAAGTGGCCTGAGAGCAGGATGGACCACGACACTCCCAAGCTCGGGTTGGGGTATTTGCCTGGTTGGAATCTGCACCCTGGTCACCCAGTGAGACCTTGCTTGCTTCACTTGCACCATGGCAAAGTTCAACACTGACCAACTCCCAAGTTACAGGTTTGGGGCTATCCAAACCCAGCAGATCCATTCTATCAACATGGGGCTTATGGAATGATGAACTGATCCTGGGACCCAATGCCATACCAACCCTTACCTTGCCCGCTGCTGTGAGTAAAGATTTGGCCTTATTTTATCCCATCACCGTTGTACAGTCTGCTTATTTTGCTGCTCTCATGGGTCACATAATGCACCTGCCTGGGCAATTGCATCCCACCTAATGTAAGGTGGCTTATATTGTGGCTCTTTTTTGGGGGGGGTGTTATTGGGTTAATGTTTTTAATCTGATTTTATAAATTGTGGTCTTGTTTGTGAACTGTCCTGAGACCTCCAGGTATAGGGAGGTGTAAAAATTCAATAAATAAATAAAATAAAATAGTTCTTCCCCCGCCCCATTATATCCTCACAATAACCTCATGAGGTAGGTAAGGCTCAACCTTACCTGTCCCAAGGTCACCCAATAAGGTTCATGGCTTGAGAGGGGATTTGAACTCTCGTTTCACAGGTCCTAGTATGCCGCTCTAACCACTACGCCACTGGCTCTACATAGACAGAGTGTGTATATATTGCATCTTCTCACATCTATGAGAAAATGTCAAGTCATCTTATTTATTTGTTTAGGAGTCAATAATGAGACCGCCATAATGGGCACATTAATGTTCTGTTAAATTGGCTAATCTGCACTATCCTGCAAAGTGGTTAGAAGAATTTTAAAACACACCTGCACCCTTGTGCAACTGAAGAAGCAGGCAAATGGTATAGCGTGTCCTCCCTAAAAGAGGGCACGTGTTGCGGTGAGACCTGGAGACCGACCCCTGGTTGTGGGTGGGTATATTGGTCAGCCACAACACCTGATTGGTAGGTCCCTCATTGCTGGGTGCAATCTGGCCAATGGGGTGCAGTCTAAACGGGCCAAGGGACCTATATAGGCCTATACACGTGGATAGGGATGGAAGAACGGTCTCACCATCCCTATCTGAAGGGTATTCCATTAAAGGAATCCAGGGACTCGACTTGGTTTGGTCAACCCCTGAGAGGGGGTTGTGCCCGTGCCTGAGTCCAGGGGAACATCTGGGGTGTGTGTGAACAGAGTCTGTTTCCAGCTTTCCACCTACCTCAGGTGTTCACCCTTGGCTGATCTGTGATAGGGCTCTGGGTCAGTGCTACCTGCAAGGGTGCAGGGAGCTGGTCGAACCAGAACCTATGCAACCACTCGCTTTCTGTAATCAATAAAGTTGTGGCCTAAATTTTGCCAAAAAGCAAAACTAAAATTTGAGTCAAATGTCTCTTTATTTAGTGGGGAGGTCTCTGGGTCAGAACATGCAAAGTCTCCTGCTTTTTGCAGGGATATATAGATTGCCAAGTGGCGATATGCACACTACACCGTCTTGCCACTTGGTTAATTGTGATCTGTAATCACACTTTGATGTGCATTTATGCATAGAAGGTCTCATTATACATCACAATCTCTTTAACGCAGCGAGCAGTATTAAAGAAGAATTTCATCCCTAAGTACTTAAAAAAATAATAAGAGCCATGCAAAAGCTTCCTTAAACACCCCAAATGTTATATTAAAATGTAGTTTTACAATATCAGGTAATAACCCTAGAAGCACAGCATTGAATTAATTTCTATTAGTAAGCTATCACCCATAATATTATCAATTTTAATAGTTATCTAAATTTGTCAGGGATCTATTTAAGTTCAGACAAGCAAAAGTAACTTCCAAGTCAGTCCCGGAGAATGAAAATGACTAGATTTGGGAGATACTTAGTAAATTCATGCTTGTATTTTTTCTGAGTAAATGAACTGAAATAATTATCAAATTGAAACATTTTATAAGGTGACAGTGCTGCATTTAATTGTATGAATTTACAGTGTAGAAAATGTAATCATTTTATCCAGTAGTCCATGGTGTAATTAAGGCTCTTCTCTTTTAGGTACTATATATTTATGAAATTCTTCCCTCCCCCACACCCTTTTGCACCAAGATAGAAGGAATATCAAATTTGAAATTACTCATCAATTAGGGATCTTTTCAGTTCTTACTTGAAATGTAAGCTCTGTTTTCCTAATAATATGCACGATCTTCAGTTTATTAACCTTGTTGGCATCTGCATAATTTTAATCAGAGAATGGATATTGCTCTTAAGACTTTGCCCATTATTCGGGGGAAAGTACCACACAAAAAGCACAACATTTTAATAATAAAGTAATGTTTTAGCACATAGACTGTGCCGTACACTAAAGATGCTTTTAAATCCCCATCAGAGCACACGCCATGAAACCGTGCTAATGGAGAGAACATATTTTGCAAAATCTGCATGTATGAGCCTTTTTGCTTCCCCCTTCCCCTCATTTTAAGTGGGCGATGTATAATAAATAAAAGATATTAGCAATTAAGCATTCATTTCTATGCATTCGTTTATATATATGTTTGAAAATAAATTAGCCACAAATTGCAGCAACGCAGATGCAACCCTTATGTTTTCTCTTCTGCTTTCCAGACTGCTCGCAAAAAAAGGAAGACGTTATTGCATTTATCTCAATAAGAACAATGACCTCACCTCTCCATTGGTAGATTAATTATTACAAAAAGAACTATATTTAATAATGCTGCTGGTCTGACTTCACCCTACATTTCCATGCTCTCAGTGGCTCCTGGCTGTCAATCCATGCTTGATTTGTGCTGCTATGTAACCTGATCCAAATGTACAACATTGATGTAGGATTTTTCCAGTGATGTTGCTGGGCTGGAAAGTGAGTTGCCTTCTTGCTTCCAATTGTAGTGCTGGGCTACGTGCCCGACTTCAACAAAAACGCACTATTTCGGCACTTGTGTTGTGTATTAAGTGCATTTTAGTGACTGTCTCTAAAACAAAGATTTAAGTTTTCTTTTCTTTTCTTTTATAGATAGCCTTCTGCATGCATTGCAATCTTGAAAGGTTTAACCCCGAGGTAATGTTTTATCTCAAGATAATTATCATTTATCCCCATGTTTCATTAAAGGTAGGCTAAATCTGCCTCCTGATCGATTTGTCACATGCCTCTGGTTAATGATTTCCACCCCACTTGCTGCAACTTAAAGTGAGAGCAGCTGAATGCAACCGAGAGCCTTATATAATTCTCCTGATCTAGAGTTACTTACACACGCACACACACACTTTGATGCTTTCCTAGTGCTTCTGTATAGGCGGATTTCACTAGTCATTGTTATTCAACGGTAAAGGTGCATGTCCATTAGTGGAACCATTTGTGTGTACGGAGTTGTCCCTTCAATTTAAGTTAAAGTGAAAGCTGCCGGGTGAAAGGCAGAGAAGCCTCCAAGCCCCCCCACCCCCTTGCAAAGTATCAGTGCTCGAAGCATGTGCACAAGCTCTCTCTGGAAATCAATAGGTGCTTTCGGGTATGTGTGAATTGCTGCAAGCATTCAGAGGCAACATGTTTTAGCCAGAGATCCACGTTTGATAAGCTGAACATGTTGAGAATTATCTTTGCTGTGGTTTAAATTAAGCGGTCCACGAGGCTATGTTTGGTAGAGGGCATCTACATTTGCTGAGCCCGTTCCCTTAATAGTTGCCACAACGGTTAAATGTTTTCCTGTTACGGGAGATAGGAGAATTCCAATTATTGCGAGAGATCAGTCATAAAATAGATGCGACCCTAATGGTTGCTTTGGAGCATTGTGGTTTATTGTGCTGATCTGTACTTAGTACTTCTTCGTTCAAGGATCATTAATATGATAGATGTGACAAGATCCATCTATTTGATGGCAATCCCTTCCTAGGCTGCTTTATAAATTGCAACATCAGCAACTTTGCATCCAAGGGCCAAACACATCCCAGATGTTATACTGGGGGCATTTTATGCCTCTGGACTGTGAATGTTTAAAATTAAGGAATTAGAGGGAGTATAAACAAAGGCACACCACTCTGCAGGAGCTAAGGAGCACCGAGCTTCCATAGCACAACAGACTTGCATCTTTATACCGTATTTACTCAAATGTAATGTGCACCCTTTGAGGGGGCCAAATTAGGTCACGAAAATCAGGGTGCACATTAGATTTGATGGCACATTAGATTCGATTGCAAGCTTGAAAAACACCGCTGACATAGTGTATGGGAAACGACCCGGAAGATATTGTCACGAGGAGATAGGGTGGCATTTCTTGGAGTTCTCCCCATATCCGAGCCGCGCCCCAAACTTAGCTTCTGTGTGGATGTTTCTTTAAGGAAAGAGAGCTTGGATGTTTGACCACAGATGTTGCTAATTAAGATCAAGCTCTCTATAAAAGGCAGGTATGTGGGATGGAAAAGAGAGCCTTGTCACGGACCCAGGGTGAGGGTGCCGTGAGTCTGTTTGTGTGTCCTCGCTACCCATTTGAGGGGCTCCTGGGAGCAGATTGGGGACATTTTGGGTATGTATGTTTTGTTTCCCTTAATAAAGCTGTTTTGGTTCCCCTTTCACCTGCTTTGTTTATTTGCCCTGGTATCCTTGGAAAGAACTGCTGCATTTGGCAGAACACATAGCAAATACTTTTTTGGTTTAAAGGTTTTGAAAATTGAGGTGCGCATTAAATTTGATGACACATTGGATTCACGTAAATACGGTAGGTGTCAGAAACACAGGGAGCTGACTTATGCTGAGTGAGGCCATGGGTCCATTTAGCTCAGTATTGCCTACACTGACTGGCAGAGGACTTCCAGGGGTCCAGACAAGGGTTTACATAATTTTGGGTGGCAACTCGGGGTATGGGTAAACAGTGAAAGTCAGATGGAAAGTTAGGAACAAGGCTGTCAGGATTGATGCCACTTCCTGGAGCAATCCAATACCCATGTTAAGACATAGATCACATAGTAATGGCCAACAGTAAATACAGTGAAATACTGGTGTTTGTTTGTTTGTTTTAAACTGTTAAATCAGTCTTAATACCTTTCCAAGCACAATTCGAAGCGTTGGTGCTCACCTTTAAAGCCCTAAACAGCCTCAGCCCAGTATACCTTAAGGAGCGTCCCCACCTCCATCATTCAGCCCTGACACTGAGGTCCAGTGCTTGAGGCCCTTCTGGCAGTTCCCTCACTGCGAGAAGTGAGGTTACAGGGAACCAGGCAGAGGGCCTTCTCAGTAGTGGCACCCTCCTTGTGGAATGCCCTCCCATCAAATGCCAAGGAAATAAACAACTATCTGACTTTTAGAAGACACCTGAAGGCAACCCTGTTTAGGGGAGTTTTTAATTTTTGGTGTTTTATCGTGCTTTTAATATTCTGTTGGCAGCCGCCCAGAGTGGCCGGTGAAACCCAGCCATATGGGTGGGGTATAAACTCAGCCCTTTCCTTCTGCCCCATTGCTACACCTGGTGGCAGGCTTGTTGAAGGTGGAAACGGGGCGGGGAGCATTTTGTAACCTTGGGCAGGAACTCCATGCCCCCTGCAAGCTCCAGGATTGTGAGCAAGGCTGAGCTCATCACTCACTCACCAGAGGATGGGAGCACAATTCTCACGGCTGAGCAAAAAGATGGAAACCCGATGTTCCCACACAACGTGCTTGTGAGAACATGAAGTACTGAAGAAGAACCTGGTGGGGAAATGTAGCCTCAGGAACCAGGGATGTAGGGCCAGCTAGGAGCAGTGGAAGGCAGATGCAGCCCCAACTCAGTATAGTATCACTTTTCTTTCCACAATGGAGAAGCCAGGAGATAGGATGATAACGTCTTAAGAAGGGGTGGAAACCATTTTGGCCTGGAGGTTTTCATGTGTTGGTGAGCAGCAGATGGAAAGCCTCTCTCTCTCTCTCTCTCTCTCTCTCTCTCTCTCTCTCACACACACACACACACACACGTATGCATGTTCCCTAAGCACTTGCCACCTAAGGTGGTTGCCTCGCTCTTTGTAATGGTGGAAAGAGTGGATCTATTATTAGGACATTTTAATGTATTTTAATATTTGTTGGAAGCCACCCAGAGTGGCTTGGGGGACCTAGCCAGATGGGCAGGGTACTACTACTACTGATGATAATAATAATAATGGGACAAAGCTGCAGCAATATCCTCCTGGCAGAAAGGGGAAAGGTAGCAGTGAGGTCAGGGCTGCCCAGCGCCCCAGCAGAAGCACTGCATTGGCTCTATGCAGCCCTGACGATCCAGCTGCCTCACCTCTCCCAGGAAGCAGTGGCAGCTTTGCTTATAAAATGTCATCGTTCACGATCCCTCTCACAATCTCAGTGTGTGTGTGTACAGAGCATTTAAATGGATTACGTCTAGGGCTCTGCACAGTTTTCAAAACGTACCATTACTGTCCCTCTCATGGACTGATGCATCATCTTCAAGGTAGCTGAACTGTGTCCTGCATTTCTCCAGGGATGACAGTGTAGATGCACTAGATTCTGATAGTTTTCTTTCGTTTTTGGTGTCCTTGGATGGCACATCCGTGATGCCGAATTCTGATACTGAGCTGAGGACAATACCTTTCATAGGCTTCTCATCCTTAATTGCTAGCTGATTTTCTAGAGTGGAGAAGATAATAAAAATGGTCAGGAAGCTTAGACATTGAGAGATTGCGCCAATATATAGCACACGTGTCGTATGCAGTGCCCCAATGCCATCGACGAAATGACAAGATTCAGGTAGTTGCTGCTGTAGCTAACATAATGTAATGAGCTCATATATATTTTTGTAATCCAGAAACATTTTAATGCAGCCCTTTTATTGAGAAAAAAATCAAGGCTGTTTATTTAAGTAATAGTCATCATCACAAAACACAACAGAACAATAATCTATAAATCTTGTTACTCAGTGACATATAGACAAAGATCATGAGGCTAGCAAACTTTCACTTAGAGATGTCCTGGGATTAGGAAACAGGGAATTGACTCAGAAGTTCAGGCTCTTAACCTGGCACCTCTTACAAATTAAGCAAGGAAGCTTCAACTAGATTTCCCCTCAGATCCATTTCATTTGCACACAGTCATATATCGCTCCTGTTCCTTTGAGGCCAAGTCCCAGAGACCCTTCCCGTCATTGTTTTCAGAAGATGTACAGGTAAGAACAATGTGGCTCTGGGAAAATTTAGCTACCCTCAATTTAAACTGTAACCCCCCCTTTTAAAGCACACCCTCAAATTCTGTGCAATATCCAGTGTTCTCAACTATGGCCCAAGAAATGCACTTAAGCATTCAATGGCACTAGACGGAGAGAATCAGAAGGCAATAATCAGTAAATGCTAGATTAGCATTTGCTGTATCCACAAGCTGCCCTGCGCATCAAGCTGAGTTTTATCCTTCAAGTGCTGTTGGAGAGGAAATCAAAATGAGAAGTATAAAAGGCATAGATTTAACCTGAATTCCCCATTACAACACCCTCAAAGAAAAAGGGTAAGAAAAAAAAGCTGTCATTCAAGGACTTTTGTTTGTTCAAGAATGAAAATAGAGTGCATTTTACTGTCAGGCTCTTATTCTGAAAAGCTTCCACTAAGTAATGTTATACGTGTCTTGTTACAGCAAGATCAAGTCCTAGTACAATCACCATAACAAGCAACTTGCTATGACAAGCAGGATCCTGTCTTCCAGAAAACATTGTAGTCGAGAGAAAGCATTGCACAATTATAGGTCTCCATTTCATTTTTTTTTTTTAAATGCAATTACCCTCAGCTCAGCCATGGGCCCCATCTACATTGTGTCTTTTATCAATCTAATGCTTGCAGAACGTGCCTACAGAAATATAAAGGAAGCAGGCCAGCATGAAATCACATGGTTACCTCTTTCATTTAGAGTCCAGTATTCTATGGCTATGATAATAGGTGCGGAGCTTTTTGGGGGTGGGGGTGGGGGATGAAATAAATGAAGTCTAATAAACATGCAAAATATATAATGCTTGGTTGCTATTATTAATGGACAGTTTAAATGTTAGCGCAACAACAATTTAAGTTACAATTAAATGTAGCCAGGATGTCCAATTCCATTCTAACAATCAGAGCACACAGTCCAGCTTAACTGATACATAGCAATAACGGTCTGCAAACTCAGGAGTCAGATCAGCTTCCCTTCAACTGCTATTGACAGGAGTCAGCAAAACAATACTTAAACTAAGTGGCACCTTGATATGACTTTAAGCATACTGGTATTTCAAAGCCTTCCTTACTGGGGCTCACATATCCCCCCCCTCTGGACTTTGAGGTCCGCTATGTCCAGCTGAAAGTAGAGTTAACCTATTTGCTAGAGAGGTTTGGTTGGTTTTAATTGGAATTATAGTTTTATGAATGGTATTATTGTCTATTTTAATTGTTGCTTTAATGTGACTGCTAAAATGAAGAGCCACGTAGAAATGAAGTAAATAAACAAATTAATATAAAGAGTTGTGAACTTAAAAATGGAAAGCGTGATGCTGGTGGTCAACAAAAGAGGTTTAAAGACTCTCTCAAGGCAAATCTTAAAAAAATGTAGTATAAACACCGACAACTGGGAAACACTGGCCTACGGGAGCTCCAATTGGAGAACAGCCTTTACCAACGGTGTCATGGACTTTGAAGACAAAAGGGAGTAATGTGCTAAGAGGAAGGCACTTTTGGCAAATCCTCACTGTGATCAACTCCCACCCGGAAACCAATGTCCCCACTGTGGAAGGATGTGTGGATCCAGAATTGGCCTCCACAGCCACTTACGGATTCACCTTTTAAACCGTGTTTAAAATCTTACTCGGCTACGAGTGATCGCCAAAGAAGAAGACAGCCTCCCCGCTCCCCTTCCTTTGGAAATTAAGACTATAGGAAACCAAGAACATCTATACCACTTAGTGTGTTTTCAGCTTCTGGTAGCCTAGTCTGCAAACCATTTTGCCGGAAGGACACTTTCTGAAGAGGATTAGGAGCTCATGCTCGATGGCCGTTAGCCCCATGCCTGAAAGGGATAATCACCTTATTTCTAAGTTGCTTTAAACTGTTTTTAACATTGTGTTTTAATTGTTGTGACCCACCCTGGGACCTTAGGGTGAAGAGAGGGTAGCTAACTACAGCTAAATACTTTCCTCATCTATGAGTTGAGAATTGGATGCAGGGAGGCAATGCACTTCATATCAGATATTGCTTCAAGGCCTCCAGTGACCACATGAACAGCCTCTGAGACAACTAAGCTTACAACATTTCTCAAAAAGATTCCACACTTTAGAAGTTTTGTTACTGTCTAACTGCAGGAGCAATATCATCTATCAATCTTTACTGAGAGTATGATTCTCTTCTGCCAGATATTTATCCAGAATGATGGTTACCTTCTTTGTAGTTAAAAAGCAGGAGGTATGAAAACAATCAACTGTTTCAATGATGGCCTAAGATTGATATAGATGCAGGCTTAGGCTATAGGTACTGTATGTATGAGTGATTAAGGATTTGATTAAGACACTTACAATTAACAAATATAAATAGAAAATATAAATATGAGGGTAAAATGTTAAGAATGTGTCAATAAGGTATGATTTCAATTTCAATATATAAAGTATAGAAAACTACACGCAGAAGAAATAAAATAAGTGATAAACCAAAAAGGAAAGTTGGGGGAAGCCGGGGGGGGGGGGGAGAGAATAGAAATGTAAAATGCAATTTGTGTTTGTTTTTTTATTTAGTATTGATTATGGTAAATTTTGTTGCAAATTTTAAATAAAAATATTTTTTAAAAAAAGGTATGTGTGGGTGACATTATTTGTGGGACAATGCTACACAATGCTACACAATTATTCGTGTGTTTCCACAAACAGAATCTTACCTGGATGATCTGCTGTATTCAGAATTACAATAGGGAGAACTTGCAGAGGAAGGGAGTTGGTGCAACTGTCTTGGTGGAAAATCAAACAAGGATACAATCAACAAATGCTATTCAGCGGTCATTCGTTAAGAACATAATACTTCAGAGTAGTAACTATTTGTAATAAGGCAGGGAGGGCTTATTGGGTGAAATATTATTTTTACATTTATTAATGTTCCTTTAGCACACTCATTTTGTTATTCTGGGGTAACTCTTCTTCCTCAAAGGGGAAGTACTTTTGGCCAGGGCAATAACAACCCCATGGCAACTTTTGTCTAGGGCAGAATTGGCTGCTCAGTAGCCCTCCAGATCTTGCTGAATCCATCATTCCTGAGCATTGGCTACACTGCTGGGAGTTGGAGTTCAACCAATGGGTTTACATTACAAGCAAGGAGATTCCAGCTAAACACCAGGAAGAACTTTCTGACAGTAAGAGCTATTCAACAGTGAAACAAACTCCTTCAGAAGGCTGTGGACTCTCCTTTGCTGGAGGTTTTTAAGCAGAGGTTGGATGGCCATGTGTCAGGGATACTTTAGTTGAGATTTCTGCATTGCAGGGGATTGGACGAGATAATCTTCATGGTCCTTTCCAACTCTACAATTCTATGATTCCTTGATTCTACAAAAATATAGATGGCCACAGGTTAGCCACCCCTGTTCTAGACTCTAGACCTTTCTGGATTATAGATGGGAGGTCTCATCTGATTTGATTCAGGTCTCATCTGTAGCTAAATCTATCAAAGTTGCAGTTCCTGAAACAGCAGGTGAATCAAAACACAGCTGTCCTTTGAAATTCACACTTACTTGAATTTTTCAACCACCAAAAGCCTGACCAATAGTGTTGTCCAAGGGCCTGATACCAATCAATCAATCAATCAATCAATATTGCCCAATAGCAGGGGTGATAAATCCTCCCTGGGAGAACATACTACAGTCGGGACCACCACGGAGAAGATCCATTATCTTGAGGCAGAGATACAGAGAAGGGCTTCAGATTTTCATCTCAGTGTCCAAGTAGCCGAATACAGGGAAAGGTGATCTGTGAGGTATTGTTTATAAGGCTTTATATGTCAAACCTAGCACTCTGAATTGGGCTCAAAATCACTTCTACTCGCACCTGCAAGTTTGCTTCCACCTGCTTCCACTTGTCAGGTTGCAACATATGTTCACAGAAAACCAGCAAACCACTGTGGATACACCAAATTTCCAGAAAATACTTGGCTGCAAATTACAATTCAAGTGTGTATGCATGTAGTGTGCATGTGTGAGAAAGAGATGAAAGACGTGTGTGTAAGCACATAAGCAATGCGCTGGTCTCATCTTCAGCCTAAATACCTGTGAAATTCTGTAAGCTACATATTTCACATGGTGCAAAGAAAATAGAATAACAAACTCCAACAGAAACTAGAAGACTGAAATAAAGATGTGGTTGTGATCTGAAATTGAAAACAAATCATGATTTGTTTTCATACACTCACAACCTTTCTGTTTCCTATATTGAGGCAAAAGGATGTTAGGGGGTTTGGAAAGTGTTTATTTTAGTAGCACAGAAGCAGGAAACTGTACGAGCCTATAAATATACTATGGGTTGCTTATGACATCATTAAGCCACGCAAGCCTCTTCTCTTTTGATTTATGATGATGTATGAGTAATTCACATTGGTTTGAGTTTACTGGATTTGCTAATGCAGTAACAGGGAAGAGCTGATGGTGTGATCTTTGAAAGGAACGTTTAATCAGAAGTGAATTTTTGATCTCATGTTTTAAGTTCATATATGAGTGACTGGGTAGACTAGAATGTTTTTGGTGGACTTTTAACTTTTATTTTTATTATTTATTAAATTTCTATAGTGCCCTTCATCCAGACATCATGGGGTGGTTTATTATAATATGTTGCCCAGGCACTCTGCCCCCATCCAAATCTCACATCCCATTTATTTCCATTAACGTCATTGTTATTAAACTATATCCTGTGCACATGAATATATCCTCAGAAACTACCTCCCCCCATATAAAACTTGGCCTTTCAAATTATTCCCATCTTTCTGATGAATAACCAAAGCATGCTTAGTTTCCAAAGAGAAAAGTTCCCAGCTTTTGTATGTGATAAGAGCACTATAGCCAATACTGACCCAAAAGGCAAAAATTGCTGTAGTAGAGACAACAAAATGCAGAAATGGAGAGACTGTTGAAATCAATCAAAGAAAAGGAAAAAGAATTAAGAGGACATCCCAGATGTGTTAAAATCCAAAAAGAAATCAAATATTTGCAATCCCAATATGCTAATATAATGAATCAGGACATCGAATGGAAAGTGAAAATGATGAAACAAAGAACATTTGAATCGGCTAATAAGTGTGGAAAACTACTAGCTTGGCAATTGAAAAAAAGACAAAAGGCAAATGTCATCAATAATTTGGTAGTAAACGGGAAAAATGTGGAGAAACCGGAGGAAATCAGATGGTGTTTTCAAAGATTCTACAAGCAACTGTACAAGGAGGAGAAGATAGATGAAGCAGAAATAGACCGATTTCTGGAAAAGAACGGATTGCAAAAAGTCCCAGAGGAAAAATTAGTTACTCTCAACCACCCAATATCGACACAGGAGATAGAAGATGCAATAAATAACATGCAATTAGGGAAGGCTCCAGGACCGGATGGATTAACAGCAAAATATTATAAGACATTGAAAGACTGGCTATTGCAGCCGCTAAGAGAAATCTGCAACAAAATACTAGAAGGAGATAGGGCACCAGAGACGTGGAAAGAAGCCTTTATCACACTGATTCCAAAACCAGATACTGATAAGACTCAAATGAAAAATTATCGTCCAATATCCCTTTTGAATGTGGATTATAAAATTTTTGCAAATGTATTGGCTACAAGGCTGAAAAGAGTGTTGAAAGATTATATACATAGAGATCAAGCAGGTTTCTTGCCAGGAAGACAAATTAGTAATAATACGAGAATTATTGTGGACATTTTAGAAAAACTGGAGAGAAACATAAACACAGAGGCGGCACTACTGTTTGTTGATGCAGAGAAAGCATTTGATAAAGTTTCTTGGATATTTATGAAAAAGAATCTGGAAAGGATGGGAGTTGGAGAAAAATTCTTGAATGGCATTAAGGCCATCTACACAGAACAAAGAGCTAAAGTAATAGTAAACAGTGTGATATCGGAGGAGTTTGAAGTTGAAAAGGGAACAAGACAAGGGTGCCCTATTTCCCCTTTACTTTTTATTACGGTCCTGGAAGTCCTTCTAAATATGATACGAAAAGACAAACAGATAAAAGGAATTCGTGTGGGAGAGAAAGAATACAAACTACGCGCCTTCGCAGACGATCTGATGTTATCCCTGCAGGAACCGGAAAGCAGTGTCCCCAGAGCCTTGGAAATAATTGAACAATTTGGACTTGTTGCTGGTTTCAAATTAAACAAGCAGAAAACCAAAGTTTTAGGAAAAAATCTGAGTGCAGAACAAATTCAAAGAATACAGGAAGGCACTAGCCTCAATTTTGTCAAAACAGTAAAATATCTAGGTATCAATCTCACAACCAAGAATTTGAACCTGTATAAGGACAATTACGAAAAACTGTGGATGGAAATAAAGAAAGACATGGAGATATGGACAAGATTGAAATTGTCGTTAATGGGAAGAATTGCCGTGATAAAAATGAATGTCCTACCAAGGATGCTGTTTTTATTCCAAGCCATACCAATTCTGGACAAACTGGATTGCTTTAAGAAATGGCAAAAGGACCTATCAAAGTTTATATGGCAGGGCAAAAAGCCAAGAATCAAGTTTAAGATCCTAACAGACTCTAAAGAGAGAGGAGGCTTTGCCCTGCCGGATTTAAGACTTTACTTTGAAGCAGCGGCCTTTTGCTGGTTAAAGGATTGGTTTAAACTAGAGAACGTTGATGTATTGGACTTGGAAGGACATGATAATATGTTTGGCTGGCATGCATACCTTTGGGATGACAAGGTTAAGATCCACAGAACTTTTAAGTCTCATATAGTTAGAAAATCCTTGTATCAGGTCTGGATTAGATATAAAGATTTGTTAGAGAGAAAAACCCCTAGATGGATCTCTCCAGTGGAGGCCAAAGCCTATAAGAGACCGAACATGTCTGCAAACTGGTTAAGATATATGGACATATTGCAGCAGGAAGGGGACTCTTTTAAGCTAAAAAGCTACGATCAAGTGAAAAGCCAGGTCCCCGACTGGCTGCATTATCATCAGGTACATGAAACATTTAAAATGGACAAAAAAGTTGGTTTTCAAGTAGAAAAATCAAAACTGGAAACAGAACTGATAGATTCGAACTTTAAGAACCTTTCCAAAATGTATAATCTTTTGTTAGAGTGGCATACGAAAGATGAACTGGTTAAATCGTCAATGATAGATTGGGCGAAAGATGTAGGACATAATATCATGATGGATGACTGGGAGAGATTGTGGCAGAAAGGTATCAAATTCACTGCTTGTCATAGTTTAAGAGAAAATATAATGAAAATGGTTTACAGATGGTATTTGACACCAGTTAAGATAGCTAAGATGAATACCAAAATGTCAGATGTATGTTGGAAATGTAAACATGCGAAAGGTACCTTTTTTCATATGTGGTGGTTGTGCCCAGCGGTAAATGCTTTCTGGGATAAGATTTATAATGAACTCAAGAAGGTAATGAAGGTTACCTTTTGTAAGAAACCAGAGGCATTTCTTCTGAGCATAACTAATGAAGAGATACCCAGTCAGGATAGAGTGTTTTTTATGTATGCCACAACAGCAGCTAGAATCTTATTGGCAAGAACATGGAAAGGTGAAGAGATACCAACGGTGGAAGAATGGCAGATGAAGATGATGGAGTATATGGAACTCGCAGAACTGACTGCCAGAATCCGGGACCAGAGGGAGGAGAAGGTGTCACGGGACTGGAAGAAATTTAAAGACTATCTAGTTAGATCAGTAAAATTGAATATTTGAGCAGAATTAAATAGAACAGCGGCTTTAGCAGGTTTATGTTAGATAAAATTGTTAGCAAGATATTTTTGTGTGAAAGATTTCTTTTTGTTAGAAAATATGTTAAGATTTGGTGTTTAAGTTAAGATATGATTAAGTAAAGTAAAGTACATTAAAAATTGAGTAAATGTGAATAGAATAAGATACAAAGCTACCTAGAAGATATATATGATTTTGAAGACAGTGGAGGGAATGGGGGAAGTCCCCCAAAAAAGAGAAGATAGCAACAAGAAAAGTAAGAGGATAAGTGTTAGTTTAAAGGTTTGTATATGTTTCTTTTTATTGTAATTGTTTGATTATGTTTTGGTGTTGTGGTTATGTATTGTATTTCTGTATTGTTAATGTTGGTGTTTATGCTATGTTTTTCCTTTGTCTTAATAGAAAATAATAAAATCTTATAAAAAAAAATTGCTGTAATAGTAATAATAATAATAATAATAATAATAGATTGCAAAGAAAGTGTCTGACAACAAAGGTTTCATTTTATTAAGAAATTCAGTTCGTTTCATCTGTGTTCTATGTATGAAAAGCTGAAACTCAAATTAAACAGCTAAGTGTCTAACGCTGATGTTCCATTGTATTGCATTGCCCATCTGTATGCATAAACCTCAGTTATATAATGTTCATATAATATGTAAGGCCTGTAATGTGCAATGACCAACATGCAAGTAAAACCAAGCCAAATGTGAACCTATATGGCTGCCTTAGCTACAAATGGATTTTTCTATTTCTGGTCACTTATCAGTTCTTGTCCCATGAGTTAAAACCCTCCGACAGACAGCATGCATCAGATACCACGTGTGTAACTTTGACTTTCTGGAGTAATCTCTGTTGCATACATTTTCATTTTCTTTCTTTCTTTCTTTCTTTCTTTTTTAAAGAGCATGTTAACTTTGCACATCTTACAATGTGACATGTTAAAAGTATTAAAGGTAGACACTTGAGTCACAGAAGGTTAAACCTATTTTGAAAATATGTATCTTTTTAATAGGTCTCAGCTACTGGAAGTATTAGAATAAATATATGGTAGGGCTGACATTTGGAGCTCTTTCGTCTCATCTCCTCCGCCCCCTTTTTTTTCAAATAAAGAAATATCTCTCTTGGAAGACATTTTGTAGCCATACTTCCTACAAAAATAAAAAGTGGAGAGATGAAAGGGGGGGAGGGGAGAATGGCAGGAAAGGGAAGTTAAGAAAAGATTCTCTCTCCCACATTCAGTTTAATAAAATTAAAGCAATTTACGTAATATTGATATGTCGATATGTTTTTTCAATAATTTTTCCCCTGCAATTTAAATAAAACTCTCATCACTTCAAAAATTATAATTATATGTCTTCCTCCCACTTTGAAAATGGCAGAAGGTGCTCATTTGCAGAGTTCTACTCTTCAGATTTTCCCTGAGAATAGAAATGTCATGACTCAGTTAACAATGCTTTATTATTCACATTGATCTTTTTTTATAGTGTTCTTTATCTCAAAAACATTGTAAATCAGATAGCTTCCTCCCACTCTTTTGTTCATTTGCAAATTTTTATTATTCTCGTTTAAGAAAGCAATGGAGTGTCAAAAGTCACTATATATTGTTTATATTCTTTTTCTTCCTTTAAAATTACCTTTAACAATAAAAAAATAAAGCTTAGCATTTAGGGGGGAAATACCTGAATTTTTTAACAAGCACAGAGTTAAGAAAGGAAGGAGTAAGATTTGTAGTAGTGCATGTGTGTGTTTGTGAATGCATACATAACCAGCCCAGCAAAAGACGTTTTGCTGCCTGAGGCGAAGAAACATAAGAAGCTGCTATTTACATAGTCA
The DNA here is from genome assembly GCF_009819535.1 of Lacerta agilis. NCBI lineage: Eukaryota > Metazoa > Chordata > Lepidosauria > Squamata > Lacertidae > Lacerta > Lacerta agilis. The sequence goes on along the minus strand of NC_046313.1, from coordinate 93,316,477 downwards.
GACCATTGCACTGACTAGCTCAGTATTGTCCACACTGACCGGAAGCAGGTACACACGGCTGCTGCTCACCTTCTTGAGAGCCCCCTGGCTTCTTCTAATGCAAACCTTCACAAACACAACTTATTATTGTGGGGTGCCAGGTCCTTGTCATTCTTTCTCCCCCATTTTGCTATCTTTGGCAAGCCAGGGGTCAGGGTGTGGTCAGGAGGTTATCATGGCCATGGCGAGCCTCAGAAATCATATTTTCCTCCCACTCCTCAACAATGAATGAACTTGAGATGCCTGGGATTGAAGATTGGGAGAACACAGCCCAGCAGATTGAGGAACAACTGGATATTATCTGGGACACAGCAAGAGGTTATCCTGGAGTGTATATTTTGAATACTTTGAATAATCATTATGTACATAGTTGGCAGACGGAGAATAGGAAGCCCTTCTCATTTCTTTTTCTTTTTCTTATCTTTTTCTTTTCTGTGACTTCTATTTTTCCTTTCCTTTCTGCTAACTCTATCTATAGTTATGTAAGAGGACGTGGGTGGCGCTGTGGTCTAAACCACGGAGCCTTTTGGGCTCGCCGATCAGAAGGTTGGTGGTTCAAATCCCCGCGACAAAGTGAGATCCCATTGTTCTGTCCCAGCTCCTGCCAACCTAGCCATTTGAAAGCATGCCAGTGCAAGTAGATAAATAGGTACCACTGCAGCAGGAAGGTAAATGGCGGTTCCGTGCACTCTGGCTTCCGTCACGGTGTTCCATTGCACCAGAAGTGGTTTAGTCATGCTGGCCACATGACGTGGAAAGATGTCTGCAGACAAACGCTGGCTCCCTTAGCCTGAAAGTGAGATGAGTGCCACAACCACATAGTCACCTTTGACTGGACTTAACTGTCCAGGGGTCCTTTACCTTTTACCCTTATATTTATGTTTTTTAAAATGTTTCCTACTTTGGGTTAATGAAGATACACACAGGAAGGTGATGGAAGGAAGATGAAGGGGCAGGGTATGGGGGAACTCCCAGGTGACAGCTGGGATGGCTCACTTTCCTTTGTGTGGAGTAAGGGTTAAGATGGGGACGACAGAGGATGAGATGGTTGGACAGTGTTCTCGAAGCTACTAACATGAGTCTAGCCAAACTGCGAGAGGCAGTGAAGGATAGGCGTGCCTGGCGTGCTCTGGTCCGTGGGGTCACGAAGAGTCGGACACGACTGAACGACTGAACAACAACAACAACAACAACAACAAGGGTTAAGATACAACCTTAAAGAGATTGCTCCATCTTCATGGACCACTGCCACCTGAGATACAACATGATAGAGTCCTTCCAGTTGTGGCATCTGGTATTTGGAATGACCTCCCCAAAGAAAGATGCCTGGCTTCATCCCTGCCTCTTTTTAGGTTGTGAAGACAATTTTCTTTTGTCGTGCTCTTCAAGAAGTTTGGCTTTACTGTGAATTGTGTTTCTGTATCAAAATTCTTGTGTTGATTGCTGTTTAATTTTTATCTTTTAACTTTATGTTAAATCTGTTTTCTATTTTGGATTATATTGTCTTGAACGCCCTGTGGAACGCCCTCCCACCAGATGTCAAGGAAATAAACAACTATCTGACTTTTAGAAGACATCTGAAGGCAGCCCTGTTTAGGGAAGTTTTTAATGTTGATGTTTTATTGTGTTTTTGATATTCTTTCGGAAGATGCCCAGAGTGGTTGGGGAGGCCCAGCCAGATGGGTGGGGTATAAGTAATAAGTTGTTGTTGTTGTTGTTGTTGTTGTTGTTGTTGAACATTTTGTAAGCTGCATTGTGTGCTCCCATTGAAAAGTAGTAAACAACAAACAACAACAACAAATGGCTGGTGTTTGGCGATTATCAACTTATGTTGGCCTCTTCTGACTGTAAAGAGTTGCAAGGAAGTTGCAGCAATTAGAAATCCTAGTGATTTCCTTGTTCCTCCTCTGCCCTGGGCAAAGTATATTGCTGGTTGGCTGCAGTGACAGCATCCCAGACAGCAAAAAGAGTTTGGCTGTTCTTTCAATTTCCAATGATGTCCCAGAATGCAATTTGTGGCATTGTGGGAAATGAAAAGGGTGGCTAGATCCAACATCTTGGCACTGCTTGGAATGTCAAGCTGGAAAATATTCATTATGAGTATGCCTGATGCTGGCACCAACCCTGAAGGCACAATCCCCACAAGTGGCTATATAGCCATGAGTTCAGACAGCAGGTACTACAGTCACTCAAAATCTGCTCAGCATATGGCTGCAGTACAAACTGACCCAGTATTGCCATCCAATTGGGCTGAAGGTCATTTGAACTGCTAGTTCTGCCTGCCGGAAACTGTTTGCTATATATTTTCCCCTGCAGCTTGCTGAAACCATCTTTCCTGAATGTGCAAAACTGGGCTGAGAAATCTAATGGGAAACTTAGCAGTTGCTCACAGTGCAGGCTTGAAATTGTCTTAAACTAGGCTTTGTTTCGTTGTGTGATACGTATATGTCTGGCTGGGGTGTGCTTATTTGACAGGAAGTAGTCCTTTTGAGGACCTCTCTAAGAGGAAGGTGTACCAGCTTCTTACTGGAAGAAAGGTGTCTCTTAAATTGTGGCCTGTATAGAGCTGTAACACCAAGGGAGAGTCATGCATAAGATGTAACTCTGCTTTTGTATCAAAATTAGGCAAAACCCACCTTTATTCCCACTTGAAAAGAGGGATCTTGCTCTCCCTCTCCCTCTTTTTGTATCTGCTATATATTCAAAGCAAGCACTTTTTGCTGTCAGTATACTGCTATTGTTCACGACTCCAAATGTATTAAAAACACAAGGGCATTTTACGATGTGTATTGTGCATGAGAAATATTGTTACATGACAAGCTCCAATTGGCAAGTGAAAAGAGGTTTTATTGAAGGAAATCGCAGCAGCAAACAGTGAACTATGCAGAATAATGGTAATTGTTCCTTTAACATTGGCAGCACACGTTCACTTAATATGACTTGTTCCTCTGTCTCTGCCTCATCAAGACCCAGAGGACCTGTTAGACAAGCAGCCAGCCACCTCTCTCTGGGATCAAGCTGTCAATGCAAACTTGCTTTCTTTTTCTTTCTTCGAGCTAAGCTATACCCCCAGAGCTCCCAAAGCTTTTCCTGACTGAAAGCTTTTCTGAAAGAAAAAAAAAATTAAGCGAGCTCCGTTCTAAATTACATCACATGAGCACTTCTGTTCAGATTGACAGAACAAAAGAGGTGTGTTGGGAAAGGGGGAGGGAGTTCCAAAAATATAGCCTGAGTTGCCTCCATTTCACCATAGGATTTGCTTCGTTGCCGTTGATCGGGGAGGTTGTTGTGTTAGATCTGCTTTACAAACGAAAAGTTCAGAATGGAAGTGTGAAATTGGTCAAATAAATGTAGCCATGTTCTCTACTTTATAAAAGACAACCCTCTATTTTAATGGCTATTGGAGGACAGTCCTCTGTTTGATGGGCTTGTCTGGTCCATGCCCAGTTTAAAGAGAAAGAACCGTAAGAAAGTTAGAGCAGGGGCCTTACAGACTGAACTGGCACGCAGATTTCCTGGTCACCTTCTTCCCCACTATGGGTGAGATGCATTGCATTTCTGTTTAAATTATGCTAATGATTTATATATTTGCACGATATTTATACAATCATAAGATGCCATTCCTATGCAAATCTGCATCCACTTTGGTCCTCTCTTGGGGTGATTTGTAAGACACACACATACAGGACAGTGCAGTCCCGTAAGTTCTTGGTTCACATCTTGCCTCTGCTACGAGCACAATGAGTGATCAACAGTTGGTTTTAATGCTACTTTAAAAAGTTGTAGTTTAGACTAAGGGCATAATCCTAACCCTAGATCTGCCGTGTTAGGATAGGCTCAGCCAGCAGGTTCCTGGCTCAGCTGGGCTATGCTGGTGTAAGACACCAACCTCAGCTCAGCCAGAGATACGATAGATAGCATGACACTTTCATCGTAGCTCAGCCAGGGCTAAGCTGAGACTAGCAGATCTTACACTGTGTTAAGCCTTGAAAAAACGGCCATTCCGTTTACCATTTTAAAGGCTTGTTTCCTCTCTACCAAACTTAGGTCGACTCAGTCAGCAGTAGATCAGTCGTCCTGCTGCTGAATCAAGTTTGGATCTGTTATACTTTGCATAAGTTTAAATTAAACCAGGATAAATTTCACTGGCTTTGCATATTGCTACCTCGTGATGTATTTTTGCACACACACACACAGTCTGGGAGCACGTCTAATTCAGCTCAGTGGAATTTTGTTATCCATTCACAGAGAGCACCTGTTAGATTATTGTGATGTGCTAAGTTGCCTGTGGAAACTGCTTGGAAACACTTAAAATAAATTCACCTCTAGTTTGCACTTTATGGTGTGATCCCCTGCCAACACTAATCCAGCCTCACTGCTTGGTGCCCATTGGATTCCATAACCAGGGGGGCATGACAAACAACAACAACCCCTGTCCTTTGTCACCACCCCTGAACCTCTGAACCACTTGGAGAAGGGTCTCAAGTGGAGACCCATGTCTGGGTAGATTCATGTCAGCAGAGGCATTCCATTAGGTACTAGTGTCCAGAGGCCAATATATATTATCACCAAATATTCAGAAAGGGTGCACCTTAAAATCTGCAATTACTTTGGTCTCCAAGAGATTGGGAAATAGGGTTGGTCAATCCTTGGGGTGGAGGGTGGGGGGGGAGAAAAATTACTAGGTTTATAAACATGCACACGTGAAGGCTCTCCATACTTTGCGAATCACACCTAGGCACCTGGAGAAGCAGAGATGTCTGGGTATCATGTAAAGCAGTGTTTTTCAACCTTTTTTGGGCAAAGGCACACTTGTTTCATGAAAAAAATCACGAGGCACACCACCATTAGAAAATGTTAAAAAATTTAACTCTGTGCCTATATTGACTATATATAAAGTAATTCTCTTGAATTTTTCAATTTTTCCCACGGCACAACAGGCAACATCTCGCGGCACACTAGTGTGCCACGGAACAGTGGTTGAAAAACACTGATGTAAAGGAACAACCCCTCAAAACACAGCTCAAAAGCAGCCTTCAAATTCTCTCACTGGGACAAACCACATTCTTTCTAACCCTCTTCAGCCAGCCAGTCTGTGCTTTGCTTGGGGTTTGGATAGCAAAAATGGGGTTGGGTGGTCATCAAAGTGCATCTCATGGGATATATTTGAAGATAATAGCAGTTTTTATGGAGCAGAGAAGGTGCAAGAATAATAGTGACAACAGTTTTCAATGTTGTCTTTGCTGGAAACATTTTTTATTTTTTTTTAGATTGCAGAATTGAGGAACCTTTTTTTCTCGATCTCTTGCCTCAAAATCCTACATGAGACTATATTGGGGTTGTTTTTGTGTGTGTCTTTTGTTCAAGGGAATGTATTGCTAAAGTCTGTTGAGGATTACTAGTGTGACAGTTCTCTTGCCATGAATCTACTAGGGATTTTATACCAGCGTTTTGTGGGAGGTCTTTGAAATGCCTTTCATGTAGCAATCATTTCCCCCTTTCCTTTGTTGCTCTGGAATGGTGAAGGTGGTATCCTCCCCACCCCCTGCAGCTGTTCCTCTTTAGAGTAGATACTAGATGGTCCAAGGTTTCGAAAATACACGGGAAGACACTTCATTGCTTGGTCTCCGATTTCTGTAGAGTTCAAAGCTGACATTCCAATGCCCACTCTCTCCATTACAGTTCTGAGGCTTAAGATATCACAGGGGAACCACTTTGAGGGACTGCCTGGACCCTGAGGAGCAGTGAGTGGATACTGATGAGTGGGCACCAGGAAAGGGGGCTTGGAGACTGACTAGGAAGAAGGGATCAGTTAGCTGGGGGACCCTGTAGTAGCCAGGAGATGAGAGGCAGAGGCAGGAGAAGCTGCAGGATTGGAGCATGAAGAACAGGTGATGGGAGAGGGAGAGAAAGAGTCAAGGGCTCCCACACCTCCTCCTACTGCCCCCACCTCTCCTGCTCCACCGTCTTCCTAGACCAGAAGACGATCAAAGTGAGAGGAGCAGAAGCAGGTTACACACAGGTGAAGTATTTGCCTGCTTGTGCGCAGCTCGGGTGGGGGAGATGCATACAATGAAGTCAGGGGTGGGGCCTCTCTGTTGTTGCAACTGCATCATTGAGTGCACACCTAGGAGTAGCTGGGAGATGTAGGACTGATAAACATGCCTTTCCCCTAACTTGTAAGTGTGCTTTTGACAATTTTTTGTTTGTTTGTTTGTTAATTCCTCACTCTGGACATCCCTTGCCTCGCAGTGCCATGACAACCACCCAGAGAACTTTCTGCAAATAGAAGGCATGCAAATGTTGTAATTAAAATATAGGAACAACGTACCTCCCTTGAAATAGGGTGCTGACAAAAACAACAACAACAACGGCAGACCTTAAACAAAATGAAGATTGTGCTGTTGAGGCTGCTTAGTAAAAGATCAGGAACTCTTCTAAAAACTGGCACACTGAAGAATATACACAGATTGACACAGAAAACCATCTGCATTCATAGATCTGTGTGGCAGAGTGTCATCTGAGCCTCTCTGCATGAACCAAGATTTATAAGTGACTATTGAAAATACATTGCTCAGTGGGAACACACACAAACACACATATGCCCAGATCAATTATTAGGTGAATTTTTGTCTGCTTTAAGATCTTCATTCATTCTTGTTCATGGGGGGGGGGGGGAAACGTATTTCTGGCATACTGCTTTTGCTTCCCAAGCAGGCTGCATCGCTCATTAAAGGCTGCTTTCTCCATGGATCGAAATATCAGCATTCCACCTTGAGCATTCTATGATGCTCCAAATTAACCAGTCACCTGTAGCCATTCAAAATAATGTTTGAGGGCTCAAACTGTATAGGGCAGAGCTTTCCATACTGTGTGTTTCCATACATGTTAGTGTGTTGACTGCAGTGTTTAAGTGTGTCACACGAACACTCCTCACGCTCTTATAATGGGTTAGTTTAACCCCCCCCCCCCCGATTTGCTAGTAAAACTAAATTACTGTGCCACGAAATGATGCATGTCTAAAAAGGGTGTCGCCAACTTGAAAAATTTGGAAAGCTCTGGTGCACTGCCCCCAGCACCCCCATGCATGCTGGCTGGTTCCACAACCATTTCACTAAGCAAAACCTTGCAGGAAGATTTTGAACATGATTAGAATCCTGAGTGCTCAGTGTTTCCAATCGCAGAGACTGGATTCCATGCTCAACTGAATGTGGTTAGTTGGAATTCCACTCCAGACTTACCTGGGTCTTGTCCTATCTTGGGCTACAGCTACCTCCTGTTATCACCAGGTTAAGCACCTTCTTCCATACCAACAACCCCAGGCCTTTCGACTGAGGTGAGGGCAGGGTGCAGTTGTCACTGAAGTGCTGGTGGGCTTGGGCTGCTGCACAATGGCGAGTGAGTGTTCTCCACTGTGTTTTATTTATTTTTAAATTAACGTGATTGCATATTTTGTAAATTCAGTAAATAAAGCCACCATTTTAGGGAGGCATATGAAATATCTTATGTGTACTATTGAAAAATGGAAGTGTTTTTGTTGTTGTTGTTCAAAAAGAAAGCAATTTGTGTCTACCCCAGGTCCTGATAAAAAGGCTTGAACCCTAGGTTTTTTTCTTCCATTCATGCAATGGTTGGGGGGAGGCAAGTGGTGTCAATTCTCTCCGTCTGCAGACCAATGCATCACATCCCACATGTTTCCATTTCCAACTCCCAGCAGTGCACGGAAATGCTGTTTACCTTCCCGCCGGAGCGGTACCTACTTATCTACTTGCACTTTGACGTGTTTTCGAACTGCTATGTGGGCAGGAGCTGGGACCGAGCGACGGGAGCTCACCCCATTGTGGGGATTTGAACCGCTGACCTTCCGATCGGCAAGCCCTAGGCTCAATGGTTTAGAACACAGCGCCACCCATGCCCCTTAAATGGTGTCCCTTAATTGGTTACAGAACTTTAATTAAAGGTAACACATGAACGACTTCATATTTTTATTCTGTGTAACCAACTGGCAAGAACTAAACTTCTGTGCCACAAATTAGAGCACAAGCTTGTTATTCTTTAACTTGCAGAAACAGTGCAGGTTGAATGTAATATATTTTATGTGTTGCGTGTGCTTTTCCCTTTCACTGTATCCACATCCAAGTCACAGGTAAGGTGATTTATATTTAATAGGAATCTTATGGGACCATCAAAAAGGGCATTTATTTGCTACTGAAATATCAATTAAGATAATATGCAAAGTAATACAGTAATCAAATAAACCTGATGGATAACATAAACTTTCTTTCCCCCCCCCCCACACCCCCAAAGCTGCACAGGCATGCTAACAAATCTATTTGATCAATATATGGGATGTAAAAAAAGAAAAGAAAAAGAAAAGACAAGATTGACTGATGAATAAAATGAAACTGACACAAATAGGCTGACAGCCAGTTTCAAGTCTCTTTAGGGCAAATGCAATTAACTTAGAATAATAGACTCAAATTTGATGGTTAGAAATGCATTTTTATTAACAATCACAGCCTGAATCATTATGTGAGCTTATGAATAAAATTGTACTTATATTTAGCATATGTGTGTGTATATACATATATCAAAGTATATATTAAGAAAAGGAGAGAACATTGTTTTTAAGCATCAGAATGAGAAGGGGGGTGAATAAATCTGATGAGATTTTAAATAAAGATGCATATACAACCGTATCTGTAAATATAGCAAGTATACAAGGATGTGGTGCTTAGACATACAGTATAGCATAGATCATCACCTCCCCCCAGCCAGCTAGTCCCCCAAACTCCTAGGCCTTTTGGGATATAGATCTGCAATCAGGGTTTTTACCAATTTCATTCTGAAGAAGAGAAGTCATTACTAGAAAACTATGCTCATTCTCTTTAGTTTAATAGCTTTTTAAAATGATTCATTTAAGGAAGAAAAGATTAACACTATATTTACCAAATGCCATCACAGTGACATTTTGTAATCTATATTTTTCTTTTCTTTTCTAAAAAGTAGTGGAAGGATTGGTAGTGTCAACATTTTTTTTTCCTATGGCGTGTTTGTCATGGACCCTATTTGCACAAATAATGTTCTAAAACAAAAATTGATGGATGTGAGAATAATAAGAGAAAGAGGATACGGGCTGAATATGATGTGATATTCATGGTATAATCTTCAGGGTATGACTATGGGTTGACGCAAAGGTGTTCCCACATTTTTTTTCCCATCTGGTCATAGCTACTTGTGCTGCAGCAGAAGTTACTCTTGAGGATCCTTCCCTTTTCTGAGGTAAACCTTTTAGATAGAGGGTGAAAGTAGCTGTGCTAGAAAGGGGTGGGTGGGATGGGATTATGGGTGTCAAGTCTTTACAGGATTCCAGGAATTGGGATTCCAAGATCCAGAGAGAGGTGGCTGCCGGTCCAAGGGGGCTATAAGCAGGTGTGTGGTCTCAGATGGGCAGAAGTTCCAAAACAGAAATCAAGGCTCAGATGGACTGGAAGCAAGTTTGCAGTCAAAACTAGGCATGGTTAAGTTCCGGAGCAGCAGTCAAGGATCTGGCAGACCAGGGGCAAGAACAGATTAAAAAACAGACAGGCTGGCAACATCCAGAGAAGTAATTAATGGCCACAGGCAAGCGGTTAGGTCTGCCTTCCCTAACTTCCAGGTTTTTTAGACTACAACTCTCTGAATTCCTGACCATTGCCCAATCTCTCCATCTACCAGAGCACCACGATCAGTCATCTGTGGGGCAGGGAGGGCATGAGTCTTTTGCCCGATCTATCCAGATTCTTCTTGTAGTCTTACATTCTCTTCTCCTTGTATGCTGCATTCCTGGAGACAATCATCTCCCACGACAAATGGCTAGTGTTTAATCCCTTCAGTAACGCCACATGTCATGAAGCCCCAAAGTCTTCCATTCCACTAGAAATTTTTATACAGGTGTGAATCTTTTAACTTTCGAATTTCTGCCTTATGTGCACAATGTACCAGAAGAGTATCCTTTAAAAGATTATTCTCTCTCTCCGCCCCCCAAAATTAATCAACTTAAAGGTTATTTCCAAGAGTGAAAGCAGTCAGTTACTTGACTAAATTGCCTTCATTTTCATGTTTACCTGCATAGTACATACACATAATGTCAGTTTTGTAATTTTAGTTTGCTATAATTTATAATTTACTTACCTTTCTTTGGTAATTTATCACCTGCTCTTCATTAGAATCAATGCCAGAGCAGGATATAACATAAAAATATATAACACGTAATAAAATAAAACAATCTTTAAAAAAAACACCCAGACAGCACAACAATAAATCAAATTTATATCACAGTATCACGAGAACAACAAAACATCTAGCCAAATGCCTCAGAAAATAGAAATGTCTTTGCAAGCACAAAATGAATTAAGCCAGAATGGTTCTAAACTAGTGGCTGACTTGAATACTGTGGTGTGCTGAAGGCTGCATACGCACATTTTGTTCTAGAATCAACGGAGGCTGATTTTTCTATATACACAATCTAGATCCACTGTGTTTTTGTTTTTTGTTTTTGCCCCTGAAAAGTGCTTCACAAGAAGCTCATTTTATTTCAAAAATGAAAGCAGACAGCAGATTGGTTCTGCATCACCCCATAATGTGTCCATTTGAAAGCAGATGCTCCTGGCAAGTATCCACACCTGCCCAATGGTGTTGTGGGTGGGCATCTACCAAGATCACAATTGCCACTTCCTTCTTCATTCAGCTGCAACATGTGCAGGGAGAAAAAGGTGTGGATAACCTAATCGGGGAATGTGTATTAAGTAACCACACCTATCCATGTGGACAGCAAAATCTAGAATCAACCTGTATTGAAAGTATCCAGTGGAGAATGAGTGTGGATGATACCAGACTGAGAAAAACAACATTTTTGGGTCCTATAACTGAGTCAGTTTGCATGGAGCCAAAGTCATAAACAGGGACTGGTGGTGCCTGCCTGATTACATTTCCAAATAATGGCATAAAGAACAAACCACAGGTGCAACAAAATCACCAACCCAGCACAGAGAGCAGGGTACATCATCACATCCTTCATTCTGATAACCACCATTCCATTCCATTTGAGCACTTGAGACATCCCCCCCCACCATCCAAGCTAAATGGTTTCCTAAATAAGCACAAGGCCAGGTGTTTCTGATGGAGGAATGGAAATAAATTCTAAAGCATCATGTGCAAATTTGGTAATCTCAGCTCATCAGTGCCAGCTACTGAATTTTTTTTCCATATTAAGAAGAGCAAAGTGTGAGAGACTAGGGTGCACATTTTAAGAAATGGTGCTTAACAGTCAGGTATCAACACCCCCTCTTAAAAATCTGAATTAGCCTCTGGCATGGTTTCCTCCCCCCCGCCCTCCCTAAGTATAATCAAGTTGAAACACAAGAAACATAAGGAGAAGCTTTATACTGAGTCAGGCTCTTGGTCCTTCTGGCTCGGTATTGTCTACACAAACTGGCAGGAACTCTCCGGGTTTCCGGACAGAGCCCCTACCTGCTGGTATGCTGGTCCTTCTTCAGATGTTTAGCCACTGAGTGGTGGCCCTTCAACTCTTACTCTTGGTTGCAATTCAAAAGTCATTTACATGAGATCCCTGTATTGTAAAGGGTTTCATTAGATTACCCTCAGGGTCTCTTCCAACTCTACAATTCTATGATTCTATGCATCTGAAGAAACAAAGGAAATCATGTACGCAAATAGAAATGTCTGTATTTTCACTCCTACATCCCCCTCACTCAACAAGTACAGTTCTCTTGCACACAACTGACTTCTCTGAATCACAGCCTATGTGAACTCTCCGTGTGATCCATAGCAACAAGCTCTATATCCATCTTGCATTTCTTACTGAAGCTGATATATGAAAAGGGGCAACCTAGGAATGGTGAGTAAAACAGGATTCTCAAGTTTCTGCTTCCTGTGTGTTGATAAGAACCCTGCTGAAGACTCCAGAACAGCTGGGGGAAGAAGAGCAGCAAAAAGCCAGCAGTGGGCAGATGCACCTGTGCTTCTGGAAAACCCTGTTCCTGCTGCCGCTGGCTTGGTCTCAATGATGCCTTGCAGGTACAAGCAGGCACTTGTGCTTGTGCAAGGCAGCCCTATTAAATTCTTCTGATTTTCCCATTCCCCAAGAGTCTCCCTTGCCCCTCAACTCAGCTGCAGGTGCTCAGGAGGGAGGAAAGAGGGAAGTTTCACTGTGTGAGAAGAGTTTTGCACCACTCTTTTATGGCTCCCACCCCGCATGTTTGCAGCTGCCTCTTCTTCTTCTGTTGCCGCTGCTGCTCCGTGGACTTGGTGTCACGCCTTTATTTCTGCTGCTGCCAAGTGTGAAGCGAGAGGCAGTCCAGGAAACAGGGCATCGCACTGGCACCAGAGTAATCCACCCCAAGTCCAGCAAACGCAAAGCTCTGCACTTGATTAGCCTTTCCTCCCCAGAGAATCTCAATAATATATGTGGCTTCGTGTGTTTTTACGGACAGAAGAAAGACCATTGTGATCATTTGATTCAATGGCTAAATAATACAAAGCACAGAAATCCATCCAGTAATTCTTGAAGTGGAGGGAATTAACATCGCTGAGTGCATCAGTGAACAATGTCAAGCCCAAAGAGTCAACGCAAGGCCAGTTTTGCATCTCACATTTAGTGCTCAATCCCTTTCTTGATGAAGCGAAAGAGGGGGATTTGCTGTTGACTTTGATGGAAGCAGGATCAAGCCCTTTCTTTGCGAGCAGTGACATGGAAGGTGGTGTTATGAAGAATGATTATATTTAAAATAGCTGTGATGTAATATCAATGTCAAGTCCATTATTTAAACAGATGTAAATTTGCTCTGCTCTTGAACTCTGGTGAATTTTGATGGCAATATTAAAGGGATACTATTAAAACTACTTAAAACATCTATTTGTTGGAGAGAAAGGAAGGAGAGAACATGTGTACATGGCATTGGTGGGGACCTGGTTCAAACTGCTTCCTTAATCACTTGCTGCAATTATTTATTTGTAAAGCTTCTTACATTCTAGTAAATTATAATATGAATAAGCAGCTAAAGGAGGAAACAGCAAACATATATAGGATCATGTGCATGTACTTAAAATTAGCTTCGTTAGGACAATTATTTTCACACATCTGTAGGTCTCCCTCCTTCCAATGAGCTCAGGGAACCAAGGATGGTATTATCCCATTCTGAGCTCACACAGCTATGGAGCCCACCCCCAGTACCAGCTTCTGGCAACTGCCAGCCCTACAAACTCTAGCCAGTTCTACCAGTATTGGGATTTGCCTTGAAGCCAATCCAGTACCTGGTGTTCATGTCAGCAGTTTTCATTTCTAAACTATGCCCCTGACATAGTGCCAGTCCATGGCATTGTGGGAAATTACAATGGCTGCCATCTTCAGCTCAAAGTCTGCTCAGGGATGATAGGAACTGGAGTCTTGCGACAACTGGAGCTGAAAGTTCTCCTTCCCTCCCTATAGCAATGTTTGAAGTTACTGTCAACAAAACGATTTGGGAAAGTGAGGAGGGGAGCAATGAAACTCTGACAAAGGTTGTGTTGCCAAACTCATAACCCCTCATATTCAGATCTTCTCATCCATTACAGTTGGCAGTTCTTTTAAGGATAACAAGCATATCTCTCTCAGTCCATTATCACAATGTTTTGAGGAAGGGAACTTGCCATTAATAAATGCAGAGCACACGGGTCAAAAATATCAATATGAAAAATGGAAAAATATTTTCAAGTATTACATTAGTGTCAAAACTTGGGCTGATGGAGAAATCTGAGGAAAGTAATGTGCAGTGGAACAATGGAGAGAGAAGAGGCTGTATTTTAGAAGAGCACATCGGCTCTCTGCATATCCTGAATTACAAGGCTAATTGCTTGTTTTTGAAAATGTGTGTGTGTGTGTGTGTGTGTATATATATATATATATATATATATATATATATATATATATATGGCTAATAGAAGGGAAGTGGTGAAGGTGCTCACATTTCCGAGTCAGATTGTACCATTAACAGATTTGGGGGCAGATCAGAGACTTCCCAAGATTCCAAAATTCCACAGCAGTTCCCCTCAAACTGAAACAAAACCAAGCTGACTGGTGAAACCCCCAAAACATAAGAAGGGAAGGGATGAAGTGTGTGTGAGGGGGGGGGGAATGAAGGAATGAAAGGAGGAGGGTGAAAGGTTGTTTTCTGCTGCTCCAGAGAAGTGGACACGGAGCAATGGATTGAAACTACAAGAAAGAAGATTCCACCTAAACATTAGGAAGAACTTCCTGACAGTGAGAGCTGTTAGGCAGTGGAATTTGCTGCCAAGGAGTGTGGTGGAGTCTCCTTCTTTGGAGGTCTTTAAGCAGAGGCTTGACAGCCATCTGTCAGGAATGCTTTGATGGTGTTTCCTGCTTGGCAGGGGGTTGGACTGGATGGCCCTTGTGGTCTCTTCCAACTCTATGATTCTATGAAAACGGACACATCTTTCCATCCCTAATAGGGAAGGAAGAATGAAGAATGTAGGTGCTTGGAAAAGTAAGGGGAGGAAGGGTACTGTATTGGGAAAAGACACTGCTGTCCCTAACCAGCAAAGAGGAAGGGGTGTGCCTGCAATTCTCCCTGTCGCAGCCACTATCTGCAAGGTACAAGACTTCATGCATTAATATTGTTTATGCTGCATTGTCACTGTGGAAGGGCCCTGTCAGTAGTGCCGGCTGCACTCTCCAGAATTGGCAGCGATACTATAAGGGATATCCAAGTTCCCATTTTTTTATTTTTTTTGCTCTGGGACCCAGACATTTTCCACTGCCTGAGTATTATATCCAATGGGATGGAAAGGTACAAATCAAGCCATTTTACACATAAAACTGTTTCATTTTAAATCTAGTTAAAATTATTTTAATGACTTACGTAAAGTGAAATATCAGGTTTTCCCTTTTCTTCCCCTTTCTTGGCTTTGGCGTCACGCAGGCATATTAATGATTATTTGTCAAAGTCACACTGTTTGCTTACAAGGTATGAAGGCTTTTTAGACACTATGATGACAGCTTTTGATTCGCTTGATAATATTTGGAGTAAGCCATAAAAGCCAATCTCTGAACGAACAGACCACTTTTATTGGCTTTTAGCCCCATTACTGCTATCATAAGTGGTAAATTGGCCTGATTCAAGTAATGCTGCTGTATCATACTGGAAAACCACTGCTGTGTTTTCAACTTTATTTATTTTTACATGGTTGAGCTTTAAGATAAGATGGTTAAAAACTAGTGCATCACAGCCCTACCAGAGGTCCCCTCTGGGGCATGGCTCCTAGCGGCCTGTGGAAAAGTGTGCACTCCTGGGTTGTGGTTCTACTGCTGCACCTATTTTGTGAATGAGATGTTCCCTGGTATAAAGCGTATCACAAAGCCCAGGCAGGAACATATGGAAAAAGTGCCTAAGTCAAGCCAGGGCTTCAGTTGCTGCCAAATTATAAGCACAGGCGGGCTTTGCACAACAACAGTGAACTGTACTGTACTCGATAGGCTGTCCCTCAGCTTTGGGCAAAGACCAGCAAAAGTACAGCTATGATTCTCTGCAGGGAACCATAGGGGCGGGGAACATTTATCAACTGCATTCCCTTATGAGCAACCACATTTCGGTGTGGTTT
Source organism: Lacerta agilis (assembly GCF_009819535.1). Lineage (NCBI taxonomy): Eukaryota > Metazoa > Chordata > Lepidosauria > Squamata > Lacertidae > Lacerta > Lacerta agilis. The sequence goes on along the minus strand of NC_046313.1, from coordinate 93,300,781 downwards.
GATGTTTTGTTTTGTCCCTTTATATTTTGTGGGAAGCCACCCAGAGTGGCTGGGGTAACCCAGTGAGATGGGACAGGTTATAAAAAAGGAGGAGGAGGAGAGTTTGGATTTGATATCCCGCTTTATCACTACCCGAAGGAGTCTCAAAGCGGCTAATGTAACATTCTCCTTTCCCTTCCTCCCCCACAACAAACACTCTGTGAGGCGAGTGGGGCTGAGAGACTTCAAAGAAGTGTGACTAGCCCAATGTCACCCAGCAGCTGCATGTGGAGGAACGGAGACGCGAACCCGGTTCACCAGATTTAAGACGAACAAGTTAATAATATTAATATCCTGGGATATTAATATCTTAAGGAGGGGACACACCACTGCCTCATTCAAGACTATGGTGTCCCTCTTCTCCATTCAGTCCCTCCCTGGACCCACCCATTCAGCCATATGGCTAGCTGTAACTGTGACATCCTGCTCTGTCTGGATCTGAGTGGTTTTATGCCTCACAAAGTTGTTACAGTAGGACTCCCAGGGTGTCAGAACAATGCTCTTTTAGCTAGATGACAAAAGGCCATGTACCACTGAAAAAAGTTCTGCTGGACGGCTACTTGCAGGTGCAACAGTGTCAGAGAAGTAAGTTTTATTTACCGCCACCATGTGATGTGCATGATGGTGCAACCTCACCTGTGTTTGGTTAGATTTAGACAGAGTCGGTGTCGGAGCCTGATGCAAAAGTTCAATCTCACACAACACACACACACACACACACACACACATACACACACACACACACACACGAGTTTTATTTCAGACTGGTTTGTTTTAATGGTAAGAGATTAATATCATCTTTATTATTTATAGTCTAGAGAGTAATTCATGATTAAATAATATAAGAATCCAGGCTACAAATTTACCTCTTAATTATAGATGCGGCAACACTGCTAAATTGTGTTCCTGTGTCCACTAAGTAATCTCTGGAATCTCGCAGAAGAAACTTGGCACCTGAGCCATTCCATCAATGTCGAAAGAAAGTGTTCCCCTTCCTATTCAAACTGCTTGCAGGGATTTTCCAGCAAAGCTGAAGTGAAGTCTAATTTGTGCTAGTAATTAGTACAAAGATGCATTGTCAGCCATGAGGCCTTTAAGAGAGAAAAAATTGGCCAGAGAAGCCCAAAACACCCAACTACTTCTTCCCTTGTCTTTTTAGTAGAATGAGTTAGAGCTCTCTCCCTCTCTCCTTTTTCTCTCTCCTTCTCTCTCTCTCCCTCTCTCCTTCTCTCTCTCTCTCTCTCCTTTTTCTCTCTCCCTCTCCTCTCTCTCTCCCCCTCTCCTTCTCTCTCTCTCCCTCTCCTTCTCTCTCTCTCCCTCTCCTTCTCTCTCTCTCTCTCTCCTTTTTCTCTCTCCTTCTCTCTCTCTCTCCTCTCTCCTCTCTCTCTCTCCCTCTCTCCTTCTCTCTCTCTCCCTCTCTCATTCTCTCTCTCCATCTCTCTCTCTCTCTCTCTCTCTCTCTCACTCTCACTCTCTCTCTCTCTGTCAGTTTCAGGTTCTTCTTTTACTTTTGTTCTTATATTTGTTTACTTGCTGCTTCTCTTCTTAGATTGCAAGTTGCTTTGGGATGCTTCCACGTCAAAAGTGACAAAATAACAACAACAATAGCAGCATCAGCAGCTTTGAATCACACATGGCTCCCATAGTGGTGTGTGGTCTATTTCATCCCGATTTCCCATAATGAAAAGAAAACAACAACAACCTTTTAAGCCTCATCTCTGCCAATTTTGAAAATACTGTGCCTGTAAATGTTGGTTGATCCTTCACTTAGTTGCAGTGTATCCTCTTCTAAGTACTACAGTGTTATAGGTGTACAGAGAGATGTTTTTAGTCTCCTTCCCTGCACCACAAGCCTCCTAAAAGTGTCTCCTGAATAATGTGGAATGGGGTGCAGCTGTATCGTACAGTAGCAGTCAGTGGCATTGTCACCACTCTGACCTTCCCATCTTCCTTCCAGTAAGGTAAAAGGTAAACGATCCCTGGATGGTGAAGCCCAGTCAAAGGCAACTGTGGGGTTGCAGCACTCATCTCGCTTTCAGGCCGAGGGAGCCAGTGTTTGTCCACAGACAGCTTTCTGGGTCATGTGGCCAGCATGACAAAACTGCTTCTGACACAATGGAACACCTTGGTGGAAACCAGAGCACACGAAAATGTGGGTTACCTTCCCGCTGCAGTGGTACCTATTTATCTACTTGCCCTGGTGTGCTTTTGAACGGCTAGCTTGGCAGGAGCTGGGACAGAGCAACGGGAGCTCACCCCATCGCGGGGATTTGAACCGCCAACCTTCTGATTGGCAAGCCCAAGAGGCTCAGTGGTTTAGACCACAGCACCACTCGCATCCCTGGCTCCTCCCATTAGGCCTCAGCAATGCTGGTGATGGGAGGTCAGCTAAGCGTCATCCGAACCGCTACTTCCATGCATGTGAAGAATATTTCAAAATGTGGGCGGGGGGAAAAGCTTTCCTTCTCCAAACTTCCTCCCATATCTTACTATCCAAGCCTACCATTATAAAAAGTTGAAACAGGTATTATCAGGGAACCTGTGTGAACAGAAATACTCTACTGGGAAGATTAGTTATTTCAGGCCTCCTCTGGTTCCTTGTTCTGCTGGAAATGGCAAGATTACTAAGGAAGGTTAATGATTTGGAAAGGGCGAAATGTTTTTGCAAATGAGAGCTTAGACGGTGTTTTAATGCAAGCTGAGATGAGGCAAGGCCAGAGAAAAGCACACTGGACAGCTCCATGCAAGGCTCAGGCATGTGAAGAGAGCCCAGATGTTGCTTCAGAAGCAGTTCCTTTCAGGACTGAGCCTTATATAGGAGCTACAGCTCCATCTCAGTAGCTGAGATGTGCATCACTATGTAATGCATATCATTTAAAAAAGGGCCCAGTCATCGCTAGCAGAGGCTTGTTCCTATGGAGCGGGGAATACTTTAGTTGCACTGGGGTTTCTGGGGTGCTGTCCTTTGAAGACATAATGCAATGCCTTTGTGCCAGAGGGGTAGTGGCCCTGAGGGGTGTGGGCAGATGCGCTGGGGAGACAGTGACCCCCAGGACCTCCGAGCGTCTCCCGGTAGGCATGTCTCTGGAATGGCATGTCCCTTCAGTCCAGAGTGCCTTTCTGCGACACGCACACAAGTCTTCTAGCATCACGCAGCAAGAAGAAAGAAACATCCATAGATCTAAACTACGTTTTACAATATTTACATTCTATACAGAGAGTCCATAATCATGTCTGTGTTCTCCAAGCTCTGGCAAAACAGGCAATTGCATACTGCAAAAGTGAAAATACAGTACAATAACACGCTCAGATGGAAGAGATAAGACAGTCTTCCATTCCCACACTCTTCTCAGACATCTCATGTGATTTATACTAATCACACTAGCCAAGCCTAACCAGCATCGGCTATGTAAAATCACAACAAGGGGAATCCCCCCTCCCACTGGTTCCTAGCCACAAAGAAGGGGAGTATGATCCCAGGGTATGGAAGATTTTCATAGGGACCATGGCAAGTGGGCTGGCTAAATCCCCATCTGTACCCTGGAGCACTGGACCTGATCAGGAGTGGGGAGCGTAGAGGCACTTTTTACATTTCTTAAAAAAAACACGCACACAAAGGAGACAAATTTAGCATCAGATGTACAGGTAGTTTGGCTCAGAGCCTGGGAAATGGAAAGAAAAAGGAAACACACAAACCTATGGGCAGTATAACCAACAAAGCAAGTGTAGGGATTTCTATTTGTGCAATAGAACTTCCGCTTTGTCTCTGCTTCCCATACACCCATGCGCTCCCACCCTCCACCCGTCTGCTCAAGACGGTTGGGGGAAAGCCCAGAACAAATTTAGGGAGCATGCGGCAGTAGGGCATGTTGAATTATTCAACTTTCAAATTCCCAAATGGAGGGGTGCGATAAAGTTGTAACACGACTTAGGAATTCGAAAGATATTTTGGGTCAGATTAATATAATTTAGTTTTGCTTGGTAAATAAATTGTGTGTAAAATTGCATAGAAATCATTAAAAAATGATTGCCAAGTGCTTAAAGTTATTATTATTATTATTATTATTATTATTATTATTATTATGCATTATTTGACATTTTCAGAAGGTAAGATTATTGTTATTTTGATTTTCTGGCAGCAGTTTATGTGCTGCTTCATGGAACGTAGACTTACCAAGCTAAATGTTCTCCAATCACATAAATAATAGCATATTTGAATTCCTCACATCCAATGCATGTTCCAGCCAAGCAAAAGCACAAAAGGCGTGGCTGAGGAGAAAGTGCAGCCTGGGGAGCGTCCTGACGGTTCCCTACCCATGCTGTAATTCCTGAGCTGTTCAGTGAGAGTTAGATGGAGCCAAAAGAGTTTTAAGAGTGAAACATTATTTAAAATAGACAGCCAGTATTGGGAAGTCAAATGAAGAGAGAAAGCAGCATTTCATATTTTGGAAAAGAGGAAGATAAGCGTGTGTGCGCGTGCACACACACACACACACACACGTGCATAGCACTTTTAACCCACTCTTCAGCCAAAAAAAGCTCCCAAGACAGCTTACACACAATCAGTTGGAATAGGACAGTCCCTGCTCACAGGCTTACAATCCCAAAGGACATAGCACAAAAGAAAAAAAGGGATGTGGAGGGAAGAGGAGAAAGCGCAAAGCCATTTTGCATTATATGAAACTTTTAGAAATTTAATTAATTGGTTGCTGTTTTTATTGGTAATTAAGTGGTATATAAGTTTTGCTGAATCATCAAAATAAATACATCATCATGGCAATGCTCTTTCTCTCCACTCCCAGAAGAGCAGAAACAAACCATAGATGAAGTGTAAACCGGCAACAGGCATCAACTACAAAACTTGTAAACTGAGCTCAATGTTAATTTTCCTGCTGTTTATCAGGATGGACAGCACAGCTGTCTGTCTGGTGCTGTCCTAACAGAAGCATTTCCTCCCAAGTTACTGTAACATTGTTTCTCTGAGTGCATTTGAAATCCTTCCCTTCCCAGGAGATTGCATTGCAGAGTTCAAGAGCCACTCAGCTTATAAAACTGCAATTAATAGCAGCAAGCTGGAAGTATGCTACATTTGATAGACTCTGTGCCCACTGGAAGGGAGTCTTTAAATCTGCTTTTTTACAACTTAAAGGAAGGGTTGCATTGATTAATTCACTTGATCATAGGCCTGAAGCTGACAAGGCATCTTCCAGAGACTTTAGCCCTCTGGGATTGGCATCATCACTTTTCGGTCACATTTTGCCCGGATCTTTTAAAGTGGAGAGGAGCCACCTAAGGTTACACAATTTGTGTTTTAAATATTTTACCTGATGCTCCCATGAATAAGTAACTCTGCCACCAGCAATCTTTTGCTAAAATACATCTCCGCTCCAAACTTCAGTTAACTAAGAAAGCAAGCTGGTTAAAAACGAGGAAAAGACCTGCCTCTTTCCTCTGAATGACTGGCTGCATGCACACACTTTCCCAAAAGCTCCAACAGTGTCCACAGGTCACCACATTTTGTCAGGAAGGGTCATAGCTCAGTGGCAGAGCATATGCATCGCATGTAGAAAGTCACAGGTTCAATCCCCAGAATCTCCATGAATGGCTGGGAAAGAGTCGTTGTCTTATTGAGCTAGATGGACCAATGATAAGACAGCTTTATATGTAAAAATCCCAATGCTACTGGTCCTCCTAAATTTTCTACCGCATGCCCTCCTTTAAAATAGCACAGGGGTGCCTTCCATGTGTGGTTGGACTACAACCTCCATAATCCCTGGCCATTGGTCATGGTAGCTGGGGTTTATGGTAGTTGTTTTCCTACAACATCTGGAATGGAACACTTTGCTCGCCCCTGGAATAACACATGTCAATGGTTTGTTAGGAGACAGACTGCAAAACACCTAGTCTCTATAATTTCCCCCATTTAGAATCTGCCCTTCCAGCAACAGCAGCTTGTGCCAATGGGAATTCAAAGGGCTTAACCTTGGCTGGATTGTGTCCTACATTTGTGGCTACGATTCTTCTTCTTCTTCTTCTTCTTCTTCTTCTTCTTCTTCTTCTTCTTCTTCTTCTTCTTCCAGGGGCTGATGCTACTGGAATCAAATATCAAACAACCTCCTCGAAAAGTGCATGGATAAATATCCCTCTGTGTTCGGATCAGCATTTCCTCCACGGATTAAGTGGGTTATGACCTTATAGCCAATAAACACTTAATGGATACATTATAAAGATCACAACCTCTTACTAGTGCACACAATGATGGCACTCGCAGCACATAACGTATTATTTTGCAAAATGTTTTGGAAGCTCTGAGGGCGCAAGGCACTATATAAAGAGCGCTACTACGACATATCTTTATGGCATATTTCTTCCACTGTGTGGTTCACGGTTGTTGTTTTTAGAAGGCACAAGTAATCAATACAAAACCAGGAATAAAAATAACTTTCTTTAAAATTGGACGCTAAAAGAACATACTGCTTTCTTTCTTTTGCAGACAGGATCAGGTTCTACTATGCAACTCACTCTTTTTGCTGAGAGACCTGAAAACTAATATTTTTAAGTGGTGCAGAGCAAAAATAAATAAACATAAAAACCATTAATAAAACATTGGGGCAACAGAGAGGGGAATCCTGTTCATCTTTCCACTAGCTGCTTCCTAAGACACCCAGTGCCCCCAAATCATCTGGTTCTATCCCTGCCTTCGCATTGATGACTGGTAGCTTGCTGTCTATAGAGAAGCCAGAACTACATCTCCCTTTCCCATCACACCACAGAACTATGGGAACAGACAAAGCTTAGAGGTGGAGCTTCTGCCATTTATGCAGATAGTCCCAGGTCCAATCCCCAGCATCTCCTTGTAGGCCTGGATGCATCCCGTATCTGAAACCCTGAAGAGCTGGATGGACCAATCTCTTATTCAGTATGTTCCTAAAACAAGTCATGTGTATTTCAAGACCAATAAGCCCAAACCAGCCTCTGTTCGCCTAGGATTAGGCATCCAGGAAAAGCTTCCAGGTAAGACACGCTGGTATCCAGTGGTGGTACACTGCACATTTCACGTTACAAACTAAGCAAACTGGAAACAGCTAAGTGTTACTGATGACCACTCTGATCTGCAATGCTAAGAGGGCTGTACATTCATCAGGGGTGGGGGACCAACAGTTCAAAGGGGTTCGAGGTGGCATACATAGTTCTACACCTCCACAACAACCTGTGTGGTAGGTTACGCTGGGAGACAATGGCTGACCAAAGTTTACTTGGTGAGCTTTATGGCTGATTGGAGATCTCCCTGGTCTCCCAGGTCTTAGTTCAATATTGTAACCCCTAGGCCTTACTGACCTGTTTTGGGGCACCATCAGCAGCAGATTCCCATGTGCTGCACCTGCCATTGGCACAGTGAAAGCCTCTACAGTGGTGGACCCCTCCACCAAATGCTATTCCCCCTCCAGTGGCAAAGATAATGGGAGTTGCTCTCTTAGTTAGTACACCTATTTCACAGGAGTAATTGCGCTAACGCCACTGTTGCAAAAACAAGAGAGACCTGTGGCATTTTGAAGACTAGACTTTGTCTATGGTGAAAGGCAGTCTATACATACTGGCAGTGCCGGATTTATGTATAAGCTAAACAAGCTATAGCTTAGGGCCCCACTCACTTGGGGGCCCCAAAAAAATTAAAAGAAAAAAAACTGGATGTACATTTCCAAAATATAAGATAAAAAACAAATAAAATAAAACCTACATACAGCAACAGTGTTTTGTGTTGTGTAGGCTCCTATGATGTAAGTAATGGGCCCCACCTGCTATATAAATGGCCCCATTGCCTTCAGTAGCTTAGGGCCTCATCAAACCTAAACCTGGCCCTGCATACTGGAAATAAATAAATACATCATGACATTACTTTTCATAGACAAAAGACTTATTCATACTATGTGCACCACGAACGTTCATTGCTGCTGCTGTTTACAACCAGGATAGCGCTGTCATCCTCTCAGTCTAAATGTGTTAGTCTTTTGGCAGCCACAGTTTAAAACTCTGTTGTTTCCATTATCATGCAGATGTGAGAACAACATGCAGCTATGTCGAAACATTGCGTATTTTTGAGACAAAACATGTTCTTCTCCTTTGCTCCTTCTAATACTAGTGTATTTTTCAAATTAAAATGAGCAATAGCAAACCAAACGCCACCAAGACATGCATCCATCTTCCATTAAATCTTTTAATGTCATTATTTGTGTTCCAGCCATACACTTTTTGCCAAGCACAATTTCGCAGATACCATTTCTCTTTCCTGCATTCTTACTTTATGTCAGATGCTTCAAAAATTCATTTTGACTGATGGGTGGCAACTATGGCTAACATTTAGATCTAGAAACTAGGCCCACTTCCAATAGGGCACCTGAAACTTTCCTTAGATTTTTTTTGTTTTTATATATACTCAGGATGAAAAATTTGATTACTGAAAAACAGGACTCTCTAAACTTTAGGCCAAGCCCCAGAATAAGCAAAATGCACTTGCCACTGCTGTAGAGTTAGGAGTTAACCACTGTTGAGTTAGACTGCGTTGTGGAGTATTACTGTTATTAGGAAGTATTTCCAGTGATAAACAGTACAACTCACCTTCTTTCAACAACGTTGAAGTATTTTGCTGGTCATTTTCAAAGCTCGGTGTTGTTCTAATTTTCACTTTGTCTGTCTCTGCTTCTGACATCTACGTAGTAGGAAGTAAGATAGTATCAGTAAGTTTGAAGTTTGAACGTGGTGAAAACAATCCCTGCAAAGTTAAAACACTTTATGCCTCAAAGATTTGTCTACTCAAAAGTCCCATTGAGCTCTGCAGTGCTTGCTCTCTGGTATGCAGGTATAGGATTAAAGACTTAATTATATCCCATTGTAACCCATGCAATGTGCAGTGTAATCATAAGCATGTCTACTCAGAAGTAAGTATGTCCCACTCAGTTCAGTATAGTCTCCTCCCTAGCAACTGTGTTTAGGATTGCAGCTGTATAGCACAACCTTATTTCTGGGTGTCTACTCAGAAGTAAGTTCCAATGAGTTCAATGGGAGTGACTTCAGGTATGTGCATACAGGATTGCAGCCTTAAAAGAATGTAGCTTTGGGTGGGTTTTTCCCATTCTCTATATTTATATACTAAGAGGTTTGTGCCATGTTAAATAAAGAACATTTCCCCTTATTTTTCTAAAGATGCTGTATGCTGTAACATCTCTTGCATTAAACCAATATGCATTTTCGCAGCGCTTTATTAATATTATATGCGTTCTTCGATGGCACTCCTATCAATTTCACATTGAGTTGTATTAATAATACTTATGAGTAAATTACAGCACACAGATATGCCGTGCTTGGGTAGGATGTACCCCTCTGCCTGCTTAATGTGATTCTAAACAGCAATAAAGCAAGCTATTAAGCTGCTCACAAATAAATATCAATAAAGAGAAGTTCAGCTAAAGTGTAACCAAAATTTTCTTTACTACCATCCCCAGCCATTTAGCTCTCCTAATGAAAATCACCAGCCCCCAAAGCATGAAAAATTACAGTACCTGGGAGTATTATGTGTGTACATTAGCCTGCTGAGTATTATCTGGATTTCCTGTTGTAGTTTACCTCCACGGATAGCTAGGAAAAAACAATAACACTGGGTTGTCCAGTCTTCTTCTAATTGATTTTCATCCTCTCAGAGTCCAATTAGCTCAAACATTGCCATAGGATTACTTGTACATTCCAAGCAAAAGAGGTGAAGATAATGAGGTCCAGGAGCCTTTGCTTAGTCTGCAGCCTCCCAGGTTGTGTAATGTCCAGCATTCCCTTACACTGACAAAACTAAAAAGATGAGCACGGCAGTCTCTGTTTCCTCTGCTGTGTAGTGTCAGATTTGACTTGCAGCCAGAATCAGCCAACTTAGTGCTAAAATGATTTTATATATATATAAAAAATCTTTTCTAGTTAAAAAGTTGGGTTTTTTGAAGAAACTACATAACGACGCTAAGAACAGTCCAGACCAAAAACTGCAATTCATCTGGCAGTGATTCTGTATAAAGGAAGAGACACGTGATCAGCTGTGCCCAATCTGAACGTTGTTGACCACTCGTGGAAGCTGTGGCTCTCCTTGAGAATGCTGGACTACAATTCCCATCATCCCTGACTATTAACCATGCTGTTGGCAGTCATGGTTCAGCAACATCTGGAAGCTCCTGTTTTCACAAAGTGAAAATTAAAAGTAAATGAAATGGGTGGTATTTGAACAGCTATCTGAAAAACAAAGATCCTGATCAAGTCAACTATCAGGCCGTTGTGTATTTGCATGACACCATTGAAATCAAGACTGGACCTGGATTATCTGCAAGCCTTCCATGCAGCCAGTATGACTTACGGCGTGTATACAGTTAGTTCCTGTTTTAAGAGGAAGTGCTTGAAAGTGTGTGGGAGGAGGAAACCAATGTGGGCCTGGGGGCCAATCATCATCATCATCATCATCATCATCATCATCATCCCCCGCCTATCTGGCTGGGTTTCTCCAACCTAGGAGAAAGCAGGGTTCCCTGTCTTACTGTATTTCAATAAAGTTGTTCATGTTTGAGTTTACTGAAGCAGCTAGAGTTTGTTTCTAAGAAAGGCAGCCCTACTCGTCAAGAAGACCGATGGGTGTGGGGCTTGGATGGAGCAACTGTCAGTCACATGGGCAGGAAGGGGCTTACAGAGAGTCCATCTAAGCAGTCTGGCTGGAGAGCTTCTCAACAGTTGCAAATGAGATGGTTATTTTACCCCCACAGCTCAAGGACTTTCCTGAGCTGTATCCTGTGGGCTAGTTTAGGGGGCTGCACAAGTGGCATTAAAAACTAGCTTTGGGGCACTTTTCTCCTCTCACTTCTTTCTAGTCTCTGCACCTTTGACAAAATAATAATAATAATAATAATAATAATAATAATAATAATAATAATAATAATAGATAATATTGGGGTTGTGGAGGTTGAAAGCACACCTTTTGCATTTCAAGAATTATCCAAACGAAAAGCCTTTTGGCTCGGCTCTATTAAATCCAATTAACATATAGATTTAAAAGTAGAATTCAACCCAGACCTAATGCACTCTGGACAGAAAACTGGAAGCCAGCAATGGGTTTACTTCTTACTGAACAACTGCATAGAATTCTAGCCAATCATGGTTCATCTTATGGATGTAGGTAAATTGGCTGGGGACTTTATTCTGTGAATTGCCCTGAGACCCCTGGGTATAAGGCAGTATAGAAGGGGAAGAAATGGAGGCAGTGAGAGATTTTACTTTCTTGGGCTCCATGATCACTGCAGATGGTGACAGCAGTCCCGAAATTAAAAGACGCCTGCTTCTTGGGAGAAAAGCAATGACAAACCTAGACAGCATCTTAAAAACTGGAGACATCACCTTGCCGACAAAGGTCTGTATAGTTAAAGCTATGGTTTTCCCAGTAGTAATGTATGGAAGTGAGAGCTGGACCATAAAGAAGACTGATTGCCGAAGAATTGATGCTTTTGAATTATGGTGCTGGAGGAGACTCTTGAGAGTCCCATGGACTGCAAAAAGATCAAACTTATCCATCCTTAAAGAAATCAGCCCTGAGTGCTCACTGGAAGGGCAGATCCTGAAGTTGAGGCTCCAGTACTTTGGCCACCTCATGAGAAGAGAAGACTCCCTGGAAAAGACCCTGATGTTGGGAAAGATGGAGGGCACAAGGAGAAGGGGACGACAGAGGATGAGATGGTTGGACAGTGTTCTTGAAGCGACTGGCATGAGTTTGGCCAAACTGCGGGAGGCAGTGAAAGATAGGCGTGCCTGGAGTGCTCTGGTCCATGTGGTCACGAAGAGTCGGACACGACTGAACGACTTTACAACAACAAATAAATTAAATAAATGACTAAATAAATAAATGATTTAAAAATAAAAAATTAAAGCTGAAAATTAAATGACACTTAACAGGTTCCAGTTATAATAATGTTTGACTGCTTACAAAAAACTAGTCTGCTTCAGCAGCAGAGTCCAATATGTTGCACCTAACTGTCTATTGTCCAGTTTCTTGTCTCTTGTGATCTGTGATGACTCCTTGAAGGTCAGATTCAAGGTCATATATAGTGGACTGCTCTTACACCTTCTTTGAAATTCAACGGGAGCTGGATCAAGTGCAGCCAAACAGAAAGCAAGCACCAATTCTCCTTTGCAAGATGTGAGTTTTGTAACTATTTATCGTGGAATAAATTCAGTGTTATCTTCCTGCAATATTTATAAAATCCTGTATGGCATTTGTCGCCCAATATTGTAATCCCAGTTCCATGTACTGATGTTTGTCCAATAAATAATAACATATTCCTTTTGTTATGACAGAAGCTGCTTCTACTCTCGCATCACATGTCATTCTCACTCGCAGGGAAAAAATGTTTTTTTCTATGTGTGTATGTGTGCATTATTTCTTTCTTTCTATAACTTTATGGGCAACCTACTACTATCTCTGGTTAGTAGTAAAGTGTGTGTGTGTGTGTGGTGAAAACATTAGAGCAGCTGAATTTTTATTTCGTATCATTTTTGACATGCGAACAATTCGTGCAAACTCAAGCCTGTAGTAATATAAGTCCCTGCAGGATACTTGTACTTTCTCGCTCTCTCATTCTTTCATTGCCCAGTACAGTGGTACTTCGGGTTACAAACACTTCAGGTTACAGACTCCGCTAACCCAGAAGTAGTACCTCAGGTTACGAACTTTGCCCCAGGATGAGAACGGAAATCGCACGGTAGCGGCAGCGGGAGGCCCGTTAACGAAAGCGCGCCTCAGGTTAAGAACGGTTTCAGGTTAAGAATGGACTTCCGGAATGAATTAAGTTTGTAACCCGACATACCAGTGTATCAGCAACTGCTCAAGTGAGCTGAACTGAGTTGATGGATTATAGCCAAGTTAGATAATAACCTGATCCTAAGCACACCTACTGGGAATTAAGTTCCATTTAGATCAATGGAAGTTAATTCCAAGTAAATGTGTTTAGGATTAAGGCAAATGACTGATCCTATGCTCTTCTACCAGATGAAAATGGAGCATAGGAATAGAAACAGATCCCTCCCTCCCTCCCTCCCTCAAGGATGTGGTGTCTTCTTGCCCTGCATCTAGAAGCAGACTTTGGCCTGGTTCAGTTGTAGTGCTAAATTATCATTAAGTGTTGTATGCATGAATCTCTGGCGCACGTGTAGTTTACCCACTGCTTTCCTTCTCTGAACAAAATAGGAAATTCTTTCCAGTAGCACCTTAGAGACCAACTGAGTTTGTTCTTGGTATGAGCTTTCGTGTGCATGCACACTTCTTCAGATACCAATCTCTGAGACATTCCCCCCTTCCTCCTCCCTCTACACACACACACATGTTATGGGTTTCCCACCAACCCTCCAAAGCAGATATATAGGACACATGGAGGGGGGAGAGAAGAGGAAGTCCCATTGCTTAAGTGGACCTTGTTCCATGCATGCAGCAACTGAGTTGAATCCTAACGCTTATGCGTGGTATAAATCCCAAGCATAGCATCTGCTTTGTGGTACCATTTTCTGATACATTCTGCTTGTGGCCCAACATAGTCCTAGCAATCGAAGTCTAAAATCCCAATCATCGGTACTCTTGCCATCAACATTCCTGGTCCATGGAAGCAGCCTCCTAATGGACAGCACCATCCATTTTTCAAGCTTTTTTTATTTTAGGTGGGAAATATTTGAAGTGTGCATTTTAGAATATCTGCTTGGCTTGTCTGAATATCTTTTAATAATTAATGGAAATTCAGAGTTAAAATATATTGATAATGTGCTTGAGGTGGGGTGGGGCAGCTATCTTTGCACATACATTTTGAAGAGCTTCCCAGAGTACTCCTTTTGAGTGTCTGATTAACTTCCAAAGAGGAAACACTAATCTACTTCTCGATCAATGACTTAACAGCAAATTGTGTTTTCCAATTTATTCCCAAGGCTCATGTTTGTTCTGAGTTCTATTACTGATGCGGAGAAAGTGGTTTGCAATAACTTTTTCCTTCAGTCAAACATTGCTGCAGCACATTATATAGTCAGTATCATCATAACAAATGTAAAGTTAAAGGTAAAGGGACCCCTCACCATTAGGTCCAGTCGCGGACGACTCTGGGGTTGTGGCGCTTGTGAGGGATCCTATTCCCTCCCCTTTCGACACTTCCCCAACCGAGACTCTCCCTAAGTTTCACTGTCCACTAGGATGAATCCTTCAGTGGTTACATGGGAGTATCTCTGGGGTACCTCAGTGCTTTACGTTCGAAACAACTCTTGCCACCTTGGGATTCTCCCGCCCTGGGTTCCCAAACTACTGCAGCTTGCCTTCACTTTAGGCAACTGCATGGCACCTTTGGCTTCCCTGCCCAGTCCTCTGTATGCCAGGAAAATAAGCCACCCGTTCCCTCTATCACAGGAAACCCTTAGTGCTTTTCCCCTCAGCCACACCTCTTGAGGCACTGACGCACTGCCACAGTCAGCGAACGTTTAAACACTTTTAACTTTATTAAGGTAACTTGAAAACATGGATGTATTGAGTTATTACTGGTACAAATCTTCTTATTTAATTCAGCTCAGTTATAATCTTTCCTGCATCCTGTTAGCAATGGTAATGACCTTTCCTCCCATTCCCCAAAGCCTAACCTCGCAGTTTCTCTTTCTAAACCTCCACACCCAACTGCCAAACCCCCAACTGCCTTTTAAGGTTGTTCCCCCTCCTTTTAGAATGCCAACTAGCTCCGCCTCCCAGGGAACACCTACTTAACATGGGAGTGATAGGTTAACCCATGAGGAACCAGGCCTTATTCCGCCACATTCGTCCCACCCCCAAAGTCATTGCATAGGCATAGTTATACATTTTAAACAATGCCGAAGCAATGTATTGGAGCTTAATCAAAACCAACAACATAGTATTTCCCTTTTGTACACAACTTCTATGTTGCAACATAACTTAACAAATAATTTACCTTTTCCTGTATCTTATTTTCACCATAACAACTAATTTGGCACTTATACACATTTCTAATTTGGAATAACATTTGCTATCACTCTAAAGAGTCCGTCCCAGGAAACCTCGAGCTTCCGCTGTCGTCTGGGCCTCAACACCAGGACTTGGTCACCAGGTTGGAAATTCCGATCTCTGGCGTGTGCGTCATACCATCTTTTCTGACGTAGTTGTGCTCTTTTTAAATTACAGGATGATAGTTCCTTAAGTTCCTGTAAATCACTTTGTAGATCCTGAAGATAGGTTAAGACGTCTGCATTCCCAATGGGTTCCTTTCCAGTCCCATTCCAGGCCAATAAAACCACGCTTTTATTCTGTCTCTGGTTTTATTAATGCCTAGATAAGCAGCCATGGGTGACTCCAGTGCCAACTGTAAAACTTGTAGTCGGTATTTCCGGGGCAAAACCAACTTTTTTTTTTTCATTTTCCATTTGGCTGCACCTTTTCTCCTTTTGGCTATTTTCATTTTCCACTTGGCTGCACCTTTTCTCCTTTTGGCTATTTTCATTTTCCACTTGGCTGCACCTTTTCTCCTTTTGGCTATTCTATGACGTCTCCCTTCTATTGCAGTAAACTGGCAGGGATTCTCTAAAGTCACTTCAGAGTCAGGACCCTGCACCTTATCCCACAAGTCTCTCAGAGATTCATCCTCCTTCTGTTCTACTAAAAACTGGGTGCTAGATTCCTGTGCATTTGGTAGCGTACTCAGTACTTCCTCTCCCACAGGCTCTGTGGTTGATGCATTAATGGCAGGATTTGAACCCACAAGGGCTTTTGATTCCGCTCTTGTGATAGCATGTATTTGAGGTCTCCGTTTAGCTAGGTCGTTGCCTATCAGGACAGGAACCTCCAGATCATCCCAAATACCCACTGTCCACTTGCCATTGAAATCTTGATACTGAATATTCACTTCTGCTACCTGCACCTCAAACTCCGGTCCCCATATACCTTTTATGCTGTAAGAGTGGTTTGGGAGATATTGTTCCTTAGGAATATAACTAGGTCTCATCAGAGTAACTTCCGACTCAGAGTCCTGTAGTCCCACTAACTCTTGCCCATTTACTCTGACAGTCTCCATAAATTCCTTAGTAACCTCTTCCTCAGATCTCCAGACCTGCATAACTTTTGCAGAAGCCTCTGTTTGACTATACGTTGGCTCCTGGACTGGTGTCTGCGGAAGGTTTTTAGTATCTGTTTGAAGTAACAGTTTTACTGGCTTCGCAACAGCAGCTGCAGTTTGTGCTTTGACCAATAGAGGACATTTAGCTCGTATGTGATCTTCACTTTCACAAAAGAAGCACGTAATTTTCTTTTGAGGTGGCTTATCAGACCCGGATTGTCTGACAGGATTGGGTTCTTGTCTTTCCTTTCTTTCCCCAACTTGCCACAGTTTATTTTTCTGTGAAGGCTTAAAGAATGTGACTTCTTTACTATCTTGGCTCTGAGATAATTTTGCTCTTAGCCGTATCTCCTCCAGCCTCAGTCTACGTAACTGAATTTCTCTTTCGGCATCAACTTTAAATTTCTCTGACTGCATTCGTTCCTCAGCTGCCAATTTCTCTTTTTCAGCTTCTAATTTAAATTTCTCTGACTGCATTCGTTCCTCAGCAGCAGCCCTCTCTTTTTCTGCCTCTATTTTCGCTAATTGTACCCTCTCTTCTGAAGCTACTCGTTCCTTTTCAGCTTCAACTCGGGCCAACTCTAATTTAATTTTCATCATCTCTAACTCTGCGTTAGGATTCTCTCTGGTTTCTGCCTCATCGGGTCTCTCATCACCCTTAGCTTCCCTAGCTTTCCTCAGGTGAGCCATTTTTCTGACAGAAAAAATACAGTTGTCTGATTCTCAACTAAACAGGCGTGTGGGTGTTGAATTCGAATCGCGACGCTGCCACCAATTAATGTGAGGGATCCTATTCCCTCCCCTTTCGACACTTCCCCAACCGAGACTCTCCCTAAGTTTCACTGTCCACTAGGATGAATCCTTCAGTGGTTACATGGGAGTATCTCTGGGGTACCTCAGTGCTTTACGTTCGAAACAACTCTTGCCACCTTGGGATTCTCCCGCCCTGGGTTCCCAAACTACTGCAGCTTGCCTTCACTTTAGGCAACTGCGTGGCACCTTTGGCTTCCCTGCCCAGTCCTCTGTATGCCAGGAAAATAAGCCACCCGTTCCCTCTATCACAGGAAACCCTTAGTGCTTTTCCCCTCAGCCACACCTCTTGAGGCACTGACGCACTGCCACAGTCAGCGAACGTTTAAACACTTTTAACTTTATTAAGGTAACTTGAAAACATGGATGTATTGAGTTATTACTGGTACAAATCTTCTTATTTAATTCAGCTCAGTTATAATCTTTCCTGCATCCCGTTAGCAATGGTAATGACCTTTCCTCCCATTCCCCAAAGCCTAACCTCGCAGTTTCTCTTTCTAAACCTCCACACCCAACTGCCAAACCCCCAACTGCCTTTTAAGGTTGTTCCCCCTCCTTTTAGAATGCCAACTAGCTCCACCTCCCAGGGAACACCTACTTAACATGGGAGTCATAGGTTAACCCATGAGGAACCAGGCCTTATTCCGCCACATTGCTCATCTCGCTTTATTGGCCGAGGGAGCCAGCGTACAGCTTCCGGGTCATGTGGCCAGCATGACTAAGCCGCTTCTGGCAAACCAGAGCAGCGCACGGAAACGGAAACACGCGGGTGGCGCTGTGGGTTAAACCACAGAGCCTAGGGCTTGTTGATCAGAAGGTCGGCGGTTCGACTCTCTGCAACGTTGCTCAGTCCCTGCTCCTGCCAACCTAGCAGTTTGAAAGCATGTCAAAGTGCAAGTAGATACCACTCTGGCAGGAAGGTAAACAAAAGTAAGGCGAGACAATTACACAACAGTTGAGCAGAAATAAAGCTGGACCTTTCCAGTTCCTCTCCTGTCCATGGCATCTTGTCTGTTCTATCATCAACCTGTTGAGCCTGAAGGTGCTGTTGCAGAATTCTGGGTTAGCTATTGGGGGGGCAGTGGCCACTCAGAGATTGAGCATGCTGACTTGTCAATATTATCTGAGGAATGATGAAAGATTTATACGATCTGAAGAGAAACCAACCAAAGAAGAGTGGCTGATTAAAGTGATGAATTGTGCTGAAATGGCGTAGTGAGTAACCAAGGGGGGGGGGTTATTAAAGATTGGGGAACATTTGTGGAATATCTGAAAAATTATGGTATGCAAGTAACTGCATTAGTAGGGTTAACTTAAATCAAGCAGTTAAAATAATTATCGAGATAAATTGTAGAATAACTAAAAAAAACGGAGTAAGGTGGAAAATGCATTGTTAAGAATTTAAATAAGACAAGAAACCACAAAGGGGAGGAGGGAAGTCTAATATGCATTTGTATTGAAAGTATTTGATTGTAAGGTGTGCATTTATAAACTTTTGAAAATTGAAAATACGTTTTAAATATATATATATTATCTGAGAAATGTCTCCACTGGTGATAGCCAATGCAGTGCCCTCCAGAGATCAACTCTGATCATTGGCCATGCTGGCTGGGACTGGTGGGAGTTGGAGTCCAACAACATCTGGATGGCACTGCATTGTCTACTCTTGGTCAACACTGACTGTCAGTGGTACTCTGTAGCTTCAGACAGGGATCTTTCTGAATCCTACCTAGAGATACCCTGGATTGAACATGGGACCTTCTGGATGCAAAGCATGTGCCCTACCACAGAGCTATGGCTCTTCCTCAAAGCAGTCACTGTGATTCATTGTAATTCCATGACCCTTAACCAAGTGCCTTCTTCAGCAGGTGTCCAGATTCAAGTTTAATGCATTGTTACAAATCTACTCCAATAGCAGTTTTCTTGCTCAAACTGACAGAAATGACCTCAGGTGTCATGCTGCTTCTGAAAGACCCATCTGCACCTTCCAAAATGTCTGCAACCAAGATACTGCAAGATATTTCATACAAAGATGGTTAGGTGCTTCAGTCAACAATTCAGTCATAAAAATTTGATGTTTAATGCATTTTCATACATTTATTGAACAAACCACTGTATATAAAAAAAAACAAAGTGCAAAATCCAAATGATAATTACATTAGTTTTGGAGGCAGATATTAGGTCAGTTCATATTGGACATCAGAGAAATCAGATTCCTCAATCATTTCCCCTATGTTCAATAGAGCTTCCTTCCTGATATTCCGCACACAGCTTTAAAGCCCAGTCCTAAGGATGTATAGCACAATGGTGCTTATCCCCTATTACTGTAAGTGTGCTTAGTACTGCAGCCTTAGTCATCTTCCCTTCACTCCTAAATTACAACCCCACATGCAGGCACTATTCCAAATGTATAAATGATATATAATGGCACTATGGCAAATGTTCCATCAGCGCAATCATTCCAGCTCACAGGTAGGGGCTCTGCATTATTGGGACACCTGGTTGTACAGGTGTCCCAGTTGCCTGGAACTCCTACATATAAGGAGAACATCACAAGTTGCCTTCTATATAGACAACCGCATACAACATGTGGTTGATTAAAAAAGAAGAAGAAGACCCGACACTGAAATATGGCCCTGCTCCAATCTGTACTGAGTAGGTGCTACATGCACTAACCTAACACATGCATGCTGTTACTGTCTGCATGTTTTTAATGTCTGACTCATCAAATCACCTTGAATCATTTCAGAGGTCTTCACTTTGGTTCTGAGTGCTTCAGAGAGATCCCACATTCGCTCTCTAGTTTGCAGCTTGAGAGGGTGTAGTATTGTAACATGTTTACCATAAATACTTTCCGGGAATCCTTACCTAGAAATATTTGCAAACTAAGAAGAGGTCATTTGAGTATGCAACAACTGCAGCCCGTGTTTTGTTAGCCCAAAATTGGAAAACGAGAGAGGTCCCAGCCGAAGAAGATTGGCAACTTAAGTTGACAGAGTATGCACAATTTGCAGGCTTAACGTATAGAATAAGAGAACATACCTTTAAAGAAGACTGGAAAACGTTTATTGAATATATGGAAAATAACTGTGCACAGCTGTAAACGCTGGCAGCATTAAGATAAATTCAACAGTGTAAATAAGTTTTGATGGATGTAATAATGGAAAACCGATTTGTGGGGATTGTAGCTGGGTTAGCGCTGGCAAGCCACGCTAAAACCTGGAGGGTCAGAATAACAGCGCTGGCAAGCCACGCTGACAGGAGCGCCAGGATGGGGATGAACGTGTCGGCAGGGACAGGAGAACAAAGGAATGGTTGGGAAAGTACTGAAGTGGTTGGAAAAGTACTGGAAAGTCACAAGATGAGCAGCGGGAGGGGCGCATGTGAGAGAGGCATGAGGAAGAGCACGTACGCAATGGAGATGTCATGGGAGGAGTTTGGGGGTGTCGCCAAAGGAGCCCAGGGCAGGAGCATTTCCTTATGTGGTGTGAGTGTCCCACCTTGGGTAAGGGGTCTCCTTATTTGGTTCTTGAAACTGTGTCTGAGGATTAATCATTAACAACTATGTAAGTTTACCAATAAAACGGAGCCCGCGGGCGCTGCTTGTGGTCGCCTTCCCGTTGATACCATCCTGTCCATCGCATCGTTCTTTGCCAGCACAACACTGATTGGTATAGTTTTTTTGTAAAATATGCAGGGATATAAGATATGTAAAATGAACCATGGAAAGAGAAGAAGGGAAGTCACTGATATCTTAAGTATGTAAAATGTTTATCTGAAATTGTAAAACAGAAAATTTAATAAAAACTATTTATTTATTTATTTATTTATTTATTTATTTATTTATTTATTTATTTACAAACAACCCTTCACAAAACAAAACAGGGCAGCGGAAGGAGAAAGAGCTGCATTGAAATGCTAATATATTTGGCCACACAAACCAAGCTGAGTCTGGTGTTTAGAACTGCAAGCCGAACAGAGTGAGAAAGAGCCTGCTATCTGAAAGAAAGGGTGAGAAAGAATTGAGTTATAGATAAGGAAGCAGGAACCTGAGAGGTGATGGTAAAATGCCAAACAATAAAGGGCAAGTTGCTGCTGTTTTGTTTTTTTTAAAGAAATTTGTAATTATTTTACATTCTGATTATAAACTAAACCAATCTAGTCTAATCAGAGCCTCACGTCCACACAGAGAAGGCAACCTTCGAGGACCACAGTGTTTAGCTAAGATAACAAGGAAATGCAGATAGAGGGACACAGAATGAATCAATTAAAGGGATGTCCTGTTGATGTTTCAAGACCCGATGACCACGATGTATCTTATAGGGATGAAAGTGTTATATCCCCCCCCCAAATGCTCTTCTTTGTCAGCTTCACCCTTCTTGCTGCAAGAATATCTCTGTGCAGGAGGGTGTATGGAACAAAGGCCAAGGAGAAATAATGTTAAGTTCAATTAACAGGTGAAGCACTGCATGGAAGCTAAGGAATAAAAGCTTATAATATTTCCTCCACCACCACCCTGACATAAGCAGGAGGGAAAGGAGTCACTGCAGCCTCAGCTCCTCTAACAGTATCTTATGCACAAACAAATTATGCATGAGTTTGCCCAAGGGACTACTCAGCTACTCAACAGTAATGGGTAATTGCCCTAGCAAACTTATACCTCCTATCAGTGATACACACCAACACTTATGCCGAGAAGGAGAAGGGGGAAAAAAGATGCAAAGAACAAATTTCAATAGAAAGCACATTATTATTATTATTAGCAGGAAGATGGCATAGTTTTATTTAACTCTTTGCAGGCGAAACAAGAATCTTAGTTATTCCTGCATTTGAAAACCCCAGATTTCTTTGTGAAATCTGATATTCTTCCCTTGTATCCAGAAAGGTGAACTGCCTGGTTAGGAAAAAGCTACTGAAATTTTGTAATGGCAATTATACACAATTCTTCCCAATACCCGAAAAAAGTGCACACACTCATTAAACAAACAAATGGACAAACAGAAAAAACTCAGACCCTGTAAGTTACAGCTGCCCACAAAGGTACCTTTATCTATAATCTTTGAAAATTCTTGGAGAACAGGTGAGGTCCCTACAAGCTGAAGGTAGGCAAATGTTGGTCCCATCTTCAAAAAGCTTAGCATGAGTCAACAGCATAAGTGCCAACTCCTAGGGACAGAGGCACTTGGGGGGAGCGTTGTTGTTGTTGTTGTTGGGGTTTTGGCCCTCCAATGTTCAGAGGGTGGAGAAGGAGAAGAAGGGTTTGGATCTGATATCCCGCTTTATCACTACCCGAAGAAGTCTCAAAGCGGCTAACATTCTCCTTTCCCTTCCTCCCCCACAACAAACACTCTGTGAGGTGAGTGGGGCTGAGAGACTTCAAAGAAGTGTGACTAGCTCAAGGTCACCCAGCAGCTGCATGTGGAGGAGCAGAGACGCGAACCCGGTTCCCCAGATTACGAGTCAGCCGTTCTTAACCACTACACCACACTGGCTCTCTGGAGGATAGCAAACATGGAGCCAGGCACGGTGTGGCTTTGGTAGCTGGCAGCTCAACCTCCTCCTGCCACTATTGGAAGGACAGGGGAAGCAGTTGATAAAGAAAACAACAGCCCTGCTCTATTCTGCCTTGGTCAGACCACACCTGGGATACTGTGTACCCAGTTCTGGGTACTGCAATTTAAGAAGGATATTGACAAGCTGGAACGGGTGCAGATGAAGGCAACAAAAATGATCAAGGGTCTGGAAACCAAGCCTATAAGGAATGGTTGAAGGAGCTGGGTATCTTTAGCCTGGAAAAGAGGAGACCGAGAGGAGATATAGCCATCTTCAGATATCCCAAGGGCTGTCACATGGAAGATGGAGCAAGTTTGTTTAATCCTACTCTGGATAGTAGGACCTTACAAGAAAGGAGATTCTGACAAAACAACAGGAATAATTTTCTGGTGGTAAGAGCTGTTTGACACTGGAATGGACTCCCTTGGAGGGTGGTGAGTTGTGCTTCCTTGAAGGTTTTTAAGCAGAGGTTGGGTGGTTGTCTGTGATGGATGCTTTAGTTGTGCATTTTCAGCATTGCAGGATGTTGGACTAGATGACCCTAAGGGTTTCTTCCGACTCTACCATTATATTATTCTATGATTTTATTATTATTTCCATAGTTTCCTGTGCTACCGATGGAATATCGAGGCCCATAGTCTGCTTTCATCACTGCTACAGTGCAGCATTGTCCACGGAAAATGGGTCTTCCAGTCACTTCAGCATGTGCCACGGGTATCTTACAGCCACTTTTAAGCATTACAGTGGTACCTCGGGTTACATTCACTTCAGGTTACATACACTTCAGGTTACAAACTCCGCTAACCCAGAAATAATGCTTCAGGTTAAGAACTTTGCTTCAGGATAAGAACAGAAATCGTGCTCTGGCGGCGCAGTGGCAGCAGGAGGTCCCATTAGCTAAAGTGGTGCTTCAGGTTAAGAACAGTTTCAGGTTAAGAACGGACCTCCAGAACAAATTAAGTACTTAACCCGAGGTACCACTGTATTTAGTATGTTGCAGATGTATACCACTTAATGAGGAGCCATAATGGATATCAAGTGCCAAATGCAGCCCAGAAATCTGCCAACTGCTTGAAACTATGTTGTTGTTCAGTCGTTCAGTCGTGTCCGACTCTTCGTGACCCCATGGACCAGAGCACGCCAGGCACACCTATCCTTCACTGCCTCTCGCAGTTTGGCCAAACTCATGTTAGTAGCTTCGAGAACACTGTCCAACCATCTCATCCTCTGTCGTCCCCTTCTCCTTGTGCCCTCCATCTTTCCCAACATCAGGGTCTTTTCCAGGGAGTCTTCTCTTCTCATGAGGTGGCCAAAGTACTGGAGCCTCAACTTCAGGATCTGTCCTTCTAGTGAGCACTCAGGGCTGATTTCTTTGAGAATGGATAGGTTTGATCGTCTTGCAGTCCATGGGACTCTCAAGAGTCTCCTCCAGCACCATAATTCAAAAGCATCAATTCTTCGGCGATCAGCCTTTTTTAAGGCTGCGCCAAAATCAAGTGTTTTGGGGAGGGGCACTTACAGGAGCAAAGTGAGTTTTTATACCCACTTTTCACATGATGGCAGCAGTGGACCTTGCAGCAGCCACCCAGAATGCTCTCTGAAATGAAGCCATGTCACCATGTAGCATTGTTCTAAGCAGAATTGAGGGTTTAAAAAATTGTGACTGCTTTTAAAATTGTTTTGTTGATTGTTTTTTTCTTAAATTGTTAAGAAGTTGCAGCTGCCACATTTATTATTATTTTAAATTCATAGTATCCCTCAGAATAATGCTGCATGATGTCTTTCACAGAGGCATTGTGGTGGCAAATAGCCACCAGCTGGCCATCTCAAGTGGTGGTACTGGGCAGAGAACAAGCCTCCTGTGACAGGCCACCATAAATAGCTAGTGGGTTGATTCCAGGTTGGTCTTTCATCCAGCTGAGCAGGCCTGAGGTATGTTAACTCAAGGAATAAGTAGTTTGCTTTCATTTTCAGCCTGTTAAGATTAAAAAAGTTATCAGCGATCAAATAGCTGAAAGGTAACTGTCCATACATGCTACTCTGGCTTCAGTCTAGATTTGGCCTTCCATGTGTTACAGCTCATAGGCCAATGCAAATGCAGTGGTGTGCCAAAATCAAGGTTAAATCAGTGGTGGTGGATGCAGCCAACTGCATCTCCACAAGCACTGGAACACCTCAAAGTTGGGATGGGCTGAGACTTTCCCTCTTGTCAGTGGAACCTATGGCATACCAGGTGTTGTGGGTTCTGACTCCTTTCATTCTGAATCAGCTGGTGGGCCCCATTTTGGGGTATTCTCCCGACTGCCACTGCCAGGGCTGCCACAGATGGAAGGGGAGCTCTGCAGAAGTGAAAGGATGCTGTTGTAACTCCACAGGGGCCAGGCTGACACCTCTGCCCCTCAACCCCAAACACACGCAGTACAAAAGGCATTTGGGCTCAGTCAATTATTGGGCCACAACCTCTAATATAAATATATTGCACAAAATCAGGAGATGAAATATAATACATATGCTATGAAGCAAAAGCATTGTTTCTTTTTATTCATTAGCATTTCTGCTGAATAAAGAATCACTGTGTAACAATTTCATTCCAATTAATGGCTGCCATGTTCTGACATGTGTGTTTCGTTGATTTCAGCAGTGTGTACATCTGCAATCCGAAACATACACGGCAATATGATTGTTGTCAAAGGCCTGCACATAGATATGCCTTCAGGATGGGGATGAAATGGACACCATTAAAATGGCAATTGCTACGAGCAGGGTCTGTTTGACCAGTTAGTACGGAATTTTGTTCCCTCACAAGATTTGCTGGTGGTTACTTACCATGAGAGTCATGGTAGCTCAGTAGTAGAACATGAGCTGGTTTGATGTAGTCTAGGAGAGATTAGAATGTAGCCTGGGAGTGAGGAGGGCCAGGTTTAAACCCCCTAGACAGCTATGAGCTCATTGTGTGACTTTGGGACAGTGATTCTCTGTATTAGTTTGGTGAAGTAAAGCCCATGGATGAGCCATAAGGGTGAAAATCTGGAAAGCAGAAGATGAGAACAGGCAGGAAACACACAGGCAGAGTTCTAGTGAGATTAAGGTTCCTGAACAAATGAGATTGGCGATAGGCCTTTCAGGACCCCGGACAGAGCATTAGAAGCAGACTGAATACAGTGGTACCTCGGGTTAAGAACTTAATTCGTTCTGGAGATCTGTTCTTAACCTGAAACTGTTCTTAACCTGAGGTACCACTTTAGCTAATGGGGCCTCCCGCTGCCACCGCATCGCTGTTGCGTGGTTTCTGTTCTCATCCTAAAGCAAAGTTCTTAACCCGAGGTACTATTTCTGGGTTAGCAGAGTCTGTAACCTGAAGCATCTGTAACCCAAGGTACCACTGTACCTGTTCTATTTCATGCTATGCCAATAACTTCAACTGAGTTTTCTTCTGGGGTGTTGGGTAGAATTTGACTGAAACTTGTGCGAGTCTGGGTGCTTGGGGATTCAGCTGATGAGTAGCTGAGTTCTACTTTTTACAGTTCCAGCCACATACTTCCTCAAAAGCCCAGGGGACCGTGTTATATTATCGTGTCCTCCCCTCGGTTTCCGAGGAAGTACACATATGGGAGTGGTGTGCTGATTTTTAGATTTTATTTTTTTGAAAAAATCAGTGAGCCTCTCTTGGGCACTCTGCTGGCAGTTTCCAGGGCTTCCTGCAAAGCCCAGAAGAGGAAATAATAACATAGTATCACCCCCTGGGCTTTCCAGAGAGCATGGGAGTTAAAGGTCAAATTCACAAATTCAGCTTGGCTGTGGAAGATGATGTGATGCAGCGGCCAGCGTAGCAAGGGCGGGGTGTTGGGGGCGGTTCACCCTGGGTTCCAGCCTGGGGAGGGTGACACTCTGCGCCGCCACCCCCTGTGCGAGTGTGACTCCCAAACCAACCGCCCGGCAGCCCTTCCGCATGAGCAGCCGCTGCACAGAAGGGGTGCTGGGAAGCGGCTTGGGAGTCCGGGCAGACTGCGCATGTCCGCAGCAGCCTGCAGGACTGCGCATGTGCGGACACGTGCAGTCCGCCCAGGCTGCTGCGGACATGCGCAGTCCTCCTGGGCTGCGCTCCATAGTGCAAGCGTCATGATGTCATGATGCATACACTATGTAGCGAGGCCCCACCCCTGGGGGGTGCCACTTGGCTTGCCACTGCCGGCAGCCAGCAGCTCGGTATGCCTCTGGCAGCGGCTGAAGTGTAAGATTAGTTTATGGAAGCTTAGGCCTTTGTGATCTGTTTAGAACCAGCCTAAAACCTGTTAGGATAAGTGTACTTTATAACGGTGGATTCTGCTTCACAATATGAATGGTGTTTGAGTCTTCAGAGGCAATTACGTTTCTTCTAAAGAACAGTCTCTGGGGATCACAAATAGGAGAGTACTCTTGTGCTCAAGTCCTGCTTGCGGACTTCCCAGAATCCTCTGGTTGGCCATTGCAGGGACAACATTTTGGCCTAGATAGACCTCTGGTCTGATCCAGAAGGGCTCCTACATTCTTAAGTCTCTTTCTGTTTTACAGTTAATTATTTTGAATTTGGACTTCATAAAAGCAATTTAATTTTATTTGCAGTTTGGGGTTTTTTTTAAGTCTGAAAAGCATCCTAGAGATAATTGTTTAGCTGTGCTGGCTTTGAATCTCCTATATACCTTGAGCAGAGAGTGAGAAAAGAACATAAAGGTTATTGAAACATCTATTTTCCTTAACTGTGATCCTCAGGCTCTGTTCCTAATGTGGAAAGAAGCGTTTTTATATAAATATCATCTCTGTTATCTGGGAAATAGTGTGACTCATATTCATGTTTAGAGAGTAGGTTAAGTGAATAGAGATCTAGCTTGCCAAAGACACATTTGTCAAAAAGAAAATTAGGACATTCATTTCACTTCTTCGAGGAAGAAAAAAGATCTAGGAACAGCAGCATCGTCTAAAAGCTATAGTTATGTGATTATTCTTGCTTGACTGCCCTCTGCTGGAATTGCTGAATTATACACAATACTCACAAAATGGCATCATAAGGCAACTTGATAATTGGTAAAGGTAAAATTATACGATATTGCAATTGTCTTCAGAAACTGCCTACACTGGTCTGCAACTGAGAAATATGCAGTGCCTTGGTACTGATTTGATGAATCCCTGAATAGCTGGCATTTGTACTACTGAAAGAAAAACAAATGATAAAATAATGGGTGAGACAATTGATATGACTGAAAACAATTGCTGTTGTCTGAATCAGAGGGTTCTTTCACATTAAATCCTGCAAGTAAATAATGTGTGTGTAGGCTTCTAAATATGTTTAACAGTATTTTATATTCCTGAGTCAGGGGAGCAATTTTCAGTAGATATATATTTGTCTGGTAACTCTTATTGATGGTGGGGGGGGAATACATCTTACAATTTCTCCATGGCATAGCTATTAAAATATATAAAAGCACTGGTGGTGGCTGCTATGTAGAAGAGAAATGCATTCTCTTCATTTGTGTTGTTTATTTGTTTTAGCTGACTGAGGCATACACCTTATACTTACTTGTTCCACTCATGAGAGAGAACTGTAAATGACCATAAAATGGAAAAATTTAAAGGGCTGTTTAGGAACATCAGAACTCTGTGTATCTGGATGGCTTCAGTATAATGAATTTTGTTTAAAAGGCAAGCAGTTCAAATGTCAGCATGTCCCTTACTAGTTCACGTTGCCATTTTCAACATGTAGTCTGCTTTAAATCTTTGCGCGGTAGAGGAATTTTCAGGACGTAAACCTCTGCACTGTTGCACTGTGAGGGAAAAAGGATATACTTGCTGAGATAATGACATTACAATTTCACTCATTCAGATAGGAAACCTATTTGGGAACTGTTTTTAAAAGAACATGTTTGAAGATGAAGGGTCAACAACTAGTGGCTTGTTGGAGAGTGGTGATATCTGGTCCTGGGACCAAATCTCTCTCTCTCTCTCTCTCTCTCTCTCTGTGTGTGTGTGTGTGTGTGTGACAGACTGGTTGGATGTAGAGGAATGGTGGTAGGAACCATCTGTGGAACTTTCAATGGAAGAAAGCTCATATCCTGGGGATTGGGGATGGGGCAACAAAGAGGGAGAAGAGGGAGAAGACTGGAAGGAGGTGTCAGAAACTGAAAAGGCAACAGGGTTTAGGGAGCTGGGAAAGTCTGTGGCAGAGAGAAATCCAGTATCAGAGGCAGAAGCTGAAGCAGTAGGGTGGGAGGAGGGAAGCCAAGATGCAGAGATCAATCAGGCTGGTGAAGAGCCATAGGTGTCTCTCCATTCTGCTGTGACAAGTGCACCTCCCCCCTTTTCTCCCAGAACCAGAAGATGCATGAAAAGGGCAGAGGAGAGATTGGTTGCATGCTTGGAAAAAGCCCAGGAGAGGAAAGGACTTAGGTAGCTGTGGTGAGGCAGGGACCTTCAATCCCAGCAACTGCTTCATGAGGGGAAGGCCTACAGGGGATGAGTTGTTGCACTCATTAGGCCTTACCCCCCTGGGCAGATTACTTTTTACTAATAAAGAGTTAACTCCAACTTGCACCTCGTGATTTACCACCAGCTCGCTCCTAACAGTTTCTCTATCTCCCAAGGAAAGAAGAAAGAAAGACAAAGAAGGAAAATGTAAACCAGAGGAGCCCTGCTTTCACAAGTCTTGTGCTCTGTTGTATACACCAATCTCGTGTGCCCCATCTCACTGCCCTACCACCTAAGCAGCTAGAAAAGGAGAGTGTTAGGGAAGTGGTTTTCAACTTTTTGAGACCACGGCTCCCTTGACCAAGTACATTCTTTCTATGGCACCGCTGTGGGGCTCTGGAGCCCAGTGATGTCACCCCTTGCCTGCAGAGCTGGCAGCCACTCACCCTTTTCCGAACATCCTCTCTTGTGGTGTGTTCCCTCAGCTTCCTCTCCTTGGGAGTCCTCCGGGCAGCCGCTGCTGCAACAAACAGCTGTGCAAGCCTTTGGGAGGCAGAGACATGAGAGGGCATCAGAAGAGGGAGGGGGGAAGGAAAGAGGGTCAGAGGCCAGGGTTGCCCGCAGCACCCCTGTCCATCATTCAAGGCACCCCAGGGTGCCGCAGCACACTGGTTGAAAACCACTGTGTTAGGGAGACTATCTCTCCATCCCTGCTGCTCTGCCTCG
Organism: Lacerta agilis; assembly: GCF_009819535.1. Taxonomy (NCBI): domain Eukaryota; kingdom Metazoa; phylum Chordata; class Lepidosauria; order Squamata; family Lacertidae; genus Lacerta; species Lacerta agilis. The sequence goes on along the minus strand of NC_046313.1, from coordinate 93,271,055 downwards.
TTCAGGAAGGAGTAATATATGTCTCTGGGTGAATGTGTCCTCTCAGCAGCAGAATGAATGTTTGCTCAAGCAATAGACCTTCGCCTCTCCTCCCCCGAAGCCCTGGAGAGCTTGCGGATCCTCCTGAGCACATTTTTTTGGCCTGTGGGTATAGAGAGTTCCAAGTGTGGAGGAGAGGAAGTCTGCTTACACAACACTGGTTGCTACCTTGAGATGGCAAGTGGAGCCCTGCCTTCCCATATCAGGGTCCACCCAAAGTGATCTACTGGTAAAAGTAAATGCCAAGCAAAGTGACAGACCATTTAGTGGGGTTCAAACAAAGGCTAGCGAGGCAGTTTTAAGGGAGCTAACAAAATGCTGCCAGTCATTGAAGCATTTTGCTGATTTCCCTCCATATCCTTTCCTCCAGGCTCCAGAGAGTTGGAATAACCATTGGAGCTGTGTGGGATTTAGTGTGGCAGCCAGATGCAGGCAAAAGAGAGAATCTGCCAAAAATGACTATTCTCCACACACACACACACACACACACACAGCACTTTCAGGGTGTGTGTGGGGGGGAGGGGCCTGCAGGATTACATCCCCTTCCACCAATTTGCAGAAAGGCTATTCCTGCATCCAGTCCAATTTGCATTTCACTTTCCTTCCTCCTCCACTCACCTCCCTTTTTGAAAATCGAATGAGAGAAAAGGGGTGTGTGTGTGTGTGTGTGTGTGTGTGAGAGAGAGAGAGAGAGAGAGAGAGAGAGAGAGAGAGAGAGAAGATTTAGCCATCATCCTCAAAACAAGCAAATCTACATGAGCAGCCCTTGGATATTCCTCTGATAAAAACTTCAAAAGGGCACATTCTTCATTCAGACAGACACAAAACAATGTTCTTGTTGCTAAATTGGATTGATTTTGAGTAACTCCATGGAAAGCGGCATTATTTCTTGGGATTTCACAAGTGCAGCTCAAGAGCAGAATACACCCAGGATGTGTCAAGAAGGGAAAGACTATATAAATAAAAGCAGTTCTACATGCTCTTAAGTTGTCACACATCACCTGCTCTGTGTGTCTCCTCGGTGGCCCTAGCACATTTACATACACTGTCATCGAATTTCAAATTGCACCTCAAATCAATGCCAGTTTAAAATTGCCTTTCAGATCACTGCTGTATTTTTTTACCCTCCAAAAAAGAAAAGAATGCTCCTTTTGTATTAAATAGTAGTGCTGACCTTCTTGTTTCTCCTCTGGGTCTTCATTTAGGAAGAATTCACAATAATTATCCCTCAAATGTGTTAGGAGTAATATGAGGCAGGGAGAAGGCAGATATTTTTCCCCTTGGCCATCTCCATAGCTGCTTTTTGTGTGTGTATCAACACACAAAACAAAGCTGCAGTGTATTGAACACAATTTGGGTGGTGTCAGAAACCTGATGGGTATATACTAGTTAGGGAGGAGTAGAAATTCAATCCACATTTAAAGGCAAGTCTACCTAATGCATATTTTTTTGGGGGGGGGGAGTGAACTAAAACAGCCATCCTTTGAAATTTGCATTCCTCAGAATTTTGCAATGTGGTTCCCTAGTCAAGTTGTATCTACAAATACACACACACATACTAAGGTAAATTGCATATATAAATGCATATATTTGCAAAACTGTAATTAGGGGAATTTACATTGCAAAAATGTTTTTGTTAGGCAAAATCACATACAAATGCGTGTATAAAGAGAAATTTGCACTAAAGTGCTGGTGAATTTTCATGAGGACTTTTATTATTAAAAACTCAAAAACTGATGTGGAAATGTGGAAAACTGAGTTTAAGACTGGAAAAATGAGAAACTGAGAGAAATTGAAATTGACAGATTCACCCATCCCTAGTATATCAATAAATTAACACATGGTGAATATATATTAATACTGGCAGACCAACACGGCTACCCACCTGTAACATATATTAATACTGAAATTCTCTGAGTGCCAATCCTTCTCTAATCAAAACAGGACCATCCACACACTTCATAGTAGTTGGTTTTTTTAAAAAAGGGGGGGTTGGGGAGCTAAAGGGGGGGTGGGAAACTTGAGCACAGATCGATGAGGACAGAGCATGCCCAGTGGGTGCAGAACACCCCTCCAAGTGGAGTCATTCTGGGATTTGAACTAGCATTTTCCAAATGGTCTATCCAATCATTTGCTATAAGGTCTTTTGGACCTTTAAAGTGCTAAAACTTTCTAGGGTTGGGGGGGGGGACTTGATCATTATAAAGCCCCACCTAGTTCTTTAAAAATATTTCCCTAGGTCCAGTGCAGGTTAGGGGTGTCCAAATCCTTTTCAGTACGGAGGCCCCAGTGTTTGGCTGATCTTAACTTTAAAAAATATTTTATTCTCTGTTCTATTTTCATTTCATGAACAGATATCAGCCAGACTTCCACTGAGGTTCCTCGAAATAGCTAATAGTATAAAAACAGCCTCTATAAAGAGGATAGTCTCCTAGCAGCAGCAATAAATGCAAAAATAGACTGAGGCAAAAAATGAAAAGGAGATGGGAGATAGAAAAGGATGGTTGGTGCATTTAACATTGCATATTACATGCAAGTGTTACATATTATTCTAAAATGTCCCAATTTCATATATATTTTTGGCCTGTTTCTATTACAAAGCACTCAAATTCAGCTTCTGACTTTGAAAAATGAGAGTGTACCTGTTAAGTCACTGCCACGATGAAACTTGTTTAACTAGGAGTTATACCCACATCTCTTGGGAGCAAAGGATTAGCATTCTGCCTTGTTTTTGTTCTATTCAACAGAAACATGCCTGATTCATGAGCAGGCATTATACACGTAATCCAGCAATCAAGGCTATCCCAAATAACAAGATAAAAAATAAAATAAAATAATCATTCCAGTGACACACACACACACACACCAACTCCATGTACTTCAGCCCTGGAAACAGGATCGTATCCTCTCGTGCACCTGAGCCCAGTAAATTTGATTGGTTGGTAACTGAATTCTAGAGTTGTCTAGTAGTTCTCATGTGATTGGCTAAGGTTGGTCACATGGAAGGTACGTAGTGAAGAAGAGACTCCATTTTATGTGAAGCAAGATGACTGTGGTTTAGGATCCACTGTGAACACTGCTAAATTGAATAGAGTGTTGGAGTGTTTCTTCTCTGCTTTAAAGAAAGAGAGCAAAGCTGCAGGAGAAGGTAAAAGTGGAAATCTCTCATAGGAGCTGTAAGCCATGGCCTAACTGAGACACAGAAGGCTGAGCAGTGAGCTCTGGAAAGAGAGGAAAATACAGTTGTTTGGAAGTTAGAATAAGAGTTTGTAAGCCCATGCTTAAATAAGCATGTGACTGTATTATGTTTTATCTATAAGTTTCTGCAAGCAAAGTTTTTGAATGTTTAAGTCTGAATGTTAATTTCCAAAGAAGGGTGTTAGTCATATACAGTGGAACCTTGGTTTTCGAACGTAATCCATTCCGGAACACCGTTCGAGTTCTGAAACATTCGGAAACTGAAAACTCAATATGGTAGCCCCGAAGTGGAAAAATGAATATGAAAAACTCAATACGGAAGCCGTCTCAGAAGTTTGATTTCCAAGGCGTGTTCGAAAACGGAAGCATTTGCATCTGGATTACGCCGTTCGAGTTCCAATGTCAATGAAGACGTTCGAAAACTGAGGTTCCACTGTATAGGAGCTGAGCTTCTTGGCTGCAATTTCACTACCCTGTGTTGTTATAAATATCCCTGAGTACTGGCAGTTACAAATATGTCATCTCACTTTGTTGAGAATCAACGACTTGCCCCCTGCTATCGCAGAAAACAGGATTAAATTTAAATAGGCTTAAGTTACAGGAGAATGGTAGATTTCAGTTGAACACTTGGGGAAACTTGATGGTAAAAGCAGGAGCAGCAGGCATGGTGTGGCAGTGCCATAGAGGTGCCCTCCTGATACACACACACACACACACACACACATATATATATATATATATATATATATATATATATACACATACACACACACACATACATACACACACACATACATACATACATACATACATACATACATACATACATAATTTTATTTGTATGCTGCCTTCCTACAGTTCCAACTATGTTGGAACATATGCAAGGCAGCTTACAACTTGGGGGGGAAATACATAACTACAACATAACAAAAGCAGTTATGAACAATTAAATAAAACTTGAAAGATACACAGCCAAACTGAACCATTTCCACACAAATCACAGCAAGATCTAAAAGAAAGATACAAAGAACCAACAGCAACAACAGCAAACCCCCACCCACCCACCCAACATCACCCTAGTCCTGGGATCCATTGTTGTAAGGGTGAGGTATGTCAAACTGACAGAACCAGTATTTTAAATCTACCTGAGCAGTGAAGAACTGGTGACTTTTTAATTTCCCCCCATATTGGTCCTGAGTCAACATAACTGAAGAGGAAGCAGAAGAAGTTACAAGCTCCTCCATAAATGCTTGATCAAGGTGATAAATGAAAAGTACTTTCAGTGGTAGCCAGAGGCTGTAGTAGATGCAAACATGTTATTCTTTTATCATGTTTGTGTAATCATATATAATTTCCACTCCTTCCTTCTCTTTTAGCTTTTAATCCTTCTAAAACATCCTCTTTAGCTAAAGATATTTGCCTATGTGCTTTCTGCCTTGCGTTTTTAAATACACCCTCCTAGTGTCCGGAGGTTTTTTGTCAACACTAGGAACCTTGTGTGGGAGCTCTTTTCCAAAATGAATTGCTAGCAAGATGCAAAAATTAACATTTTTTAAACTAACTGAGGTTGTGCTCACCCCACAGCACGAAGCCTGCCCCTCTGACATAAATCTTGGCTTAAGCCCATGCTCACCAGTGCTCAAATCATAGGACTTTGAGCTCGCTCTCTCTCTCTCTCTCTCTCTCTCTCTCTCTCTCTCTCTCTCTCTCTCTCTCTCTCTTGTGATAGTTGCTCTGTGAAGTTCAATGCAAAAGGGCTGTACCATCCCACCCACCTCTAACATGGGCTATGGTTCAAAGCAGTGCCTATATATAGTCCATAAAGTGCATTGAGATTGTTCTAGACAAAAAGTACTACATGTAAGGAAGGTCTTATTTATTACCATTATTATTATTATTAAAGGTATCATTACTATAACTTAGTTGCAAGTTACAACAAAGCTATAAAAAAGTTATCTTGGAATGGCTAATGAAGGCACCGTTGAAGCTCTAACTTCTCTGCCTTTCAGCGCAGGGTTTATTTTATCTGGCTCTTTGGATTAAACACAGTCCAGGACATAGCTGGTATGAAGATTTAGATTTCCTTAATGGAGAAGTCTCTCATAATCACATCACCCTTGCATCTAAAAAGCCTTTTTATTTAAAAGAGTAACTTTGGTCACACTGTGTCTTAAACACCATTCAGTTCCATCATGCTGTTTTAATCAATCATCCCCTGCGTTTTTTTCAAAGGTAGGAGTTAGAGAATAATGCAGCTTGATAAGATATTTTAATAAAATATGTTCACCACCTCCACATCATTTTAATTTTCCACTGCATTATCCAAAAGTGAGCTTTTAGCCACACACACAAAAAGTGGGGGTGAAGCAAAATAATTGAACATATGGAAAGATTATTTACATCTTACTTTTTCCTAGGGAATTCAATCCTCTCATCATCCTTCCCTGCGTCCCCCCACACCTACCAGAGAGAATTTAGGGCATGTTCCAAGCTATGAACTTCTAAAGCCCCACTAATTTCAAGGAGGGAGAGAGAGAAGCAAGTAAGACTGCATACAATTGCTAAAACATTTCAAGGCTGCTTTTCCAGGCATTCACCACCCTAAGAAGCGTACAGCAATAAAAAGTATGTCACAAAAGAGCATCATTTCAAAACCAAAAATGCAAAAGAATGGGGGGGGAACCCATCCATTTCATTAAATATCCATAGGCCTACACAATCAATTCTAGTCCCAGACGAGCCAGAAAAAAGGAAGCCTGCAAGAAGGACCTGCGACTTCAAGCAACTGTCTCTGACTGTGGAGGTAGAACAGCCATGGATAATCTTATCCTCCATCATTTTACCTGATGATGCTGGCGATCGACCTTCTGCCCTTCTTCAGGGGCCCTTCTTCAAGACCAGAGTTGAAGTTGTTAAAAGTTGCGCTTAACACTGATGCACACCACCATTGGTGCATATGCATCATGTGGTACATGCTTTCTCTGCACAAGGAGAAAATCTCATGAGCCATAAGAAGCCATATAGCCCATTACCTTCTTTGACACAGTCGTTTGCTACAACTTCAAAATCAACTTAAACAACAACAACAACAACAGAGCATTTATTTTGAAACCTGCAGAAAATGAAAATCCAGCAGCACTCGCAGCTGGCACGCTTCAAGGCAATAAAGGTCTGCTTTTGGGATTACACATTTCCAAGAGGATGACGTGCATCATCTAAACATGATATTTGAAACAGATCAAAAAATTGAATTAACTTTTCCAGAAGGCTGAGCTGCTGAGTGTTTACGTTTTTTTGTGAGAGCTCAGGTAAATTGCTTTTGATATTTAGGAAAATATATGGGAAAACGTAGAGAAGAAATGAGACATGTTAGGCAGGGAAGAAGAGGCAGAATGCTGCCTGAAGACAAAACTGAGTATATTTGCCAATATATTCTCAGAAGAGGAGGAGGCTATGGCTTAGTACAAACTGATTCTACAAGATCGGATGCCATATGATTCCTGAAGCCACTCAACGTTGACCTCATGAGTAAGGATGAGAGGATTTCCCCAGTTGCATGCATATATTTTTCCTTGAATTTTCTTCCATGTGTTCTACTCTTCCTGAATTCTGGAATGTCTAGGAACATTTCTAAAATTTATTCCAGAAGTGAAGCACGAGTAGCCTGACATCTGATTCTGTTCCTTCCATTTGTTTGCATTGTGCCCCCCACCCCACATCTGCATTGCTTGTGAAGACAAACACATCAATAAAACAATGCAACAAATCAGCATGGAAAAGGTTAATACCCACATATAGGGACTGACCACAGAGGGACTGATATTTTATGTGAACTGCCCTGAGACCTCCGGGTATAGGGCGGTATAGAAAATAAATAAATAAATAAATAATAAATATAAGTTCACCAAGATTTGGGAGATGTGATGATTTACTGATGTGTACATGTGCTGGTAAAACAGCATGAAAAACTAATTTCAATAGAAGCTCACATAACATCACATCAGGATATGAATGAGCGGATGGAAAGGAACTCTATGGCAAATTGCATACAGGCTGCCCAGTATAAAATCCAGAAATAAAAATCAGAAGGATGAATAATTCCTAATGCATATGTTTCACCTGGAACCAGTTATTTCAGAATTCTAAAATATGAGGAGAAATCTGGATAAGAATCCTCTGAGAAGTAAGCCTACCTCTAGGAGACATGGGTGGTGTGAGTAGTAGTGTCGTGGTCTGTCTAGACCAGGCTTCCTCAAACTCGGCCCTCCAGATGTTTTTGGCCTACAACTCCCATGATCCCTAGCTAGCAGGACCAGTGGTCAGGGATGATGGGAATTGTAGTCTCAAAACACCTGGAGGGCTGAGTTTGAGGAAGCCTGGTCTAGACATACCAAGTGTAGGCTGAAGTTCTTCAGAGAAACTGAAAACTGCAACTTCACTCATTGCATAGGATGCAACAGTCAATAAGCTGATACAGCTAACCCTGGCTTTCTGGTGAGCATACCTGTATGACACCTTTTGTTATTAAAACACCTGCTGGGTGTACACACAAAGCATATTTGCAGATGACGCATTAAAGCATCTCAACATGTTAGATGGTACAATATAAAGAGCCACTAAAACATTCAGGTAATAAGCAGTTCAAAACGAATATTTTGCCTTGCCTCCCACCAACATGTATCTATAAAGATCATACAGTGAAAACCATATAACCAAATGTTTCTGTTACTAAATGATCATATATCAGGAATTCTACTGTACTCCAAAGTTTCCCATAGCATTAGACACATTCACTGTTTGATGTGGGAGGATTATTTCCAAGTATATCAGATATTAGAAACTAGGGACTAGGTTATGATTTGTTTAATGAAATGTTAATTTTTGACCAAGAGAAAGGTTAGGGGGGAGGGGAATCAGTTAAGCCTAGGAATGATTAAAAGGGGATTTGTGAAATTTCAGAGCAGTCATTTCTATTAATTCAGGCCCATCTTAGTTTATATGCTAAAGGTGGTGAGCGGATTTGGTTTGCGGGCCCCTTCTTGAGCCATTCTAGGGGGAATGTAACATGTTAGAGGAGGGGAAGGCCTTTTTAGTAAGGAGCCCCAAGAGAGACGGAACCAAAAAACCTTGACACAAGAAAATTCAGCTAAGAGACAGCTGATTTCTCAGTTGGGAAGTACTTCAGGAAGAGATGGCATCTTGCCTTTTCCACCTGGACTTGGTAATAATTCTCACTATTCATGAACAGATGTCTTGGTTAGATTCCTCAGGTGTAACTGAATTTATTAAAGGATCCAGAGACTCGAGATTAATTCTGAATCATTACATACTATAGACATCTCTTAGGATGACAAAAAGATGGTGGGGGTGGGGTGCTGCACAGGGAAGGGAGAAGGAAACTGTGATAGAGATAATAATCTGTGTACTGTGAAGAGGATTGACCTCAGTGGGTCTATGTCTCAGTCTTTCCCTTTGTGGGGAAGTTGGTTGTTTAAAGCCTGACTTTCATGTCAGTGTTGAATATGCTGATCCCCTCTCCTCCACCATCCACCTGCGTTTTTTCATACCGTTCCATGTTGGTAAAGATTTTACCTAGCTATGCCTTCACACAGTGAGATACACTACTATTATGCACTCTCAGGACTATGGATTTGCTAACACACCTTCCAAGCCAATACTTGCAGTTTTTGACCCATAATGTAGCCATCCTTTGAAATTAGCCCTTTCTATGAATTTTGCCATGCACTTGTCCAACCAAAGGAATGCATACAAAAATGTACAGTATATATCATGCACACAAACATATATGAAAACAACACACATGCTGAAATGCAACCAGGCAAAGGAATTCTGGGAAACGGTCTATAACGAGATTTTTTGTTTTGTTTGTTTGTTTTTTAAAAAAATCAAACTCACATTCCCTAATAATAAACCAGAAGCATTTCTTCTTGGCATAATTGGGAATTTACCAAAAAGAGCCCATAACCTATTCTTATATTTAACAACAGCTGCAATGATAGAATACGCAAGATATCCCAGGGCAAGAACATAGCTAAATCAACTAATTGAATTTGCAGAGCTGGGCAATAGGACATTCAAAATAAGAAATATAGATAATAAACAGATGAGGAGTGAGTGAGAGTATTTAGGGGAATACTTGCAAAAAAAATTGACCTTAAATATAAATTTCAGGTAGGGGATGCTTTCTAACTAACAGTCGATAATGTAAAGGACACAAGAAGGTTGAAAATAAGGTAAAGGAATTAATTGTATATGCAGCTAAGTAAAATGTTAAAAAGAACTGTCATGAAATGCTGAGTGGGAAGCCCAAAAGAATTACTGTATAAAAATGGAAAATGATATGGGCGTATAACTGAAAACTTATTTTTTAAAAAGAAAAGAAAACAACACACAAAAATGTATTGCATTTGGGGAAATTGCTGGCAAGCGGGGTGAATGGAATTTAAGACTCAAAAGGGATAAATTGTGAGTAGCCGAAATTTGCAGATTTGTCCATCCCCATTTATCTCAGGACAAGTGTCCAATCGTATCTGTGCATGTGAATTGTGCTATCATGTCCACCCTCAGTCTTGTCTTCTCCAGGGTAAACATACCCAGTTCCTGAAACCTTTGCTTTGTTTTGCTATTGCTGAACATCTTCGCTAACCCTCTTTTGAACTCTTTCCTATTTTTCTAATGTGCGGACACCAGAATTGGACTCCAGAGGAAATCTGAGTGGCGCAAAATAAAAATGGAACTCTTGTGAGACTTGGAAACTATTGTTCCATTAATGCAACCTAAAATTGCATAGACTTTTTTTTTTACAGTTGCATCACACTGCTGGCTCATCTTCACCTTGTAGTTGGCTATAGTTCCAAGATCTTTTGCAAATGTGTTCTGGCCAATCCAAGTGTCCGCTCTATAGCTGTGCATTTTACTTTTGCCTAAATGCAGAGTTTTTCATTTGTCTCTATTGAATTTCTTTTTTTTTAGCCCCGTTATCAAGGTCATTTTGAATTTTATTCTGTTCTTCTGTGGTGTTAAGTGTCTGTCCCTGTTTTGTGCCATATGCAGATTTGATAAGGATAAGAGATTTATTTCCTCTTCTATTATTTAATATAGAGCAATGACTAAGGGTCATGCGGCATGTTAATGATCAGTTACAATTTGTGTTAATACATAATATTACCATATCATTTAGAGTTCAGGAAAGTCTTATCCAGTTTATCATGGCTGATGAGAGTTTGTTTTTTGATTATAATGAACTGCAGCGGCAACAACAACAAATCAAACCCAAATCTCTTAATGTAAAATTGAACATAAAGGTTGCTTTTTTGGTGAGACAAAGTGGCTGGGGTAAACTGCTTGCTGAACTGGATAAAACTCTCCCTAGAAACACAGAGAAACTGCACAATTGTGCAGTATTGGGAAACACAGCACTTAATTTTGAAACAAAAAACAAAAACCCCAAAACATTTACTATCAATCCTTCTGACAAGGGCTGCATTTGCTTACAGTGTCCAGAGACAATTATGCCCATATCACAGGGCGGCAGACAACTTATGAATTACAATTATACCAAGAAGCTCTCTACAAATATCACCGATGAATGCAGCTCAAGAACATTATCAGCATGGGCTTAAAACATATGTTGGCCTGGAACAGGGACTTAAAAAACAAAAACCCTTCAAGGTACATACCAGGCAAATTATACCAACTTATAATGTTAAAAACCCAAACAATAATTCACAAATATATCCTGTCCTCCCTTCAAAAAAGAATGCCTATATTGAAATATCTGGATAGAATCTTTCCTCCCCTATAGTTCTTTCCAGAAATCTGTTTTCTGGAAGAGATTAATGACACTGGAATTAAGAACTTATTATCAGAGACAGGCAAGCAGGGCAACGGAAGAGAAAAGGCTAATGTGAAATGTCCACACCAAACACCACAATTAGTATTTAAAGTTTTCTATTTATAAAAGGAACTGCGGGAGGCAGTGAAGGACAGGCGTGCCTGGCGTGCTCTGGTCCATGGTGTTATGTATTGAAGTTCCCACCCTAGGCCACTAGGGGTGTGTGTATATAGTTCATTCTGCTGCAGTTTTCACTCAGGTCAGCATATGCAAATGAGGGGTTGAAAACTGACGCTCAGGGATTGGGTAACTACAGAAAGTTGTTACTGTTGCTTTGTAGCTGAGTTCTATATAAGCAGGCTGCTGAGGCCTTCAGCTCACTTCTGTTCCAGCCTGAGAATAAACAAGAGCTGCTTGGAAATCACTGTGTCGTCTGCTGTGTCCACCCACAACTTAACACATGGGGTCACGAAGAGTCGGACACGACTGAACGACTGAACAACAACAACAATTTATAAAAGGAACCATTCCATTTCGGAAGAGAGAAACAGTGTAGTTGTCCCCACCACCATAAAAACAGCTATTGATTTCCACCAAAAGGAAGGAAGGAAGGAAGGAAGGAAGGAAGGAAGGAAGGAAGGAAGGAAGGAAGGAAGGAAAGGGGATGAAAAGGGAATAAAGGAACACCATCTAATTTCAAATCCATCTCTATAGAAATTCATTAGAGACAGATTGCATCCATTGCTGATAAATGGCAGAAACTGAGAAGAAGTAGGGCAATGGCAATGGGAAAGTCTGAGTACACGGCTACATTATCACATAAGGATCAGACTCGGTTTGCATAGGATGTGCCCACCATCTTGAGTGTAATGTTTGCCTCTTGAGCTCTGCACTCCTTAACTGAAGGCTCTCATCGTATCAGTCCAAATCTACCATTTCTCTAATTATGGGTTGAGTTTGGGTAGGGGTTCGCCCCCCCCCACCTACTTTGAACTGAAAGCTGGAGGTAGTAGGGGTTTCAGAGTGGATGCTACTAAATAGGTTAACTGGTCACCTTCTTAGCCAGGAAGGGGAAGGAAAAGTTAATAGGAGACCAGGTGAGAACCCTTCAGCATCTTTGAAGGGGAAAGGAGTTTCCAGAGGCCAACAGCTCTCTCTTTATTCCTTAGTCTGATAACAGTTTCCTATATGAACAAATGATCGTTCTATCCTTCTCATTCTCTGTTATAATTTTGTGTCTTAAATACTTATTAATTTCCAAAGGTTACCTGACTAAAAGGCCACAGGCCTTCCAACCCAAAGGTGACCTAGTTTCATGATGAGGAATTTACCTCAGAGTCTCTTTTCTTCACCATCTTTCTCCCTTCCCCTTTCTGGTTTCATGGCTGTTGAATTCCAGGCGCCCATGTAGAGATCCAGGAATTGTTTGTTCACTAAGATAGAACTGCATATTCCTGGAATGCATTAATAATTTCTAGTATCCACAAAAACTGTACTCTGCTGTCTATAGCTGTGCTTTTTGTTCCTCTTTTATGTCTGGTTTGATAAATTTCACAGTTTCCTCTAAATAAATGGTACCATCTCTAACAGGACTATTGGCTTTTCCCCAGGATCATTGGAGAACTTTTTCTTTAATGTCCTCCTTTTATTAATAAATTAAAATGGAAAATGGCTACAGATGAGTTTTAAAATAACTAAAAATATATCATTCAACAAATCACCAAGTCAGAAGGGTTTTGCATGTCTTAAAATGTTCTCATCCTGCCCTGGCAACGCAAGTTAATAAAACACAGCCATCTGCACCATTAAGGCTGCAATCCTATGCCCACTTACCTGAGAGTAAGCCCCATTGAACTCAGTCTGAGTTACATCTGAATATAGGATTGCCCTGTCAGGATCCTAGCTGTTTGAAGGGAGATATTGAAGAACCTGCCTTTGTACTTAACAACATATTTCATGGAGAGGCTGCTGAAGATAGATTTATTGAAGAAGAAAATTCTTTTCCAAGTGTTTGGTTGTCAAATTCCGTTTCTTTCCCCTAATGTATGTTGTGGCTCTGAAATGACAGGCTGATGTATTAAAACCAATGTCAAGAACTAGTACTAAGAAAACATCCTGCTAAATAAACTTTCATCTGCTGCAGAGCTGTCCTCTCTCTCTCTCTCTCTCTCTCTCTCTCTCTCTCTCGGCAAAAAAGTGCAGTCTCAGGCTGCTTCTCCCACATTCTGTTACCTTTCAAGGCGCAGCATACAGCATATTTTCTCTGAGCAAGTATAAATAGTGCATAGAAAGAGGGCATTATTTAGGAAAAATACTAATTAAATTTAACAATGGAAATGGCAGTCCTTGTGTTTCTAAAATTAGAGGCGGGTTATTTTATAATACACAGCCATTTCATCGTGATGAGCTTTTAGGCTCTTCTTTCCATGTCTGACATAAACATTGCCGCGCTGTTGTTCCATTCTCCTTTCTAAACATGGTTTGTCTCCAGAGCTCTGCATTGTTGGCCAGCCAGGTCTTTCCTACATAAGATCTGTGAACCTCTAGATCTTTTGTGGCAAAGTTTAATCCAGAGAGACAGCCTTTCCAAATTGGTTTGAAGAAGAAATAAAATTTGTTCTGCACAAAGCGCTCCTCCATGAAGATATTTTATTAGTGTTTTCATTTCAATAGTTTCTGATAATATTAAGGAACCCCAATGGCTTATGTTAGGCGGCGCCTAAAATAAATCTGCCCAATGGGCCTATAAATAACAAGGCTGTGTGTGCAAATTTAGACAACAGAGCTGTTAAGAGCAGTGGAACAGACTCCCTCGGGAGGTTGTGGACTCTCCTTCCTTGGAGGTTTTTAAGCAGAGGTTGGATGGCCATCTGTCAGGGATGCTTCAGTTGATATTCCTGCCTTGTAGGGGTGGGACTAGATTATCCATGGGATCCCTTCCAACGATACAGTGCTATGATTCATTGATACTGCTGTCAGGATAAATGAAACTCACTTCATGCATTACATTTCCATGGTATTCCAACACACACGCACACACACACACACACACACACACACGTGTTTGAAAAAATGCATGGTTTTTTGGGGGGGCGCTCACCTAAGAGATAGACCCTTTTTACACATTACTCATGTCTTCACAGGACAACAGGTGTAGAAGCAGCTGTGAGGCTGAACCTCTGGCCTGCTCCTTGACAATGCATGGCTTCCCTGCCTCTGGATTAACATGAATGTTTGGATATAGAGAAGCCTAGGTGCACAGTGTTCTCCAGACCCTGGAACCCCAATTCCACAAGGATTCAGGACCTGAGGACACCCCTCCTACAGATGCCTATATTTGTAGACTTCCCAGCCGCACGTGCACACAGGTGCGGGGCAGGGGAAACACATGTCAGTGGCGTGAGGGGTGGGGTATAGTTCTGCGTCGCCCCTTCATGTTAATAATATGTGAAGGGAGCTTGGTACAGAAAGAGGATTGTCAAAGGCACAGCATATTTTGGAATGGCCGTTATAATATACAGACCACAATTTAGGACGGGGAAAAGCTGCAATGTTTTGATTGGATCCAGAGACACATCCATAGGAAGAATTCTGGTGGCAGTGCTGTGGCATGCGCTCTAGCACAAGGGTGGGGATCCTCAGGCCCAGTAGCCAAATGTAGACCTCTCCAGCCTCTCTATCTGTCCTTTGGGACTCTTCCTTGTCTATACCTCATCCTCAACTACATGACCTTTCCCCAGCCTATACTACTTTTCGCCCTCCTTCAGTGTTTTTGCCCAGTCGGAATCTGACCCTTGATCTGAAAAGTGTTCTCCACCCCTGATCTAGCAGAATGCTTTGCTTGATCTAAGCTCAGCTTGTGCAGGGGCGTTCCTAGCCCCTTGGCTGCCCGGGGCGGGAAGCCAAGAGGCACCCCTGGGGGGGCGGGGCATCGTGTCATGTGCGTGCGTCATGACGTCATGACGCACATTCACAGCGCGACGCCACGCCCCCAGGAAAAAGAAAGGAACGTAGCAGGCGCTTGAGAGCGCCCGCTTTGCTCCCCCCCTTCCCTTTCCTTCCCTTTCCTTCCCTTTCGGCTTCTTTCAGCGCCAAAAGGGGAGAAAAAAAGGAAGCAAAGCGGCGCGTTTAAGCGCCGGCTTTGCTTCCCTGCCCACTTTCTCTTTCGGCGGGGAAGGAAGCCAAAAGGGAAGGGGGGGAAGCAAAGCTGGCGCTTAAACGCGCCGCTTTGCTTCCTTTTTTCCTCCCCTTTCGGCGCTGAAAGAAGCCGAAAGGGAAGAGGGCGGGAAGCAAAGCGGGCGCTTAAACGCGCCACTTCGCTTCCTTTTTTTCTCCCCTTTCGGCGCTGAAAGAAGCCAAAAGGGAAGGGGGGGAAGCAAAGCCGGCGCTTAAACGCGCCGCTTTGCTTCCTTTATTTCGCCTCTTTCGGCGCTGGCTGGCCTGCAGAGTCACAGCCTAGCCAGCGCCGAAAGGGGAGAAAAAAAGGAAGCAAAGCGGCGCGTTTAAGCGCCGGGTTTGCTTCCCCGCCCGCTTTCTCTTTCAGCCGCCGTTCATTCCGTCGCCCTGGGAGCAGCAGCACCGCACACACTGTGCGCTGCTGCTCCCATGGCGACGGAGTGAGCGGCGGTGCGTGGGGGTGACAAGCGGCGGCCGCTCCTGCCACTCCCTACGCACCACCGGTCACCCTGGGAGCAGCAGCGCTGCACAGACGGGGTGCTCGCTCGGCCGAGCGAGCACCCCGTCCATGCAGCGCTGCTGCTCCCGGGGTGACGGAGGGAGCGGCGGCACGTGGGAGTGGCGGGAGGGGCCGCCGCTTGTCACCCCCACCCGCCGCTTATCACCCTGTCACTGGGGGCGTACCGCCCCTACCGCCCCTCCCCAACGGCGCCCCTGAGCTTGTGCACACTTTTTGAGGTGCTGGGCAATGCCTTTTACTAGCAGGTGTTGTGCAAGAGATAGCTCAGCACCTTGTGCTCAATGGAGCACACTTCTGTTTATCATATCTCTTTTCTCATGCAACATTATCTTGAACAAAGTCAAGGCAAGCCCTTCTGCCTGCAGAAGGGCACCTCAAGAGCCAACATTTGGGGTAGAATTCTAAGCTAGTCCTACTCAGGGTAGACATACTGAAGTTGATCTACGGATGAAGGGCAGGATACAAATTTAATAAATACAAATTAAAAAATAAAATTAATGGACAGATTCATTAATTTCAATGGGTCTACTATGAGTCAAACCTAGTTGTTGCTCCAGACTTTACTGAGAACTTCACAGTGGCTTTTTCCTTCTCTCCGGTGGTGCCACTAAAGTATAATTTTTCCCATGAGCCGCTGTAGTGATTCCTGCTTTGCAGTTTGAAGTGAGAAATACCACAAGGGAGGCAAATGATTTCAGTTACATCAGCGCATGCTTTCAGTGTCCTCATTTGTGCTCCCACTTAAAACAACCTCAGCCATCAACCCACATGCATCACAGTGTTTGGCAACAGCGTCTTCTTCAGATCTAAGTAATAAGCAATGCAAAATATCAATTTCAGGAAACGTATGCAAAATATGTTTGTACAATGAAGTCTGTGTGGAGGAACCTGGGCAAAAAGGGGTTGCATTGTGTGATTTTTGCATGAAGGGCCAATTACATTACTTGAGAAGGTGCTGTTGGATAGAGCAGTGTTTTTCAACCTTTTTTGGGCAAAGGCACACTTGTTTCATGAAAAAAATCACGAGGCACACCACCATTAGAAAATGTTAAAAAATTTAACTCTGTGCCTATATTGACTATATATAAAGTAATTTCCCACGGCACACCAGGCAACATCTCGCGGCACACTAGTGTGCCGCGGAACAGTGGTTGAAAAACACTGGGATAGAGGGTCCAAGTATCAACATGTGAATTGATGTGGACTGTAATAAGCGAATAAAAGATGGCGGAGGGGGAAGGGAGAAGGGGAAATGGAGAAATGAACCAGAATGCTCAGGGAAAAATATAGATAAGAGGGCAAAGGAGGATCAGGAGAGAGAAAAGCCATGAGAAACTATAAAAATTCACTGCTGTCAGCTGAAAATTGGGGCGACCCTGTCAGAAAAATGACAGGAAACAGTACCTTCCTTGGCCATCACTGACAACATTTCCAGCAGCTGCTCTGGAAGGGAGGTGACTGGCGTGTGGGTGAAAATATCTAAGACATTGTGCATTTATTTTGTTGAGAAGAGAGAATTTAGGCTGGGAACAAGGATTCATCTGTCATTATCATATCCTCTGCCGAGTGAATGTTGCCCTTGGCAATGGGTGCGTGGTTGCTAATTTCGATTTAGTTGTTCAGCAGCTCTGTTCTCCTCGTTGGTTCACTTAGTAGCTGTGATTTTTAAAAACAACATATATAACTACATGATAAATTTTTGTTTTTATTTAAACACACACACACACACGTTTTTATTCCTCAGGCCCCATTCAGTGGGTACTTTAAAATGTCAGATGACAAATAACTTCCTTGCTGTCTGGTTTGCAGTTATATAACAATGCAGGGGTGAGGGAACTAGTTCTCTGCTGTTGTTGCAGCTATTTTAAAGAAACAAACAAACAAAAACACAGCAAGAGAACCATATGCATGAAAAACTGCTGTCCCCTGTGTGTTGATTGTTGCTTCAGGAGGTAGATTTCCAATGTTTCCTTCAGAAGGCCTTTGTGTTGCATCAGAATAGACACAGGCATAGAAATAATTTAAAAGTTTAGACCAATAATCTCCGATTTTCCCTAGGAAATATGTTTACATAGCCCCTGGCCAGCTACAAACCTCACTTTGTAGGAGAGCCAGTGTGGTGTAGTGGTTAAGAGCGGTAGACTCGTAATCTGGGGAACCGGGTTCGCGTCTCCACTCCTCCACATGCAGCTGCTGGGTGACCTTGGGCTAGTCACACTTCTTTGAAGTCTCTCAGCCCCACTCACCTCACAGAGTGTTTGTTGTGGGGGAGGAAGGGAAAGGAGAATGTTAGCCGCTTTGAGACTCCTTCGGGTAGTGAAAAGTGGGATATCAAATCCAAAAAGAAACTATTGCCAGACTGTGTAGTCCCAACATACTGTCAACATGAGTTCAAGGCTCCATGTTTTCTCCATTAATCATAGTATCATAGAATTATAGAGTTGGAAAGGACCCTGCAGATCATCTAGTCCAACCCCCTGCAGTGCAGGAGTCTCAACTTTCTTTTTTTTAATGCAAATTGATGCAGAAATGTGTTAAACCGAACTGTAGACTGAAAAAATTCAAAATTTAGCAAGACCAAGAACTGGCACATTTGTCCATCCTGATTTGTGTGAGGAGCTTCTGTATTTGCTGAGTTGGTTCGCCATACTATGAACATAATATTTTGCTGTAGTTCTGGGACCCGTATGTCAGGTCCTGTAAAGACGCTGTTCTCAAGCTAGCAATGTATAAATTTGGGTGATACATTTTGGTGTAAGAAACTATGTTTTAACTAAAGATGGGCAACCCACCCATGATTCACATCAGATTGGCTGTGAAGTAAGTTGAGTCATTTCCATAATATCTGGAAAACAGCTCACCTCATTTTTGAGCCAAACCAAATTTAACCACACACCCTATTTAAGATTCAGGGATCCCTTTCAGAAATGCCTAGCAGCTGAGGTAAACAGGGTACCTCCAGTGGAGGCTTCTCGCGAGCTATTTTCACATTTGCAGCTTCCTCAGAGGACTTCCTCAGAGAACTATTTTCACATTTGCATCACCTCAGAGGACTTTTAGAAGGGGGTCCCTCCAGTGGAGGCTTCTTGCGAGCTATTTTCACATTTGCAGCTTCTTTATCATCCTGTTCATTCTGATGGAAGCCATTTTGTCTCGTGGTGACAGAGACTCAAGCCTGCTTCGCATCTTCTGCAGAGGCCACCTTCAGGCGTCTTCATCCAAAGTGCCCACTCTGCAATCTTTTCAGCACCAGGCTGAAATATTTTCACTCACCCAGGCTTTTTAACACGTGTGGCTTTAAATTATTAAGGGTTCTGTCTGTGGTTTTGTTGCTATTGTATTTATGCTGAGAGGTTGACAACCCCCCCGCCCCGAGAATCTAAACAGAATGAAGGGTGGTATATATGTTTTAATAGTTTAAATTAAATAAAGAAATGTCAAATGTCAATTCATAGAAGACTCTGGTCAGTCAGAGAGCCATCTTAGGAATAGTGGAAGGGAAGGAAGGGAAGCCCCTCTCCGTACCTCCCATTGCGCCACCTCTGCCACCAAAAAATCTGGCCCAGATTCCCATGAGAGGTGGTATGAAAAGCTACACAAGAAAATTCCAAAATTCACCTCTCACCACTTCTGTTCGTGGATCAGAGTCTTGGTTTTCTACTGCAAGTAAAACCATCACAGACAAATATAAAGGAGAAACATGACTCCATTAAATTGGATAGAGGGATTTTAACAGGCTGCACCCATGAAAACAAGGGGGGTGGGAATCCACCTCCCTGCAGAAGGCTCATTGGGAAAGAGGGTGATCTTTAGGGGGTCGTCTATCTGCACCAGATGTTTTCATAGCTACTTTATTCCCCTACTCACTGTAATGCAGCTAATTTTACCAGCCCCCCCCCCCCACTTTTTAACTTTTCACTGAGAGAGACCAAAGGCTGTATATATAAGACTAGTATACAGTTTATGGAAACTGCATGTGAAATAAAAAGAGGATAAATATAGTTTATGTAACAATCAAAGACAACTATAAAAAGTACCTTTGGGGTGAGTGCTCAGTGTAACTCAAAATTATAAAAGCCCATTTTTAAATACAAAATTTGCTTGTACTCTCAACTCATTTAGTACTTTAAAGAAGTAATAAATGGCACTGCTGGATATGATTGTAATAATATGAGTGAGTCTTAGGTATCCCATGCTTTTGCCTCCTACATCTCCAGATGACTATAAGTCATGCCATGAGCTATTACTGTTACTGCACATAATTTCTAGTATCCATTGAGATCCAATCACTCTTTTGATAAAGTGATTTTCGGACTATTCCTCCCACGCTTTCATAGCTGTTTATGGATGTGTGTGTAATTTATCTGTTTATTATAATTCTGATAAGTGAAAAAGAAAGTGAAATGCTATTAGAAGGCCCAGCGTGGTAATCAGTTTGTTGTTAACTATGGTCATGGGAAGCTTTACAAAGCCTCCTGTTTTGCTCAAAGGCACATACCGCATTTACAGAATTGTAGGAGATTTAAAGCTGTTTGGCGCATTATGCTGGGAAAGGGGGTAGGGTTCTAAACTAGGAAACTGCAGGTTGAAGTGGGCAGTGTGATCTCCTTTAACAACCAAGTTAAAGTAGTTAAGTGGACAAATCTGTCAGTAAGATTTGAGCCAAGAGATGAGTCTACTTAGGTAAGAGATATAGTTTTGCTCCTAAATAATAACATGTAATGGGTATGCATGTTAGTGAAGAACATGCTATACAAATCCACCCAAAGGTCCAAAGGTATTCTCTCCTCACAGTCAGTGGTGGAGCATATGCCCGCGCTGCTCAGGGCGGGCGTGCCCCCGAGGGGGTGGTGGTCCAGAGGGTGCCCTCCCAGGCATGGGGTACCTGTTGTAACGTGGGGTTAGTGATTTCAATAAGTGATTTCAGCTTTCTGACATAGCAGGCAGGAGACAGCTGCTTCATGTAACACTCTTTATTCAGGCAAACAAGACTGGAGACTGAGGAGAGGGAAGCTACATTTATAGTGACAGAAGACTGGCTAGAAAGGATACATTTTGGAGGGAACAATCTCAAGCAATTACAAAGCTGCCTTTTGGTGGGAACCAATAAGACTGAGGATCCAAATACAGCAACTTAAATGAACCAATGGTAGCTGTTCCTTCTGGAACAGAAAGGCAGTTACTTCACCCTAATGTGAATACAGACAATAGTAATACAGATATAAAAACCATTGAATCAATACACAACAGTAGCCGCTCAGGTGCCTGGAGCAGTGCACGCGCCCTGCAGCCAGGGGCACAGTGAGCCACCCACGGGGGCCAAGTGAGCCGCCCATGGCAGACATTCGGCGCGCAGCCCACCCACAACTCCCAAGCCTCCCCCAAGCTGTCAAAACAAAGGGAGAAGGGGGTATGCCACTGGCAAACCAGCACACCTCTCCCCTTACCCTGATGGCTCAGGGTAGGCTTGGGAGTCACGGGCAGGCAGTGCGTCAAATGTCACCCCACTCAGTGAGGGCACCCAAGGTGGGCCACCTCCACCGCCCCCCTTTCTATGCCCCTGCTCACGGTGGTCAACCAGGTGTCTATGGGAAGCTCCCAAGCACAACATGAGTGCAACAGCACTCTCCCGATTTGAGATCCCAGCAACTCATACTCAAAGGCACACCTACCTCTGATAGGGAAGGTAGAACACAGTCATCATGATTAGTAGCCATTGATACCCAATACATTGTCAAAGCCATCTAAGTTGGTAGTTATCACCACCATTTGTGGAAGCAAATTACATAGTTTAACTGTGTACGGTATGAATCACTTTCTTTTGTGTCCTGCCAACATTTAGCTCCAGTATACGTTCCTGAATTTTAGTATAACAAGAGAGGGAGGAAAACTTCTTCCTATTTACACTGTGCATAATTTTATTCACCTCTCTCATGTCCCTTTTTTACTCCCTTTTCTCTAAACTAAAAAACTCCAAATACTGTAAAACCTTTCCCAGGGCTCCCCCCCCCCAGCTAGAACTCGCCAGAACTCAGTTCCGGTCAAGCAGAGAATTCATTTACATGATTTTGCTCATACTTGTGTGTGTGTGTGTGTGTGTGTGTGTGTGTGTGTGTGTTGTATATAATTTCTGTTCTAACCAATCCTAAGTACCTACAAATGTATCTTCCAATTTATCCTTGTACTTTATCCAATAGACTCAAAGATCTGATAATGTGCACAGGGATATATTTATTTATTTTGCACATATTGTAGCTAATGAAACCTGCCCAAAGAAAGGGATTTTTATTAAAAGAAGAAATTTATGCATGCAAACCTGGTCAAATTAAAATGTAAACTAGTACACAGTCAAAGGTAAGACATTAAAGTATTTGCAGCAACTGTAGCTTCCAGGAGAACAATCGTAAAATTAATTTCCTGACTTGCACAGCAATATCAATGGGAACATTTCATCAGTAAGTGCCCAGATTGGTTTCTAGCATTGATGGATATGAGGTGGAAAAGGTATTGCATTTTCTTTCTAATTAGCTTTTTTTTAAAAAAAAAAATACACACCAAAAAATGAAATTGCCTCGTAATAATTTTCCTTCATCTCTAGTGCATAAAGGTATCTGTGCATGGGAATTTAATTTATATGCCAATGATGTTTTATGCATTGTCTTCCCTGCATCTTATTAGTGTCATTAATAGGCATTCCACTATGTTGTGTTACAAGGTTAATTGGGACAAATCCGAAAAGCATCGCCCCCTCCTTCTGCACTGTAAATATGATATTTCCTAGTTGCACAATCCACCTGTATGGATTCAAACTGTGGGGATGCTTTAAGGAAACAACCCTATGGTATCATACTCAGTTTTAGCTATATTGGCATTTGTATCATCCTAGGGTAAAAGGTCAATTGTCATATACATTAGTGGTGTATAACAACAACATAATAGTAACAGCAATAAATGAAACAAGCCCCCCAGCCTAATTTCCATGCCTTTCTTCTCTGACAAGCCAAAAATGTATGTGATCTCTTTGGTATAGGGAAGAATGCCCTGAACTCATGATGTTGAAAAGGAGCGCTAGACAAATAGTGGCTCACAATGCTTCACCACCAAATTTCCCAGGAGCAGCTCACCTGGTGGGGTGAAGCCACAGCAGTACCCTCCAGGCGGGGGTGTCACAGTTGCTTACCAAGAAGGGGAGGGGGAGACAGCAGCAAGGATGGGGCTATACAGCTGCCTTGGCAGAGCCAATCCAGTGCTCCAACCAGTGTGCTCATACAGCCCTGGCCTCACCTGCACTTTGCCACTCCCTCTCCTGCTCCATGACAGTGATGCCCCTACTTATAAACTCTGTGTCTGTTACCAGATGTGCCTATTAACTTCAAGGCTGATTCCAAGTTTGGACTGTGTGGCTTAAGCAAGCTGTCTTTGTGTTTCCATGCAGATAATTTAGAAACATTTACCACTTTGGAATCTAAGATTCACTGCCTGTATTTTCTAACTCTTGTATGCAAAAGCACATTAATATGACCTTTGAAGAATTTGTAAGTAAACAATGCTTAACTGGCCAAATGTGTGGTCTCTTTCTATGCTAAGGGAAGTGTGTGTGTGTGGGGGGGGAATTTGGAAGCAGCTTAGAAGGGAATGTTTTAAAGGTCTAACAGCCTATATTTACATGCTCTACTTTGCTGCATACTGTGTGATTTTGAATCTTGTTGGGGGAAGGGGTTCTGTCAACCAGGAGGACTTTCCCCCAAACCTGGATCTAGCAAGTCATCTTTGCCACTGGGCTCTAGTCATCATCAAGCTTTTTCCTTTTCCTTAGATCCCTAGTATACCAGGGATCAGAATGGAATCTACAGAGCTGGAGACGGTGCTTGTGGCAGACCATGACAAGAGCTCACAGACAAACAAATAAGCCACAGTTTGTTTCGCCAAATCTTGGTTAGCTTTCCAGCTGCTCTTGCCTCGTGGCGAGCATCTTGAGTCAGGTGGGCCAACAAACCACAGTTAAGAAAAACCATTGCTTTCAGGCATCGTCATCGTCATCATCGTCATCATCATCAATTTATTATTTATACCCCGCCCATCTGACTGGGCTTCCCCAGCCAAATCATAGTTAAAACAAGCTGTGGCTTGTAAGTCAAGAACAAATCACATTGCTGAGAAAACAAACCGGTTCATCTGCTGGGCTGAGTTCAAACTTTCAGACGAAGCCTATCATGGCTTAGTGTTACGTGCAAATCAGGGCACAGTACAAATACCAGACACTTGTGACAACAAACATTTGTTTAGTTACATAATTTGAAATGAGTACTCCAACTTAATTATTAAAATTAAGTCTATTAGTTCCCTGTGGCATGGAAGCCAAATGCAGAGTCTCTCATCTCAAGCATCCTCTAAATAGCTGTAATGCAGAATGCCTTGCTCCCTAATGTATCCAGTGTTGTTATTACAAACAAGCTTTATTAACATCATATTATCTACCCTACACTGTTGAGTTGGTGCTGCTCCCTGGGCAGCAATTAATATTTGTGTTTCATTCCAAACAAATAATTGTGTGTGTGTGTTTGTTCCATTTCCACTACATTAACTAATACATAGCTCAGTAACCAACGGTATCTTAATAAACCTTTCTCCTGGAGGCTATTTCTTTTTTAAAGAGAGGCAACTAGGGTGGAAAATTAAAAAATAAGAAGAAGAAGAATATTTACTTAGGCTGGTGAAATGATATCATTAATGAATTTTAGGGAATACTTTTTTTTTTTTTTTACTGTTTTACTCTGAAAAACTTCTTAACCTGTGACGAGCCATTCCTGTGATTTATAGGGTAGGATTGCGGTTTGAAATTAATTCTCCCAGCAAATGCAACACTACTGATCTACAAGCTATCGCTTTTCATACTATTACAGTGGCATATCTACACTACAAACATGTTAATTTTCTATGGGGCTGATCTGAAGGAAGGTCCTATTTCATGGAACTTTTTGTTAGAATTTTACTGGTTTTCAGTGATGTTTCTAGGGCTCTTTGTGAAAGGACTGCCAAGGTGTTCATTTTGTCAACCTTGAATGCTTGTGGTACCTGATTGGCTAGGATTACATATGCTACCTGTACAGGAAGTTTTCTCCTCTCTTTGAATAGGCTCCATTTGCCCTTAAGAGATGTCAGCAAATAGTCAAATCTAACTGTTGCATGACATCATGGTCTGATATGTGACTCCTGATTAGCTGGGATAACTTGAGAAGGAATATGTGTCTGTATGATGTGCAGGTGAGGAAGTCTGTGCAAGTGGCAGCAAATGGGCGGAAAGTGATTGCAAAAGCACCTAGTAAACAGTGTTAAAAAAACAAACTGCCTTTTAAATTAAAGTATTTGCCATTCCATCACTACATCTGAGCCAAAAAGTATGTTGAGAACACTCAGCCCAGCCCTAGTTTTACACAGAAATGTTAAGAATTATAGTTTGGAAAAGGTGCTGATACTTCTCTGTGAGAAAACCATCACCATAGAACTACAGTTCCCATTGACCTGTG
Organism: Lacerta agilis; assembly: GCF_009819535.1. Taxonomy (NCBI): domain Eukaryota; kingdom Metazoa; phylum Chordata; class Lepidosauria; order Squamata; family Lacertidae; genus Lacerta; species Lacerta agilis. Next base: position 93,245,740 of record NC_046313.1, on the reverse strand, counting down.
GCAAAAGGAAATGAACGTTAAAACAGGAAGTCTGCAGAGAGACTTCCGGTGGCGGCGCCGGCTCATGCAGACGGGAGCTAACGCTCCGGTCAACTTCGGTGTTTTTCGGGGTACCTGTGACCGCGCCACGGCCCCCGTAGAGCCACAGGAGGGGAGTCCTGTGGACAGGGTTCTTGCGGGCACCAGACGCGTCGTCCCAGCTCCTGATCTACCCCCGTAAGGAGGAGGATTGGGCGAGTTGGGCTCCGGCGCGGTGCTGAAGAAGCCATTGCTGGCCGAAGTTGACGAAGCAGCGGGATCTGCTGGGCTTTAAAAAGAGCGCCCCATTCTTCCGAAAATTGATTGAAAATTAAGAGACTCTGTAAGTACTGAACGTATTGGATTATAATTTGAAGATTTTATTGGAAATTTGGCTTGCGGAGGGAAACGTAAAAGTAGGGAGTCCGTTTCCCTTTGACAGCGGCAAGGCGGAAGCAGACTGAATGAAGCTGTGCCGCGGACTTTTCTTTGATCTTTAAAAGACTTTTTAAGCTGCTTTCACGATTCTTAATGGAATTGACTGGTTGACTGATTTAAAACGTGATCATTTGGATTTACTAAAAGGCTAAGAAGACACCGCTACACCCTCTGGATACGGAGACCGGGTCGGTTAGCGGGCTGCGTTATTTTGTTTAAATTTGTTTCACTTTCTGCTTTCAACTGGAGACTGTTACATTTGGCTACTTTTTTGATGTACTTTCCCTGGATACACTGCTTATTTGACTGAGATGCCTTGGTGAGGTTACTGTTAAGATACTTTTCTTGACTTTGGAGTGAAGTTTGTGAAGTTTGTGGGAGTTTTAAAACTTTGAAAAAGATTTACTGGAGCTGGAGGCATTGGGACTTTTATTTTGAAAACTGCTTTGACTGTTCTGTTCATTGTTCTCTGGCACTGTATGTTTGGTCTACCGGCCACCTGGGATTTGCAGCAAGATTGTTTTGAGACTGGCCACTTTGTATATCTGGTGGTGACCTTGAAAAATATAGCTTTCTGCAGGATAGCAGTAAGCTTTTAATAAGTTGCCAGCAAAGCATAGCAGAAGAATGCAAACCCAGGAAACAACACCTACATCTGGATCTGTCTCTTCCAGGATAAGATCCAAAAAAGGTGATGAAGAAAAACAGAGAAAAGGGTCGGCTTCGAAACCTTTTGAGGAGCAAATGCTATCTGCTATTCAGAAATTAAGTGTCAGTCTGCAATCAGTGCACAGTGAACTTAAAGAAACAAGAGAAGAACTTAAAGGGACCAGAGAGGAATTACAAAGTGACATTAAAAAATCATCTGACTCTTTGCAAGCAGCAATTGCTTCTGTTGAGAAGACAGTGACTCAGAACAAAACTGAAATTACTAGAATTGGAAAAGAGGTTGATACACTTAAAAAGGAAGCTAAAGACGTTGGAGAAAAAATTAAAAAAGTGGAGACTAAAGTTGAAAATTTGGAACCAGAAGAGATCCAGAAAATTAAGACACAGCAGAGAGATCTACAAGAGTCTTTGGCCTTTTTGCAGTTGAAGGAAAAAGAGACCAACATAAGATTGAGAGGCGTCCCTGAATTTGAGCAAGAAAGTCTGAAAGACTTTTTAATTAAAGAATTTTCGGGATTCTGGGAGTTGGAAGAGTCGGATCTACGAACATCTATAGTGAAAGCATACAGGTTTGGAACGAAAGAAAAGAAGAATAAGAAAGCAGCGAATGACTGTATGGTGGTCTTCCAGAACAGGATTCAAAGAGACCAGATTCTTGACTTCCACTATAAGAACAACTTGGTGATCCAGCAGAGACCAATAATTATTTTTAAAGACATCCCACGTTACTTTTTGGACAGGAGATTCCCCTACTATGATCTAACTACAGAATTAAGAGCCAGAAAAATCTCCTTCAGCTGGGAATTCCCAGAGGGCCTGACTTTCAGATACAAAGAGAGAAGAGTAAGAATAAGATCATCTGAGGACAAGAAGAAATTCCTGGACAAACACAGTGCAGATTTTGTAGGATCTTCTCTGGATCCAGCAAGGCTGCGAAAATTGGATTTTCCACCTCCGGGAAAACCATCATCAGGAGAAGGAGAGAACAGTGAAGAAGAGGAAGAAGAGGAAGAAGAAGAAGAAGAGGAAGGAGCAAAGGGAGGATCGAAGGTATAAAATGGCGTTGAAAGTATTAACGTGGAATGTTCACGGCATGAACCTGAGGCCGAAAAGACACAGAATATATCACATATTAGAGAAGAAAAAGCTAGATATAATTTGTTTACAGGAGACCCATGTTGTTCGGCATCACAGAAGGATTCTTCAGAATAAGAAATTAGGCCAAGAATTTATATCGTCTGACAAGGTCAAGAAAAGAGGAGTTGTAATTTATGCAAAAGAGAATTACAATCCAAGGCACCTATTTAAAGATGAGGAAGGAAGATTCACTGCAATAGAAATTACAGTACAAGGCGAAAAAATTTTAATACTGGGACTCTACGCACCAAATGAAGGAAAATCAGATTTCTACAAAAAAATACATGATCTGCTGATGGACTATTTGGATTATAATTTAATTTGTTTGGGAGACTTTAACGGAGCGGTCTCTACAATGATGGATAGATCTCAGAGATCTAAGATTACAAATGAAGGCAAATTGCCAAAAACCTTTTTCAGAATGATTGAGAATTTGGACTTGATTGATACTTGGAGGCTGAAAAACCCAACAGAAAAGGAAGCAACTTATTTCTCTGAACCGCAGCAGTCATGGTCGAGGCTAGATTATGTCTGGGCTTCTAGAAGTCTGGTACCTAAAATCCAAAAGGCAGAAATTTGCCCTAAGACGTGCTCTGATCACAACGCAGTACAGGTGGACTTTAAAATCTACTCTAAGGATTCATTTCGGTGGAGAATGGATGATGCGTTATTAAGAGATACCAAGCTAGCAGAAGAAGCAGCTAAAAAGATGAGAGAATATTTCCAATTAAATTTAAATACAGAGGTGGAGAAAAGAATAGTATGGGACGCTGGTAAAGCAGTTATGAGAGGGTTCCTCATAAGGGAAAAAGCAAATAAAAAGAAACAACAAAATTTGGAAAAGGAAAGAATCTTGCAACAATTAAAAGAAAAAGAGAAGAAGTTGAGAGGACACCCGAAAAACCAATTTATTCAGAAAGAAATAAAAATACTACAGTCCCAATACTCTAAGATTTTAAATCAGGAAATTGAATGGAAAATTAAATTGATGAAACAAAGAACATTTGATTCAGCAAATAAGTGTGGAAAATTGCTGGCATGGCAGCTGAAAAAGAGACAGAAATTGAACACCATCACCAGTTTGAAGATTAATGACAAAACAATAGAGAATCCAGAAGAGATAAGAAATTGTTTTCAAAAAATTTTCAAACTTCTATATAAAAAAGATAATGTGGAAGAGAAAGATATTGTACAATTCTTGGATAAAAATGGTTTGCAAAGAGTCCCAGAAGAAAAAGCAAAAATACTCAACCACCCGATATCGACTTTCGAATTGGAAGAGGCAATTAGTAATATGCAGATTGGAAAGGCCCCAGGACCTGATGGACTTACAGCAAAATATTACAAAGTGTTAAAGGATTGGTTGATCCAGCCTTTGAAAGATGTTTGTAATGGAATATTGGAGGGAGACAGGGCACCCGACTCATGGAAGGAGGCGTATATTACACTAATTTTAAAACCAGATTCAGATGGCACCCAAATGAAAAGTTATCGACCAATCTCACTCTTAAACGTGGACTATAAAATATTTGCAAATGTGATGGCCTCTAGACTGAAAGGAGTACTGAAAGATTATATCCACAAGGATCAAGCAGGTTTTTTACCTGGAAGACACATCAGTAGCAATACAAGAAATATTGTGGATATACTGGAAAGACTTGAAAAAAAGATAAATACAGATGCTCTACTTATTTTCATTGATGCAGAGAAGGCCTTTGATAATATCTCTTGGTGTTTTATGAAGAAAAACTTGGAAAAGATGGGAGTTGGTCCAAGATTTCTAAATGGCATCAATGCTATTTACACAGAACAAAAGGCTAAAATAATAATCAACAGTGTAATATCGAAAGAGATTAGAATTGAAAAAGGAACGAGACAGGGGTGCCCGGTCTCCCCACTGCTATTTATCACGGTCCTGGAAGTTCTTTTGAATATGATTAGATTGGACAATACGATAAAAGGAATAAGGGTGGGAGAAAAGGAGTATAAACTTAAAGCCTTCGCAGATGATTTGGTGTTATCTCTACAAGAACCAGAAAGCAGTGTGACCAGAGTGTTGGAGACAATTGAAAACTTTGGAAGAGTAGCAGGATTTAAATTGAATAAAGCCAAAACTAAAGTGTTGACAAAAAATATGTCACCATCGCAGATTCAAAGATTACAAGACCTGACTGGATTGAACTTTGTTAAAAAGGTCAAATATCTGGGGGTTAATCTGACTCCAAAAAATATAAACCTGTTCAAGGACAATTATGAAAAATTATGGCAGGAGATAAAAAAGGACCTGGAAACATGGACTAGGTTAAAGTTATCCCTTATGGGCAGAATAGCGGCCATCAAAATGAACGTATTACCAAGGATGTTGTTCCTGTTTCAAGTCATACCTATTATAGATAAGTTAGACTGTTTTAGGAAATGGCAAAAGGATTTATCGAAATTTATTTGGCAAGGGAAAAAACCGAGAATTAAATACAAGATTCTTATTGACTCTAAAGAGAGAGGGGGTTTTTCCCTACCGGACTTGCGGTTGTACTTTGAAGCAGCTGCCTTTTGTTGGCTAAAGGACTGGTTTAAGCTGGAAAATACAGATCTGTTGGATTTGGAAGGACATGATAATGTGTTTGGATGGCACGCTTACCTGTGGTACGACAAAGTAAAGGCTCATAAGGCATTTAAAAATCATATAATTAGAAATGCCTTGTATCAGGTTTGGCTGCGTAATAAAGACTTATTGGAGAGAAAGACCCCTAACTGGATTTCTCCAGTTGAGGCGAAGGCTCATAAAAGACCCAACATGCCTGCGAAATGGCTGAAATATGCAGATATATTACAACAAGAAGGTCAAAGCTTTAAGTTAAAAAGCTATGACCAAGTAAAGGAAGGGGTGTATGATTGGCTGCAATATTATCAAGTAAATGAAGTCTTTAAAATAGATAAGAAAGTTGGCTTTCAGGTAGAAAAATCTAAGTTGGAAACAGAACTTTTGGACACAAACTCCAAAAATCTCTCCAGGATGTATAATTTGTTGTTGGAGTGGTATACGAAAGATGAACTGGTAAAATCCGCAATGATTGATTGGGCAAAGGATGTGGGACATAATATTTTGTTTTCAGATTGGGAAAGATTGTGGAGGGAAGGTATAAAATTTACTGCATGTAATTTGTTAAAAGAAAACATAATGAAGATGATTTACAGATGGTATTTGACACCAGTTAAATTAGCTAAGATGTATCATGGATTGACTAATGAATGTTGGAAATGTAAGAAAGTAGAAGGTACCTTCTATCACATGTGGTGGACGTGCCCAAAGGTTAAGGACTTCTGGGAGAAGATATACAACGAGTTGAAAAGAGTGTTTAAATACACATTTTCTAAAAGACCAGAGGCCTTCCTATTGGGCATCTCCAACCATGAGATACGTAGAAAAGATAAAGTGTTCTTTATGTATGCCACAACGGCCGCAAGAATCCTAATCGCGAAATACTGGAAGAGTGAGGAGTTACCGACTGTAGAGGAATGGCAAATAAAGACAATAGACTATATGGAACTCGCAGAGCTGACCGGGAAGCTACGTGACCAGAGGGAGGAGGTGGTGCAAGAAGATTGGAAGAAATTTAAGGACTATCTGAAATATCGTGAAAGACTGGTTGTTTGAGTGTAAGCAGCTGAAATATAGGCATAAGCTATAGAATGTTAGATATTAGGATATAAGAAGGAAAGAGTGAATAGTAGAAGAAGATATTATAATATGATTAAACAAGATGTTGCTATTGATGTGTTACTTTTAAGAATTCGAGATAGAGACAACAAAGGTTAACTAATAAGCATTATTATGACTGTTAATTACATTGGTTAAGAAACTGCTAAAATAGATTTACTAAGAACGCAGATAAGGGAGCGGGGGAAGTTCTATAATAAGATTAGAAACAAGAATATAAAAGTTAGAAAAATTTTGTTTTTGTCTTTTATGCATTGTATTGTTTTTTGATTGTTTTTATTTTTCTTTGTTTTGTTTTTTAGGTTTCTTTTTTGTAGTGTAGTTATGTTGTTGTGTAGTTTTTTATTGTGTGTTTTGAAAAATTTAATAAATTTTATATAAAAAAAAAAAAACAGGAAGTCTGCAGGGTGGGTATGCAAGAAGAATAGCAGGAAGAATTGTTTCATGCTTCCTGAAATATTCATGACAGAGTTTAAATATTAGCTTACTAAACTGTTAGCAGGGCATCAAATCCCTCTCCCGCCCCTCAAAAGCCCACTTCCAATCAGAAAATGCTACATACCTGTAGTTGTCTTAAAACAACACCCCTTGAACTTATTTCAGTCGTATGTCATTTATATTTGCTAAGGGGGTGAATCAGGAAATCTAGTGAGTTAAAAGTGATTGTTGTTGTTGTAAAGAAGCTAAAATAAGAATGGGGGGTGACCGTTAGGTCCAGTCATGGACGACTCTGGGGTTGCGGCGCTCATCTCGCTTTACTGGCCGAGGGAGCCGGCGTACAGCTTCTGGGTCATGTGACCAGCATGACTAAGCCACTTCTGGCGAACCAGAGCAGCGCACGGAAATGCCGTTTACCTTCCCACTGGAGTGATACCTATTTATCTACATGCACTGCGTGCTTTCAAACTGCTAGGTTGGCAGGAGCAGGGACCGAGCAACGGGAGCTCATCCCGTCGAGGGGATTCTGATCGGCAAGCCCTAGGCTCTGTGGTTTATTCCATCTGTGATAAGTGATCATCTCACCTAAATATTAAAATGGTTGCTATAGCTAGGTACTAAGAATTGACATTTCTATTAAGAAATACAGGTGCCTTGTTCTCATGGGAAACCTCTCCTCAACCTCCCCCCCCCATTGTTGCAATGCCTTGCAAAGTAAATAGAATCCATGTATATGGTGTGTTTCATAAGTGCTGTATTTCTGGGGACTCGGGTTTAAGAAAATGGGAGACGGCCCCATCTATAAGACGCCCCCTAATTTTTGACATTATTTTTTAAAAATAACCTAGTCTTATACATGGAAAAATAAGGTATATATTAACTGGCTGTTTCTCTTTCAAGATTGGAATGTGAAACTAGTGTGGATGGGTGCAAATATGCCTTTGCTCAATGAGCAAATGTATTGGTAACGCCCGGCTGATCAAAGTTACATTTAAAGTTTTAACTTTTCAGGCCTTAAAATGGAAATTGTTTCCAGAAGAACTATTCACTGGAGTTTCTGCCATGAGTGAAGATAACAAAGAGTGCTTTAATAAGCATAACATGCTGGCTGCAAAGAGATTCCAGCTCTCTAATGTCTGCTTCTGAATTTCTTGCTTAAAATCCTTCCTTTTTCAACTATTTAAGAATCGTATTATGTCAAATAAAAAAAGGCTTGGTAGATGACTTTTGCAAGGCTTGGTCGTTTTCCATTCTTCGCATTCACACTGTACAACTGAACTATTGAAACATGCTTAGAAGCAAAAAAGAAAAAAAGGAATCTACATATACATACCAAATGTGCCTCGCAGTTCAAGGTCTGGAAACCCAAGACTTCTCACTTGCCAACAATTGCTCATTCCCCAGCATTGACATCTTCTGGGTGACATGGGGGGGGTGATAGGAAGAAAGTTCTGTATGCTTTGGTGGTGAAAACAAAAGCTTGGGATCAATTGAGGGATGTTTCTAAATCTTTAATATCCATCCTTATTCTCTACGTTGTGGGATTCAGCTACCATGGTACATGCAATCCATCTTTCACCACAATTTGTGAACCTATTCTTGGGACAGTGTGAAGAATAAGACATTAGACTGCTCCTTAAACAAAGATGGTCTCTCGGAGTTCCCAGACTTCCTTTTATTCCCCAGCATGATGCTAATCAGTATATTAGACTGATAGAAGAAGGGGGGGGGAAATCATCTGCTCCTGCTACTTCTGGTGCTTGCAACATAACAGAAGGAAAGGGAAAATTGTTTGGGGGAGGGAGGGAGGGACTGGTTGAAAAACTTTTGGGTACAGCAAAGGCTGAGAGGGAGGGATAGGGTACAGTTTCTCATCACCTTCAGGGTGGAGCAGAAAATATCCTGAGTTTTCCTGATTTTGCCCTACAGGAAATCCACGAATACCTTTGAAAAGCACACCCGTCTCTACTGCAAAGTCATAAAGGTGTTCAGATTGACAGGCTCTTTGTTGGAACTCCAGAAAATGTCATCAGGGACATGTGTGGCACAATACAGAGTGCTATAAGCCGAACCTTCCCTGCTAACCTCTAAGCCCATGCCTACGGTGACTGTGCTGCTGCTCCCACCACCAACTTAGAAAGCTGCCACATACCGAAAAAAGACCATTGGTCAATCTAGCTCAGTATTCTCAAGACTGACTGGCAATGGCTCTCCGGGGTTTGGGACAGGAGTACTTCCCAGACCTGTCTGAAGGTGCTGGGGGCTGAACCTGGGATCCTTTGCATGCAAAGCACGTCTCTAGCCCTGAGCTGTAGTCCTTCCTCACCACTTTGAAAATGTGAGAAGAGGAGGAGGAAATGTGTTTTGTGGATAGGGGCTAACGGAATGGTCTTGGAATCAGGGGAGGGGGAAGCTAGGCATCAAAGGACTTGTTCACCTCACTTTTGCTCTGATGGGGGCTTTTATTAACTTCGCAAAATTCATCTGAGCTCAGAAAACGTCACCAGCATCCCAACCACTTAGATGTCAATTTATAGCAACATAAGTGGAGCCTGCTGAATCAGGCCAATGGCCCATCTAGTCCAACATCCTGTTCTCACAGTGGCCAATCATCTGCCTATGGGAAGCCCAAAAGCAGCATCTGAACATAACAGCACTCTAATCTATGCAGACGAAACCCTCGTCTCCTATTTTGCAGTGAAATCAGTTGAAGCAGCCTGGTCTCTAGCTGCTCAGCTGGACTGCTGTACAACTGCCATTCATATCAAGAGAATGCAAGGTCAGCCATAAAATGTGTTGGTGTTTCTATGCTGTAGCACTCACCGTTTAACTGCACTTCATAGGCACAAGATTCGGCATCCAATCCTGTTGTCCAGAAAAGACATTTCAATGGAGAGAGCAAAATGGCACCTACATACCAAAGGCATATTGAGATGAGTGGGAAGGTGGGGACCCTGAAAACAGCGGAGAACTATGTGTGCATCAGCTCTCTTCAATCCTCCTTGACATTGCTGACTTGATTGGGATTGTTCAGCGGAATTGAGGCTAGTACCAAGAATAAAATTGTGCACAGATCCAAGATTCAGAACCAAGACTTTTTCAAATACGTAATGGTATGCTTTGGAAATTTTAATTTTGAAGCTTAACATTTTTTTAAAAAAAAAGTAAAAAAAATGGAGAACTATAATTATGCATGCAGCTACACGTCTCTAAAGTGATTATTATTTATGCTGAAGTGTTTAGAAGACACAGATGTAAGTTGAGAGATGTGTTTTTATATGCACTTATAATATTTTATTACACACATGAATTAGACATATGTGGCAATATGTCAAGAATGGAATCGGAATGTATGTGATAAGTTTACAAATTATAAATACCACACAAACCTGGATGTGGAGTGGAGTTTATGGAAGAGAGGCCTCTTTTTTGCATTTGGTTTCTCCACAACACAGGACTGCAACTCCCACTATGGAGTTTATGTTGACTGAGGACATAAATTATGCCCCCATGTATATATACAGGTTTATATTTCCCCGGAGTAAATATAGTTACATTTGGAAAAGATCAATGGCAATAAACTGGAGATCAATTGAAATTTCACTGTTTGGCTAAATGCTTTAAAGTCTGTACACAGTTTATCACCGCAAGCAAGCATTGCTTTATGTTTAGGGAAGATATTTAAATGCAGCGGCTGGTGTCTCCTGCAAAGTGTGTTTGCAGTAATATTTAATGGTGCTTTGAGAGTGCATATTGAAGGACTCCTGAAAAGTCTGCTTGAAACTTTCAGTGTTATTTGCCCTGCTACCTCTTCCCTCTCCGCAGTATCTGTAGATCTTGATCTATGGAAGGTATTAGAGAATGACCGCCAATTAGCGCTTTAAGAGTAGCCAATGGCAATATTGCAAGCTGCCTAGGCTTTCTAAGTTGCTAATTTACAATCCCATTCCAAAATAGCTGTCATTATATATATAAAAACCAGGTCACGATAAAGGCAAGAATCTATAAATATAGAGCCTATGTCATATCCCATCTCCTCCAAAAGGATCATGCTCTCTGTCTGTTTAAAAGAGGTTTACATATTCCTTATAATAAATGTATGATGAATTAGGCACTCCTTTCCAGACCCCTTTAAATGGAATGCACTGAAAACACAGTAATGATATAATTAATTACAGTCATAGTCTTGTTAAATTTCCTGTGGAAAAATTACACCTTTTTCGATTAACGTGAAATATAAGTGTCAAATCAGTAATAAAAACCTGATCAATAAAACAATAATAACCATGTTGTTAAAAGCGGCCCCAGAAAGGTGTTCACAGCAACATATTTTAGAGGTTAGAAACCCTTTTAAAATAAACGGATTTCATCTTTACACTATGTCATCTAAATCATTACAATGTTTGTGTATACAATTATCATCAGACGATAAATTGCAGCTATTGAATGGATTAAGTCTGAACCTGTTGACCTCATAAATCTGAGTTTGTCAAAGCTTTAGAAAATGCTTGTGTAACAATCAGTTGATTACATGGCAGGAGCAGATATACGCATGTTAACTGGAAAATATGAAAGGGGCAGGGTAATTCAAAGTTCATTGGCAAAGTTTATAAAATTTGTCTGACAAGGCTCCAAAGTTAACACTTTCATTACGCTTTCCCAGTGCCAAGAATGAACTGTTTGCTGCTGAAATGTTAGAAATTAATTACAACCCATTCCCCACTATATGCATTTCCAGTTTGATTCAGAAGCATATTAAAGAAACATACTTTAAAAAAATAATAGCATGAATTCTTTCCATAGTGGTTTTGCTAAAGGAGACAAATGAGAGATTCTGCAATGTCGTTGAACGTTCCTGAGAATTTATATGTTCAGTTTTGATTGCTCAAAACACAGACAGCAAAAAGATCAGGTATTTCTGTAAAGTTGTGAAACAATAGTCAACAATATCTGCAGACCACTGTTGAGTCATGTCATAGTGAAGGGGCATTTTTATCCCATTACCATTTGAAATCTGAGCCTGGCCTGTGCTCCTGAGGAAACAAATGGCACCAGTGGATCATAAAACTTAAGGACATTCCTGTAGAGTTCTAAGTGTAAAAGCAGCTTTGCATGTTAGATCAAGCAGTGAAATCTAGCAGATGAACACAAGCATGGGCGTAGCCAGGATTTTTATTGTGGGGAAGGACTTTTGTTATGGGGGGGTGCAGAACCCATGTGATTGGTCAGTTAAGTATTTCTATGGTTTTACTTGATCTGGGGGGGGGGCAGTTGTCCCCCTGCCGCCGCCCCCCCAGCTATGCCCATGAGCGTAAGCGATCTGCCCCTTTTTTATTGCTTCTGGAGAGAATTTCTTGAGTGACTGCATATATTCTTCTTCTCTTCAAAAATTATCCAGAAAAGGTGTCGCTGATATGCTGCGGAAACATGGATCTGTCTTTTCCGTCAGCTGTGAAGTGACCTGCATGGGCCTAACAAATTTAGAACAGTTCCAATAGTCTTTCCCTTATTCATATTTTTCCCTACGTGCAATGGGAAGTGGAGCTGTCCGATGAACACAGAGTGTAGGGATCTGCCTTTATGTTGTGAACAGCCAAGTGATCTGCAGATGAAAGGCAGTATACAAATTGAATAAATAAAAATAATTATTATAATAGGTATGCTACTATCTAGCCCAGTATTGTCTGCTACTGCAGTCACCAGCATGGTGCCTTCCAAATGTTTGGGCTACAACTCCCATCAACCCCACTTAGCATGACCAAAGTTTGGAAATGCTGGGAGTTGTAGTCTAGAATATATGGAGGCCGCCATCTTGGTTTCCCTAAGCTTGTTTGGACTGGATGCAGCTTTCTAGAGCTTTGGTTCTCGGACAGAGAAGAGTTTTCCTACCACCTGCTACCTGTTTCTTTTCACTTATATTTAAAGGCCTTTTTTTCTTTTTAAGGAAATTGGGGCAGCAAGATTTGTTTAAAGGCAAAAGGAAAGGTAAAAGGAAGGGATTCTCTCAAAAACAAAATCAGCAAGTGCACTGATCTAAGATACTTGACAGACAGCCTCCCTGGCTTCCTGTGTGTAAATTAAAGTCCAGTAAAAGATGTAATGAGGTCATTCATCCCATCGGGCATTTTCAGATCAGGAAGCCCAGGCCAACCGGGACGGTATTGAGTGCTGGAGGGTGGAAAGAGGGAGAAAACTGCTACCCTTGCCTACCTTGGAAGTATAAGGGAAGTTCAACCCCATACCCACTGAAATTCTAAAGAAATGATAATGTGGATGAGGAAGAAAACAACAACCCTTTCTTGTTGGGGAAAGAGGGCAGGATTTGGCTTAGCACCAGTCCAAACAGCAGGGCAGTGATTACAAATGCCACCACTGGTAGCACTGAAAAAATAAAACGTTGCCCCAGGATTGTTACACACACACAAACACACTGTCCAATTTTATGCCTGTTTTTACCAGCATTTATTTCTGCTCAAGGAGTGTAGGGTCCAACCATGTTATCCGCACAGCAAAGCAGGAAATAGCCACCTGGACATGAATTACCATGTGGGGAAAGGGAAACTTGTGTAAACCATATTTAGGTCATCACAGCAATCCTGGTGTGCACACATGACATGTACGTCAATCTGGGTTCTCTATTGAATCCCAGAACACATGCCCACAATGGAACACGTGTGCCTAGTTTTTGCACTCTGACTGTATGTAAGTGCTAACAAGGAAAAAGAATAAAACGACTTAAGACGTGAGTTTTCATAATGTCTGAATGTTCAGATGGGAGCCTGATACATGGCGCTGGCAGAGGCGCATTGGGACTTTGCCACTTCCATGTGTCAGACTTATATCTTTCTGTTGTGACATTTAAAAGATGCATGTCTTTGGCTACTGCTTTCTCATTTCCATAGCTGATTTTGAGAGATGCAAGTAAAAATAATGTTGCATTTGCCAAAGTATAAATATTCAGAAGCTAAGTTTCATGTTGCCGCAAGATCCACAGAAATATCATCTGATACTCTCAGAGGACACTCTCTGATGTGAGCTTTAGTCTGACAACATCTGGAGGGAACTATTATGGCTACACCTATCCACACTTTCAGCAGCTTTCCAGGGTTTCAAACAAACGTACCTCCCAGACCTTCCTTGAGATACTAATAACAGAACATGGGACCTTCTGCATAGAAAGCAGATGGTATAGACATTTAATGGTACCACTGGCTACTCATGCAGTTGTAGAACTTTTGTGGCTCACAGGTATTTTCCAGTAGGACTTTGCCTAAAAACTTTGTGTCTCCTTGAGAGAAACTAGAGCTTCATTAGCACCTTTAAAACAATATTATTGTTCCCTAGAAAAAGCTGTAATTTCACAGTTTTATGGATATTGTGTGCTGTAATGGCAGCCCTCTCTACTCTTCTAGGATGAATTGCAGAACATCTTAAATGGGTTGCAATCAGCTCTTATACCGAGACATTGTCTTGAAGGGTTAATGCAGAAGACACTATAGTGTGATTGGTCTAGATGGCTGTTTTGTGTTTTGAGAGAGGGAGGTGGTGGGGAGAGGTGGAATTTGAACTGTCACGGAGATAATGCTATGGTATCACTTCAGTTACCAGCCAACAATACTCTACAAAGGAAGGGAAATATAGAGATATATACATATTTTATCATGAGCCTCTGATCAGTACACACTTGATGTAGAACAGCCATAGCAACTACATTATCTTTCGCCCCGGGGTTAAGGTCATTGTCAAGGATTTGAGGACAAGCTTGTATTGCAGCTGCCTGCATTTAGAGCTGTCAGTGCTCAGAAAAACCTGCTTGATGGACACGTTCTTGTTTGTAACTTTTTCTCCCTCAAGCCCTGAATGCCTTGAGAAGACTTAATTACAAACGGTGCAGAAAAATCTCTCGAAATAGCACATGAGGCTCATGCCTCTGAGAGCCCAGAAATCTGAAGGAAGTGCACGAATGAAAAACAATTGCTCATTTGTGGTCTTGCTGCTCTAGGTTTTTGCTTGTTGGGGGATTATCAGCTGCTCTTTTTGTAAGTTTGATGGTGGGGGGAACTGTGATATTGATTCAGAGGAGAGACAAGGAGATCTGTTTTACTTGTAAATGGCTCTGAGATTCAAGGGGAAGCGAGAGAAGGAGCTGCTAAATAATAAATGTGTCTAATCAGAAAGTTCACATTAAAAGAAATGCTACGTAGCTGCAACTACTACTACTACTACTAACTGGGAGCCACATAAGGAATAACAGTAAACTTTGGCCGTCGTTATCAGTTGCCCTGAGATAAGTAGAAGTAATAAGTTCTTAGCTAACTCTGACCTGGGAGAGGAGATTCTGATATATGTTGGGTTGGTTATATTTTTGCATGTTTAGTTCAGCTGGAAAAAAAGTAGTTCCAAGCATTCTTCCCACCCGTCTCAAGATGCATTGGAAGTGATTTTCCTTGAAAAAGAAATGCATTAGAAACCAATTCATTTGCGCACATATCCCTTTTCATTTGTTTTCGGTTGATGCTCCCATTGTCTGTTCGGTGCTCAAGCAACACAAAGCGGGAACTTGGCCGAAAGGTAGATCAAGATCTGCTGGTTGATATTTGCAACAGATCCGAAAAAGTTTATATCATTATTATTTAAAAGAAACAAAACAAAAGAGGCTTTTCCATCTTTAAATTAGATTGCTCATGTGAAGAAAGCTTGCAAGTATGGGCAGAGCAGGAGTAGATTTTTGCTTGAAAGTGCTGTGACCTCACTTATTGTACTTAAAAAATAATAATTCCTAGATTGAGTGTGTGCTTGGGGAAACCCCCTTCCTTAATTCTGAGTCTGTGCCTGACTTCAGGAGCCACTGTTTTGCATTTTGTACCCGGCTCTGGTTTTTTGGATCCATGCATTCTAATAAAAAACAAAGTAGATTTTATAAGTCTGCAGTCTGCTCACCCCTGAGATACAGAGCATAAAGGACTTAACACACAATCTATGTGGTGATTTAGATGATGTCCCCCAGTTTTTGTTGGACCACAACTCCCATCATTCCTGACCATTGGCCATGCTGGCTGGGGCTGATACAAGGTGTAGTCCAGTGACATCTAACAGGAACCATTTTGGTTACCCATGATCTACAATGTGGCTCTGCACGAATCACAGCTACGAAAACTTGGGGATGGAATGCAATTTTCAGCCCAAAGGGGGTGTGATAAAATGATGCTAAACCCACCACTCTTCCTCAGTCTCTCTCTCTTTCTTCCTCTTCCCAAGTTACTTTTTCGCAGATGGGCATCGTTCCAGTTTCAGAGATCAGATGGGGGCAAATTAATTTGGGCCTGGTTGCAGTAGGAATAGGGAGCAGTGAGAAGGGAGGGGGACATATCAACACATACTGCCCATTTTTTTATCATTCGAAACATCTATGCCCTGCCTTTCCTCAAGAAGCCCAAGGAAGCTTATAATGTCAGTTAAAACAATGATTTTAAGAAACAGTTTGACAGCCATTATTTATTTATTTATTTATTTATTTATTTATTTATTTATACCCCAGCCACTCTGGGCAGCTTCCAACAGAATATTAAAATGCAATGGTCTATTAAACATTAAAAGCTTCCATAAACAGGGCTGCCTTCAGGTGTCCTCTAAAAGTCTTCTTGTTGTTTTTCTCTTTGACATCTGGTGGGAGGGTGTGCCACAGGGCAGACGCCACTACCGAGAAGGCCCTCTGCCTGGTTCCCTGTAACTTGGCTTCTCGCAGTGAGGGAACTGCCAGAAGGCCCTCGGCACTGGACCTCAGTGTCTGGGCAGAACAATAGGGGTGGAGACGCTCCTTCAGGTATACTGGACCGAGGCCGTTTTGGGCTTTAAAGGTCAGCACCAACAAAATAGACAAAAGGCCATAAAACACTAAACAGCAAAGAGAGAGAGAACATGTCAACAATTTAACCACAGCAATTAAAACCACTTCTAACCATTTATGGTCCAGAGATCATTCTCAAAGGGAATGTTTTGACCATCCTATTGGAAACCATGGTGGAAGTGTAGGTGAGCTTGGATGCATCCACTGAATAAGCCATCTCTCTGCTAAAAACTAGACATATTTCTGGGGGTGTTCTCATTATCCCCTTTTGTGCTTTTAAATTGCATCCCCATTCCTTGTTTTACACATGATTGGGACAGATCCAGGTTGAAAGACACATGTCTGCCACTGCCTCATACAGTTGGTCTCAAGTCTGAAGCTTGCATTTTAAATGTCGTAGGAGAATAAGCCAAAATGCACAGGCAACATTTAGGGCTTGTCCACACCTCTGTTTGTACTGCAATCCCCCCCCCCCCAAGAAAAACCCACTGTTTACCACTGAATCAGACCAAATGGCAATGGAATTTTCAGCAGATTGCCATTTTCTCCAACTCAAAACCACTTGCACCGATGCCTAGAACTTGGGACAAACGGGAAATGACTCAGATCTAGTCATGGGACGAGTGGAAGTGTGAATGAGCCCTTAGCTGTAAATGGTATTGGGTGAAAACTTCTTCAGTCCCATCTTAGGGACTCCCTCCCACCACCACTCACACACACACACACCAGCCTCAAGCAGAATGCTGAACATCCGCCCTTGATCCACTTGGCCTCTTAATGAAGAATTGAGTTTCTTACTGTCCGGCAATTATAGTGTGTTACTAAAGGGTACCAATGCCATTACATTCCTGACCTGTTAAGATAATTAACAGGTTCCCAGAAGTTCTTATAGCTGAGTTATGGGGCACCTTATGAATTTTCTTTGCAATAGGAAGTAACGAACAGGGGAGAAAAAGGCAAAGGCTTGCTGGTTTCATTTTAGCTTCTGCTATGATAGTACCTCAAATATTGCTAATGCCACCAGGGACATTGTTAGGGGAGAACCCAAGGAACCTGGGTCGCAGATCTCCTATATCTATCTATCTATCTGTCTGTCTATTTATCTATCTACAGGTAGGTAGCTGCTTTGGTCTGCCATAGTCGAAACAAACAAAAAATTCCTTCCAGTAGCACCTTAGAGACCAACTAAGTTTCTATCTATCTATCTATCTATCTATCTATCTATCTATCTATCTATCAGGATTCTCTTCTCCCCACCCACATGCTTTTCCATTCTAAGATGGAGCAGTCAGAGTGGCTAACATCATTAAACAATTAGGGGGAAAGGGAAGATGATGAAGCCAATCTGCTTTAGTCCAGTTGGATAATTTTAGAAGCATATATCCAGTGCAATAACAGGAACTTAAAAAAGAAGAAGTTCCTGGGAGAATAATTTTTATTATCCTTATTTTTTATTGAATTGGTGAGTCACCTCATCTTGCCAAGGGCAACCCAAAGTGACTTACAACCGAACAAACAGTCTGACAAAAGCCCCACACAGAGATACATTCAGTGCTTTTTTCCTAAAACAATATTTAGGGGTACTCTCATTTTGACTCAAGAAAATCACAATTTTATAGTTCAAATCGGGGGAAATAAATACAGTAAATGGACAAAAGTCTAAAGCAACGGAACTGACGATTCATTGTGCTAGAGAAGAAACTATTTTTTTTAAAAAAAACACACACACACATTAGTTTCTTCGCCAGTTAGAATCACAAAATGTTTAGGGGTATGCGCACCCCTGCGTGCCCACAGGGAAAAAACCCCCACTGAATACATTTAAATAAACCGAAAAAAGAAATATATGAAAAAGGCCTTCTAAAGGGCCACAGATAGCTAAAGGCCAAAGGCCTGGTCATAGAGTAAAGTTTTTGCTGGCTGCCTAATGATATATAATGATGGTGCCAGGTGAGCCCCCCTGGGGGGAGCATTCTACAAATGGGGAGCCACTGCAGGAAATGCCTGTTCTCATGTTGCCACACCCAGACCTCTTATGGAAGAGGCACACTAAGTAAGAAGCACCAAAGATGATGATTGCAGGGTCTGAGTTGGTACAAATAATAATTACACAGTGGTCAGACCAAAGGCCTGCTGAAACATGCGTGTCTTCAACAAGGACTCAGCTAATGTAGGACTCAGCTACATTAATGAAAATAAAATGTTATAAATGTGGTATAACACTGTGACACCAGATGGCGCTGTAGAGCTGAAATCAGAACTCTGTGAAATTTTCCGTTGTGAGCTTTAAAACATTTTTTTCCTAGAGCATTTTCAAAGCTATTTTTTTATTGCTGTGTAGATGCAGCTCAAGTGATGCAGAAGATGGATAATGGTGGGAGAGATGAATTTGTTAATGAGTTTTAGATCCTGGGCACTGCAACTGAGAAATCTTCTTTTCTTTTGTTCTCACCAGCCATGCTTCTGATGGCAGTGGGACATGCACAGGGTCTTTCCTACAGACCCAATGAATGGGCAGGATCATCCATGGTGGGAGTGATCTTTCACATACCCTGGCCTCCAGCTGCTAAGAGATTTAAAGGTAATAACTGTTGTGATATCAGTACAAGCCGAGCTGCGAAGACGCTGAAGCAGCAAGGTCACTTGACTTGACTAAGAGTCATATTTCACTCTGTGAGAAACACACTGGCCATAGTAGCCCACTCACATGTGATGTCATTGTATTTTACTATTGTATTCTTTACTTTCAGTTCTGCATCAGGAGATGCAGACGCATTTAAGACACAGCTCTGAATTATGAGCTGCTACGCAGAGACATTCTGCTTTATCTACAATAAAGTAGGTTCTTAGCCAAATGGCTGTTGTGTATGTTGTTTTCAAGCTGGGAACAACTGCATATTACAATTGTGCCCCTGGACTCTAGGAGCCAGAGGGCACGGAAGCTTCGTCCGTCTTGGGGGTCAGTCTCTCAACCTGCCCCCGCGGGAAGTTATCATAACATTGGTAGCAGAGGATGGTTTCCGAACATCGGACCTTTGATGACTTCTGCCTGATGTTTATCTGCCGGCAAAGAAAGCAGCCTTAAACAGCGTCCTGCAATTCCGGGGGAGTTTTTTCGTGCTGAAGACGGCCGTTTCCCACTGTGAGAAGACGCGTTAATTGACTGTGAGTAGTACCGGACTGATTTACGAGGCAATAAACCTCAGAAGGCTAGGTTTGTTTGCTTAAATTGCTTTCTGAAGTCAGAGAGTAAAAAGCCTGCTTTTTCGCCACTATGGCAAAGGATAGCAAGCAGAGCAGCAGCTCCCTTTGTCCAATGCTTACTGATGAAAATTTCCAGACATGGCGAATTAAAATGGAAGCTGTGCTTACCAGGCAGAATTTGCTTGATGTGGTCACTAATGCCCCTCCACCTTTCCCAGGCCCTCGATGGCTGAACAGGGACAATCAGGCGAAGGCGACCATTGTTTTGCATCTTGACCAATCCCAGTTAATACACATCAGGGATTTGCTTCACGCTAATGATTACTGGGTTGTTTTGCAAAATGAACATTTGAGGATAGCGGCAGGGAGTTCCATGCTGCATTTCCAACGTCTCACCAACCTAAGGCGAAAGGAGGGAGACAATTTGCGTTCGCATCTTAACCATATGAAAGAATTAAGAAGTGAACTCGCACAACGCAACGTGCAATTAAACGAAGATGTGTTTTGTTTCATGGTTTTGAATAGCCTCCATGCCGGTTATAGTGCTATTGCATCACAGCTAGGTGCCCTGGATGCTCAAAACTTAACCGTTGCCAGAGTCTTCTCAACTTTGTAAAATGAGCAAGATCGTTGTGCTGCTCAAAATGAGGCTAATGGAAGGGGGAGTGAAGCGTCCTCTACCCCACCTAGTGGTCCAACTGAGCATGTGCAAGCTCTTAAAGTCATACGCTGCACAAACTGTGGCATGAGAGGACACAGTTTCCAGACCTGCAGGAAGCCCAAGAAAGGATCTACTCAACAAGCCAGTGGATCTACAGGCAAGGCGCAAGCCAAAGTCTCCAAAGGGCGCACAGTTGCATTGCTTACACAAGGCGTGCAGGAGCAGGATGACATTAACATTGACCTGGCTTTTGTTATTGATTCAGCTGCCAGCCACCACATGACCGCAAACAAGCGTTTATTTAAGACTTTTAAGAGGCTGGACTCCACCGTGTCGCAGGTGAGTGGAACACACCTGAAATCGACTGGAGTTGGAACTGTTTATCTTCAGAGTCTCCAGCTGTCTATCAGCAACGTGCTATATGTCCCAGAAATTGCCTACAATCTGCTAAGTGCATCACAGCTTACCGAGAAGGACTGCGAGCTCAGACTGCGCAAAGGACTTTGCACAATTTTTAAAGATGGACAGGTGATCCTTACAGCTCAGAAGAACAAAGATGGACTGTTCTTACTGTCGTTTGAATCTACTGACTGTTGTTATGATGTTGTTGACTCTTATTTTGCAGGTGCTGCTAAGTCCAAGGAGACTACCAAACAGCCACGCAGAGAAAAGGTCACAAGATGTTTCCAGCAGGTCTCTGCTGATGTAATAGGGCTTTTGCCACAATCTAGAGGCGGAGCTACCTGTTATTTATTGCTGTCTGACCATTTCTCTAAATTTTCTTGGATTTACACTATGAAAAGTCCGCAGCAAGTCTTGGCCAAGTTCACTGAATTTTGTGCTAAGATAGATTTCATGCATGATGGCAAAATTGAATGTTTGTATACTAATCAATTACCAGTGTTTGATTCACAGGAGTTCAAGGACTTTCTAAGTCAACATTGCATTCGGCACAAAGTTGCTGTCAGCCAATCATCATGGGACAAAGATTTGTGTGTTAAAATTAACACAATACTACGTGAGGGTATGCAGGCGCAATTGCTAAGTGCAAAGCTGTCTGAACAGAATTGGGCTGAAAGCCTATCTGCCTTCACATATGCTTGGGTCAGGAGTATTCCAAAAGGAATGGAATGCTCACCTTATGAGATACTGTTTAACAGAAAGCCTTCTGTTAAGCATCTTAAGGTTTTTGGTTCTCAGATGTGGGTGGAATCACTTGAAGGTGCAACCATCCAAGGCATCTTTATGGGCTATGAGAAAGGTCAATACAGAATTCTATTGCCTTCCTCAAACACAGTAATTCTTACTCAGGAGGTAGAACCTACTGAAAAGCCGGAGACACAGATTCTCCAAAGCTTTCCCATTGATGTCAATACATATGAGGATACTGACACCAGCAGTAGCAGTGCAAGCTCAACCACGGCTAGTTCCGACACAGGTGACACTGTCATTGAGAGAACTCATGCTATGACCAGGCCATCAACAGATGATGATGTGCTAGGATCTTTAGAGCCACTGTTTACAATTGGTAAAGTTTCTCCAAAAACTCCTGTTCAGGAGAAACTCAGCAAAGAGGATCTACATCTTATGCGTAGATCTGAAAGAGTAACAAAAGGTCAGGCGCCCAAACGTTACTCCAAAGAGTTTGCAATCTCAGCTGTTGCAAATGTAGCTGTAGTTTGCACTCAGGCTCATTTCACAGGTGTGAAAAAGCCACAGCAACAGGTTGCAAAGTTCAACACTGTTCCTGCTAACACACACAGAGCAAGTGCTCTGGTCCCCTGGAGAGTTGGTTATCAAAGGCTTCAACTGGTAGAACCAGTCTCAGAGAGTTCCAAGGGTGGAACAAAGACATCAGATTCATACTGTGTATATGATAACTGTTTGTTTACTTCTCTTAATAATGCCTTAACTTACGCCGCTCTCACATTGTCTAATATCGGGGGAGGATGTTGTGATATCAGTACAAGCCGAGCTGCGAAGACGCTGAAGCAGCAAGGTCACTTGACTTGACTAAGAGTCATATTTCACTCTGTGAGAAACACACTGGCCATAGTAGCCCACTCACATGTGATGTCATTGTATTTTACTATTGTATTCTTTACTTTCAGTTCTGCATCAGGAGATGCAGACGCATTTAAGACACAGCTCTGAATTATGAGCTGCTACGCAGAGACATTCTGCTTTATCTACAATAAAGTAGGTTCTTAGCCAAATGGCTGTTGTGTATGTTGTTTTCAAGCTGGGAACAACTGCATATTACAATTGTGCCCCTGGACTCTAGGAGCCAGAGGGCACGGAAGCTTCGTCCGTCTTGGGGGTCAGTCTCTCAACCTGCCCCCGCGGGAAGTTATCATAACAATAACCAACTCTTTGAATTGCACCTGTGAATGGAGAAGCAACCAGTGCAGCTGGTATGAAAATGAAGTCATAAGTTCCAAAAACCTGGCTCCAGTCAATATCGCTGTTGGTGCATTTTGAACCAACTGAAGTTTCCAAATGGTCTTCAAAGGCAGCCATACACAGAGCAAGTTATAGTTATCCAGTCTTGATGTAGCTAAGGGGTATGTGACCAAGGTTGGTGTATCTTACAAATCTGGGCAAAGACAGTCCTGGCCATTGTCTCCACTTGAAAACCTGGAGCTAGCTTAGACCCAGGAACATCCCCCATTCACAAACATACCACAAGTTAGAGTAAGGTTACCAGACATCCCCGTTTCCTGGGGATAGTCCCTGGATTTACAAATCAGTCCCCATACAAAATCCTCTGAAGTTGAAAATTGTCCCCGGATTAATTGAATTTTTTTGGAAACCTTGAGTTAGAGTGTTACCCCAAGCAGGATTAATCAACAGCGCTATTGGATCAATTGCTTAGTAGCCCTACAGATCGAAAACATTTCTGTTTTGTCTGGTTTCCCACATCCAGCCCTTATCAGTTTCATACAGTTATTCCATTTGGCAGAAGTGGCTCATCTGCCTTTGATTTCCAACCCTGAGACTGTTCTTACTTGTTGCCTCTCTCCCCGGGGGAGTGACGGCTACAAAAGACCCACATGCCCTTGTCCAACTTTTTAGAAACATGCTGGGGGAAGCAGTGGTCCATCAATAGACCAGAGGTCATTGTGATCCATGATATTTATTATCCCATGTGATCAATGATATTTATTTCCACCCATAAATTTGGAGCAAGCACGCATGTAGTTTTGTATTATATATTGCCAATTCCTATCGCCAATACTTTGTCAAGGGAAATTTATCCAAAGTTTCCCATGAACACAGCAATAAACTGGGCTCAGCCAGTGCTGAAAAGGCAGAACGTTTGAAAAATATCCATCATCTTCAGCTATAATGATCGGTGATTGTTAAGTGAAACTCTTAAGTACAGTGTGATGCCTTTCATTACTGACTACTGACATGGCATCAATAGATGCGGCACATTGTACTTCAGCCAAATTAGATTAATAAAATGCATTGATTGGATGACAATGAAAATGAAATATGGCGCCATCACCCCACTGCCCTGTGAATGAGTGAATGAGCATTAAAAAAATTATATATAAATAAATAAAGTGCTTCTTTGTATTGCATTATCTCTCAGATATGTCACTTTGCAGTGGATCCTCTTCACACTGATACCAACAGCCCACTCTCAGCTCGATAGATTATATAAAGGTGTGTGTGTGTGTGTGTGTGTGTGTGTGTGTGTGTGTGTGAGTGAATCAAGATGTAAAAGTAGAAGCCTTAGGGATTCATAATGCTTCCATATATCTTCTTGAATTATCTGACACCATTTATACAACTTAGGCATACTAGATCAAACCTTGTCATAATGAGATTTTCTGTAGTGTGTTGAAGGTGTTTGGTGGAGAGATCAATTTGTCTCCAAGTAACGGTACTTGCCTTCTATCCTGGGCCAACAAATGGATAGAAAAATATCATCCCCTGCTTTCCAAAGATTGCCTTAGAAATCACACCAAGTCCTTAGTCATACATTGCTAAGAAGAACTGTGGGACCCAGTGTAGTGTGGCTGCATTCTGATGATGTTCAAAAGAAGCAGAAAACACAGCTGGGGCGACAATGTGGTTGTATCCCCCCAATAATAATGCCAAAGCAGTGTGAACCTGCTTCCTCGTCATCTATACAGAGTCTCTAGAGAGAAACTGCTTTTGCCACTTGGTTCAGGTCTCTGGATGTTACCAAGGCTTATAGGACTACATCACAAAGAAGTAACTTCCATGTGTCCCAGGAATCATAAGAACCAGCTCACCAAGGCTTGTGGATTATAATAATTTCCTCCAAACAAACCGTATGCCATATATCTAGCTAAAAGTGGCTTCCGGTAGGTTAAATGCGTAAAATGGATACTCCAGACAGATTACTTGCATTGTAGTTAGTTAAGAAAACTGGCTTCTCTTCCCTGAACTAATGGAAAATGAGAATACTGTTCACTAAACAGTCAGGGGTACATTGGTCAGTGTGATCTCTGAGGTTCTATAACCTATGAAAGTTATATTGTGAAGATATTAGGAGCTATACTGAATCTGACCTGTTGTCCATCTACCTGAATGTTTTCAGTTCTGACTAGCAGCACCTCTGAGATATAGGCATGCAAAAATGTGCTCTGCTGCTAATGTAGGAGTCCCTCCTTCAATGGATTTTTTTTCCCTTCTGAAATATTTTCCACTATACATTAAAAATCCAGAGAAAATCCCAAACCCTCTCCCATTCACTTTGGTTTGCTGAATTCTCTTTCCTGCTTCTCCTTTTGAATCTTTCTGCGATGCATCCCTCTACTAGGATATTAATACATCCTATTGTAGAAAACATACCTAACGATCCTATACCGAGTACCTAATCTATGGATTTTCTTAAGATCCTTTTAAAAAAATACTGTCTATGTTGCAGGAAAGCTGTATTTTAATTTGTAAAAACTTCTGATAATTATTAATGCATATATCAAAGCAAGCTTAATGAGGTTGTCTTTCAAAATGAATCCTATCTGCTGGAGATTGTAAAGACTAGCATCATCTCAGATTGGAAGTTCACAGAGGTAAAAGAGAGAATGAGAGAGAGAGAGAGAGAGAGAGAGAGAGAGAGAGAGAGAGAGCGCACTGGTTTTCACCCATCTCAAGGAAAGCATTAGTATTCATCTTCAACACTGAACCTTATGAATCCTTATGTTTATAATACTTCTCAACTGGAATAAATCTTACAACTGATTATCACAGCATTTGGCACCATGCCACCTGCAGTTCTGGGAACAGTATTCAATCAATGTGTAAACCAGTGAAATGCCAGGAACTTTTGAAAGATCAAGGAGGGATGATTAGTTATTTAAGAATAAACAATGGTGAAATGTTGAGTACAGCTTCCTCCTACAAGTTGGGCAGAGAAGAATTTTTTCCATTATTTGAAAATAAACATCTCTGTTATATTTTAGGATTTAGGTAGTTGACTCATGTTTCGTTAACTTCCTAGACTACATTCACACACAAGTGAGGCAAAATATACTGATTAGACCTTGAAATAATATATATTAACAGCCAGTTCTTCCAGTCTTGCACTATGGGATGGAGGCAGAAAGCTGCAAATGGGACTGCTACTTTCCAGGGCTCTGAGGATGGCAGGCTAATTCCCAGACCCTGTTCCATGATGGCAAGTTTGAGCACAGTGCTAGCACCTTGATCTGCTGCTTCTGTCCCTTCCTATATTTTAGGTGCCCCGTTCAGCCTCCTATGCCCTCCAACATGTCACCATGGAAAATCAGGATGTGCTCCCATGTGAGTGACCCATGCAAGATCGCAGTGCCCTGAAACATACTTTTGGGGGGCACCGCAATCTCACACAGCCCCAAAAGATGAGCATCTTTCAGGTCCACAGTGCCCAAAAAATGGGATGTCCTGATTTTATTGGGACAGTTGAAGGGTATGATATAATGAAAAGGCAACATGCAAATCAAGGTTGTCTCTGCAGACAGAATCTGTTGCAATTACTGCTATCCTGTATGGATAGCATCTCTGAGTTGCAACATGTCTCATTAAAAGCATGAAGTCTTCCATAAGAAATTTCTCACAGTTCGTCCCTTGACCACCAACTCATCTTACACCAGCTACTCAAATAAAATTGAATGAGAAACATGTGGTTGATATATCAGCATGGTCAAGCGGCCACTGCTTTATTTAAAATAAGAAGAAGTAACAGAAACCACAGAAGATGACAACATGGTTTTCATACACTGTTGTATCTAATTGATTTAGCATATCTACCCATGCTGGGCATGCTGCATGGTTCATTTTTAATGTTGTCCAGTCACAATGTAATTGTTGAAGTTCAAATGAACTGCGGGTACTTTAGAAATGCCCACAAGCTATCCATTGACAAGCCTCTAAATATCCATAGGGTGCCTAATTAGTTAATATAAAGTTGCAAACAATCTCATGTATTTTCTATTGTTGTTCCATATCTCCAAACAAAGGAGTCCTTGAACCAGGCTTAATTATTTCAATCTTGATCGCTTTAGTGATCAACACAACGGAAAAGGTACACTTTTCCTTAAGCTTTTCACAGTAACAGTCTCTACCTCTCACCATGCGAGAATCGTTTTTTTTCTAAACAAGGCAGATTGCAGAGGCAAGAATAGTCATTTGCAGGCTCGGATCTGATTTCTCTTTTGCCGTGACATAAGGTTCAGCTGCGATCTGCTGAGTCAGACTATGGGTCCACATAGCTCAGCTTTGTAGCAGTGGCTCTCGCAAGATCTCAGGCAATGGTCATCATTCCTGCCCTTCAACCTGTGCTTGTTTTAACAGGAAATGCCAGGGTCTTAACTAGGATCTTCTGTCTGCAAAGCCTTTACCACTGAGCCTTGTAAACGGTGTGGGTTGCAGAGTCAAAAATAAAAAATAAAGATCCCATGACAATGACAAAACCTTTGTACAGAAAGTCACCTGTCATCATCTGTTTACTTGACTTTTGTTCTAAGCACAGGTTTAGCCGCTGGATTTTGTTCCTTGGTCATTGGTGCTAAAATAAATCCTCTCACTCCTGTACAGAAAGTCATGGGCTGATGCTGTCAGCTGCCCGCATGGATTCCGTGCCAGCATCCCCAGTCATTGCACAGGAAGAGACCATTCCTTGCCCAGGAAGAATCGCATGTGAACATCACCTGCCAACATGAAATGAATGTAGAAGCATACTAGGCATGGGACTCAGAATGAATTATCTGATTATGATATATAATTACAATGGGTGTGTATGTAGAATGAAAGCAGAGATAACTGGAAGGTACAAGAAACAGAAAGACGTAGTGTGTAAAAGATTTCGTTTTGGTTCAGAAAAGCTCTTTGTAACGGCTCCTTTCTTTTTTTCAGATCTCTGAAAAGGGTTGCCACTGTGGCTATTCTATTCTTTCTCCTGGTCTCGAAACGGTTCTCCATTCTTTTTAATATTCATTTTTATGTCAGGGCAATATATATTGGCACCTTACTTATGGCGTTAGTAAAAATGTGCTTATGCGCTATGATTCTCTTATGATAGAAACATAAAATCTCGGAAGGATCAAAGTCCACGGAGGCCCGCCATCCTGCAACATCAGGAAATTGATTGCGAGAGAGATGCCCACCTAATGCTAAGGGATTGTTATTTATTATAGCACTAATATTGTGCTGGGGTGCATTAGAGACCAGCGTGAAGGCAAGGTCCCTGTCCTGGAATGCATGCGGGCTAAGTGGTTGATCCTGAAAACACTTAAGTTGGCGAGGAAATTTATTCACACATATAATCTGAGGGAGGGAGAGAGAGTGAAGAGGGGGGAGGACGGAGGGATTTGTCCTCTAGATCATATTAAATTCACCTGATTCTGAAAAGGAGCTTTTATGCAACTGGAGAGCCAAGGAATCACATCCAACAGTCTACTTCCCTTAATAGAATGTTGAAACGAAGCTGCAGATGGACTGCATTCAAATCGCAGAGACAGAACAGGGAATTCAAATGATAATCACTCTCCCCACACTGTTCTCCCCAGTGCATGATTTTAATAGCATTATATCTGAGCTTTAATTTTAGTCAGCGATTGACACTACACTCCTCAGGAGTCCAGGACCCCATTTCCCCCATTTCCCTTTCCAGAATTCAGTTCGCCAGCCTTCAAAGTAAGTAATAATGGAACAGGGATTGCCTTTGTGCATAAGTGGAGTGCCTTTCCTTCATCGACAACAGCCAGCTACTGCTCTGTTTGGATTTCAGATCCAGGAAATGGTTGCAAGGAACCCTTCAGGAAGTGTCATGTTTTACACTGTCTTTGTATATGCTGGAAGCTGCCCAGAGCGGGTGGGACAAACCAAGTCAGATTTGCAGGATACAAATTATAAAATTATTATTATTATTATTATTATTATTATTATTATTATTATTATTATTAGTTTCAGTAAGAGCTAGTGAAATGCAGGGGCTAGGGCACTGGAGTATGATTGGGGAGACCTAGGTTCAAATTCCCACTCAGCTATGAAGCTCAGACCCATGGCTAGCCTACCTCACAGGGTTGTTGTAGAAATTAAAATGGGTGAAGAAGTACGCATTTAACTACTTTGGAGGACAGGCAGGATATACCCATAGGCAACAAATTTTACAAATAAAGTATTTTTTTATGTTGTGTCTCAGTTGACCCAATAGTTTAAACCTTTGTTTGTATTCTTTTTAAAAGACTCTTACCACCTGACTTGCCTTTTTCTGCACCTTCTCCAGATCTACTATATCTCATTTGAGATGGAATGACCAGACCTGATGACTTTACAGTGGTGCCTCACAAGACGAAATTAATTCGTTCCGCGAGTAGTTTCGTATTGCGAAAAATTCGTCTTGCGAAGCACGACCATAGGAATGCATTGGAATTTAATTCCCATAGGAATGCATTGAAATTTTCGTCTTGCGAAGCACAGCCATAGAAAAATTCGTCTTGCGAGTCACCTAAAAATCGCAAAACCCTTTCGTCTAGTGAGTTTTCCGTTGTGCGAGGCATTCGTCTTGCGAGGTACCACTGTATTCTTAAATTTCAGCACATTGTGGATTTAGATAAAAGCATCGTACCTATATTTTGCTTTTGCTTTTCTTCATAATTCCCAACAGCTTGTTTACTCTTTTCCCTGAGACAGTACACTGAATTAACATACTGTGACCTGAGTACTTATAGCCAATTCAGAACTCTGCAATCATTGTGAAGTTCAGATTACTTGTCCCAGCGCACCTTTGCTCTGCCATTATGTCATCCACTCACCCGGTTTGGAGAGATTCTTTTAGAAATATGCACAATCTATTTGCATTGTTACTATTCGGAAAATGTCAACATTGCCTGAAAAGTCAGTATTGTCTCATCATGTTTCCTTATAGAAATGTAATAAATAGTAATAATTTTCCACAGATCATTTATTAGTGAGTTAACAAAACAAACTACCATTCCCAACAATGACCCTTAAGATACACCACAGATTACTTGTGCAATTGATGAATTATTTTAACACTGTTAACAATGATCATAAGTGGGGGTCATTGGTGCTTTAGGTGGCGCAAGCAGAGGGATTTTATGGTCTCATCTGCACTACACATTTAAAGCAGTGTTATACCACTTTAAACACTTTAAAGCTCCCCCTCCCCCAAAAAATATATCATGTGAGCCATAGTTTGTTATGGGTGCTAAGAACAGTTAGGAGACTCCATACACCTTACAGAGTTGCAATTCTTAAGTGTCAGCCTTCGGGGAAGTGGCTTCCTCCCTTCCTTTGGCCGTGGATAAGCAGAACAAAGCAAAAATAGTCCCTTACCATTTAAAGAGATTTTAATGACCACAGCGAAAGAACAAAGAGTCCATTCTCGGAGTAAAGGTGCTCCCAATTAAGGTTTTCACCCACTTCCCCCCGAGTCACCCTCATCGCTTCCTCACCTTGCAACCTGATCTTGCAATCACTGTGCGTTCTGTGCAGCTACCTTATCTAATATCCGTGACCTTGGACTGATCGGCTGGACACTTTCCAGAGAACCGGAGAAAACTCTCTCTCTCTCTCCCGGTTCTTCTTTTCCTAGTTGTTCACCACCCAGTTCTTCCCAACTTTTGTCTTCTGAACTATGTCCCCATGATCCCAGGCCATCTGAGATTTGGTGGGTGGTTATTAGGGGGGGGGGGACATTTCAAGTGATGGCACTCCAGCTTTGAACTCTGAGAAAGCGCTGCCAGAATTTAGGCTGAGATATTATTCTTAAAAAGTTTTGTTTTCTGTACTACCCTATATACTGTACCTTTAGTTACAGTGTATTTTTCTCTAATTATCATGTTCCATCAAGCCAAAGTTTCCCTCAGACATCAGCTTTTGTTCACCAGTAATATTATATGATATAATTATCATACAAAATGTGTCAAGTGATATTTCTTACTGGACCAGCTTTAGTGTGAATCATGATTCTTGCATTTAGAACAAGAGAGACTGGATATATTGATAGCAGTAGCCCACCTCAAACGTATGCCTGAACGTGCAAAAGTTAGAACTGCACAGAAGAAAGGGCACTAGGAATGGTGGAGAAATTCGATTCAGTTCGCATTTAAAGGTGAACCTACCTAATTAACACTTTCTGGAAAAATATGGGAGCCGAAGCACAGACTTCCTTCAAAATCCACACGTCTCTGAAACAGCAAATTAGGTAGTTATGCAAGGAGGTTAGGTGGTGCTTTGTCAATCAAACGTTATTCCACACATTAAACTGCATTTCCCTATCACTTTTCTTATTGCAAAAAGTCATTGGGAAAGCAGAACAAAATAAAATAAAAAAAATTCCTTCCAGTAGCACCTTAGAGACCAACTAAGTTTGTTCTTGGTATGAGCTTTCGTGTGCATGCATATTTCTTCAGATACACTGAAACGGAAGTCACCAGACCCTTAAATATAGTGAGGGAGTGGGGAGGGGTATTACTCAGAAGGGTGGTGGGAATGGGTGATTGGCTGATAGGTGTGGAAAACATGTAGACGACTTTTAACGACTGCAATTTTTACAGGGTCTTACAGGGAAAGGCAAGGGGTGAGATGGCTAAAGATAGCTTTGTCATGTATAATGAGATAAGAATCCAATGTCTTTGTTCAGACCAGGTTTCTCCATGGTTTTAAGTTTGGTGATTAGTTGCAATTCAGCCACTTCTCTTTCCAGTCTATTTCTGAAATTCCTTTGTATTAAGACAGCTACTTTGAGATCTTTTATAGAATGTCCTCGGAAATTGAAGTGTTCTCCTACTGGTTTCTCTGTTTTCTGATTGTCAGATTGAGAAATTATTTTGGGATTGAAAATATATGAACTGTGTTGTTAACAAATCAGACTGTGGATCCATTAAGTTTGATAAAGCCTGAGAGGGGATTTCTCCAGTGTCTCAGGCATGGGCATACTAACGGGGATACTTTGACTGGAGATGCTGCAGAATTGACATGGGACCTTCTGCATGAAAAGCATTGCTCTATCAGTGAGTGATGGGCTCTACTATTGCGTGTTCAGACCCAGAAACCGCCCCTTAACGAATTCACACATGACTCAAATATTTGGTTTGGTTTTTGGCAGAATTTAGGCCACAACTTTATTGATTACAGCAAGTGAGTGGTTGCATAGGCTCTAGTTCGACTAGCTCCCTGCCATTCAGGTAGCGCTGACCCAGGGTTCGAGCATAGGTCAGCCAAGGGTGAACACCTGGATAAGCGGAAAGCCAGGAGCACGCTATCTCCGCCACCCAAATTTCCCCCTGGACTCAGGCACAGGCACAACCCCCTCTCAGGGGTTGACCAAACCATCGAGTCCCTGGATTCCTTTAACGGAATACCCTTCACATAGGGATGGCAAGAGCGTTCCCCTGACCCTATCACCTGAACCAGAGCCTATCCACAACCTTACATGTTGTGCCAATTTGCTACACGGCAGGCGAAACCCAAATAGCAACAGCCAATCAGCCAAGTGGGGAAAATTCCTGCCGTGCCCCTGTCCCAATGACACACGACACACGACGGCATAGCAAGTTCAGGCACAAAAGGCCCTAAAAATAGGGAGAGGTAGGTGGGTGTTCCAAATGCACGTACTGAAAAAGGAAGCTCTGAGACACGTGCATGGGCATATATAGGTCCCTCGATACACTTAGACTGTGCCCCATTGGCCAGATTGAACCCAGCATCGAGGGACCTTCCAATCGGGTGTTGTGGCTGACCAATCGAACCCACCCACAACACAGGGTGTCGGTTTCCAGGTCTCACCACAATACGTGCCTGCTTTAAGGGAGGACCCGATCCAGCACCCGACCTACCATTAGGCAGAGTGAGGTGGTTGCCTCAGGCAGCTGATTTGGGGCATCTTAAAAGGGCAGCAAATTCTTAGTTACATTATCATTGTTGTTGCACTTTTTCCTGGTAGAGGCGCATGTGGGATTTTCTGTATATACCTCCCCCCCCCACCAGCTATGCCACCATGTGGCCAGCCAGAAAGGTGACCATTCCCATGCAGGTATCTCTGGAGACACAGAGGAGTGTCTCCACTCCCATCGTTCAGCCCAGACACTGAGGTCCAGCTCCAAGGACCTTCTGGCGGTTCCCTCCCTGGGAGAAGTGAGGTTACAAGGAACCAGGCAGAGGGCCTTCTCAGTGGTGGCACCCGCCCTGTGGAATGCCCTCCCATCAGATGTCAAGGAAATAAACAAGTATCTGACTTTTAGAAGACATCTGAAGGCAGCCCTGTTTAGGGAAGTTTTTGATGTTTTATGTTTTATCGTGCTTTTAATATTCTATTGGGAGCCTCCCAGAGTGGCTGGGGAGGCCCAGTCAGATGAACAGGGTAGTAGTAGTAGTAGTAGTAGTAGTAGTAGTAATAATAATAATAATAATAATAATAATAATAATATCACACATACAACACATATAAATCGCTTTTTCTTTACCAGTCTAGCAGAGTCATAAGTGTGTCCTTCTGACTAGCTATTTCGCTAGTCAATATAAATGGCCTACCTGTCTGAGGTCCTTCCACTTTCATACGTATTAAAATCCTTCACCTATGAGTATCTTGCATTTGTGGAGTTTGTCTGTAATAACATGCCACAGCTATTCATGTCTCTCACATTTTACTCCAGGGTGGCTATTTGTTACCTCTTCTTTCACATATTGTATGCCTTTTTTTTTTTTTGGTTGCTCTTAGTTTGTTTTTAAACTGAATGCTAATTTTGACTATTAAACTGGAATTCCTTACAAGGGCAAAGGCATACAGTGTAGTCTTTCTGAATAGCCTTGTGTGTTCAATCACACAGTATATTAAAGTGAGACACGGAGGTCTTGTTATCTCAATCAATGCCATTGTCTCTGTAGAATTATGTGCTGATTTCTGAAGGTGATTTGGAAGCCAACCTTACATAACGGTGCGATACTACAATTTGTCTTTGTGTCAGTCTTGATGTAGGGAGGTAGGAACAGTTTAAGCACATTTGCCTATGGTCCTACCTGAAGATATAGCCGGGCTCCTATTACAAGGAATTCAGCTGTATAAATACGCCATGCCATCTGTGTATGGCAGGGGAATTGAGCCGGTAGAAGCCTAAGACCTGTGTCAGTGTTCTCACAGAAGGACTGTTTATGAACAGATGTTATGTGGTGTTTTTCACAGAAAATGGACTCTGGAGAGAGAAAATGTCTATCAATTACTGAGGTATTATGTATAACAGCAATTTTTAACCTTGAGAATGATGCTTTAAAGTTCTCGACAAAAAAAAAAGAGCAATCAAAGACTGTGGCCACTTCCTTTGTGTATCGTACTTCTGTGGCCTTGTATATTATGTTAAACTTAAAATATTTCATCCTGTTACATAAAGAATTTAATCTGACAGGATGTACAGTACGCCACATAGTCCATTAACCTCTCCAAACTTTTAAGAAGTTTAATCTGTATAGAACTAGTCTCTGCAATAAACCTAAGAGATAAACTCTGGATTTTGGATTTATGTACCTGAATAAATTAAAGGTCTTATACCCTGGCAAGAAAGGAGGAAGGCACATGAAATTGTTGTTTGTTGTTACTGCAACTATAACAGCATACTTGGCTGTGTATACATGTTCAAAGCACATACAACTATACACTCTTACAGTTGTATACAATAAAGTTGTCTCATTAGTGAAAGGGTTTCTGCCTGCTCAATGAGACTTCCTTTTCTTTTTCTTTCCCTGCACAACCTTTCTCAAATATCTGTTCCAAAGGTTTGGTGGAACGCTTGGAATAGATGGGGGCATATGAAGTTGAGAGGGAGTGGAAGTCCCATTGCACTGGCAGAAGATATTGCACAAACAGGACAACTCTAGAGGCTATAACTTTTCAATTATATGTAAACAGGGAAGCTTGCTTTTTTGCAGGGTCCCCAATCTCGATGAGCGAGTCGTGTCCAAGCACAAATTGAATGTATACAGGGTTGTGTTCAATGTGGTGCTAAGGAAATCCTTGCACAAGTGGAACGACTTCTGCTTGCATGGTGGGAATGTCCCCCTCCTTGTCCTGCTCCTGTACATCCCCTTAAAAAAAAAACCTGGGGGTTCCTCCAACTCTCTCTCAGGAACAGAATTGGGGAAAGTATGGGGGACGAGAGCAGGGGAAGTCCTTTTACCAGTGCAAGGATGTAGTTGAATATATGGCCGCTGCTTCTCTGCTGGCTTTTGCAATTTTTTTAAATGCAACAACATAGCCCCATCTCTTTAAAATACAGTGCATGGTTTTCAATCAGTACAAATGTTGTTGTTTTTTAAAGACATTGTTTCCATCACTGCATAAAAGCATGCTTAGACACAAGGACATTTGTGACAAAGCAGCAGACACTTTTCATTCTCATCTCAACAAACAGGCCAAACCAGCAAGGAAAGGAATAATCCTGACATTAAACTGCTGGGACAAGAAGGATGCTCACATACAAAGTATAGTGTTTCTCACAGAAGACAATGGGAGCATTGGTAGCTCAGTTCGTAGAGCATGAGACTCTTAATCTCAGGGTCGTGGGTTCGACCCCACGCTGGGCAAAAGATTCCTGCATTGCAAGGGGTTGAACTAGATGACTCTTGTGGTCCCTTCCAACTCTATGATTCTATGGTTCTGTGACTTATACTGAGTCAGCCTACCGGTCCATCTACAGAGACCAGCAGCAGCTCTCCAGGGACAGACAGACAGAGAGAATGGAAAAGGCATAAGAGGAAGCCCAAATGCAATCTTTGTCACCTGCATTGTAAAATGAAGCTTAAAATGCAGTATTCTGCATAAAAATTCCTGTGGGGGGTAGCATATTGGTAGAATTTAACAAACATAAAATCAAATTAAAAATTACAGTTGGTGAGGGAGGGAACGAAACCACAAGCAAACAAATGTGAAACAGAGCAAAAAAAAAAGCAACAAATTTGTACATGCCTAATATGTATATCATACACAGTGGTACCTCGGTTTACGAACTTAATCCATTCCGGAAGTCTGTTCTTAAACTGAAACCATTTTTAAACTGAGGCACGCTTTCCCTAATGAGGCCTCCCGCCACCGGTGCCCTTCCACCATTTGGCTTCCGTTCTTAGACTGAGGTAAAGTTCTCAAACCAAGACACTATTTCCTGTTTTGCAGAGTTTGGAAACCAAATCGTTCTTAAACTGGACTGTTCTTAAACTGAGGTACCACTGTAGATGCAACAATATGTTTATAGATATTGAAAACTTCACCTGACCTATAAACTGACTGTATAATATGCAGAGTTTCATCCTCAGATGGATACAGCAAGCCTGGTTTCATGCACAAGGTTCTTTGGTGTTTTCATAGCCAGCAAAGGTGAAGCTCCACTCAGAAACACAAAGCTGCTTTGTTGGATTTCTGGACAGATAACACACACACACACACACACACACACACACACTGCTCTCACTATTTGTTCCATAAATTCTTGTGTTTTTTTTCTTGTTGACAGCAGTTGTATGTATAAATGTACTTCTCTTTATCAGCTAAATGCTAATGTTTTATTTATGTGCACCGAAGAGAGAAAATAACTGAATTGATGTTTACCTAACAGGCTGCAAAAAAATACACAAAAAACCAACCCACGTGCAGTAATGTAATAGTAGAGTTCATAAGTATCCTGGCTTATAATTTTTGGTGTCAACATTGGAGTTGCAGAAAGCGCTTATGCAGACATTGCACGTATACAAGTGCAGTTTAGATCTGCATCTATAAAAATAACATCTGTTTAAGCATACATTACATTTAAAAATAACTGTACAGTGATCAGCTGGTTAAGTACAGTTAACCAGATGTCGTTTTAAAGCGCCAGATGGAACAATGAAACTAAGATTGAAAATTAAAAAATACTGTGAAAGGTCAAATCAATTAAGCAACCTGTTTTGTTGGCATGTAACAGTTAAAAGTAAGTTTAAGCTACTCAAGGAGTGAGCTGTATGAAGATGAAGCAGTTAATTTTAACTTGTTATTTGGAAATGATAAAGATGAAATGTTAGTTGGTTGTAACATTTAGGATTGCCTGAGGAGCCCCTCCCCCACACCCACGTGAAACATGATCAAAACATACACTTTTTAAAAATTTCAATGTTTGGTAAATGTAAATAACATTGACAACCAAATTTGCACTTGAGAGAGCATCTATATTAAATCTTTACTCCTGCATTCTTCTTACCCATGCTGATTAGAGGGTTTGTGGGTTTTTGTTTTTTTTAAAGAAAGATAAGTAGTACTGCAAATATCACACATATAAAACCATTAATTGAAAACACAGAGCCTTGAGCTCAGACCTTTTCTTCTTAATTGTTTGAGGATGGGATTTTTTCCCCCCATAGGGAATATAACAGTAAATGGTGCAGATTTGTGTGGCACATACACTAACAGATTGATCAGTCATTATAAGTTCATCCAAGGTGCTAAAGTTTAAGCCCAGTTCAGACACTTCAGCTGTCAGTTCTGGGCCCAGTTTAAAGTGGTGGTCTTGACTTTTAAAGTCCTTCAGGTCTCGAAGTCAGGTACCCGAAGGATCAACTGTCTCTACATATCCCTGCCTGCACTTTAGGATCATCGACATAGGTCCTTCCCCATGATCCCAGGCCATCTGAGATTTGGTGGGTGGTTATTGGGGGGGGGGCATTTCAAGTGATGGCACTCCAGCTTTGGATTCCTTTTCCTGTTGAGGCTTGGCTGGTGCCACCTTGATGTCTTGCTCATTGCTGGTACCAGACAAAGATCCCCTTCAGGTTTTTTAACATCTGTTTTACTAAGATTGCTTTGATGAGCACAGGGCTGAAGTATTTGACTCTGGCATTTTAAAAAGAACTTTAGAGGGGGTAAACACATCCGTAGCAGATAAATCTTTGGGTGGGTGGTGGTCACAAAGACAAAGAACTTTCAGAGGGGAAGTGGGTTAAGCATAAAGACAAGGTGGCCAAGGCTTCAAATCCAAAACAATGTGAGGGCTTTTCCACGTGGTGATTTCTTTGTGTGTACTGCATGACATCAGATATTTCACCAAGGAGTGGTCACAACCACCTATCAATGTTGGCCCGCAGGTGTTGAGGGGAGGGAGAAAGAGAGAGAGAGAGAGAATTTTCATTTGAGTTTACAAATATAAAATCTGTTCAGTGTTAACGTTAAAGTTAACGTCGCAGCGTCGCAGAGTCATGAGATGCAAAGGTCCTTCATGACCACTGGCATTCTTGCTGCGACACAAAGTCCAGCACACTTCAGCTGCGCGTGTAAAAGTCTTTTTCCTTTCTTCTTCAAAGCAGGGTTTTGCAGCGGAAAACGAAAGCAGTAGCTAGCATCTGTATTTAGCTCTGGCAATTACTCACAACAAACTTCGGCTCATTAGAAAGAATATTTATTGTTTAAGGGCTCCGCGCCAGGAGTGGACACTCCCATCCTGGTTAGAAGCTGAAGACAGACTGATTTACAGCCTGATACATATCACATTACACAGAGACCCGTACAAAATACCCGGATGTTGTGCAGCATCATCTGTGATGCAGGACGCACTGCTGAGTTTTTATTAACCCTAAAAGCACTCACTCTCACAAAATCATAAAAAATATCATAACACACACCCACAATTAAAATATCCCTCCAAATCTCTGGACTTCCCACCTTACCCTCCATGGGTTTTGTTATTAAATAATTTCTACTGCATCTTTTTCAGTAATCCATGGGTTTTTTTTATAACTCCATAGTACTTGTTACTTTACAAGTGTTATTGCAATCCTGTATTTTCATCTGTTTACAGTGGTCTCCAAGATAAATTATACATTTTCCCCATTCCTTATTGAAGTTTTGGTCTTCTTGGTTCCTGAGCTTCCCAGTTAATTTTGCCATTTTGGCATAGTCCAAGAATTTAATTTGCCATTCTTCTCTGGTAGCGACTTTATCTTCTTTCCATCTCTGGGCTAATAGCATCCGTGCTGCTGTCGTTACTGTGTTTCTCCTAAAATAAGACATAGCCATAAAATAAGCCATAGCAGGATTTCTATGCATTTGCGAAATATAAGCCGTTCCCCGAAAATAAGCCAAACGTTTAACTTCCAAGTGATCTACCACTCAGCATAAAAGTGTCACAAATTTCCTTTTTTTCTGAGTCCTGCTCTTGAGCATCCCTTCTTTACAGGGTGAGATTGAAGCAGCAAACCTACATCTCACACAGAAAGCAAAATGGCAGTGATGGGTGGGCAGTGAAGGCCCAGCAGAGGCCCGTTCCCTACTTTTATGAATCATATTTTCCCCTGCAATTAATTTTTCAGATGCGCCAGTGTGTACATCATCTGGCATATTGAGAGAACTCAAATGGCTCATATTTACTTCTTGCCAGGGAGCCGTATAAACAAGAGAGCAGCAGCTGAGGCAGGCCTCTTTGAGTTCACGTTGGAAGGTTACCAAGTGACCTGGAGGCTTGTGGTCATAGAGGAGAGAATAATCAGGCTGAAGCTGGAGGTTAACAGTTGACTACTTTCTTTTCCTTCTTTTGGTCTAAATAAAATGATGAGAATAACTTTTCAAATTACCGTACTTTTCCGTGTATTTTGGGGGGACTCAAATTTAAGAAAATGGGGGGCGGATTGCCGAGGGTTGTTATTTTTTGGGGGGTTGCTGAAAATCACTCACCCACACATGTCGCAAAATCTGTCTCTCGTCTGTCCCCTCGCCGGCAGGAGCAGCCAATCGCCTGGCCAAATGCTGCAGCATCAGCCAATCAACACCAGCCCTTGACATAGCAACCAATAACACGCCCAATAGCCGCTGGCAGCCGCAGTAGCATCCAATCAAATGTCCACCCTATGCACTTTCTATGTATAAGATGACCCCCACTTTTTTGCATAATTTCTAAGGAAAAAACCTAGTCTTATACATGGAAAAGAACAGTAAAATCTAGTTGCTGCATTTTTGACGTATGCTGTTTCCTTACCTACGCAGAGCAGCGATTGAAGCATGAGTCTACATTAGGGGTTTGTAGACCCAAGTGTGGGTGTGGTTAACAGTTTGATCTTCCCAGAGTATGGCTAAGACATCATATTTTTTTCAAATGAATTTGAATCCAACTAAGGGTTCCATGATCACTGCAGATGGTGACAGCAGTCACGAAATTAGAAGACGCCTGCTTCTTGGGAGAAAAGCAATGACAAACCTAGACAGCATCTTAAAAAGCAAAGACATCACCTTGCCGACAAAGGTCCGTATAGTTAAAGCTATGGTTTTCCCAGTAGTAATGTACGGAAGTGAGAGCTGGACCATAAAGAAGGCTGATCGCCGAAGAATTGATGTTTTTGAATTATGGTGCTGGAGGAGACTCTTGAGAGTCCCATGGACTGCAAGAAGATCAAACCTATCCATTCTCAAAGAAATCAGCCCTGAGTGCTCACTAGAAGGACAGATCCTGAAGTTGAGGCTCCAGTACTATGGCCACCTCATGAGAAGAGAAGACTCCCTAGAAAAGACCCTGATGTTGGGAAAGATGGAGGGCACAAGGAGAAGGGGACGACAGAGGATGAGATGGTTGGACAGTGTTCTCGAAGCTACTAACATGAGTTTGGCCAAACTGCGAGAGGCAGTGAAGGATAGGCGTGCCTGGCGTGCTCTGGTCCATGGGGTCACAAAGAGTCGGACACGACTGAACGACTGAAGAACAACAACAACAAAGGACTCAGCTACACTGGTAAAGAAAAAGCGCTTTATATGTGTTATAACACTGTGACACCACATGGCGCTGTGGAGTCCAGTTTTTTGCCAACATGATTTCCCTTTATGAAATTTAGAATGTGTTTTCCTGAAACACTTTTTTGATGTTTCTAGATCCAGCCTAAGTGTGCATTCAAATGTGGGGATTACAGATATTAGTTTTGCTGGCTGTTAACTCTAGAGTTCTGTCCTGGTTTCTAATGTTCCTGTCACACTGCATTTACCTGTCGCATTGTGGAACTGAGGCTTTTTGACTGATGTACTGCTATGTCGCACTAAATTTCATTCACACCAGTGGGTGTGGTGTGACACAAAAGTGAGCATCATGGGACACTTCCCCCCCCTTTATGCACATGCACACTCCCGTTCCACCATGATGCATCCATGAAAACAGCAGGAAAGAATTGTATACAATAATTCCTCACTAAATTTTGTCATGTGAGGAACAGCAGAGTGATCCATGAAAACCACTGAAAAAATTACAGTGCAAAACTCCTGTGATTTTCCAGATCCACAGGGTGGCAAATGGGGTTTTGTTCTGGATGCAATCAACAC
Organism: Lacerta agilis; assembly: GCF_009819535.1. NCBI lineage: Eukaryota > Metazoa > Chordata > Lepidosauria > Squamata > Lacertidae > Lacerta > Lacerta agilis. The sequence continues at coordinate 93,204,822 of NC_046313.1, read as the reverse complement.
TGAAATGAGTGCCAAATTTCTGCTATATTCAAGTATGTGTCGAAACTAGCCTACTGCCCATACCTAAAATTTATATTTGTTGCCCGACCTAATTTATAGCCCTAGGAAGATTGCATAAAAAGGAATGTGGCCTTCAGGCAGAAAAGTGTTTCCCATCCCTGATCTATATTGTGTGTGTGTGTATGTGTGTGTGTGACCTAACAAGGCCAAAAATGATGAAAAATAAGGGTTGGCCCAGTGACTGCTGTTTGCATACAATGTAAAAGAAGACTCACAGCTCTCTCCAAGTATTCTGCCCGCACTGGCAATTCTCATTGCAGTTAGGTGACGTGTACATGGGCCCCATCACACGCCAGCCACCCCTTTTCTACCCCAAACTTTTTGCATTGAGTAGGAAGGTCTACAGCAGGGATGGGAACGCAGAAGGGTGGGATCTGCATGTGTGACCCAGCTGCCCTCTTCACCCATTCACAGAGAACACCTGGAGTGGACTCACTACAGTACTAGCAGCCATCTTCATCACACCATTGAAATGGATGGTGCACGTGAACTCCCCACCTCTTAAATTATGCACAAGGTAAGTGAGCTTCAGCTAGGGACTCAGATTATGAGGGGCCTCTAAAGGTGAAAAATTACTAAATTTAAAGGTATTTCATATGCAGATAGGTCAGTTGAAAGATATATGTTTTATTCAGGTGGTAGTTTAATATTTCTATTTTTACTGTCTGTTCCATTGGAATAGTACACATTTTTTAATTTTTAATTTAGAAATGCTATGAGGCCTCTTAATCAGGACGTACGTTACTTAGGGCCTTGTCATGTCTTAATCTGGTCCTGCTCCTATTCCAGTAAAACCACACAGCAGTCCCCATATGAAATAGTGCATTGAAGCCCATGTACAGAAGCTTGTTTACTAGGCAGGCCGTTTCTTTAATTTTCTTCTCGCCTTATTATAGCACTGTGTAGGAGTGGCCATTTCTTGCTTTCCATGCCACTACTAGCTGCTTATTAAGGAAAGGTTCAGTAGGAATGGCTTCTGGAAGTACAGCTCAATATGCTTGATATTTGCACTTGCTTTTCCTGTTCTAAACCTCTTAAGGCTCTTTTCTCCCTGTAACATTCCATGTGTTCACATGAAGCGTTGCTCTGGATCTGGGCCATGAAGTGGAAATCTTGCCTTGAAATCAATTACTTCCCCAGCCAAATTATGTCTGCGCATTGTGTCATTTCATTAATACAGACCAGATTTTTTTTAATTTGCAATCTATATTTTTAAAAATCTATTATGGAGCGTGATGGCGGTCGGTGGATATTTATTTACAAAGTTAGGCCTTAAAATGTATTGTTGATATACATTTCTTTTGGTTTTAATGCCTTGGTCACTTGCTTGATTTTATTTTGGATGCCAGTGTGCAATTCCACTACCTTTCAATCTGCAGATATTTAACAAAGTTTATACTTGTGGTTTTTTTCCCCCCTCCTTGGAACATGTTTGCTTAGATACAATCTGTGTGGCCATTTTGTATTCTGAATATTTAAAAAAAAGAATGTGTCCAACCCTCTTCGTAACCTGCTTTCCTTTCTCATAAGAAAATATGTAGCTCTCTGTCTGTCTGTCTGTCTCTCTGTGTGGCTTTATTAGTAGGGCTGTCATTTTTAATCCTTTTCTTTCAGTCATTTCTCCTCCAACATGAAACATTTCAGTCTTACACACTTACAGAGGCTGTTCATAGTTAAACACTAGTAGCATTTTCAACATCTAAAACAGAAGAGTGCCATGTGAGTAGAACAAAAGAAATTAAAACACTAGATATGCCACAGTTGTCTTATGCAGCAGTTAGAAATTTAATTATTTTATCTCATAGAATAATGTGCCCTTCAGAAATCATTTTGGACTAGATGTTTCAAACCAATGATCTGTAGTTAATTATCTTTAATAACTGTTGCACATTATGGTTAGATCTATGTTTTTGCTAAACCAATTAATAATATCTTCATTAGTATAAAGACAAGGTAGCTGGATTCTTTCATTTTTCACATTGAAAGAGTAGATATTTTAAACACTGTAATTTACTTTAGCCATACATTCCCGATGATATGACTAATTAATGAGACTTCAAAGACATATAACTTCCAAAAGCTACTTATTTTCAAGTCATTGTTGAACATTTAATGACATTATGTTGAGGTCTTCCCGAAACCCTAACTGCCTGAGTGTTGAATATGCTAAACCTTTTTAAATCAGCCAGCCAAATGAAGCTCTGAGTAATGCTTAATGGCAAATGGAACCAATATTTCTTCTTAAGAAACCTGTTGAATACAGAAGTAACTATGAAAAGTTGATCACATCTCTTTCGCTCATGAGTTATGACTGTCTGTTGGGCTAAGTCGTTCATTTTTTTTTTTTAATAGAGGGAATGCTAGTTGGGGGGGGGAGGAAGAACCTTCACAGCTTGTAATTCTGAAAGTTTGGAGTCTAGGTACGCTCAGGAATGTCAGTTGCTGTTACCAAGACTAAATTTGTTGGATTCTTATGCACCTTTACTCAAGCATAAGTCCCACTTAAGTCCAGTGGGACTTACTCCCAAGCAGGGCCACCAGCAAGCAAATGGGGTATACTATTGCCTGGATCCCATGTCTCAAAAGGGACCCAAGTACTGACCTGCTGCTCATTTGCCTTCCTGCCACCCTCCCTGCAGCAGTGTGGCCCTGCTAGGTGTGGATGCTAAGGTAGAGGTCTATGGTCCCACAGGGCCCGGCATCATCACCTCATTTTCCTATTTTTTAATTTATTTTAATTACCTGCCTTTTTGATCTTTTAACCCAAGCTCTTGGACTTGTGGTGCACTCTGAACACAGCTGGGCTGCCTGTCTTGAAAATGACCTCCAGGAGCAGCAATAACATGGCTCCCAATGACATCCTTGGGGTGCCATTTTGAAAGCAGGCAGGCAGCCTAGCTGCATCCCAAGCATCCCAATAAACAGGTGAGTGAATGACAGCCAGCCCTTCTGTCCGGCTTTCTGAAGTTACTTTTACACTGCGTTACCTAGTGTGCTGTGGAAATGTGGCTTTTTCATCCATATACCAGAATTTTCTGCTAAATTTCATTCCCCTCGGATGCATCGCCAACCCTTTTGTGCAGGCCTGCTTCTGTCCCCCCCCCCCCCCATCCCCTGGGGGAAATGGTGCAAAAGAACACCTCTGCCAGTTTCATCACATGGCATGACCCATGAAAATGGCAGGAAAATTACAGCACAAAACTCCTGCCATTTTCCAGGAGTGGATCTAGACACAGAAAAAAAAATGTTATAAATGAGTCAGAAATAAATCTCTATGGAATATTGTGTTTTAAAATTTCCTGCTCTCTGGTGCTATCTGGTGTTGCATGTTTATAGCACATTCAAATCGCTGTTTCTTTACTCATGTAGCTGAGTCCCAGGTTAACAAATGGATTTTTTCTGGAAGCCATTAACTGCCACTAGATTCCTTTAGATTTCTAGAAGGCTTTTCTTTTACATTGTGTTAAAAAAAATCACATAAAATGGGAGACATGAGGAAAATTGGAGACATGAGGAAAATTGGATAAGTGCTGCCTGGATGCTGCATATAGACCAGATAAAACATTGGACTACTGCAATGTGCTCTGCGTGGGGCTACCTTTGAAGATGACCCGGAAACTACAACTAATCCAGAATGTGGCAGCTAGACTGGTGACTGGGAGCGGCCGCCGAGACCACATAACACTGGTCCTGAAAGACCTACATTGGCTCCCAGTACGTTTCTGGACTGAGGTCCAGCGCTGAGGGCAGGGGCGTAGCAAGGTAAATTGGTACCTGGGGGCAAAAAAAAAAATGTCACACCTCCCCCCCCCCAGGCATGGGAAGGTCAGGTGGTACCCAGTGCGGAAATTTTCTAGTCAACCCCCCCATTGATTCCCCCCCCCCGCAAAAATTGTTTTACGTTATTTCATATTTTCTTACAAAGGAATAATAACAAGTAATAATTTTAAAAACTTTTATTTATATCCCGCCCTCCCCGGCTGAAGTCGGGCTCAGGGTGGCTAACATCATTGGTAGAAAATCAAACAATAATTAAATTACCTCCTAAAAACATCTCAAAATCAAATTAAAGTCTAATTAGATGGCTTTCCACAGGGTTAGGGTTGGGAACAGTAAGTGTTCTCTGAACTGAAATTTCAGCCTTCATGACATAGGAAAACAGCCAAGTGAACAAGTGGAGGAGGGTCAAGATATTAACCGATATGCATGAAATTTCATATATAGCTATATAATCCCTAATATAGTAAGATAAGACCTTCGGAGCAGGCATTTTAAAAATAAAATTTCAAAAAAAAATCAATTCCCCCCCCCAAAAAAATTGTTCCTTGGTAATTTGTCACCCCCTCCATTATGGAACCCGGGTTGGCCCGCCCCCCTCGCCCCCCCTTGCTACGCCCCTGGCTGAGGGCCTTCTGGCAGTTCCCTCACTGTGAGAAGCGAAGTTACAGGGAACCAGGCAGAGGGCCTTCTCGGTAGTGGCGCCCACCCTGTGGAACACCCTCCGATCAGACGTCAAAGAAATAAACAACTATCAGGCTTTTAGAAGACATCTGAAGGCAGCCCTGTTTAGGGAAGCTTTTAATACTGGATGAATCATTGTATTATAATATTCTGCTGGAAGCCGCCCAGAGTGGCTGGGGAAACCCAGCCAGATGGGCGGGGTATAAATAAAAAAATGTTGTTGTTGTTGTTGTTGTTGTTGTTGTTGTCAGAGAGCAATGCACTGGCAGTAACCATTATGCCCCAACAGAGAATGTGGCAATCAAACATGACTAAAGTTCGGCTCAGTCCTACAGATTTTTGGTGTGGTCCAACAGACGTTTCACAGGTGCTGAAGGAAAGCCTGCTGGTGCTGAAGGAAACAGGGTGACTCTGTTGTACATAAATGATCAATGTTGGGCGTAGATTTTTCAGATCTATTATTTGGCCTTCAGCCTCATCCTAATAAGCTAAGCCTCTTTAGGACCAAGCAGCATTTTATCTACAACTGCCCAGGATCAGCCATACTTGCTACCCAACCGTGGTGACTGGTGAATCAGTTTTCTTGCGTGTGGGTGCCACAACTGGACGACTGAAGGTGAATTTCTGCCCTCGCTGGTAACCATTGGAAGGATTCACTGCAGGCAAGCATTTTAGCTGCATTGGTGACTGCCTGTTATTATCACTGCCTATATGTGAAAACAAAAATAGAAATAAAGAACAGCAGAAACTCTTGTGTATTTCTCTTGAAGCTTTCCTTTCTGTCTTTCCTTCAACTCAAGTACAATTTTTTTATATATATAAAAAAAATGAAAGGAAGGAAGAGCATAACATGTTTAGGACTCTGTGGGAGCTTGAAATCTATAGTGGGTTTCATGAAAATGACCAATCCAGGTTGTCGTGACTCAGCAGGAAGACCACTAGAAAAAAATCATGTTCTAATAGGAAACACATCCCGAAGACTTATCAGCTTGGATAAGATTGGGAAACTGTGACATTTTTCTCAAATGCCAACACTTCAGAAAATTTGTATTTTATTGCTACTCGGCTGTATATTGTGCCAAGGTATATTGAGGCTGTTTTTATGAAAGCTTGTGGAAGATTCAGAAATGCATAAGGGTCTAAAGATTATTAAACACATTTTTTGCAGTATTGGGCTTGTAAAGAAAGAAAGAAAAACCAAAGCAGAATGAATCGTTTTCTTGCTGTCTTTGTTACTTTCATTGTGATCTGATTCTGGGACAAAATAATTGTACATTTATTTGTTTCTTTGGATTTTTAATCTGACATATCCCTAGAAGTTTAAAGTGGGGAACAACACTCAAAAGCAGAAATGTAACAAAAAAATGCGTAGAACTGGTATCCGAAGCAATCTCCTTCTTTATTTCTTGTGTGTACTAGAAAAGACCAAATGAACAAACCAAACAAAAGATCTAGCCCAGGAGTCAGCAAACTTTTTCAGCAGGGGGCCGTTCCTCTGTCCCTCAGACCTTGTGGGGGGCCGGACTATTTTTTTTTGGGGGGGGGGAGAATGAATTCCTATGCCCCACAAATAACCCAGAGATGCATTTTAAATAAAAGCACACATTCTACTCATGTAAAAACACGCTGATTCCCGGACCGTCCGCGGGCCGGATTTAGAAGGCGATTGGGCCGGATCCGGCCCCTGAGCTTTAGTTTGCCTACCCATGATCTAGCCTTAACTATAAACCAACATAAATGAACAAATAAACACATTAAAATATCTCATAAATTAAAAATAAATATATCCTAATACAGAAATAGTACAGATGAACCTGACAGTATAACAGTATGGTGCAGCGTAAGTACCAGGGGTGCCAGCAGGATTTTCTGGGCTCTGTACACTGTGTTTGGATTGGGTCCTCTGCCCCCCTTGCAAAAGAGGACAAAATTTGCTTAAGATTGACATATAGGCAAGTGTCTTAGACAAGTGGGGTGGAAGAAACCAGTGGCCACCCCTGTAATAAAATCTCTGGTGTGCCTAAGCCTCCTTGAAAAGTTTTCATATTTTGCATTTGCCTTTTTGGGGTGTGTCTGTGATTCTTTAACACCCACCCATGTGTATTATGTAGCAGTATTTGCAGAAAATAACTTTTAGGGAGTACAGTACCTGATCTCAGATGAATGCACCAGCACCACAGGAAAGGTGCGTCCTGATTCCTAAGGAAAGGAAGACGACCGAGATTCCAAGGACTACAAAATGAGAGAGAAGCAGGAAAGGTGTGCTAAAGGGAAGGGGAAATAGCCGTTCTTTAGGATCCCAGGGGTTCACTTCACCTGGTAGGCACAATAAACTTGTCAATCATTGCTTCTACTTACCGCTCTGACTTCACTCATTGGCTAAAAAAGGTAGGAACAGTCAGGCTGGCTCATCTTGCTGAAATAGCCTAGAAGGGGACGTTCACATTTTGCTTCATAACTTTGTTTGTAGTGGGGTTAGAGACAGGAAGGAAGGAAGGAGGGAAGGAGGGAAGGAAGGAAGGAAAGCTCAAGTCTGCTGACTGTGGGCTTGTTACATTAGTACCCCCAGCAGTGGCGTAGCTTCATGCTCCGGCACCGGGGGGCGGAGAGCAGGCAGGGGCGGGGCTGGTGTGTGTCCTGGGGGCAGGGCTCGCCGTCCTGGGGGTGTGGCGCACCACCTATAGGGATGTGGTGCGCCACCTGTAGGGGCGTGGTGCCCAGCGCAGGGGGGGCAGTTGCGATGGCACACTGCTGGGATCACGCTGCCGGGGGCGTTGTGCTCCCCCCGCACTCCTCTTCCTCTGCCAGTGACCCCCAGTAACCACCTCTCAGCAGCCCTGGTGGTGGCACGGGTTATGTGGAACACTCTCCCCTTGGAAATAAGGCATACATTTATTACTTAGTGTTTTTGGTGCAGGCTAAAAGCCTTTTCGTTCACCTAAGCATTTTCAGAGCAGTGATATTGGTCAAATATAAATTACTGGTCAATGTGAAGCCATGGGATTGTATTTAATATTGTTTTAGTATGTTTTGTGTGCTCTTCTTTTCTTTTTTATGCCACTTTAGGACTTAACAGAATATGAAAGCAGTTCATAAGTAAATTAAATAAATAATAAATGTAAGAAAAGATATCAAGAGTCCTGATATATTTCTAATATACATTCACCTTACATATTGTGAGGTTTATCAATGTTGTTTATTGTATATTGGTATTTGGGATTAATGTACACAATTAGAGTATTATTACATGATATTTTATATAGTTAACTTCTTTGTTCATTGGAATTAGTGAAAATAATTCATCCTTGGGCTTTGCTGACCCTTTAGGGAAAGGAGGTTATGCACCAGCAGTCTTTAAGGTCTCCTGCACAGAGCATATTACTGTATTGCAGTTAGCTGTTGTGCTGTTTTACAGAATGCTCATAATTTGCATAAATCCAGTGGCAGAAATTGCATTATTCTGCTGTTGAATAAAAATATAGGTGTAGGGGAATTTCCAGGAAAATTATGTACTTTAAAAAAAAAAAGAAAACCAAGACAGTGTTGTTTTAAGTGAGTTAACTATGGCTGATCAGGCTATTTGCCTATAAACAAAGATATTTTTTTCCATTATTCTGAAGCTTTAACAATGCAGGAAAGTAAGAGTAGAACATTGGTGTGATTCACACATAATGCTAAGCCATGCTTTAATAAACTATGCTTATTTCAACAATAGATTAGCAGTATGTGTAAACCCTGTCCAGAAGCTTTACTATGGTTTGTCCACTGCCAACAAGCCACCACCTGAAGTTATCAGATGAAATCCAATGTTCTAAGGCTATCGTTCTGTGGTGCAAGGATTTCTGCTTGTGCAACAGATCATTTCCCCTTTCTCCCATCCCCATACCTTAAATTTGTTCTAGGGGGTCTCTCAACCCTCTGGAGCAGATTTGGGGAGGGTACATGTCCCATGTGCAGCTGGGGGGGGGGGGGGCCAGAGGCAGGAAAGTCCTGGTGCACATGCAAATCCTTGCATTGATGTGATGCATTAGTAGAATACCCCCCCAAAAGTTTTTCACTATGTCTTAGTATTATGTGTGAACCCAACACTGTAGTCTAGCCATGATTGGTTTGCCCACATGCCATCCCAGGTACATACCTGGCTACAAAGGCATGATGAGGCAAGAACAGCCAGAGAAAAAACTTAACTTTAGAGAAACAAGCTGTGGTTTGTTGGATCATCTGGTGAACTCATGGTTTGTTAAAGTATGGCTTAGTGTTATGTGCAAGCCAGGTCAGTATAAGAGCCCCCAACACTCCCCTCCCTTCTCTTCCGCGTGATATTTATTTCAACAAGACTCGTGGCAGCAGTGCACTGTGCACCGTCTCACTTCCTTCTCACTTTTTTGGCTGTCAGCCTTGGAAGCAGACCAATGCACAGCATCATGATATCACATCATGCTAGATATTCCAAAGGAGAAGCAAAGATATGGAGCAGCAGCAGCAGCAGCTTTGAAATGTCTAGCTTTGCTCTGAATTAAGATATGTGTGAGAGAGAAGTGCCCAAGGCTGCCTTTCCTAGTAACAAGCCCTGTATGCTGTACCACACTGATCTTAGAAAACATGTCTGTCAAGCTTTAGATTATATATGATGGCTGGCTAATCCAACAAATATATAACTGCATGTTTGCTGCTTAAGCAGCTTGCCCTCCTGATTTAGTATGTGGTGGTGGTGGTGGTAGGGTAGTCTTCTAATATATTAGAAACAAAATGGGAAATACAAGACTGGATTTTATCTAAACCAGGGATGGAAAACTTGTGACCTCCCAGATGTTGTTGGACTCCCAAGTCCCACCAGCCCCAGCCAGCACAGCCAATGAATGGTCAGGGATGATGGGAGTTGTAGTGCAGCAACTTCTGGAAGGCCACATATTCCCCATCCCTGATCTATGCTTTCCAGTTTATTCAGATGAGCTGCTAGTAATCACTGCTTATTTGCTGAAATATCCTCCCAACATCATCCATGGCCATACAGTGCCGCAGATTGTACAGAAATATTTCCAGCAAATATCTGTTGCAATAAAAAGGAAAGCAAAGACCTGCATACCAAAAACAGAACAATGCCAGACATTTGCACAGTATCTAAGCTAGAATTTCTTCTCGGCATATTTTTTAAACAAACAAACAAACACAAAAATATATTACAATTTCATCTGTATACTGGAATGCTCTGTATACAGGACTACATTGAGGAAGGGCCTGTTGTGTGGATGACAAACCCCTTTGACACATTTCTCCATGCAATTGACACTGTGAGAATAAACAGAGAGACTTCCCCCTTTCATCTCCTGCACATTTTACAGCCAGTTTAAAATAAGATTTCTAACCCAATTTGAGGGGGCGACAAAAGGAGTGAAAACAGCATCCTTTATGGGATATTAGTCATGTGGATAAATGAATGCTTGAAAACGGCAAAGTTAATAGATAAAGAATTTGTTTCTGTTGTATATGTACCGTATAAACGTTACTGATATACTTCACTTATTGTATGCAACCCTCTGGCTTTCTTGATCTTACTTAACAAATGAGAAGAAACTATCAATACAACTGTCCTTGAAGACTTCAGCCTAATAGGAACCAGTAATGACAAGAAATTCACCTGAAAATGTGTCCTGAGTTATACTTCTCCAATAACGAAAACAAAATAGACTTTAAGATTACTAAATAATAAATGAACTCTGTAGTCTTGACTCCTGTTTTGGTAGTTACTATGGGGAGCCTGTTCCTTCAAGCAAGGCCTACTATTTTACCTCCCACTCCCCGTGGTTGCCTGTCTCCTACTAAGGCAAACTTATTCCACAAAAATATTGTACACTTCATAGACAAACTGTACAGATATCCTCTAAAAGGCTGTGCGCAACTGAACTTCGGAGCATAACTGCCAGCCCACTTTGAAAGCATTTTGCTAGGCCCTAGAACTGTCCACAAGGCGGCAGTAAAACCCCTTGCATAGCACACTTATCGTTAGCTGCGAGGCGCTCACTTTCTTAAACGTTAAGAAACTATTTACGTGTATCACATTAAGAAACTCTGCCTCTTCTTTTTCATGTTGCCTTACACATTGCGAGGTTAAGAAAATAGGTCAACAGCCTTCAATAATTTCCTTTATATAATACTTATAATGCTTTCAGGAAGCCTTAAAGCAGTGATAATAGGAATGGCTTGTTTACGCTGACGAAAAATTACACTGTTAACTATCTTCCTGTCTTTTGGGGACTTGTCATATATATATATGAACGCAGTTGCTGGTTCATACCTCTCCATTCAATATTCGTGGCTTAAAATCTGATCTCTGTGCGTGGAAAAACTAGCAGGATGTGACTTGCTTAACTTTCAGATTAAAGGGATTTTCTGTGGTTTGTTTTAACACATTGTTTTGCTCTTGATTTGAAAGTAAAACCAAGCAAGTTTCCGAGGGTTGACATGATTTGTGATATCCGTACATGTGCTTATGTCCGCATATGCTTGCGTGTTTATTATTCATGTCAAGAGGAAAGGTGTATGAAATCTGCATTGATAGAGCATTTGTCTTTTTGAAACCCGTTTGAGAGTCTGCTTGAAACATACTGAAAAGGATCTACACAGACCCTTATTGTGGTAGAGTTTGGAGAGGGAACCTCTTCCATTTTGCACAGTATTCCTCACAGGAAGAAATGGTTTACCGCTGAAGATGATTTCTGAAATTACTTATCCATTTGCCTTCTGAAAATCAGTTTTCTCCTGCCTTGAGACTTGGTCATCTCATGCTGGGAGAATGTGAGGAGTGGAGACTACAAGGTATGTGGCCACATGCCTTGCTATTAGGAATGGACAAATGGATCGGTTTCTGTTCTCCAAATTTCTCATTGTTCCTGTCTTAAATTCAGCTCTATACATTCCTGCAACAATTCACGAAAATTCATCAGGATTCCAGTGTGCATATCCTGTACAAATGGTGTAGGGCACAAGTCCAGTTGTCACACATGATCCTGGGACACACACCGTTTTGTTGGTGTGGCTGTGGACGTGGCAGAACATACTACCACTTTAAGTAGAAATGCCCAATTGCACTGGGATTTGGGGACGAACTGCAGGATTTGATTACTGAACTTTCGTATAAAGTTACCAGCTATATAGCTATATTATATAAAAAATAACACCTGAAATAAAGATACCTACGCCCCCCAAAAAACACCCCACAAAGGTTTTGTGCTATATAGTGGAAATGTATTGCCTATACCAACGACAAAGGACTGAAAAACGCTGCCAGCTGCATCACTGCAAATATGGTCCTCATGATTTTGTATATCATAAGTGTACTCCCATCTGTATGGACAAATTGGAGCACCACCAGGTTCTTCTGGCATTTACTCGTATGTTGCACTGGGGTGATGTGGAGATAGTAACATAATTCTTACCTTAATACTGGCGACCCATTTTACGGGGGCGGGCAAGGAGGGTTTCTGGGGAAGTTTGTTGGTTGTAATTTTGTTCTATGTATTTTAAAACGAATAAAAAAATGAATTAAAAGAAATTCCCCTGGAAACTTAAAAAAAAAAGTTGACAGGGACAGCCCATAAAGTCATGAAAATGTATTTAAGAGAATGGAAGGAACATAACAAACAGTTTCCAAGCTTCCACTTATTTGTTTTTCATGGATATTATTAATAGCTCAAGGCATGATTAGGTGGCTGGGTGGGGTCCCCATACTGCAAGATTTCCAGCTCTGGTGAGGAGCTGTGGGCTCTGGATGACTCCCAATTTTAAGGCCAGGATGGAATTTTTTCTTTTACCGGGGAATACAGAAGACTTGATTCTGCACGTACAAGGAAACCAGTTTGCCTTCTGAAATCACAGGTCCAGGTCAAGGGATCCTTGTATTGGAACAGAGACCCTATGGGCCATTTAATCCAGGCCCCCTTCTCTTATTCAGAATATCCTATGCACCTTTCAAAGTTTGCTCAACTTTCCTTTACAGCAGAGCAATCATAAGCACAGGAAACCAGTGGAATTTACCCTGGCTCAAGTTATTTTTATTTTTATTTACTGAATTCATATACCGCTCTATACCCGGGGGTCTTAGGCTCAACCGGCGCATGTCACCCCTGTTCCAAACTCTGTTCAGGAGTGGGGTTGCTGTCAGCAGAGCTGCCCCGAGTCTGGCAGAGAGGAAGCATGTCTTCAAAGCAGAGTTGAATTGCAATCCAAGTTCCATTCGACTGACAGGTCATGTGACTGAGTTGAAAGGTTTGCCCGCTCCTGGAATGCCCGCTCCTGGAAGCTTAATGCCAGCATAAATTCCTCCAGTTTAAGTTCCACCAGCTGAGACAACATAGCCCTAGCTCTGCTAGATTGTAGGACTTTGGATTGGTGTATCCCAGGCTGAGCCAGGATGAGTGAGTTACACTAGTGGAGCCCAATATTCCCCTATTCCATGCTTACTCCTCCCAGCCAATCTTGGGTTTCGCTTGCACTATAATTCTCTGATAAAGGCAGCTTCTTAATTCCAACCAACTAGCATCTTTCATTCATATATATTCCAGTTAGGAAGTCACTCCTATTGTGCATATACAGTATGTGCATGTATGTAGGCATCTATAAAACCTATTAGTCATGTTCTCTGCTTACAAAGCACTTGAAGCAGTATTCGAGTTAAAAGGAATCAAACCACAACATCATTATCAAATAAACATCGGTTAAAAAGAGATCAGCAGCCGCATTAAAGGCAGAATCAACCAAAGCTAGAGTCAAAACCAAAGATATTATTAAGCCAATTTACAAACAGAATTTAAATAGCAATTACACAATCTCAAGCAGCAGCAATAAATCACAAAAACTCGGCAGCCAGAAAACGCTTTCCCTAAATAGTAAGAATAAAAGTTGTCATTTGGTAGAGAAATGAAAACAAAGGGGAGGATGTATATATGTATACAGTAATAACCCAGGGCATGAATGGGGAACCTCAGGCGCAGGGACAAATGTGCCTCCCTCCAAAGGCCTCTCTCTGTCTGGCCCTGAGAGCTTTTCCCAGTCTATGCTCTCAATGGCCCTGTTTGCACCTTGGGTGGTTTTCTCTGAATGTAACGTGCATTTGGACTCTGATAATGCATCTTGCTTGTCTGGATGGAGAATAGGATGAGCCGTGTGACAGTGTGTAGAAACTAGCCTACTGCACAAAGACAAGGTGTGCATTCATGGCTCCACCCACTTTTGCCTCTGGCTCCGCCCTCCACTGGAAGGTGGCCCTTGGAGAGTTGTACAGAATCCTAGAATCACAGAAATGTAGAGTTGGAAGGTTCTCAAAGGTGTGACTACATTCTGTTTCCCCTTCACAAGCTGTCTGTGTAGAATGGGGTCTGTGTAGGGCTTAGCAGAAACCTTTCTCTGCTAAGATCTGAAGACCATTGCTGTCTCCAGATCATCATCAACTGGAGCATGTTGACCAGGATTGTCAATGGAAGATCCATGCGTATCTCCAATATGTACATCCATCTGTTTCTCTCTTTCGATACATAGGGACCACAGAACAGGTATGGAACAAACCTTCAGGAAGAAGCAACAGGGCACTCTTACTGCGTGGCAATGACATTTAAAAAAAAACACAAAAAAACCTCGACATGCTAGTATATTAAATTCAAAGTTCACATTAAAAGGAGTTTCTTTTTCTTTTTCCTAAGTGAGATGCAATGAGGGGTGTGTGTGTGTGTGTGTTCTCCCAAGAGACTCAATAAACTTGACAGATTCTGTTTAAAGAGCAGATTCCATCTTCCAGTAGCCAGCTTGCCAGAAACATTCCTCAACAAGCAACTCCACCGCAGACTAACAAATGGTGCCTATTTTTATTTATGAAATAAACAAGATCTTCAGCACTTTGTCTCATTATGCCAAGGCAGTGTTTCTTAAACGTTATGAAATGGTTTCTCCTCTTCTAAGCTTCTAAGATCTGTGCACTCAGTGATGCTGCTGGGGCTGGACTATGGGGCGCAGGTCTGGGGCCTGCAGCTGTAGGGGGACCTATTTTATTAAATTTTATTTTTTCAAATGTTTATAGAGGGCGCATTGGAGCCAGTATGCTGATAGCTGCTATTAAAAGTTCGGGGGTGGGGGGAGGGAATATCATTCCTTTCATGTCACCTGGTAAGCAAGGAGGAAGGAGCAAGCATTTCTGAAAGACAGGCAATAGTAGTACAGTACATGGAAGCTCAACGGTCAACATGCATCTAGTGTCCTTGATTCTTCTGAGTGACAGGTTTGGTTTTAATACTGTTACCTGCATTCCTTTTTATTTCATTTCATTAAGGCATTCAGGGTTTTTCAAAATGAAATAAAAAAAGAGAACAATCTGGCAAACATAACCTCCGTTTAGTAGCTTTTTCAAGTATAACAAATTTGTGGGCAAAGTATGAGTTCATCAAGGAAGGCAGTGTGGTAAAAATAGATTAATGCGCTGCTGCTTCTTTTCAGAGGTTAACGTCTGGGTTTTCTAAGACTGCGTAGGAAAGAAACTCCTGTAGACAGAGCATCATGTTGGCATGAAAGCACTCAGCGTGCAATTTATTCTGGACAATGAGCAGTGCAAAGGGATTTCCCACATATATACATTACGTTGGTGAGAGGCTTTCTGTGGCCACATTCTCATCTGGTGTAAATTGGTGCAGCTGGCAGTAACTGACAGCAGTGGAAGCCTTTCTTTGCATGGTGCAGATTTGTTCCAACCTCAGAGGTGTTTCCCTTTAAAGGTGTGTCTATCGGTTGTAACTGACTAACAGATGCTGTTGCACACCACCCCAATCTCTGAGCGATGTGAGATTCCAGGGGTTCTAGGAGCTTATCCTGGGTTCGTGTTTCCTTCAGAATGAGGCACAGCAGAGACTGCGGTGTCTTTATAATATATGGTTTATTTACACATACTGTGTATACAACCCGAGCCTACGATGGAGGGTTTCACAGCATTAACTTCCTAAGAGTTCCCCCATACCTGCAGCCTTAGATCCAAACAGAAACCAAGCATCACTCTGCCTCTCTCTGGCTTCGCAGCCTGCAGCTTTTCTTCTAACTTCTAGCTCACATCACTCAGCTCTCTACTCTGGCCTTCTGTCTTTCTAACAACCTGTAAGCTGAGGGAAGGGGCCCCAGCCATTTTTTCGTCTGACACAGATCCACTTCCTTTGCTCCCTTAATGGCCCATTACCTAGGTTATCACATCACCAGGAAACTGGCTTGGCTAGTCCAAGAATTATGGGGGGGGGGGCATTCAGCCTAACCTGCTCCCTTCGAAACAAAAAACAAACACCACCCCACACACACCTTATAACAGTTCAATCTTTCCATTATTTCCACCATCTTCCCTTTGTCTACAACCACATAGGATGAGAGACATGGGCAAAGGGAAGAGGTAAAAAACAGAAACAAACAAGGATGAAGTTGGGTGAGTGAGTCTTTATTACATTCATTAGCCTCAAGCTGTTTGGAATGCTTATATTTAATTTAGGTTTAGCTACTTCAAAGTTCATGTCATCCTAGTTAATAGCTTTACTATAACTTATTATTTTCAGATGTTGGCAGGTAGACAGATGGTGAGTCACCTGGAATATGTGGATAAAATCAGTAAGGCTTGCTTGCACAGTTGTTTTGGGTGTTGGGTGTTTTTTTGGTGTGTTTGTTTTTTCATTGTTTATACTTTGCTGTCCTCTGTGTTATAAAAACAGAACTTCAAGTTTCAACAGCCCCTCTTCTCACTCAAAATACCATTTTAAAATGGAATAACCATGGGACAGCTGTTTCTCAAGCAACAGTTAATGTTTGCAGCCATAGTTTGCCAGTTCAAAGTTTCCTGTTATGTACACACACACACACACACACACACACACACACTCACTCACTCACTCATCTTCTACCACCAAGTCACAGATTTTCCCTATACAGGATTGCCTTCAGACAGCTCGGGGGTCGAATAACTCCATACTCTCCAGCATTTCTCCAATGAAAATAGGGACATCCCAAGGGAAAGTGGGATCAAATCCAGGATCAAATCAGAAATTGGGACGGCTTCTCTAAATCAGGGACATCCTTGGAAAATAGGGACACTTGGAGAGTCTGCAATACAGATCCACAGATGGAATGCTAAAGTGTTGTATCGAAACCTTCCTTTCATGTGAACTTCCAAAACAGCATTAAAGAGATGATTTGTCTACAGCTCAGGATAACTGATAGCTTATGGGCTGCAAATGCGACTCTGTTATGCTTTCACAGGGCCCTTCCCTTCCCTTTTGCTGTATGGAAAGGACTGATGACTACTTCTAACCTGACAGGTGCTTCTTCCACCTGGGAAATGAGCACCATCCCCTCATATTTAGGGGGAGAGCCATAGCTCAGTGGAAGAGTGCACGCTCTGCGTTCTAGCTTCAATCCCGGGCATCTTCAGATAGGGCTGAGAATCTTCCCTGCTTAAAGCTCTAGAGCATGGGTAGGCAAACTAAGGCCCGGGGGCCAGATCTGGCCCAATCGCCTTCTAAATCCGGCCCTCGGATGGTCCGGGAATCAGCATGTTTTTGCATGAGTAGAATGTGTCCTTTTATTTAAAATGCATCTCTGGGTTATTTGTGGGGCATAGGAATTTGTTCATTTTTTTCCCAAAATATAGTCCAGGCCCCCCACAAGGTCTGAGGGACAGTGGACCGGCCCCCTGATGAAAAAGTTTGCTAAACACTGCTCTAGAGAGCTGCTGCCAGCCAGTGTTGACAATAATCAAATAGAAGGACCAGTGGTGTGCCTGAGGATAAGGCAGCTTCTTGTGTTCCACGTTCTGCTGTGAAAGGCACCTATCAAATGAGAAACAGCGAGGGCCTTACGTGACGCTTTTTCGGCCAGGCCAACACTCCTCCAGAGTTGACGTTTCTCAAGCAGCAGTGTGAGCTGCTCTGAAAGCAGTGTGCAAGCTGCTACATTTGCCCTAGTAGCTGGGTGACCCTTCAGTTGGCCTTGTCAGATGCAGGGAGCAGGGAGTCCTTCCCAAGGTGTAGCTTTGTGCTAGATGCAGGGACCTATGTGGGTGCCCAGTAAGCGGAAGAGGTTGCTTTGGGCTGAATGAATTCTCTGTGTGGGCTTCGGTATCTGTCCATGCTGTCGTGGTTAGGCTTGGAATGGGATGCACAACACCTATTGCATGCACAGCTCATGAGCTGGATGCATGTGCATGAGCTTCCTTCCATGGATGTTTGCCCTACCTGGGTTGTAGCGTAAATCTGTATCAGGGATGGGGAACTTGTAGCCCTCCAGGTGTTATTGAACTCAGTTCCAAACAGCTCCAGCCAGCATGGCCAGTGGACAGGCATGGGTGTTGGAGCCCAACAACATGTGGAGGAACACAGGTTCCCCATTCCATCCCATCAACTGAACCCCGAAGAAGAGAAGCCTAGCCCACAGCAGCAAAAAGAAAGGAAAAGAAAAGTATACCCCATTATATACTTAACAGAATATAGACTGTAAAAGACTGGAATTATTCTCGCACATTTCTACATTTCAATTTCCAATAGGCAGCATTCTCTATAATCACATGCACTCTAATCTTTTACCACCTAGTCGCAGATTTTGAAGTCAAATTTCCTTCTTTTTGTCTGTATTTAAAAATAATAATAATCATTTTCCATCTATTACAAATAACAATACAGATCCACAGACGGAATGCTGAAGTTGTAATTCAATCTCTGGGTTCGACTGCCATTCACTGATACCTCGAGCTGTGCGCTTATTATTTGTGACATCAGCAGAAGCTCTCGATTGAATTGCAGCCTTATATTTAATTAGGGACTATGTATTATTTTGTATGCAATATCCAGAATTAAAAATAGCCCCTTTCCCTAGTATAATGGGCAAAAGCAGCAGTGTTTGAATATATATTCTAATTGATATTTCTTGTGCTTATTCTAAAAGTAATCAAAACGTATGCTAAAATATTAATTATAATATTTTACTGTATTGTAGTCCTTGATTTATTGCTGCCTCTTTTGCTTCACTTTTAATTATTATACATTGTATGAAAAGCTAAGATTCTTTTTTTCCAAAAAAAAATATTGAAGAATTATTTGGCAAAGAAATTAATGCATAATTCAATACAGGTCCTCATAGTGAACTTTATATTAAACATAACAAAAGGTGTATTTAGCACAGTTTGCAATTTCTATTTTTTTTAAGAAAAAATATTTTCTTGGCTTTCGCAACATGTCGCTCAACCAGTGACAAAGCTCATAAAGGAACAAAGGACGGAAATCATGGATGGCCCTTTTTTATACAAGCAGAGGTACCATTTCAAAGCCTGAAAAAAAGAGAGAGAAATCAAAGAGCTCTTGAATACAGAGATCATATTAAAAGAAATATTGAACTGTTTGCTTAAAAAATCTTACATTATTGCCAGCTTTTTAAACCCGACTCCTTTTTGAAGGAGAACACCAGTTAGGGACAAAGAGAATATTTTCATGCAAAAATCCAGCACAGGTTCAGAGGCACAGCCAGAGACCATTTCAAGTGGGCACACAAATTTAATTCAAGTTTTTTTCTTTCCTTTATTCCACATTTAACAAAGTTGAAGGATTTATTGACCTCTCTGACACTTGCATAGGCTTCAGTCACTAATGTTTGCCTCAGGTGGAAAGTAAATATCGGGCTGGATTTTTACATCCACCTGAAATGGATCGTGGAGACAAAAACTGAGGTGAAGGAAAAGCTCTAGATTCACCTTCACAGTGTGCCCAAAGATGCACAGCATAGCTAAGGCAAACCGATACATTTACTGGGCGACTTATTTTTGCCCCACAAGGTTCTGTCAGAAAGGTAGGTGCCCAAATGTTTTTCTCTCTCTTTCCTTTCCTTTAGCTCTTTCTTTACTCTCTTCCCAACTACACAGCTGTACATGGAAATACTTATTATGCAGAGAGAGAAAGGAGCAACACATAAACTTGCTTTGTAAAACACTTTGAGGTTTTTTTTATAATCACGCAGTGTATAAATTTCATAAATATAATCATGACCCAGTTGGCCCTTGAATTTTGCCCCTATGCCAGTCTCTGTTTCGTCACTAGCTGTTGTATCTCTGGTCATCCCAGACAGGTTTCTGATAACACAAGACCCTTAACAGACATCTTGGACCCACTGAAAGCCAATATACATTGCTCTACACGACTCACAGTACAGTATCTTGAGGACTGTCTCCATCCTTATATACCTGATTGAACCTTTAGATCTGAAGTGAGGAACCTCAAGTCTTTTTTTGGGGGGGGGGAAGCGGTCCTCTGGGCCTCTCAGTCTGGCCCTCATCAGGACTCATCAGCATAGCTGTCAACCTTTCCCTTTTCTTGCGACAGGTGGGTAGCCGTGTTGGTCTGCCATAGTCAAAACAAAATCGAAAATTCTTTCTAGTAGCACCTTAGAGACCAACTGAGTTTGTTCCTGGTATGAGCTTTCGTGTGCATGTGCATGCACACGAAAGCTCATACCAGGAACAAACTCAGTTGGTCTCTAAGGTGCTACTAGAAAGAATTTCCCTTTTCTTGCGAGGAATCCTATTCGGAATAAGGGAATTTCCCTTTAAAAAAGGGAAAAGTTGACAGCTATGCTCATCACACTGTGACCTCACTGACCCTGCTATGTGGCCTCCTTGAGTGCTTTTGTCTAGCTGAAATGGGTCCTTGTAATGTGATAATACTTCTTGCTTGCTCATATGGAATATAGAGAGGTGTGTGTGTGTGTGTGTTTGTGTGTGTGTGTGTGTGTGATAGAGAGAGAGAGAGAGAGAGAGAGAGAGAGAGAGAGAGAGAGAGAAATTCATGGAGGAGATGGCTATAGAGGGCTACTAGCCATAATGCTTATGCTCTTCCTCCTCAGTTGGAGGAGGCAACGCTTCCAAACATCAGTTTCTGGAATCGGCAGAAGGGGAGAGTGCTCTTGTGCTTGAATCTTGCACATGGGTTTTCCAGAGGCATCTAGTTGGCCACTGTGAGAACAGGATGCTGGACTAGATGGGCCATTGACCTGATCCAGCAGGTTCTTATACTGTTCTTATGCTCTGTGCCCTTCAATAATTTTTGAAAGCACTTTTCCATCCTCAAGTTGGACACGTTGAATGGTTAGTATGCAACTTCAAGCTTTCAGTGATAAATCATTCCCATTATTTTTGACCTTTGGCCAGTCCAAGATACTTTACTACTGCTGCCGCTTGCTTGTGAGTGTTTGGAAGGCCGCTCCCTTCCTGCTAATTCCACCTGGCTGAGGGGGCGGGGCCTGCACTCACCTTTACAGCTTAAAAGCCTGCAGAGAGGCCTGGGACATTGCTGCTGCCGCTTGCTTGTGAGTGTTTGGAAGGCCGCTCCCTTCCTGCTAATTCCACCTGGCTGAGGGGGCGGGGCCTGCACTCACCGTTACAGCTTAAAAGCCTGCAGAGAGGCCTGGGACATTGCTGCTGCCGCTTGCTTGTGAGTGTTTGGAAGGCCGCTCCCTTCCTGCCAATTCCACCTGGCTGAGGGGGCGGGGCCTGCACTCACCGTTACAGCTTAAAAGCCTGCAGAGAGGCCTGGGACATTGCTGCTGCCGCTTGCTTGTGAGTGTTTGGAAGGCCGCTCCCTTCTCCTGCCAATTCCAACTGGCTTGGGGGGCGTGGCCTGCACTCACTGCTGCACTTTTAATTTGTTTTAATGGTGGTTTTTATATCATTTTATTATTTTTTGTTTGGGGTGGGGCAAATGTTTAGTTTAATTTTAGCGTTGTACTCTGTTTTTTATTTGTATTATTTTGTTAATTTAGTGTATGGTCTTTATTTGTTTTTTAAGGGGATAGGGGTAGGGCTGCCTGGGATTGGGCCTCAGCCAACAGGATGGCTGGGGCAGGTTCCACAGGGGGGGTAGTCTTGGAAAGACACCCGATCTCAGTGATCATGGGCAGGAGGAGGAGTCACGCTAAGCCCAGACCATGTCATTACCGAGGAGGCAGGTTTAGTCGTTGTCTGAAGACTATCCCTGCCTCCAGGTCTGGTCCTGACCGGATGGATACTGGAATCAGCAGGGGATACCCACATGACCTGAAAGTGTTGCTGTGTAATGCCAGGTCAATGATTAACAAAACCACTGCCATCCACGACTTGATTGTGGATGGAGGATTTGACCTGGCATGTGTAACAGAGACTTGGTTGGATGAAGCAGATGGGCCTGTCCTTGCCGCTGCTTGTCCACCAGGTTTCTCTTACGCACAGCAACCCAGGCCATCTGGGCGGGGAGGGGGGGTTGCAGTGATTTTTAGGAAGTCATTAGTTTGCACCAGGCGTCCTATTGGGAAGACCCAGTTTTCTGAGTGCATGTTCTGGAAGTTGGGCAATAGGGGCAGTACAGGATTCCTTTTGGTGTACCGACCTCCCCGCTGCACCAAGGATTCCCTGCCCGAGCTGCTTCAGGTCGTGGCGGATATGCTCCTGGAGACACCTAGTTTGGTTGTCTTAGGGGATTTTAACATCCATGCCGACACGACCTTACAAGGGGCCGCTCGGGACTTCGTGGAAAGCATGGCCTCCATGGGGCTGTCCCTGAATAAGTCTGGTCCAACTCATAGCCGCGGACATGCCTTAGACCTGGTGTTTACCTCTATGGATGTTGGTGATCTGACACTAAGTAAAAGTGAAACAAAAGAAGTGCCATGGTCAGATCACTTCCTGGTGCAACTGGACTTCTCTGCGACCCTTCCCCTCTGCAGGGAGGTGGGACCGATTCAGATGGTCCGCCCCCGCTACTTAATGGATCCAATTGGCTTCCAGAGAGTGGTAGGGGATGCATTATCCCATGTTGATGGCCTTTCAGTTGATTCCCTGGTGGCCCGCTGGAATGCGGAGTTAACCAGGGCTATTGACTGTCTGGCTCCGAAGCGTCCTCTCCGATTGCATGGAGCCCGGACAGCTCCGTGGTTTTAACCGGAGCTGAGGGCGAAGAAACAGTCGCTGAGACGGCTAGAGCGCCGGTGGCGGAAAACTCATTCTGAATCAGACCGGACACGGGCTAGAGCTCAACTTCGAGCCTACCAAGTGGCAATGACGACAGCGAAGAGGACCTTCTTCGCTGTTTCTATTGCATCTGCAGAAAACAGCAGCAGGAGACTCTTCCAGGTGGTTCGCAACCTAGCAGAACCACCTTTGTCACCGGGGTCTGGTAGGGACCCCAAGATCTCCTGCAATGCTTTTGCAAAGTTTTTTGCAGATAAAGTCGCTCAGATTCAGAAGGAGGTAGACTCCACCGTGGGAGCAGGGCCGGGGCGGGAGAGTGCTAGAGCCCTGTCTAGTCATGTTTCATGGGATAAATTCCAATCTGTTACCTCCGAGGATGTGGACAGGCTGCTTGGACGAGTGAAACCGACCACCTGTCTCCTAGATCCTTGCCCATCCTGGCTTATAAAAGCTAGCCGGGAAGGGCTGGGCGATGGGCTCTGCGCGGTGGTGAATGCTTCCCTCTGCGAGGGAATCTTTCCAGACCCGCTGAAAGAGGCGGTCATTAAACCGCTTCTTAAAAAAACATCTCTAGACCCAGCCAATATGGCCAACTATCGCCCAGTCTCAAATTTACCATTCTTGGGCAAGGTGATTGAGCGGGTGGTTGCTGAACAACTCCAAGCACGCCTGGAAGATGCGGACCATTTGGATCCCTTCCAATCAGGATTCAGGCCTCATCATGGGACTGAAACTGCCTTGGTCGCGCTGGTTGATGATCTCCGGCGGGCTAGGGACAAAGGTGAGAGCTGTTTCCTGGTTCTGCTGGATCTCTCAGCGGCCTTTGACACCATCGACCATAACATCCTTCTGGACCGGCTAGAGGGGTTGGGAGCTGGGGGCACTGTTATACAGTGGTTCCGCTCTTTCCTCCTGGGCCGTGTTCAGAAAGTGGTGGTGGGGGATGAGTGTTCAGACCCCTGGGCTCTCACTTGTGGGGTGCCTCAGGGTTCTGTCCTCTCCCCCATGCTTTTTAATATCTATATGAAGCCGCTGGGAGAGATCATCAGGGGGTTTGGGTTGGGTGTTCATCAATATGCAGATGACACCCAGCTCTACCTCTCTTTTAAATCAGAACCAGTGAAGGCGGTGAAGGTCCTGTGTGAGTGCCTGGAGGCTGTTGGAGGATGGATGGCGGCTAACAGATTGAGGTTGAATCCTGACAAGACAGAAGTACTGTTTTTGGGGGACAGGAGGCGGGCGGGTGTGGGGGACTCCCTGGTCCTGAATGGGGTAACTGTGCCCCTGAAGGACCAGGTGCGCAGCCTGGGAGTCATTTTGGACTCATAGCTGTCCATGGAAGCGCAGGTTAATTCTGTGTCCAGGGCGGCTGTCTACCAGCTCCATCTGGTACACAGGCTGAGACCCTACCTGCCCGCAGACTGTCTTGTCAGAGTGGTGCATGCTCTGGTTATCTCCCGCTTGGACTACTGCAATGCGCTCTACGTGGGGCTACCTTTGAAGGTGACCCGGAAACTGCAATTAATCCAGAATGCGGCAGCTAGACTGGTGACTGGGAGTGGCCGCCGGGACCACATAACACCGGTCCTGAGAGATCTGCATTGGCTCCCAGTACGTTTCCGAGCACAATTCAAAGTGTTGGTGTTGACCTTTAAAGCCCTAAACGGCCTCGGTCCTGTATACCTGAAGGAGCGTCTCCACCCCCATCATTCAGCCCGGACACTGAGATCCAGCGCCGAGGGCCTTCTGGCAGTTCCCTCACTGCGAGAAGCAAAACTACAGGGAACCAGGCAGAGGACCTTCTCGGTAGTGGCGCCCGCCCTGTGGAACGCCCTCCCGTCAGAAGTCAAGGGAATAAACAACTACCTGACATTCAGAAAACACCTAAAGGCAGCCCTGTTTAGGGAAGTTTTTAATTTGTGACTCTGTATTGTATTTTGATATTTGTTGGAGGCCGCCCAGAGTGGCTGGGGAGACCCGGCCAGATGGGCGGGGTATAAATAATAAATTATTATTATTATTATTATATACTACCTAAGGCAGAGGAGCAAATGGCACTTCCCCAGCAGCTCTCAAGGCACAGCCAATTGACAAGGATGATGGGAGCTGAAAGGCATCAGGTTGTGGAAGTCTGGTATAGCAGTTGTTTCAGAAAAGACTTCCCTTTCCTGGAGTTTATGAAGCTCAGCACTCATGTTCAGAATCAGCATCAATAGATCTTTCCGACATTAATTCTAATTAGAAAACATAAACTCAAGTTATGCTAATACACAATCATCTTTAAATGTTCACAGTATACAGAAACTGCATAATTTCACCGCAAATGGCACAGCAGAGCTAGGCAGCGAAAATGAAGAAAGAGACAAGATGTGCATCTGCTACATCTGCTTATAGGTTGATCTTGTGTCATCGAGCTGTGCAAAGCTTTTATCAACACAAACTGACCTAGCACAATCCAAACTCCAGATGAGATGAAAGCAACAAATCCCGATCCGGGTTTCATGCCACAGGCATCCATCTCTTTTGTGGATTTCCCACCCTGTGTGGCTTTTTACAATGTGCAATGGACAAAGGCATCAATAGGAGCCACTGGCTTCAAACCCCACCAGGACTCACCAGCTCCCTGCTGAGATGCTGTCAGTCGGTTTGCACTCTGCACATACTCAGAAACACTGGGCCCATAACCTGTTTTGAAAAAATAAAGGTCCTGACCTCCTTTGCCTCCTTTGCCTGGTCCTCGGACCCTAGTCGGCACCAAGAGTCCTTGAAAAAGAGTACTTTGCAGAATGTTGCTTTTATTACAAAAACAAAAACTTCTCCAACCATGACAACAGCTTTACACATCAAACGCAACCAGCTTTCTACCACCCAACCAACCAACCCAACCACCACAAATGCCCGAACAGATCATCCTATATACAGTGGTGCCTCGCAAGACGAAAACAATTCGTTCTGCGAGTGTTGTCATATAGCGAATTTTTCGTCTTGCGAAGCACCAACGGGAAAATAGCGGTTTGACCAAAAAAAAAATTTTTTGTCTTGCGAGGCAAGCCCATTGACATTTTCGTCTTGCGAGACAGCCTTCCGCTAGCGAATGCCTTTCGTCTAGCGAGGCATTCGCCTAGCGAGGCATTCGTCTAGCGGGGCACCACTGTATACACACAAGCATATTTGGGTGAAAGGTTGCATGAGTCATGTAGGCTTTGCGGATTCATTGTAGGCCGCTGACTCATGCTGACTCAGTTCCTTTTGTATTAAAGAAACAGCGGCTAATTTTTAACCCGTGACATTCACAAAGTATTTGTGGTGACACCCCGTGGCAGAGGCTAGGCATGTTGTAGAGTGCTCAGATGTCCCCACCACTCTTCAAGATCCCTGCAGCTGGAAAGTAAATCTAAATAACATTTGTGTAGAGTAAATCCATACCCTCCAACATTTCTCCACTGAAAATAAGGATGTCCTAAGGAAAAATGGGACACTCCAGGATCAAATCAGAAACCAGGGTAGCTTCTCTAAATCAGGGATGCCCCTGGAAAATAGGGACACTTGGAGGGTCTGTAAGTCAGTCCTGTTGCACTTGGAACCAAGACTGTTTAAACAGGCCTGTTTGGGATTTTGTGTTTTTCCAACTCACAGTTCAAAACCATTACAGAACATGTATTCTTTTAAATGTACATATATACATGAAATATGCATATAATTACTTTATTGATATCCTAAAGCCCTGTTTGGGTATGCAAATTATGTGAACAATAACAGAATGTTGGCCACACCTTCTGCTGCCCAAGTGTTCCTGCTCTACACATGCTCTCCATGTGATGTGAAAATCTTTGAAATCAGGTTCAAAATCACATGGAGAAGGATCCCTTCAACAGATGTAGGCCACCAATGTGCAGATGTCAGGATCAGGCCAGCATGGGAGCAGAGCCAGTGAACACAGCCCTGTTCTCCCACCACATGTGATTACTGTTCACATGCTCTGAATGCCAACACTGGGCTTGCGAAGCAGAGTCTTTTGCGTGCATTAGAAAAACTGAATTACCAACGGACAAACTGTGGTCTTCTAGAGCCACCCATTTAGCATGATAATTTAGCATGAAAGGATATATCCTCTGTCAGAGACCTTACATCTTCCAAATAGCTGATGATGCTCTTGTCCTGCCAATATGCTACCCCATCAAAAATGAATATATTGTTCCCTGTGATATTTACAAATGCATTCTCATTAGCCTGAAAGCGACATGACCTGGTTTGCTGAAAGATGAAATTAAAAAAACATGTTTGTTTTTAAATGAATAACTGATTCCGTACTAAATCATCTAACACACTGTCTATTTATATTTCATAAGGACAAATGTTTCTGACAACTCTCATAATAGGTTTGTACAAGCATGCCATGTTCTTCCTAAGGAGGTTTGTTTGAGTGACATAAATTGCCATTAATGAAAATTTTAACAAATCAGGCTAAATAATTTTTAACTTTTAATGTGCAGAGATGCAACATAACAAGTCCAGCCTAGCGAGAAGCGACACTTGTTTTGGAAATAGGCTGCAGAATATATTTATCTAATCAGACACACACACACACACCAAAAGAAGGAGCAGGAACATTATATTTTAATAATACTTGCATGGTTTTGTTGATGTGTACAGGAAAAATACCAGGAATATACAGCAGCTTCCATGAAGTCTGGAATACATACAGGGCCTCTCTGCCGAGCATCAAGTCATTGGAATAATGCTAGATTGGTGATGTTCCAGCAACAATGTGTGCAACATTGTCCATCAGTTTTAGAACTTTTCCCCAAGGTTTTATCCAACAATTAACTGCCACTGACATTGGCTTAGATTACCTAGGAATGAAACTCTACCAAACCATTTCAAATCCAGGAATTCTTAAGGATTCATGCTATTCTTTCTGAAATCTGATATTCAAAATCTGCTACTGCGACCTGAATTACTACATCCCTGGCCTATGGACATGAGCCAGCCTTTCCAAGCCATTACGCTCTAGATGCTGGACTCCAGCTCCCATAATCTGGAGCCAACATGATCAAGGAAGATGGAAGGTGTAATCCAACAATGGCAGAAAGGCCACAAATTGGGAGAGGATGGCATAAGCCTTTGATCACTGTAACTGTTGGGTCATGTTTTAAGAGAGAATGAAAAAGAAGGAAAGGTGAGTAGACGAGAAAGAAGAAACAAGTAACAATAATGTATTGAGGGGGAATTAAAGTGGGGTTCCAAGTTTGGTGCTGGGGTTGAAGTTGAGTTGCTGGTCTGAACAAACTGAAGGTGACTTTGTTCTACCAGAGCGGGGTTGGGAGGAGAAAGAAATAATGTAAGTAAAAGTGCCAACAGACAATGCTACGGGGAAATGAGGTTCAGTCCACTAATCTGGCCTTACATTTCAACTTGCCCCAAGAATCCCTGCAGACAGACATCCATTAGTGCTGCAAAACTCAAGAACACGGACACTTCTATTAGGCTTCTTGCTTTTGTTTTGCGTGTTCTCTTCAAGCACGCTCGTTGAATTATTTGTAGCCTGCCTTCTGCATGAATGTGAAGAGGGAGCGAGGGGCAAAGCGGGAGTATGAAAACACTTCCAAGGACTCTTTCAGATGCTGTTTGAGGTAATTTTTATTTTATGGCATTATTTATCCAGAGCTGTAGCTTGCCCCAGCCCAAACATCTGGGATTTATAACAACACTTGAAAAACAAAAGCCACGCGCATAAAATGTGCATTTAAATACCAGGTGAATATCATAACAAATGCTAAATGTCCCAAACAAATCCAATGGGCTTAGCCTAGAGCAGCAAAGGCCCAACTCAGAAAATGTATTGCACTGATATCCAGATGAGGCTTACTTGGCAAGTCATGGTTGGAAAGTAACTCCTTCTTCCATGCTTCCTGATGTCTCTGCATAAAATATGAATAATCAAGAAGGCATTCTCACATGATCTTAAGGAATCCCAATAGGACGCAAGAGGGATGGGAGTATGCTGAGAAAGGAATCAGAATAAAGTTGTTGTTGTTAGCTTGTTTGTTTATTGCCCTTCATACAAGAGGCATGGGCAAGGTACAGCATGTAAAACATACAATAAAACAGCACTAAAAACATGTTATTAAAGTTGCGAACAGCTTGTTACTTACACTGATATAAAACTGTGAAAGCCTGGGCAAATAGAAATGTCTTCAGTTCACATCTGGTTTTTTTTTTTTTTAAAATTAATGCCTCTCTCTTTAAAAACAAAAAGTCAATGCTCCTGGTACAATGACCAAGCTCGCTGGGGCGCCAGGCTCTCAGGGGCACCAGGCCGAGAGTCTGGGGCCTGAGAGTTGAGTCCGGGGAAGAGCCCATCCATCAGTCGGAGCACCATGGCGGGCTCTTCTGCTGTGGGTGGCTCTGCGCCGCAGGTTTGGGGGCAACCAAGCCAGCGAGACGCTGAGGCAGCCGGCCGGCTCTGCCCTCCTGCGTGCCTGGGATTGAGCAACCTGGGGGAGGGGGGGAACCGGGTGGATCTTTGCACCCCGGCACCGCATATGTTTAAGACAGCCCTGCATGTACAATAGCTGGAATACCCTCTTTTCCCCTACCCCATAGGTCTGGAAACCTATGCCAGTTCTGACATTTTACTTCTACATTTTGGGGTTGTTGAAAGGTACTCTCTTGCCTAAGTCACTCTCTTGCCTAAGTCAGGAATTGTGACCCTGTGCTCTACCTACCCCATAATCCCCTGACCATTGGCCACACACTGGGTAGAGTTGACTGGAGTTGAAGTCCAAAACCCTCTGCAGTGACACAGGTTGTTGTTTTTATTTCTAACCCATCCTTCATCAGTTAATGATCCCTGGGCAAGTTACATGTTAAGATTCAAAACATTAAACACTACAATCAAATTCATAAGACAGGAACACATAAAAATATAAAAAGTAAAACAAAAAATGCCACTCAAAAACCGTCTTAATAAGAGCATGCACAGCCTCATCATTTAACAGTTAAGTTGATTTCATTAAGCGCTCACAAAGGTCAAAGATATGTTTTCAACTGGAGATGGGGGGGGAAGCAAGGTTGGCCTTTCCCAACCTGGTGCCCTCCAGATGTTTCGGCTCACAACTCTCATCAGCCCTAGACATGGCTGATCCTTGCTCCTCACAAATAATTTTGAGAGTTCCTTTTGACATTGCTTAGTTTCAGTTTACTTAGAGAGTGAATGGTTTTGTTTCTTTATGCCTCATATCTGTCTTCCCCCTCATCCTTTATATCTCCATTCCTCTTCTCAATAATGTGATTTGTTTGTAAACCTCTGTCAGGGAAAGGATCTTTCCCCTGTGTGCCAGCTGTGCTTACACACTTTGTTTTGTGTTTGCTCAGGAGTGGGGCAACGCTTTCAGCCACACACCCCACAATGCAACCTATTCTTTCAGGAGCTGCACTTTCTGCAAGGTTGTCTGGAAAGAAACTGCAGCATATGAGCCCCTACTTGCTCAGTATGCCTGCACAACTGCATGAAGCTCTTGCACTTGAGCAGGAGTTTGTGCATTGCAGTTCCTTTACAGACAACTGTGCAGAATATGCATTTGCTGAAGGAAGCGGTTCTGATGTTAGGAGCGGGGCTAAAAATGTGGAACTGCTCTTGAGTAAATGCAAAATTGCCCTACACACACTGTCAGGACGTTCAGTGGTTGCTCATGAGAAATCAGCCGAACGCAGAACTTCTAAAAACTAAGTTCTTTATTGTGCAGATATTTACAGTGGAGCAAAAGTTCAAACGTCCATCTCATCCCTCCGCAGAGTCCGGGAATAAACCCTTCCGGTTCTTGGTCCAGCAAAAAAGGCGCGGGATTCTAAACCCCCACCACCCCCCTCCACGTCTTTCCTGTCTGCGAACTCGGGGCGCGGGAAGCTGTCCCTGTTCCCCGCTTTCCCCTTGGTGCTCAGGCTCTGCGATCCCTTCACAGCCCCTGCGCCAACTTCCTGCCTCCAACTCCCCCTCCCCACTGGAGGAATGATCGCTTCCTCCTGAGGAGGGGGATGACGAACTGGTGAACAAAGGGGGTGGTTCCCTGTACTGCAAACGGTCCTGGGATGCTACCAGCCGTGGGGAGGGGGGTTTCCTGACACACACCTAGGAGATTGGTTAGCTATTCTTGATAACATCCTGTTGATTCTGTAGTTCTGATTGGTCAAGAAAAATTGGAGCCTCACTGCAAGGAGGGCCTGGGATAACCATGGCAACCTGGGCAGGAAGCTGAAGTAGGCCTCATTGTATAACATTGCAATTGTCACCCATAGAAGCCACTAACTAGGAGAAATGACTAAAGTCTGGTCTTTTGAAGCCTCAAAAAAGGTTAATCATTGCCAGCAGAAGAAGAGAATATAGCACACATTTCAGTCCTGGAAATAGTATGAGAGAAGCTTTGAACATTAAATATAAACACCAACAGAAGGTGTTATATCCTCTCTTCCTGTGTAAAACCTGGGGGAGATTGTGCATACTATAGTGAGGTGCATGAGTTCAGATGCTTGTAGAAATCATCTCTCTCTCTCCTTGGCTTATAACAAGCCTGTCCTTTGCTTATAACACAACAGCACAAAACCTAAGATGTGCAGATCAACCTTTATGTATAATTCCACCCTCTCAGAATCAAGGAGTGGGCTCATGGCAATCATGAACTTTGTGGCCTGGCTCAATTAATGGTCAAAACAGTTTTATATGAGCTATTGTTCAAGCCACATTATTTTCCAGGACTACAAGCAACACATGCAAGTCTCCTGCCTTATTATCACCTCCAGCTACTGTCTGAGTAGCTAAAGTTGCAGTCCTATACCTACTTACCTGAGCAGGCGAAAAGCCCATCTAGTCCAGCGTCCTGATCCTGCTCTCACAGCGACCAACCAGATCTCCATGGGCAGTTCCCAAGCAAAATCTTAGCGCAACAGCACTCTTCCCACCTTCCCAGCAACTGGTACACAGAGGCATACTCCACCCAAAACTAGAAGTAGAGCATGCCCATTGTGGCTGGTTGGGTCATACTTCATGTAGGCTTATGCAGGATTGTGCTGTAAGACGTCATTTGCAATAATTCTGAAGATCTTAGCCATCTTTCTCATTCTCCTTCTTAAACTTCTAGCCCTTAAGCTGAGGAGAAAAATCTGAAAGCTTGAATGCCCTTTCAAACCCTTGCTATACATATTTTTTTTATGAATGCAGAGTGTCTTGTGGCATATAGCCACCGAGGAACACTCTTGCTTGCCCTTCTAGAGGCTGACGTTGGGGCTGGAACCTGAACAAAGTACAGGACGGAGAGATCTGCTATTAGCTGTCCAAACTGCAGATGGGAAGTGGCTCTGTTAGGCTCCCACGTGTGATACTGTTAATTAAACAACATCTACTCAGGGAAATGAGCAGTGAGTGTCTTCATTCCCCTAAAAATGATTCTTGACAGCTTCTTTGATTATATACCCCTGCATCTGCTTCCATAATTCTTTGGACAGTGAAGCCTTCAATGGGACAAGTGATTAGAATGATGGAGGTGGACAAATAATGTGTGAGAATCATCAGAGATTCTAAACTTGCTTGGTTTATGGCCTATAAAATATAGATAATCGCATTAGTGTCACACTTAGGCGTGTCAGGATATAACATTGGCCTGTTGGGCACACAAAGCACTGCAAATGACATTGCACTCCCCTGACATGCTTTTAAAGGGCTTTAAATTAGTAAAGACAAGAAGAAACAGTAATTAGCTAATAGGAGAAAACAAATCCTGAGGAAAAGAAAATCTGTGTTGTGTTACTGCTCAAAACCTGTGACTTAACCAGACTTCTAGAGAACTTAACTATAATCAAAATGATAACTGGACCTGAAGGGCCCAGACTGCATAGTTTCAATTATGAGTTGTCTCCCCACCTCACCTCTTTCTGAAAAGAGAAACCTGTGATCACTTAACCCTGTGATCAATATGGTTATAGTGCTGCATGCTTTATCATCTGAAGTAAGCTTGCATATAGCATACGTGAAGTTCAAAGTTCACATCTTAGCCTGTGAGTGAGATGCAATGCAACACAAGTGGTTGTCCAATCACACGATGAGGCTTCTCTCTCCTCTCATCTCCTCTCCTCTCCTCTCCTCTGCAACCCCATGCATGCCCCCAGTATCTACTTTTCTCAGAGCAGATTTTTGGATGCAATGGGAGGGTGGAGGCTCAGAAAGAGCTGGAGGAGGTGGAAAGGGAAACTGGAAGTCCCATGGTGCAAGTGGATTTCCATTGTGCAAGCTGGCAGGTGTCACTGGATATTGCCCCATATTTACTGAGTCAGATGCAAAGCGGCAACATTCACACGTGCGAGTTATCTCCCAAATGATAGACCTGAATCTTCTACCTATTAGGTCATTGACCACAAGAATGTGTCTGGGTTTCCAGATGACGAACCTGTGGCGCTCAAAAATGCTGTGGGACTCCTACTGCAGAAACAGCCGGTGTTGTTTTCCTTAGCTCGTATAATTCATTTTGCTATAGAAAACCACCCTCAAAGTGGTATTAAATATCTCCCTAGTAATGTACCATCAACAAAACATCCAGTTGAATTAATGAACTGTGCGCATGTTTGAAAGTGGAATTGGACTTGTCTAATTGCGGCATCAGTTGTCATAGTGACTATCAGCCAATCAAGGAATGAGAAGCCTAACTCAGCAGTGTTTAGGTAAAGAGAGGCTTTTGTGGCATTGTCAGGCTAAGATTTATGATGGCAAAAACTGTCTTTGGCAGCCAAACCTATGTTTTGACCACTTTTTGTGAGATCCCTGTTCTATTTAAAGTTAAAACACTCAATACTCCACCTAAACATTAAGAGCCTATACGTCTCTGGAGCCTCTTTTCTTATTAATAGATAACGTTTTATAAACTATGGGTATGATGGCTTGCTATTTGTATACCTGTCCAATAAACATAACCCATTGCTCTTTTATGTATATGTAACTGGAAATGTCAGGGCTTGCAGAAGGGATATTATCTTATGCTTGCTATTAAAACATGCCGAGTGATCTAAAAATTACCCTGTGTAGATAAACAAGCGGATTAAAATTAGGTACTCTCATTCTTTCATCGCTGTAATATTAATCGTAGGAGTTTGGGCCTCTTAATGTTAATGCATACCTTTTAGCTGTATATGTCAGTTTATATTAGATTACGTGTTGACTGACACAATATGGAATTAAAATTCTCATTTTTCTTTATTTTTTCTTCTTCTTCACAAAGTCACAGCTTAGAAAGACATAAGGTGCAATATTACTATTTATCAACAACAGTTAATGGTAATCGTTCATAATAACAGTGAGGGTATTACCATGATCAACAGCGAGGTTTAGTGTTCTCTTGTTTATTTGGCTAGAGCCTAAATAACTACTTACCTTACATGGGTGCCTGTTAGCATTATATTAACAATAACATGATTGAAACGTAACTCATAAATCCTTGGCCAAAGCAAAATTCCTCAGCGGCCTGCTTTTGTCAAAAACAACTAAATCTAGATATTTTATTTTAAGTGGAAGGCCATTTTGCTACAGCAAACACCCACCCACACATTCTGTCTCCTAGTATTGTTAAAGTAGGGGGAAACTATGTGCAGGTTTCAGGCTATAAGAAGCAAAGTTAGAGGGGCATACGTAGGGAATGTGGGGACACACCTCTGGTTGCAGGAAATAAGGTGCTGGAGGGATACGCAAAGATGGGGAGGGAATGAGTGACCTGGGCTATGTGTACACCACAGCACATTGAAAGCACATGGCTTCCCCCCGCCAGCCCCCCAAAAGCTGGGGAGCTGTATTTACCCTTCATGGAGCTGCAGTTCCGAGAACCCTTAGCAAACCACAGTTCTCATGATTCTTTGGGGGGAAGTCATGTGCTTTAAATGTATGGTGCAAATGAAGTCTTGAGTATGCTTGGCATCCATGTATGGTTGGGAAAGTTCCACTGCCTGAAAGCCAGGATACCTACTCAGTGTAGATTATTCTGAGCTAGCTGGACTAATGGTCTGATTTGCTCTAAGGCATCCAGAGGCAGACCAATATATTTTGCTGCTTGAGGCAAATGGCAAAATGGCAACGCACCGCACATACACGCCACAAATTCTACGCACAGGAACTGATTCCCAAAAGGCGGTTGAATCCTCAACATTGGTGATGGGACAGCACCCTCCAACTACACCCTATTTAAGGTGGTCCATTGCACAGTGTGTAGCAGTGCCTGCAAACCCACTTTGGACCAGCCATCTCTTTACCTGTATCTCACCTGATGCCTGCTGAAGAAGCATGTCCTAAGCTGCCACCTAAAATTATGCAGCATTGGTGCCAGGCGGATCTTGGGAATGGTGTGAGGAGTGCATTCCTTAACCAGGGTGCTATGGCTGAGAAAGCGGGTTCTCCTTCATAGAGAGCACGTGCTGTGGTGGGGACAACCATGACATTCCCCTGTTGCTGGGCAGGTTAGAATGTATGGCAACGAAGTTGATAGGGCACCTTCAATGTTGCTGGGGAGAATTTAATGTTGCCAATTTTTGAATGACTGTTGGGATGCCTTTTATTCCCTGCGCGCAGTGTTGAGCTTCCTCTTTTCGCTGCGTGCATCAGATCACCCGCCCACCCTCCCTATATTTAGGGCTGTTCGCATTGACCTTGCTATGCCTGTCATGGGGTCGCCTGCTTTGGGGCAGAGGCATGGTAGGAATTTTTACCATTTAGCTGATTGGCTAGTGCCATTTGGTTTTTGCCTACTGCGTAGCAAATCATCACAACTTGTAAGGTTGTGGTTAGGCATTGGTTAATTTTGGTTGGTGGAGGGGGTATGGTTGGCTGTGCCGGCCCCTCCAATGATGCTGCTGCAAGGGTGTTCCATTAAAGGAATCCAGGGTCTCGCCATGCTATTGTCCGAACCCCTGGCAAGGGGCTAGGGCCACACAAGAGCCCCTGGGAGCATTTGGGAAGAGCTGAGAGCCTGGAACCCAGCTCTATTCTCTCCCCAAAAATGTTTTCCCTTACTGACTTTTGCAGGCTTGTGGATGTCAGTTTGGTACCTACCTCTAAGTGGGAACAGATAGTCGCTAACCAATGCCTAAGCAACCACTCATACTGTAATCAATAAAGTTGTGGCCAAAATTATGCCAAAAACAAAATTCTGTGTGAACTGTGTTTTTATTTGGGGGTGTCATGGGGGGTCCTTGACACGCAAAGCCCCCTGGTGAGTCAGAAGCATCTGATTTTCTCTTATTTAAGTAATTGTCAAGAGGGCCTCCCCAGTGGATCTCAAGTCATGGGCAGGATGGTGTGGGAAGATGTGCTCCTTCAAGGCTTCATGTGTCAGATTCAAAATCTTGATTTAGACATGGTAGCAAATGGGAACCCAGTGCAGATCTTCTAGCACCAGCATTCTGTAGTCTGTAGCTGTCAGGCCCAATAAAGCTCTGCCACCTGTATCGTGCACCAGCTGCAATCTCCAAACCATAATCAAAGAGCTGGGTGCTGTGTAGACACACTAATGGAAGCACCAAATTGGTTCTGCCATTGTGTCTGCACAGCACCAACCTCCCTTCACCAAATTACACTTCCCAGGATTCTTGGGGTGTCATTATGCCCTTTTGATACTGCTTTTCAGTTGGAATCATGTACAGTTGTTTTTCAGCATGCTTGCTCAGAGGATTGCACTATTCATTGGAGAAGCAGACTGAGGTTTTGGTTGAAAGCTCAGTGTTCACCAACCTGATGCCCTCCAGATGTTTTGGACAACAACATCCAGCAGCTCCAGCCAGCATGGCCCTGAACATAAAAATGTAAGAAGAACCTGTTGGATCAGGCCTATGGTCCACCTAGTCCAGCATCTTGTTCTCACTCTGACCAACCAGATGCCTGTGAGAAATTGGGAAACAGGCCCTGAGCCCAAGAGCCCCTTCCCCTCCTGTGGTTTCCAGCAACTGGCATTCAGAAGCATTACTGCTCTGAATCCAACGGCCGCTTCCCAGGTATGACTCATGCTCTATTGTGTGTACTGTATAATCCCTCCTTCTACCTGGCCAATCCCCCTGGCAACACCTCCCCAGCCGGGATTGGGCGGCTGCTAGAGTAGGTTGAGTCCACAGGTATCCCAACCTGGGGAAGGTGAAGCCAAACCAACTGCCAGGAGCTGCCACCATGATCCAATGGGTCTCCTCGCGACCTCGCAACATGCACACCCCATTTGATGTGGGGAACGCTCATTACTGCCTCTGAATGTGGAGGCAGAGCACAGCCATCATTGCTAGTTGCTGTTGACATGCTTCCCCTCCATGTTGCCAGGGGCTGCTTTGAGTTGTAGTCCAATACATCTTGAGGGCACAAGGTTGCCCAAAGCTCCTGTAGATGAAGCCTATCAACATAGTGGAGCAAGAGTAAGGCAGAGGAGGCTAACTGTTATCTTCAAATGAAAGCGTATTGGATGCTGGCAGCAAAGCAAGAATGCCTCGCTGTGGCAAAGCACTCACACTGAGTAGGAATTCTGACTACTTGCATAACACTGGAAAGGCCGCAAGACAAAACAGAAGATAAGCGGAGCATGAGAAAGCGACCAAGACAAATAAACCTCTTGAAACAGAAAGGCTGGGAGAACAAGGAAACATAATTCAGAGTTTAAGTCGTATGCTTTAATATTTGTTGTATGCTTTAATATTTTCACTCCAGCTGCATATTTCAAATGATGGTTGCAAGTTCCAAATGGTGATGGGCAAATTCTAGATTGCGACCTTTTAGGGGTCGAAAAGGCGGTATTTTCAGGAGAGTATTTCCACCAGCTCCAACCGTGTTGTTTGTTTATAGAGAAATGTGATGTAGCCCCCTCAAAAGTACAAATCCAAGGCAGATCTCCCCCGAACAACATCTTGACAATAGAAGCAGAGCAAGTTGTCCACCACGGAAATAATAAAAGCTATAGACCACAGTAGACTTGTAAAGTTGCATTTTGAGTGTAATGCTTTTAACTATATCACCGGGAGCATGTACTTGGCACAAATGTCTCCGCTGGAGCAGAAACACCTTGGCCTATAGCCTCTGAGAGTTTATCAGTGCCATGGGAGATATTTACCGTGATGTACGTGTGCCTGTACAATGAACGAACAGCTTGCAAATACATATTAATCTACTTGATGACCTAGATCAAGAACAAGAAAAATAATACTAATAAGTCACTTGCTTTTGCATTATGGTACGTTTCTGCCTCTCACTGACAGTTGGTAGTTGTAAGTCATTTCAGTTTCTTTTTATTTTGTGTCCTAAGTGTTACAATCAATTACCCCCCAAACCCCGCAACACATTTGATTCTTTCATGGGCCAGATTGAGCAATTATAGGATGAAGTATTAGCACTCAAAGCATTTACCTATTCCTCTGTGGACTAAATCTGCTAGCTAACATTTTTTTTAGTTACATTTGAATATGAAAAAGCGAGCAATTTTCAGGTGATATATGAACATATGACTGCTTTATACCGAGTCAGACTACTGAGTCCATTTAGCCCATTATTGTCTATTCTGAGTAGCCAGGGGTCTCCAAGGCCTCTCACAGAGGTCTCTCCCAGCCTTGTTAGCAGACATTCTTTTGAACGAAGATTCTAGAGATTGACCCTAAGACCTTTTGGATGCCTAGCATGTGTTCTAACAAGGGACGCAGGTGGCACTGTGGTCTAAATCACTGAGCCTCTTGGGCTTGCCAATCAGAAGGTTGGTTGGTTGAATCCCCACGATGGAGTGAGCTCCTGTTGCTCTGTCCCAGCTTCTGCCAACCTAGCAGTTCGAAAGCAAGTAGATAAATAGATACTGCTGCTGCGGGAAGGTAAACGGCGTTTCCATGTGCTCTGGTTTCCGTCACAGTGTTCCATTGTGCCAGAAGCGGTTTAGTCATGCTGGCCACAAGACCCAGAAAGCTGTCTGAGGACAAACGCCGGTTCCCTCGGCCTAAAAGCGAGATGAGTTTCGCATCCCCATAGTCACCTTTGACTGGACTTAACCGTCCAGGGGTCTTTTACCTTTTATGTGCTCTAACACTATCCTTTGACCAGTCCCCTAAGTATGCATATGAAACATTTGACTTGACTAGCAAATTGTTAATATCAATGTCAGGGAAAGCCACACACACAAGTTGTTTGATATATGGTGCATTCCCCAAAGTTTAAGTGGATGGTGCAACCTCTGCTCACGTGGAGCTCCATAGCTACACAGGACCACTCGCAGTAACTCCAGGGCCAAATTTTATTTTTCTGTTGCAGGATGTTTCCCACAACAATTGAACCTAAGAATAGCTTGCTGGATCAGCCCAATAGTCCACCCAGCATCCTTTTCTCACTGTGGCCAACCAGATGCCTGCAGTATGAGAAGCCCCAAAGTAGGACCTGAATGCAACAGCACTCTCCTTACTTGCAATTCCAAGCAACTGGCATTCAGAGGCATTACTGCCCCTGACAGTGGAGGGATAGCATACCCATCCTGGCTAGTAGACTTGTCCTCCATGAATATGTCCAACCCTCTTTTGAATCCATCCAAGTTGGTAGCCCTCACTGCCTCTTGCCGGAGCGAATTCCATAGTTCAACTACTCACTGTGTGGAGGAATAGTTTCTTTTGTCTGCTTTGAAAGCTCCACTGCATGTTAGCGAGTTCTAATATTATGGGCAAAAGAGAAAAGCTTTTCCCAAGCAGACCCTCAGTCTTGGTGTTAAGATCATCGGGAGGGGGCCTCTTCAAAGTTCCATCAAGTTCAGAATTGGGGGGGGACATCCCTTTGAAGAGGGTCATCTCTATGCTAGCTCCTAAATTGTGGAATTACCTCCCCACAAAAGTGTTTCTGGCACTTTCCATCATATGCCAAGGACACAATTCCTTTGCCACATGAGATGTAAGTTTTAAGCACCCATCCTATTCCTGTGAATGTGATTTGCTTTTTTTAAAAAAAATATTGAAATTTGAAATATTTTAACTTGCCCCAGAGACCTTAGGGTAAAGGGTGGGTAAGAAATCAAACAAATCCATAAATAGATAATGGTTTCTCCACACCTGGCAATAATCTTATAGATCTCCATGCCATGACAAAAAACTATAGTGAGGTAAAAGCAGGTATGGGGTTGTCTTCAACACACCTTTACTCAGAGGATCTAAATTAGTTATTTGTTCTACTGACAGGGCTGTGTTGGGAATTCCATTCCACCCTTGCTGCAGATATGTGGAATTGTTACATGTCACATGTATGTTTACATTCCAGCACAGATTGCTGGAGTCCCGTGAGCGGAACATCCACTCTGTAATGCCTTTGTTTTCTCTCTCTCCGAGAAGAACGGCAAGGAGAAAGGCCATGTTTTTCTTTATCCTGATTTATGTATAATAAATGTGTAGTATAGTACAGTATCCACGCCTCAAGCCTGATCTGTTGTGTGTTTACTCTGCCGAGTAATGTGTGCTCTTGCATGCACAGCAGCTTGAATCGCAGACACACGTTGGAGGAGGATGACCACAGCAGCAAGGCTGAGAAGGGAGACGCTCCGGCTGGGGCCAAGCCAGCTGGCTTTCCATCCCACAGTTCCGACAGACTGATGATTAGAATCCCATCCATTGTTACAGAACTGCTCTGAAGTTGGGGATTGCGGGGGATACCTTGGTGACACCATGGGCGGGGGTGTCCTAGGCAAATGGCACTAACAAACAGCACTTTGGAACACAAGAAGACAAAAAGAGCCCTGCTGTTGGATCAAGCCAAAGGCCAGGCACTCTGTTCTCATGCTGGCCAACCAGATGTTTATGGGAAACCCACAAGGAAGACCTGAGCACACCTGCATTCTCCTTGCTTGTGATTCCCAATATTGAAAGGCATACTGATTCCAACAGTGAAGAGGGAACATAGTCATCATGGCCGGTAACCATTGATAGCCTTACCCTCCCCTTTGCCCCCTGGGCTAATTTCTGAAGAGTAAATTTGAAGTGAACCAAATGAGGGCACTTTGATTGCTCTACAAAAATTACGTCCATCTTCCTCAGCCTTGTATATGTGCTGTGAAACTGGTGCATCCGCTATGACAAAGCTATTGCTAAGAAGTCATGAATGATAAGCCGGTACTATATTCATCTTTCTCACTTCTCTTCACTTCACATTTGTGTAGCTTTCTGTTATTTCAGGGCTATGCAGGAAGGAATATTCTGGCTAGCTCTTACCATCTGCTTCAGATGATGTTACTGGCAGCTTGTTTTCCTGCTGCAGCAAAGTCAGAATTCAGATTTATTTTTTTTCTCACTTGATAGTGACAAATGTCCTTGTGGATTTTATGTGCCACCCTGAAAATATATTCTAGTATTCAGATTATCAAGCAGGAAGACTGATAACAGCTGTATGCAAACAAAGATAAAACAATAGCATACATTTTAGGATGGAAAGGATTACTCATGTTCACAAAAGCACTGGGACTCCTGCCAGGCCAAATTTTGCCCCTTGGGTAGAGGTTCCCTACCCCTGCTTTAAATGTGGCAGAGATAAGGAGAAAACTGCAGATCTTACTCCCCTTCTCTCCCCACGTTGTTTTTGACTGAAGTAGCGCTCTGAACCCTTGATGAAGCCAGAAAGTGCAAGACTTCAGCTATTGTTTTTGTTTGTGAATACATTGTGAATTTTTGTGTTTTGTGTTTTTCATATTGTAAACCATGCTGTGAGCCTTCAGTGATATAAAATGTAAGGTAGGTGTGTATTATCATTATTTATTATTATTGCAATTTCATGTGTGAATTGCTTCCTATGAAGTATCACAACAAACTATAATAAAAACATATAAAACTATTAAAACATCTACAGTTGTACCTTGGTTGACAAACGCCTTGCGACTCGAACATTTTGGCTCCCAAATGCCGCAAACCCAGAAGTGAGGGTTCCAGTTTGCAAACATTCTTTGGAACCCGAACATCCGACACGGCTTCTGCGGCTTCCAGTTGAGTGCAGGAAGCTCCTGCAGCCAATTGCAAGCTGCGCCTTGGTTTTCGAACATTTTCGGAAGTCAAACGGACTTCCGGAACAGATTCTGTTTGAGAACCAAGGTACGACTGTACTTATATAAAAAACAATTTCAGGTCCAATACAGATACTATTGGGATATGTTTTTTAAGGCTTTATGGAAGAGATAACAGATAACGGCGCCTGTCTGATATGTAATGGGAGGGCCACCAAACTGTAGGCCTGATTCTGACATCGTGTAAAATGGATTTCCTGATAAGATGGCTTCCTCAAGAAACCCCTTTCTGCCCACAAGCAGGACATCAGCATGATAGCAATCTCCCACGCATTACTAAGACCATACTGAGGTGTTTCTGGAGTCAAAATAACCTCTACTACTCTGCAGCACGATTTTTTATTCTTTTATTCTGGCAGTGCAGAGGAGAAGACAATCCATTTACTGCACCAACTCAGGAAGCAAAATGTTTTGGACAGGCCCCGATCTGTGCACCACTGCATTTTTCTATAGATCCACGACACTATGAATCCAGTTTTTAAAAAATCCAGTTGAACATGGAATTTCTGCTCTTTCTAAGTTAGTCCTTGAACATTTGTAACATTCTTCAGGGAGCCAATAAAACAACAAGAAGAGGTCTAAGATTATGGTTTTATTACGGCAACTTTAGTAACAAACTTTAGTACCAAACACATAGAATCATAGAGCTGTAGATTTGACAAGGTCCACCAGAAGCTATCACGACTGCCTGACCAGAACTAGCTTGTATAGAGAGGGCTTGAGTCCTAAACAAAAACTGCTGCAGATTGTAGTATGCTAAAATCAATAACTCTTTTGTGTGCTTGCCTAGGAGTTTAACGGTAGTTTCAGTATATTTGGTCTACAAACCTTGAACATCAAATACCACAATTTTGACTCAGAACTCACCTTCCCTTTATACCAGTGTGATGGTGACAGTGAGAAACATGCTACATTTCCTGTAAACCCATGTCTGATGTCTGCCATTGAAATGGAAACACAGATTTCATCTTACAGGTAGGCAGCCGTGTTGGTCTGCCATAGTCAAAACAAAATAAAAAATAAAAAAAAATTCCTTCCAGTAGCACCTTGGAGACCAACTAAGTTTGTTCTTGGTATGAGCTTTCGTGTGCATGCACACTTCTTCAGATATTACCTAAGTACACATGCTGAGGTCCATGTATATATGCAAGTCACCAAATTCTACCATTTTCTTGCTTATGGGAATGCTACACCGGACTACAGCACTGCTTTTTTAAAGCTGTGGTTCTGTATCCACTT
The DNA here is from genome assembly GCF_009819535.1 of Lacerta agilis. Lineage (NCBI taxonomy): Eukaryota > Metazoa > Chordata > Lepidosauria > Squamata > Lacertidae > Lacerta > Lacerta agilis. Next base: position 93,162,003 of record NC_046313.1, on the reverse strand, counting down.
CCCTGGGAGTAAGCCCCACTGACCTCAGTAGGAGTTACTTCTGAGTAGACACGCTTTGCTTTGCTGGATTTTATGAATAGCGCTGACTGCTCTATTGTTCCCATCTGTCATGCTGATGGGCAGAGCAGCAACATAATCTGCATGTCAGTTCTGGATGGTTTGTAGAGATCAGAGACTGAAAAGATTTGACCCATTCCTGCCCACCCCATTCAGATAATAATAGGAATAATTTTTGTTATTTATACCCCAGCCATCTGGCTGGGTTGCCACTCAGATGCATCAAGTTCACACACAACATTTCTGCATAGATACTAAAAATTCTAAGGAAAGTTTTCTGAAGCTTCCCTTTTAATACCTGTTCAAGACTAAATTACCAATCAGTAACAAATGGAAAATAAGAAATATTGCAAGATACCGAAAAGCATTAAGCAGGATCTATTTGCTCCCTCTGGAAGACTTCCCTGTGTTGTGGCTACACCGGCAACAAAATATTAGTGTCGCTAGTGCAGTCCTTTTGGACTCTTGCACTCCATGACGCTATATAATTATGTTTCTAATGTTACTTGTTTTGGATTGATCATAGTGAACACATCCAACTAGGACATTACACAGTACCGGTATGTGTCTGCTAGAGAAATGTAATCAACTATTCCAAATTCCAGAACTGGGTAACTGGGTGACTGGGAATTGGGTTCAAAGACCCTGCTGCCTTTCAACAGATGTTTGGCAGCTCTCTGTAAAAATCGACTCTAGGTTTATTTCTGTTCTTTTTCCATTTCAGAAGTCTCTTTTGGGCCAACTATGAATGGAAAGGCTAACTTGGAATTTGGATAAAATATTGTTCCAACTATATATTGTAACACACTAATGGACTCATTCAAATAACCAAGGAATAGTGTTGCTAAGGGATGCATTAGGTAATGTTTGCCAGATATATAGGCTTTTCAGCGGTTAAAATTATGTATTCATGTGTTTTCCATGTATCTACTTGGCTTTTCCATTTAGTAATTTTTAAACAAAAAAATAGACTGCAATAACAATTGAGTGTAGGTCACAATTACGTAGTGGCTGCAAACTTGTGAAGTGATGATATTCATATACCCAAATGGTCATTTAGTATCAAGGATAAGTTGCCATTGTCTACACACACACACACACACACACACACCATACATGAACACCCATATAAGGACGAATTCAATACAGATTTAGAATATTATGCTTAGGTGAAATAATTTCAACAAAGTTTTCAACATTTCTTAGGAGGAATTTGTGTGTCTTATATGGTTATAAACTGAAAACTAGGATGACAAGCAGCTGTGTGTACATGACACTCCCATTCATGTCCAAATGACATTTCTATTCCAGCAGACAAATCACTGGGTTTGGATCTGGGCTAAGCGTTCAGTAACTATGCACATCCAAAGATTTCTCCTGGATTTACAAGACCTTAGTTGTGGATTTACATGAGTAAAATTTGTCACAGTCCATTGCCTGCTTTTAAAAGAAAGATAATAGTTTGTTAAGATGGATGCTGGTGGTTGCACACTCAGAACACCTCCTACATCATGTTATGCATGTGCAACACAGAAGTAAGCTTAACCTTTTCAGTAGGCCTTAATGCCCTATCAAATATATTTAGGAATGTACACCAAGTGTCCTATGGATGGATAAATACAATCCTATATGAAGTTGCTTAGGTCAGACATTCACGGCCACAGTTGTGCACAGAAAGATCAGCTGGCAGCCTGCATAGAGTTACTCCAGATCTACACATTGACTTTTGTTGTATCACTGATCTAAGCTGGATCAATTCAGTTTTGAATCAAACCCTTCATCTTTAATAAACGTCACCCTGAGATGTTACTGAAAAAGACCTTTTCTCTTTTTATTTGAGTCCCATCTTATGAATGCTGCTGATGCTGAATGATACGCTGCTTCCCTTAGTGATTTTCATGTAACCAGAGTGCATGTCTTTATTGACCAATTATGGACCTCAATCCATGTGTATATATTCCTACCAGCTAACCACTTCTCCATACATACACTGATTAAGTGGAGCAGCTATCTATGAAAGCTTGTGCCAAATGAACCGGAGTTAGTGGCTCAGGTGCAGTGCAGAAACATTTGCATCCCCCCCCTACCCATTTTGATAGGTGAAATGTATTAATGAGTGTCACACACAGAGAGAACTGTGGAACACAGAGAAAGCAAGATCCAGCACTGTTGCCCCTCACCATAGCTGTCAACCCTCCCTGCTATTCCCCACTGCTATATACATAGCTGTAAACCCTCCTTGCTGTTTCCCAATGCTATAATAAGGGAATTTCCTGCAAAAAAAGGGGAAAGGTTGACAGCCACGCCCCTCACACATGCTGCTGACATCCACGGGGACAACAACATCTAGTTATAAACTGCGCACAAGGATTTCTCAACTGCAGGGAAGGGCCAACCAAAGCTCAGTGGTACAGTGACTGATTTACATGCACCTCCCAGGTTCAATCTTTAGCATCGCCAGGTAAGAATGGGGAAAACGTCCATCTGAATTCCTAGGGAGGTGCTGCCAGTCAATGTAGACAACATTGAACTAGATGGACCACTAATCTGATTCCGCATAAGGCAGTTTCCTTTGTTCCAGGCACAGGGACTTCCAAGTGTTCACGTGTAGCCCTGTTCAGGTGCTCACTTCCACACAATTGCAGTCACGTGAGATTGGGGTCATGCTTGCTAGCCCCATTCCATTGGTCGCATCTCCATTGCACAGCCTAACAACCTTCTACACATTGTAGGGGAAAGAACTGAAGTGCTGTGTGTGGAGGCTGCCCTCTGTGAATTAGACCCTGGCTACACAGCTACACACATAGAACAGGTCCCCACTTTGGAACTGCTCCCTCAAGTATGTGGAAGGTAGCAGGGCATGGTGACAGGTATAGGGTGGGGAGAGCTGGGCCAAGGGACTGTCGGGGTGCGGGTGCTGGAGCTCCTCGTGCACAAACTTAGACTGCCCATGCACGAGGTACCAGTAGCGGGGAAAAGCGGCCAGCGTTCCACGTGCTTATGAGCACGGGCGCCGGCCAAGTCTCACAATCTGAAGGAAGCTGAGTAAGACGGAAAATGACTCCGAAGGTGTGTGAGTTCTTGAATGCCTTCTAACTAAAATAACGCCTCGGAAACTAATGGATGCCTCGAAAACCAAAGGACGCCCTGAATCTGAACCATGTAAACCAAACCAAGGACATTGCGTTGAAATAAAATTTTTAAAACCTTTACCCCCTTTTCCCCGAATGACGACAGACACTAGATCTTTCTTTTACGGCTTTGGCAAAACCCGCGTAGGCTCGTCTTGTGGCCCTAAGCTAAGTTTCCCTGAGCTCTAAGTCCCTGCGCGCCAATTCTTCCGCGATACTAAATTAATCTAAATCTAAACCGAATATCTTCCGCGATTCTAGCCCTAGGCTAAACCTAAAAACCTAACTAAGGCTAAACCGAAAATCTTCCACGAACTAAACCTAACTAAAAGCAAAACCCATCCAACCCAACCAGCCCGCTCCCAAAATCCCTTAAACTAAACTTGACTTCAACTGAAAGAACTAAAGAAGAACGTGAATGAACGTGCCTAAGCGGGGAGCCTCAGCCTTTTATTTGGGAACAAATGTGACATCACGATTGACACTCCAACCAATAAAACCACTGTTGCTGCCCTCCAAAAAGGCGGGAAGCAGGTTTAACGCCCATTGATAACTTCAAATATTGCCGGAAATATAAATAAAAGGCGGATTAATCTTATTGGTAAACCAACTGTTCATTCTTACTTTCACTTTTGCTTTCACGTGTAAGGATACTAAAAGTAGTTCTCAAAAACCCATTAAAACAAATGAACAACCGCGGATCTTTTAACGGATCCACGCAGCGTATTCCGACAAGGGACAAAGTTCCCCTCTCCCCACATGCATGCACACAGTTGTAATTGAAGGAGGGGAAATGCTCAGAAAGGGCTATCTCTTTAAGGTTTTGCGTGATAAGGAACATTCTCTTTTCTGGCTGTATGAAGTTTGCCCCCTTTTTACAGCCAATCACATGGGGAATCACAAGGCCTCACAATCTCTGGCTGTGAATGCTTCACACAGACATGTTCCCCCTCTTTGCTGTGGGAAGCTGTTTTTAGAACTCAGATTGACTCAGAAATGAACCAAAAGATTTCCTAGATTTTGGAAGTAAATGATCTATCTTATTTCCAACCTAATGTTGGGCGGCCAGTGGGAATATATATTCCTCTAAACAGAATGTATATGTACTTTGTAGTTTGGAGAGATAGAGAGGAAGATCTATGGTAGATAATAGCAAGGCAGTAATTCTACATTTCTATTCCATTCAGCAAAATTCAAAAATTACATTAAGAAAAATTCACTTATCCCTATTTATCTCTATAACATTTCTGTGATCTTGGCAAGCTTTCCTTAAACTATTCAGTTAGCCTCCCAAACTGCTTTAGAAAGAGAGGCAGACCTTACTAAGTCATCAAAGCTGAAAGCTCACAGAAAATTTGAGAGAAAATACTCAGATATGGATATGTACTCAGCAGCAGCTAGGATGGTATATTTTTATGCCACATTCTACAGCCTGGATGCTGTGGCAAACCCATTATATTCCTGTCACACTGACATCTCTCTCATTTTACATTCATGGAGCAATTATTTTATAATTTTTGACCCTTGTCACATCGCTGTCATAAAAATAGATCAATGCCATATAATTAAAAGTAATTTTAGAATAATATAATGATACCAAACCTGGAATAAAACACCTTAGTTTGGGAAACTATTAAAGTTGTCAGTTGGAAATTAGGCTTCCTTTGTGAGATACTGGGATCCCGTAATTTGCAAACCTGTGTCACACTCGGCCCTCTTCTGGAGGGTATTATTTTCACATAAAAATTTGTTTCTGGTACAAGATCACCATCTGGATCATTATTCAGGGCTTTGCCATTGGGTGTTCTGGACATTAGAGGAGAGATGGCATGTGTCTTCTTCTACAAGATGCTTCTTCTCCATGTTGCATTACCCCAGTGTCTGCAGATTCATACAGGTCCACCCCATATGGTGGCCGGTGCTAAGGGTTAGTGACAACAGACCCCTGTCCTTTCCCCCTGAGCCCCTCAGAGCATTCTTCTCTGCTGAAGGACAGAACTGTACTCTTATGAGTTTGAGTGGTGGGGTAGAGCCCCCTAAATGTGTTACCATTTAGTAAAAGTTAGAACGAATCCAGATTTGATTAAGCTTTACCAAACACGGAAACCCCCTGGATTTAGTTATGCTAGTGAGCCAAGCCAGCTCAGCAGAGCTAACTGGATGTGCCATTAGCAGAAGACAAAGACTGGTAGTGGCAAATCAATGAAACCATCAGAGGGTCAGACTGTCAGGCAAGGGGAAGTTGGGCCCCTTCTTTGCTGGGTGCTAGTGACTCCATGGGGGGAGTGTTATAACCCTTTCCTATGGCTTCCATTTCAAGTAGTTTCTTGTCCTCCTTCTGGTCAGGTCATTGGCATGAGACAAGAAGATATGCCTACTTCTCTGCTTCAGATGCCTCAATCAGCTGAAATTATTATTATTATTATTATTATTATTATTCATTTGCCTGAGGCTTCACCTGCACTAGCATGGGTAGCTAACACAGTGCTCTCCAAATATTGTTAGACTACAACTTTCATCATCCATGCTGGCTGGGACTGATGGGAGACAGAGTCCAACAGTATCTGGAGGGCATTGTGTTGGCTTCCCCTGTTTGGTGGAGTCCTGGAGTGCCACTGAACTCAGTGGAGATACACCGTTGTACATAATCTCTTACGTCCCCATTGAATACAGTGAGACTTGCTTCTCAGGAAACATTGATAGGCTTGCTGTCCACGTGTCACACAGGAGCACCTGAACCAAGACATATGCAGAGCCCAAGGTTGGATGCAGAGACCTCTGGGTGTGCACTTGCTTCCTGAAATGCATCCACATCTCCTTTTGCTTTAAGCGCTTAAGAAGCCCGTTCTTTAATAGCGAAATGCAATATCCAGCTTGGCTTCCCTCTTTGCAATTGTGCTTTTTTAATACTATGCTAGGATCCAACTTCAGAAGAGCAAACAGAGACTCAAATAATCCAACATGATACTGTAAAAGTTTCTAAAACACATAAACACACATATAAGGAAATTAACACCATTATAGATTAACATAATCAAACAAAATATGGTTCACAGCAACTGTATATATTAGCATTAATTTCAAGGAATGTTGGTGGAAGAAGAAGAAAAGATACATTTTCTCTACCTATAAAGAAAAATACACATGAAAGGGGATTCATTTCATTTTTTTTCTTTAAGTAATGCAACAAAGTCTGGCATCTAGAAATCATTTATTTCAGTGCAACCCTAGGATATTTACTTGATTTAAATGTGATCTTGCTAAGACTATTGTAAAATAAGGATACTTTCATGTGGACAAGCTAAGTCCACTTGGCTAAATCCAGGGTCATTTTTTGGACCATGCCTGTTCAATCATATGGTGAGCATATGTTAATTTAAGAGCTACATAGTAGATGTTTGTTCTGGATTTTGACCATTTTAATGTGCAGTAATTTGCTTCTGGTTTTTAGAATTCATTCCTTCACTGGGCAGAAATGGTTATATATATATCAGGAAGAAATATGCATAATGCAGCATATGTTAAAATACTCGAATTGTAAATTGTATTTAAATTTATTTTTTGTCCAGCAAACCAAATTTGGAATAATGACACAGTTTAGAACCACACAAATGTAAGCTTTCAACAAATGTTTCTTAAAAGCATCTACTTGTCAAAAGAATTAATTTTCTATGTACTACAAAAATGATTATTCCATCAATAGCCTTTCCCATATATAATTTATAAAACAGGTTTTACAATTTCCCAAATGTAAAGGGAAATGTAAAACCACTTAGATGTTTCAACTGCGTTGGATCCCACCACCACCACCACCACCCTCAATCGTTTATTTGCTGTTATCCTTTAAGATGGGACAAGTCATAGATTTCTTTAGGTTTGGTTGCCTACCAAGTTGCATGAGTGGAAGGTAAGTCCATGCAGTGGCCCTTCCCTTCCCTTCTTCCTCTCTTCAACTCCCTGTGTCCCCTGCTAAAGCCTCTCAGTATCAGGGTGCTGTCAGCGGCTCCCGGCTGGTTGCCCAGGAAAGTATAAAGACAAGGGATAGTTTCTTACAGTCCTTTCTTATTTCAAACTTTACAGAGAGAAGCTGTAGAACCCAGCCTCTTGGAAAATGGCGTCTTGGGTGAATCTTCAAGCCCCTTCTCTCCAACATCCTCATTCGGCACTTCTGCAGGTGCTGCTACATGCCCTCTGTCTTTGAGCTCTTTGCTCTCCTACTTTTAAGGCTTGCCGGGCTCTGCCTGCTTCTCCTCTCCCATTATTTCCCAACTTTCCCCCCTCATCTGCCTCTGAGCTGTGACCTCCCTCAAACCCCTGTTGTAAATCTATACTGTCTTCCTCTTCCTCCTCCGTAGAAGGGTCAGGGTGGGAAGGCAGTCTCCACCATTCCTCCTCCTCTGCCCAGCCCCTGACACTCAGTAAAGAACTACCAAGCATTGCAGGCGGTATCATATGGAGCTGCAGCGAGAAGGGGGAATCAGCAAAAAAAAAATTTATTTTATTATTTATTGTACTTATTAGTCACTTTTGTGAAAAGTAAACTCAAAGCACTTTGCCATATAATTGTACTTGTTTATTTTTTACTTATTAAACCTGTATATTGCCCTTCACCCCGAAGATCACAGAGAGGCTGCTGTCATATGTCTCCAGGCACCATTCTTCATTTTTCTTCTTCTTACCATTGCAGGACTCAAAACTCCTACCCTCGGAAAAGGAAAGGTGATTTTTTTTTTCACTTTTCTGCCCAAAACTCTAATGCGAAGGATGCAACTAAAGCAGCACTTAATGGAAATCAAGGCTAGGCATGCATTAACAGGTTAAAATGCAGCGAGGTCAATCATCACACCCTCACCGACTGCATTTCAAGCTGCATTACTGTGCACACCAGAGCGGGGCTGGGAATATATTCACCTGAGGCACATTACTTGGTTTATTTACACACACCTCTACAAACCCGGCAACTTTTTCAATGAATTTATTCTATTTGTTTTTATTATTAATTACAACTTGTTAGTCGCTTTATCTTGCCCAGGGCAAGCAAGCAACTTACAACCAACCGAACAAAAAACACAAAAAACCCATAAAGATATATTGAAACCAAGAGGAAAAATAAATTCACATCTGTTATCTGTGCAAGTGCAATGGATGTCTCAAACATACACGCCTCAGCTTAACGGCGGCTTACATTTCAAATCGGATGGAAGCTGGTCTGAGGGGAAATGCCTCGAACAGCAGCATTTCTCAAGAAACTACATGTGGATTGTGGCTAATATCTTGTGTACTCAGCTTCAGACACCAGCAAAGGGAACGCACTGGAGTTCGAGTAAACGACTGTGTACACAGCCCAAATGGGCTTTCCCCTCCAGAAAACTGAATTTAGAATTTCTTCTGGTTGAATCTGAAGGGTTTTTCTTTAAGTCTGCCTCAGACTCCACACACGTGCAGATTACCATTTAAAAGTCTCACTTCCCAACACAATCCAGAGTGCATGCATAAACAGAAGACACCGATCGATCCTACTGTAATTATCAGTACAGTGAATCAATAAGTACTGAAAGCATTAGCTGCCTGAAGAATGTGAGTTCAGTGTTAAGTGTGACAAGGATATTTGATAATTCTCTTGCCCTTTCATGCCTCTGAGAATGCGCTTTTCTTCCTGCTATGCTTTACTCATTTAAGTCCAAAGCTAACATTGTTGTTTTCTTCAGCAACACAAGGTGATTCCCACCCCTAATTATTATTGTGTATTAAACTTAAAAAAAATATCTAGAAGAAATGGTGAAATATGCAAATGTTTCCAGTGAAGCATGCAATTGTTTGCCTCAACACCCACCCATGCCCTGCTCTTTGGCCCTCGTCTCCTAACATCCACAACAGTTCTTTTGTACTGTATACCAAAGAGCATCAGAAATTGGAGCATTAAAGGTGTGTTCTGTTTTACTGTAGGCTACGGTTTGAGTGAATGAAGCCAATTTTGTAGACATAAATCATTTCCTGAATGTAACAGATGCACACATTTCAAAACCCTCCTATCATGTTTTCTCCTGTGCATTTTTTCCACTCCAGTTTGGGAGTTCTGGGCATGGCCCACACCACAGTGCCAAATCTGAAACTGTTGTGCTTTGCCATTATTGTGCTACGATGAAGGGAGAGAGCCAACGAAAAAGGAAGAGGGCAGATGCCACACACAGCCATTTGCTCTGAGGGAGTTTCCATTCTGCTACTTTATTTTAATAACTTTTGCTTCACCTCCAAACGTGTGGAATGTTAACCCTAGAGCTACAATCAGCTTTCCTGAATGGAACTTCACAGCAAGGTGAAACTTGCTTTCTTGGGTCTTCTGTTGCAAACCAAGAGCTCAGTCGGGATTCACCAAGGTTCATGAACCTTTTGGGGTGAGTTAAGTCAGGATCACAGGAAGCTGCCTTATAAAGAGGGCGCTTCCTGGCTGCTGCTACCTTGGGGTGCAATTCAATCACATTCCAGCAAAATTAGGTCACACAATTAAATTTGATTGAGCTACAAACCCACTTTCCCCACCTCCAAACGGAACTTTTTGTGGCAAGGGAAGTGGTGGGGATACACACTGGAAATGGGGGTAGAATCATAGAATCATAGAGTTGGAAGAGACCACAAGGGCCATCCAGTCCAACCCCCTGCCAAGCAGGAAACACCATCAAAGCATTCCTGACAGATGGCTGTCAAGCCTCTGCTTAAAGACCTCCAAAGAAGGAGACTCCACCACACTCCTTGGTAGCAAATTCCACTGCCAAACAGCTCTCACTGTCAGGAAGTTCTTCCTAATGTTTAGGTGGAATCTTCTTTCTTGTAGTTTGAATCCATTGCCCCAATGGTAATGGTAAAAATTGCTTGATGCAATGGCATATAACCTCCCTGCAAACAAATCAGCATTAATGCTCAATAAATAGTCAACGTCATCCAACGTCCTTGCAATCTTTGGGCAAACAAATCAAGATGAATGTGTTGGATATTCCTCTCTCTCTGTGTGAGAATTATTTGTTCCAGAAACAGAGAAGGACAGAGAAGAAGTTTCAAGAAGCAGCAGAAGGCTGAGATTGTTTTGTCTATGCAAGGACATTTTCTGTGGGAACTGTTCTTTGGACGTGCACAGTGTGACACGAATTACTGATAACAATGGTTCTGTTGTAACTTGTGAGTCTCCTGCTTGTGCCTTGTGGTGAGAGAAGCAGAGAGACAGAGTCTTGGACTCCTGTTGGACTCTAAGTATGCCTTGACCACGGCAGTGGAGAATGTCTGTATATATTTGCTAGCAATATGCTTTTATGCCTGTCAAGTAAACTTCTACACTTGACTGAATCTTTATGGCGTGTTTCTTGCCTACTATGTGTAACTTCAACCCCAAAGATGCTTCCAAGGAAGGAGCTGCATTGAGATGTAACTCTGCTGAATATGGATACTGGCACACACACGCAGCAAAAGTGATGCAGGACCCAATCTTTCTAAATCATCCATCAGAGGTTGATGGATTGATCCAACGGAATGATCAATAAACAGGTCGCCTGGAAACAACATGATCCAGACCACTGGTCCATCCAGGTCTGTATTGTCAGCTTTGACCATCACCCTATCTCCAGGATTTCAGACAGGTGTTTTTCTCAGACATACCTGGAGATGCCAAGGATTGAACCGAGAGGTTTCTCTAGGTGAAGCATATGCTCTACCACTCAGTATTTGAAGGATTGCTGCTAATTTTGAGTGAGCTTCTCTCACAATAACTTTGTGCAGTTATGTTCAGGCTTACAATTACACAGAACTTAAAGTCAACTAACCTTAGCCAGATACTTCGGTGTACCATATATAAAAGGCTAAAAAATAAATAAATCTTTATTACCTGGTGTGGTGTGATTTACTTGTGACACACTCTAGCCACTAGCTCAGCTGCTCTGATTTCATTCTGTTACATTCATCTTTCTTTTTAAGCCCTGTTGTTGGATCTCAACATTAAACCCATTAATCAAACCCACAATATAAAGGAAAATACCACAATGAGAATTGTCAGTCAGGATACAGGTTAAGTATGGTCTACTTAAACAGTAGCACTAAATGTCAGATGAAATCAATATGGGACCCAAGTGTTTTATATGGAACATGGTATAGAGTTGAGTGAATTTGCCAATTTTAATTTCTCTTGGTTTCTCATTTCTCAGATCTCAAGTTTAGATCTCCACATTTCCACATCAGTTTGTGTTAGAAAAAGGTCATCGTGAAAATTCAACAGTATCAGCATTTTAGTGCAAATTTCTCCTAATATAATACACATTTTGTATGCAATTTTGCCGCATATATACATATTTACAAAGTAATTTCCCTAATATAATGCATTTTTGCTTGCTATTTTCACTAATATATGCATTTTTATGTATACTGTACTCTATCTAGCACATGAATTTTTACACACAGCAGTTAGCTGGAGAACTACATTGTGAAATTAACAGTGAAACTGCCAATTTTGATGGATGGCTGTGTTTTTGTTCACATATTGTTATGGAAAGCATGAATTAGGTAGGTTCATCTTTAAATGTGAACTGAATGAAATTTCTGCCCCATCCCTACTGTGGTTGTGATGCCACAGAATGTTCACAAAAAATCGTATGAAATGAAAGGATCACTTCTAATATTCCAGAACTCAAAATATCAACTGTGGGGAGAATATAAGGTCAATCTTGCTACAAATACACAGGGCTTAGGATACGGTGCTGTGGAGATGGCAAATATGTGATTGCATTCCACATATTGATTCAAAATAGTCATTCTGAACTTGAAGGTTGAAGGTTTTAGTAAATATATGCATTTAAGAGTATTGCAGCTTATTAGAATCTTCCTTCATTTTCCAAAGGACTGAAAAAGACTAAATGAAGTCTAGTATCATTTGCCCATTTCACTTCTGTGCTTTAAACGGAGCTTTATGTAGCCAAAAATGCACTAAATCAAGCATAGTTTACAAGCCCACCCTCAGAATCAAATCCATCAAGTGGAGTGAAAAGGCATGTAATAAACTGCTATAAGAGCTGTCAGAGCAATTCCACTGACAAGGCTCCCCCTTTCATGTTATATCATGCAAAGACAATTTCTTTCCTAAACACTGATTGTACTTACTTTAGAATAATACACTCCAGAGAAAATAAACACAGGCAACAACTCCCTTTCTTTCACCTAACAGATAACCTCTAATGAGAAAAATGCAGAGAGAATTTCATAAATAAAATCAAGGCACTCGATGCTCACCTATTCCCAAGCCCATCATTTCTGTGCATTTGAAAGAGACATGTTTAAAATCATGACTGAAGATGCAGAAATCTATCGCTGCGTCGTCTAGACTATATGCTCTACATTGTTAGAGGGTATGCACATGTGGGATGCCATTGGGAGAGGGTGGGACTGCACAGGCTCTTGCTGTGTCTTGTTCCCTATTGCCTTCTTTACTTTCTTTCTAGCAAAGCAACAAAAGCCCAGTTCAGATGTTTGATACATGTGGGGGGTGTCAAATGTAGTCGTGAGAATGTACTATGACCACCATGCATGCCAGGCACACCTCCTGGTCAATTAGTGTCCCTGCATGGGTGCCCTACTCACATCTGAACAAACATATCGTGGTGGGGCAGAAATGGCTTGCCAGGGGGCGGAATCAGCTTCCCAGGAGGTGGGTCACTGCTGCTTACCAAGAAGGGGAGGGGCAAGGCTGTGGTGGCACAGTGTAAACGCACTGGCAGAGCCAATCTTGTGCTCCTGCTGGTGCATTTGCACCATGCCAGCCTCCTCACCACCTTGCCCCTCTCCTTTCTGGTAAGCAACAGCAACCCACCTGCCCAAAAGCTTTCACAGTGGTTCTGGCCCACCTGGCGAGACATTTCTAAGCAGAGGGCATGGATAGTACCATCCAAGGGAGGGCCTTGCATGTGACATCTCACTATCTCCTTCACATGTGCAGTGTCTATGAACTTATAGGTCCTGCTTAACCATAGTCAATGTGCAGGAATAAGAAAGACTGCAGAATTGTTCACCCCAACCCCTGCAAAGAATTTGACAATGGAAGAGCAAATCGGGCAGGCGGTTTTGAAAATATGGATGAGCAGTGTTTCTTTTATTCTAAACATAGCTCTGTATGGATAAAATGCATAACACGGGTGCAATACACCCAAACTTAAGCAGTATTGATTTGAGTGGGAAGCAGTTAAATCAATGGAACTTTAAAATGTTTCTCTTTAAGCACCAGTGTTCCATATTTTCATTGCATGCAACAGATGAAATGGGTCTGTGATGGACACAAGCTTAGACCACAATATGCTGGTTAATCTTTAAGGTGCCATCAGACTCCAGGCCCCAGTGTCAGTCTCCGACATGTTCTGTTAAAAAGACCAGATAGCAGCGGATAAGAAATACTGGAGAGCTGCTGCCAGTCAGAGTAAATAATACCGGCCGAGATGGATCAATTGTCTGGCTCAGTGTACAGCTGCCTCATATGCTCCTCTTTAATTTTTGCCCTCCAGGACCTGCTTATGAAGGCACCCTTGTGTGGTGAGTTTCAGAGTTGTGCTGCATCCCGAAGTCACCATGATCTAAAATTCTTCCAGATATGGTAAATCACATTGTGGTGGCTGAAGATGTGTGGAAAGGACATACTGAAAATAAAGGCATACCATGTGAACATTATTAATTACGTGTCCTAATGAAGGATTTTTCTCCTTCAGTATCTATACCATAGAGCCAGTCCACACTATCTTTAACATTAATTACAATGTAATTTATGTGTCTTTCCAGGGGCATTTTGTTGGCCGCTGTGGAAGATAGGAATGGGAGCTACTAGACTAGATGCAACTTTCTCCAGACCTGGAAGGACTCGTCTTACATTATATATTTTTGCTTTATATGTTTCAAGAAAAGGGTTGAAAGGTCTCAAAAGTTGATTGGGTGGGCCACCAAACACAAATGAAGAGGTGTGGGTACTGTAGCTTGGTGAGCCATAGTACCAGGCATCTCCTGTTTGAGCTGGCAAAGACTCATTTTGAAACCCTGGAGAGCAGCTGCCAATCAATGTAGACAACACAGCGCAAGAAGGACCAGTGGGTGGTTTAGTATAGTCTGCTCAACAGTTGTGATGCCTGAATGCATTTCAAGGCAGATGATTATTGGATTTACACATTTTATCAAGCAAACAGAGGCTGTGTGTAGCCCAACATGGTTTAGATTCTTTTACAAGCTATTTCTGCGTGATTTTTCTAGAGGTGGCAACCGCAAAAGTCAATGCGTGTTTTGAGAAGGGTGGAGAAGAAAGCAGAGTATCAACCCACTGTTAATTATGAGAGAAAAGACTATCCAAAGCTACCTTGGGATCTAAGGAAGGAAATCCTCTGAGAATGTATTGAGTTTTTAATCAATAATTGACTAATTAATTGACAAATTAATTTGTTAGACTGGCCTAGTTCATCAACTAACAAACCTTTAATCATTTGGCAGGTCAGGACTTTGGATTTCCATTTACCTCAGTAAAGCTAGTTCTGATTTACGGCACCAGCCGGAAAGAGATTAACGGCTTGGTCCTTAGAAGAAAGGATGGATGGCTGCTACTATGTAAACTCCTCTGTAGTTTGCTCTGGTGACCGCAGCTATTGTGCCTTTTGCTGCTTGACTCAGCAATCTCTTCCTAGAGAAAAGGCAATCAATCCTCAGAATAAACCCACTATTAAGTTTCAATGCCATTTGTGTGAAGAGGGAGTGGACACACAGCTTTTAAGCCACCATTTGGCATAAGTAGTATTGACTGATCTCCCAAAGAACTGCCGGACTGCTTACAGAGCAAACGGCTAATGTACGATTAGCATTGTTTGTGATGATGTGGAATTATGACAACGAATCGTTTTATCGTTTCGCAAAGTCAAGATTCTGTCAATACGGTTAGTAAGGCAATGTCTTAATCCTTCAAGCTGCCCATGGTTGCATATAATGCCTACGTACAGCAGCCAGAGGCAGCCTGACACTTGACAACCAGTTGGGTATTGAGTGTTCCTTGGATCTGAGAGCTGAGATCAGAGACCGGCACTTGCGATCAGCAGTGGCAGATACAGGAAAAGGCAAGGGTGTCGTTTAAGGAGAGAGAGAGTGCCAATCCGTTCCTGTGCTTCAGAACATCTGTAATTATTCGTCAGGTTACTCCTCTCTGCTCATTGTGAGATAGAAAAGGGATAATTTTAATGCTATTAAAATACACTGCTGCTGCTTCTTTTTACTTTTCACAATTAACCTTGAATATGTCCAAGATTATATATCCTTTGACCCTTGCTGTGAAACTTGTTCCCACTTCAACCCACACCCTCACCCTGCAGAAACCTAAATCACAATCTATCTGGTACTTCTGTCCCGCCCCATCCCCTTGCTGGTTTTTATAATGATTTTTATTTTTAAAATGGTGCTGCTGATTCAAGTTGGATTGGGGGGGGAGGGTAAACTGCACTTTTTTTTCTTTTTTAAGGCACTTTCTGGTTTTTACAATCCATCCTTTACTTCTGTGTAATAATAGCCAGGGTGGTGTTGTGGTTAGAAGTGTTGAACTACAACCTGAGAGCTCAGGGTTCAAATCATCACTCTGTTATGAAGTTCATTGATTGACCTTGAACAAGTCATATAATAATAAATGATGGTGATGATGAAATAAATAAACACTTCTTTAAATTAAACAGGATTCAGCAAATGATTTTATTTTTTTATTATTTTTGCAGATATTTCCCACTTACTTCTCTCTTTTTCTCTTTCCTCCTCCCATGTTGTCACAGGATTTTTCCAGGCAATGCAGCCCTGTTTATTGTCATTGCAACATGCTGCTATTAAATAACCATTTCCAGCCCTCCAATTTCTTCCACTTCCTGCTGCAATCAATCAGCTGCTGTGAAGTGCATATGAAACCATAGGAAAGAAACTGGTGGCTCTGTCTTTCCTTCTTCTTCCTCCCCCCCCCCCCAGGTTGATCCACCACCTTTTACCTTGTCTGCATATTCAGATTCATGCTTGGAAAACATAGGTCTGACTCCCTGATGGACATGTATAGGAGCCAACCTGCACTCCCCAACTAAAATATGTAAGAGCCGCTACACAGATTAACACATTGGCTTGCTAATCCCAGTATTCACTGCACAATGTTCATGTATGCTAAACTGGCTTCACTCAGGACATGTGCTTCTCTCACTTCATTTTCCTACGTTGAGATAATGACTTAATTCTATAGCTATCACAGGCTGTGGGTGAGTCAAATCCTATTGGTTTCTATGTAAGACATATGAGCATATCTTTAAGATGTTCGGTGAAATCAATGAGATGCAATATGTTTAAACTGAGAGGGCCATGTTGTGAACGTTGATATGGAAATATTGTACCTGTAGGAAATGCAATATTTGATTCAGTTCCCCAGTTGGGCAGATTTAAGAAGATGGGTGGTAGGGATAGTATTTGGGGTGACTCTTTGGGTATTCTGGGATGTTAAATGTGGCCCTATCTTGTCCCAGCCTAGGGCCAGCCAACTGTAATGATTTAGGTTTGTGCAACAGTACAAATTCAGGTGGCAGCTAATGGAATCTGGATTCTTGTGCCTGGTTGTCATTTCCCCCTATGTTTTCTGAAGAAATGGATGTAAGAACATTAGAAGAACCTGCTGGAGCAGGTCATATAGTTCAACAACCTGTTCTCATAGTGGCCAACCAAATACACATAGGAAGCCCACAAGCATGACCTGAGCACGACAGCACTCTCCCTGCCTGCTATTCAGATGCATACTGCTTCTGACAGGGAAGGTGGAACATGGACATTGTGATTAGTAGACATAGTTAGCCATATCCTCCATGAATTTGTCTAATACTTTTTAAAAAGCCATCGCATGGGAAAGAAGGCAGGAAGATGGCTATGTGCTCTCTGGTGACTTTCCCAGAAAAGTCCCTAGAACCTATGGAGCTAAGTCTTAAACGTTTCGCCCAGTTGACCTGTGAAATAACAACACACACACACGCGCACACACACACACACACACCCCAAGTCTAATAGTATGCAAACAATGACCTTGTCTCTTATTTGCCGAGGGTTGTAGATCTCTATGCATGCAGCAAAACTGGTCTGGAACTCTGTGAGATGTTTTGCTGAACGTAGGCACATGGCTTAAGATTCTCAACACACATCCTCTGGCGTCCATTTCTGCTGATGTATAAATTCTTGGCTGATTACCAGGTAACCTCTCAGTAGCATCCTTATTTCCACTCCTGTGCAGTACCATATTGCCAGTCTGTTCTCTTAGATTTCTGGACTGTAAAAAATCCTGCTCATTCAATTATACACAGATCCATGGCTTTTGGCTATTTTAAGATCCCTCATACAGAGGACTATAAAAGTTTACATGGTGACAGCTCCTGACAGCAGGGGCTGGTGAGAGGAAATGCTCCATGCCACCTTTTTCTTGGGGCCCATGCAAAGCAGTGGCGGGAAAACACAACATCTTATACAAAGCCATAGGCTCCCCTTGCATTCAAATGTGACAGCAAAGTTCCTGTGTATTTATTTAAAAAAAAAAATCTGTCTCCTTCACCGACTACTCCATTAAATTGTCACACTGCAATAGAAACTTCCCATTTTCTGAAACAGCAGAATATTTTTAAAATTTATTTAGTAGACTTGTTAGCGGCCTTTGAAGATGCATTGTCAGTTTTGGAAAGATTAGGAATTGAGAAGCATAAATATAAATTGTTTCACCAGTATTTAGTTCCTGCTGGCTCCAGCCCCCATGTTTTGTCCCAGATTTTGTTGTTGTTGTTGTTATTGGAGTAAATTATACTATTAGCTATTTTAAATATCCAGCTAAGCTTGCAGTAGACAGCAATTGGTAAAATCAAATTAAAATTATAATCAAATTAAATTAAATTTGGAGTCTGGGGTTAAGCTGATGGATGGTTAGCTAAGTTAGCTGTTTAATTGGATTTTAATTTAATTTTAACAGGATGTTTTACAATCACTTTAATCTATTGCTGTCTACTCTGGGCCTTTGGGATAGGTATGCCGTGAATAGAAATAAATAAAACTCAATAAATTTAAACAAATCTGCATAGATTTCAGCTGCAAATTCTTCGTATGCATCAAAATTGCATAGGGCTTTTTTGCTTTCTGTTTTGGAAATACTCTCTCACACGCACACACATACACGGGAGGAACCAATGAAATTGATTGGCACTAAGTACCCAGTGCATTAAATCCACGTACATTGAAACTTTTATTCATAGCTATGAGATCTAGAATCGTTTGTATTTTTATTTCAATCTTTACATTTTTCAAAATATTACTTTCCAATAAACCACCTTTTTGCACTATCACATTTCAAATAGCTTTTTTACTTAATGCTATTATTGTTGGAAGTTCAAGTGGGAGTCCAATCACATGGAAAACCCCATTGTTGCCCACCGGTATTTTGCTTTCCATTCTTAAGTTGGGAATAGAGTAGTTGCTTTGGAAGACGATAATCAGGCATCTGAACACCTGGGTCCATAGACAATGCTAACACTTTCTGCTGTAGGTGGGCAAGTTTATTTATATGACACTTTCCCACAATGAACTGTACCCAAATCAACTCAAACCAAACCTCAAGTTATTATTAAAATGCAAAACATGGTGGGATGGGGAGATGTTGCAGGTACATGGAAGTGTTTGATGAATACCTTGGAGTCGTTTTCGGTCTGCATTTGTCAGTATCTTTTTCAGGAATGCCATATTCTAGCAGGGGAGAGAAAATGTTGTCCCTTTATGCTAGAGAAGGCAAAATGGTGAGTCTGTTCTAGTCGAAGGGCATGTAAGTTGACAGGGGAGTTGGCTGGGTTCCATCACGGCTACAGCCGGTGTTCTGCCAGTGTAGAGCACAATGAATCTTTTTGCATAAGTAATATTATGCTGGATGCCAGCCCTTGCCTAAAGGAATCAAGGTAATACGCATGGGGGGAAATATATGTTTTCCTGTTTAATAAAAAGTATTCCCGTTCCTTCCTAAGAGCAATAGTTTCCAGCTCAACCCATGTATTTATTATTTATACATTTGCCCATTACGCATTGTAGGCCTTAGCCAAAGAAAAGACAATTTCATTCAAGGTGAAATCTTGTAAGCCAGAGAGTTAGGGGGACTCTTTCTGGTGTCCTGTGGTGCAGCTGATCTCCACTTAGTTACTTTTACTGCCTCCACCTTCCCTCTAAGGAACTCATGGCACCAGAACTATTTCTCCCATTTTGTCTTCAGATCCATGCAGAGTGGGATCACTTTTGTTTCTGGGCGGCTTACAACAAATATACAAACCTTTAAAAAAAAAGTTTAAAAAAAAACCAATAATAATAATAATTAGGGTTGCCAGGTGTCCACTATTTGAGTGGACAGTCCACTTTTTCACATTATGTTCACTATTTTTTCCCACAAAATAGTGGACATTTTTTTATTCAAAAGCTTTATGATGAAATGGTATTTTAATACGTGTTAAAATGTTTGTAAGAAAATATATAATTTAAATTAATTTAAACCCTGCCTGCCTCCGCTTGTCCGCTATTTTTTGGAAGCAGACCTGGCAACCATAATAATAATAATAATAATAATAATAATAATAATAATAATAATAATAACATTTTTTTAAAAAAAAATTCCTAAACAGGGCTGCATTTAGATGGCTGGGGGTTGGATAATTCAGTACCTTCCAACATTTCCCCAATGAAAATAGGGACGTCCTAAGGAAAAGCGGGACATTCTAGAACATAGCTGTCAACCTTTCCCCCCCTTTTTGCGGGGAATTCCCTTATTATAGCATTGGGAAACAGCAGGGAGGGTTGACAGCTATGTTCTAGAATCAAATAAGAAACCGGGACTGCTGCTGTAAATCTGGGACTGTCCCTGAAAAACAGGGACACTTGGAGGGTCTGGAGGCCTGGAGGGTGGCAACATGAGGCATCTTCTGCAATTGCTCCCTGTTTGTGGAATGCTCTTCCCAGGGAGGTTTGCCTGGTGCCTTCATTATACACCTTTAGGAGCCAGACGAAAATGTTCCTGTTTAACCAGGCCTTTTGGCTGACTGACATCTAATGCCCTTTTAAAATGTGTTGTGAAAGGGGGGCGTTATTGGTTTGTTTTCATTTTATTATTATTATGTATTTTGTGATTTTTATATTGTAACCTTATGTTGTGAACCACCCGGAGACCTACAGGTATAGGGTGGTATACAAATTTTAAAAAATAATAATACTTATTAACGAGTGTTTCACAAGCTTGATATGAATCATGCCCATGTGATATACACAAATGATACTAACTTTCCAAGTTGTGATCTTTGAAGCAGCTCTATGGATGCTGACGCCCAAACAAAAGTTTGCTGTGGTTATCAGATATTTTGAGCGGCTGTCAGGCCAGCCAGAGAGCAAGCACGCAGAAATCTATAACTGGAGTTAGATTATGATTTGCCGCATAAACCTCACTTAACTCATGTAGCTAGAGTAGATTAAGAACTCCAAAGCCCTTAAAGGTTAACAATAAAATCTTCAAATGAACCCTCGTTTCCAGTGCGAGACAATTTAGGTTATAAAACAATGAAGTAACATTAGCCTCGGGAGGCCAATGAGGCCAGTGAAACCAGGGCTTGTCAGAATGCCCATGTTTTATCACCCATGAAGGGATGTAACTCCCCGTGACATTCAGGATGCAAGGTTTGATGGAGTGTCACAGTTAGTTGACACCAGAATCATCCTTGATTGTGGAACCCCTGTCATAGCCTGCCACGTTAAGAAGAGGAGCTAATGATTCTACTACTATACCATAACCAGGCTTGTTGAGACAATTGCTGGCCGGCTAAATTAATACGCCGTGGCTCGAATAGCCTGCTGAAGAAGATTTCTGTGGCTAATGGTAAAGAATGAAATAAAGAATGTTAGCTCTTATGCTCAGCTGGAAAAGGTTGCTGATCTGACTATCCAATGGGAGAAGTGGTGTGTGAAGAGGACAAAATTCATTCTGGACCATTTCACAATACAGAGCCTTAGATATTTTCCACTGATGTTGCCTGCAATAGCTTTCTATTGAGCCATTAAAAAAAAATTCCCCTTAACAGAGGAAAGTTGTGACTGTTACATTTTGGAAGGAGGAGTGTTGGTCAGTCGAAAGGGACTTACCAACTAGCAGAACGTTTTTGTACGTGTTTGGTTTGTGCTTATTTACAACCAGGGCTTTCTGAGTTATACATCGTGGTGAATGAGGATTAGAGTCAGTGGCGTAGGAAGGGCAGGGCGTAGGGGGCGGTGCGCCCCGGGTTCCGTAATGAAGGGGGTGACGTGGTGGGTCCTTCCGCCTCTCGGTTAAAATCCAAAGGAAAAGCAAAGGCAATGATTTGCGCGGGGGAGGAAGCATTCCCGCTGTTCCCCAAATCACTACTGGCGTTCAATGAGGTATTCCATTGGGGGGCGGGAAATGAGAAAACAAGAGGGTTTATTTTTTGCCATCAGTCCCCCCTGCCCCCTCCTTCTGCAGGATACAGGAGGACCGAATCGCCAACGCGGCTACAAATCCTTCTACTCAAAGCAACTCATAGGAAACAAAACAAGGAGGAGAGGGGGAAAGCCGCAGGCAGTCACGTGACGGAGAGGGGCGGGGCCCGGGACTCCTTGGCTCTCCTCCGAGTGGACTCCATTTTTATGTGGGTCTGAGGCGCCTCTGGCTCGGCTGCCCCATGGAGGTCTCCGGCCATTCACTGTTGTTGTCACCGCCGCTGGTGTCTTGAGGGAACAACCGCCGGTCGCCTCCCATCGCTCCAGCCCCTGGCCTCCCTCCTCCGTCCCTTCCGGGATCCAGAGAAGACGAGAAGCAGCGCCCCTAAGGAGAGGTATGTCCAGAGAGATGGAAAAATGGGGGGGGGGGTTAAGCCTTCTGTAGCATCGCTTTCTTCCGCGTCCCCTATAAACTGCTTCATATTCTGAAAATCGGCTGAACAAGGAGTGCTCCCCAATCCCCGAAACCCACAAAATATATATCATTAGAACAAATTTGGCATATTTACAAAAAAAGAACCCCCCCCCACACACACACAAACGTTTAAAAGCTTCTGTTTCCTGCCTATATTGATAGTACATTTGGGGTGATTGTGCATTACACTCCCCACCCCCGATCTAGCGATTGTATTTATTTTTAGGGTGTTGTGGGGTTTTTTTTTTAAGTACATGAAAAGACATGAAAAAGACTTAACAGGCTATGTATTTATGTGTGGTGATAGATGTGTCCTGCTGTGTTTGGGGGGTGGATTTGTGTGTTTACCGTTTGCTTTCTTTGTCGCGATATGAGCCACTTTAATTTACAAAGTTAAATCTGTGCTGGGAGAGGGAGGGGTGAGATTGAAGGTGCAGTGTGGGTGTCCTGTGAAGAACGGATTTTAAGAGAGCTGAACTGATCGTTTATTTACTTATTACAATTATTTGCCCGCAACCCCAGAGTCAGACACGACTGGACCTGAGGGTCAGGGGTCCCTTTACCTTTACCTTTTAAGTTTTAGAAAGGGTTAGGGGAGACTGACAGGGGTGTAGCTTTGCTTAAGAGGGTGAGGTGTCCTGTGGGGTGAAAGGATTTTTTGGTGATGGAAAGTGATCGGTAATTGGGAGGGCAGAGCCCCCTTGGACCTTAGGTAGGACTGCTGGCTTGGAGAGACTCTTGATGGTATGGGTTGCAAGGGATCGTGGGAATTGAGCCAAACCCTATTGCTGTGTGTTTGGGAAGAGTTTGCTTGAACTCATCACTAGGGCTAGTTGGAGGTGAACAGAGGACACCAGAAAGTATTTTGCAAGAACTGTCCAGGCTTTGATAGTGTTGTAAATAAAATCTACCCCTATTCCCTTATGGGGTATACCAGAGCCCTTGAAGAGTCCTTTGTAGTTTCTCCATCAGTAGGAGTAAATAACAGAGGCCAACCAGAGAATATTGAGAAGCAAAGCAGCTAGTAAGCCTGATCTTTATTGAAGTTGTTGCAACAGGGCCCTCACTCACCCCATGCAGGAGGAAGGAGGAACCCAGAACAAACAAAGGTGTGCCTGCCCTTATATAGACATTTTAATTTCCCACCCTGGAGTCCAAGACCACCCCCAATGTAAATAAACCAATGCAAATAAACCAGAATATAACACTTCTAACTGTAAGTATCTTATTTTTCCTTCTTTTTAGGGAGTGTTGGTGGGGGAGTGACACAAAAATTTTTGCACCCGGGTACCAGTTTACCTTGCTACGCCCCTGAGCAAAATACTCTCTCATTTAATTCACAATAGAAGCTAGCAATTTCAATGGGGTAGAATTTTTCCTGAAACACAGATTGTGTGAATATTTTCCACACACACATATATGTCCCCCATTGGCACCATTGTTTCTGTTCATGGTTGACACTTTGGTTTCATTTCCCCATTACCTGGGCTGGATCTATTTTCTCTGCGACTGGAGACATTTTGAGTGAAAATGTTACAAGGTTCTTGAAACTAATGCCCTGGTTGTTGGCTTTTACTGGTCAGAACCAGGGTTTATACTTCTTGTATTATCTATTAGATTTATATCCTGCCCAGGGCAGCAAAGATCAAGCAATAAAACAATGAAAAACCACACGTAGAACATCTTAAAAATAATTTCAATACAGGTGTAGTCTGGGAAAGATCATTCTCAACTTGAAAAGCTGGTTGAGAGAGGAAGATCTTCAGTAGTGGCTGAAAAGACTGCAGCACCTGGCTAATATTTAAGGGCAGGGAATTCCAAAGGGCAAGTGCCACATTCATTACATAGCATACATTATGGTCCATGTTGATCTGTTTAGCACTCACTATAACAATATCTGTACGCTACAAGGATCAAAAAGGATAGAGCCATGGCTGGCTACAAAGCAGTCTAAGGTCTGTTGGGAGGGCATCGTTTACAAACAAGTGTACCTGTCTTGTTTTGCTACCAGTAGTTTGTTGTTAAGCAAGGTAAATATGCTGAATAATGAAAGATGCCTGGAGAAAGAAACATTAAGAGCTTGCATATAGCTCGCTCTGCATTGTTTCTGTTTGCGTACAAAACCTCCGGGATGCCGGCTTGCCTTCTGAGTGAGCATTGGTGTCTCTGCCAAGAAAAACACTCAGCAGTTAACGAAAGAAGGCCAAGCTTTGCCCTTAAGAAAGTTTACCTAAACAGAGTCTCTCAGGGCCTCCCTGACCTAGTACAATGCCACCACATTCAAAGAAAGAAGAAAAATGATCCACTGGGCAATGAGAGCATTAGAAAGAGTTGGGACGTCTAGCACAGATTGAGAGCGAACAACAATAGTGCCTCCATTGTTGCATGACTTAAGTACAGTACTCATTTTGCAAGCTGCTCTTTGTCACCAAAGCTTATCAGAAGATTTTTTAAAAAAGTTTTTATTGATTTTAAATTTAAGTTAACAAAACAAACCCACAAAGGGAATACAGAGCTTAACAGTTGTTCAGGAAAGAAAGAAAAATACCAGCTGGTGGTTTTGGTCTTAAACATTCCAATGTAGGCAGTCACAGAGTTCCATATGTCAATGGAGGGTGAAAACCATGCTCAATTTTCTCTCTCGCTCATAATCCTAGAACCCATGGAAGCCCTAGAACCAATGAAGCTGAATGTTGGAAGATTCAGGACAGACAAAAGAAAGTTACTTCTTCACGCAGCACATAGTTAAACCAGGGGATTTGTTCCCACAAAATATAATGATGACCACCAAGTTGGATGATGGTTTCTAGCCACAATAGCTATGTTCTGCTTCCTTGTCTGGGGCTGATTGTCCCCTGTCTCATGATCATGGGGGGTGAGGGGTTGGAAAACACAGCATGCTGCCACATGGTAGTTTATACATAGCAGACATAATGTCTGACTTGAATGATATTGTTGATTCAACAGCCACCAGTGTATGGGAAGCCACACATGGGAATTTGAAGCAGTGGGAGAAGTCTGGGATAGGAAAACCTGGACAGAGTCAGGATGGTCTGAGCAAGACTGACTTGCAAGAAGACTGACTTCTCAGCCACAAACAAGCTTACCTATACCGTACAGGTTCCCAAATATTCCTGGTATTTGGATTATTGCAAGATTCAAGAAACCAGTACTTCTGCATAACAAATTATCCTATTTATAAAAGCCAGAAAATAATATATTTTAGTCCATAAAAGAAGTGTGGGGTGGGGGGAGAAAGGAAGGAAGAAAAGCCTGAGCGGAACCATTTTCACATTAATTATTTCAGTCTATTCAGAAAACTACCAGTATATCCTTGCTTGCTTTTATTATGCCTTCCAGCTCCTTCTTTTAAAAAAATAGCTTGCAGCATTTAAACATATTTTTCAAAGAAAAAAAGAAAAATAAATAATCTTTGAAGCAATTAGAGCCAAATGACAGAATGTATAAATATTTTTTTTTACTCACTCTCCCACTGGATTCAATGCCTCCATTTTTATTTTTATTTATCTGCCTCCTATCTTGGTAATTTCACTGCAAATGTCTATATTTGAACTTTGAAAGTAAGCAAGTGTCTTCTCCCCTCCCTTAGAGTTGAATCAAACCTTATTTCGCTGATTGAGTATGAAAGACTTTGATTCAGATGAAGGGCGTAACCCCTAGAGGCTAAATGCATCATCTTTATAAGGCAATTCTCTCTGTTATTCTAGCAGCCCAGATCATATTCCTGAGCCTTCCCGTGTTGCATGGATAGCAGTATAGGAAACTTGCCTTATACCAAATGACACCATTGGCCCATCTAGCCTAGCATTGTTGACACCGAATGGCAGCAGCCCTCTGGGGTTTCAGGCAGGGAATCTTTTATTCTAGCCATTCCTAGAGATGTCAGGAATTTAACCTGTTTGCATGCAAAGCCTGCACTCTGCCAATGAGCTGTGGCCCATCGTTTAAAGGTTTCACCTACAGAGAGCAAAACAACAATACCTGCAGCTATCTCCATTTATTCCTCACAGTTGCCACCTATTCCTGATTTGCAGGAACTGGTAAGGTCCCATAAGCTCCTTCGATAGTATATTCACATTTTCTGGGAAGTGTGCAGTCCAATCCTGCACTCAGAATTGAATTAAATGGAGCTTATTTTCAATTTCGTTTGATTGCAGCCTAAAAGAGTAATTCTATGCGTGATTATTGAAAAATCAAACAGTAGTCTAGAGGGGCTGGGAGCTGGGGGCACTGTTATACAGTGGTTCCGCTCCTTCCTCCTGGGCCGTGTTCAGAAAGTGGTGGTGGGCGATGAGTGTTCAGACCCCTGGGCTCTCACTTGTGGGGTGCCTCAGGGTTCTGTCATCTCCCCCATGCTTTTCAACATCTACATGCAGCCGCTGGGAGAGATCATCAGGGGGTTTGGGCTGGGTGTCCATCAGTATGCGGATGATACCCAGCTCTACCTCTCTTTCAAATCGGAACCAGTGAAGGCGGTGAAGGTTCTGTGTGAGTGTCTGGAGGCGGTTGGAGGATGGATGGCGGCTAACAGATTGAGGTTGAATCCTGACAAGACAGAAGTACTGTTTTTGAGGAACAGGAGGCGGGCAGGTGTGGAGGACTCCCTGGTTCTGAATGGGGTAACTGTGCCCCTGAAGGACCAGGTGCACAGCCTAAGAGTCATTTTGGACTCACAGCTATCCATGGAGGCGCAGGTTAATTCTGTGTCCAGGGCAGCTGTCTACCAGCTCCATCTGGTACACAGGCTGAGACCCTACCTGCCTGCAGACTGTCTTGCCAGAGTGGTGCATGCTCTAGTTATCTCCTGCTTGGACTACTGCAATGTGGGGCTACCTTTGAAGGTAACCTGGAAACTGTAACTAATCCAGAATCCAGAATGCGGTAGCTAGACTGGTGACTGGGAGTGGCGGCCGAGACCACATAACACCAGTCTCCCCCCCCCCTTTTTGAAGTATTTTTATTAAAGATTTCTTGATTTACAAAAGTATGTGCAATGTCTCTCTCTCATATTTTTTCCATGTATCATTTTTACAAATCAGTTTCATTTGTTGAGACATTGGGAAGAAAAGGGGGGAAGAGGTGGACGAGGGGTCGGGTGGGGGGATCGGGTGGCGATGTTTCTTTTTTACTTAATATATGTAGGGTTTGATGTCAGCGTTGCTTGTGCAGGTTCTCTTTTGTTCGCTTGTGTTCCTTTGGTGGTGAGAGAGGTTAGGGTTGGCCTAGGGTGTGGTTGTTCTTTTGTGATTGGCTGTGATTTGTTGTTCATTTGTGATTGTGGTTGTTTTCATGTGTGAGTGGGGTGGGTGGGTGTTTTGGATCAGGTTAGCCATACTGATTTGTATGCTGTTGGTAGATTTTTGTCATTGTCTTGTTGGGCTGTGTGTGTGGTAGACCTACATTGGCTCCCAGTACACAATTCAAAGTGTTGGTGCTGACCTTTAAAGCAGTGTTTTTCAACCACTGTTCCGCGGCACACTACTGTGCCGCGAGATGTTGCCTGGTGTGCCGTGGGAAAAATTGAAAAATTACTTTATATATAGTCAATATAGGCACAGAGTTAAATTTTTTAACATTTTCTAATGGTGGTGTGCCTCGTGATTTTTTTCAAGAAACAAGTGTGCCTTTGCCCAAAAAAGGTTGAAAAACACTGCTTTAAAGCCCTAAACAGCCTCGGTCCACCCCCATCGTTCCGCCCGGACACTGAGGTCCAGCACCGAGGCCCTTCCCTCACTGTGAGAAGCCAAGTTACAGGGAACCAGGCAGAGGGCCTTCTCAGTAGTGGCACCCACCCTGTGGAATGCCCTCCCATCAGATGTCAAAGAGAAAAACAACTACCAGACTTTTAGAAGGCATCTGTTTAGGGAAGCTTTTAATGTTTGATGGACTGTTGTATTTTAATATTTTGTTGGAAGCCGCCCAGAGTGGCTGGGGAAACCCAGCCAGATGGGCGGGGTATGAATTATTATTATTATTATTACTATTATTATTATTATTATTATTATTATTATTACTGGAGCTTTATCCCTAGCAAGTGTGTTAAGGCATGGGCCCCTTTTAGAAGTTGTGCAAACCTACAGACATCCTAGGGCAGGGCTGGAGGTGCCACAACATTGGGCACATCATCATTGATCAGGATCCTGCTCCCATCGCCATGAATCTGCTATATTGTGTCAAAGAGAAATACCTCAACAGGGCTATAGTGACCAGGTAAACTGTTGCAGGTCGCTTCTAAATGAATGTGTTTAGGAGTGCAATGTCAGTGAGCGCCTGTGAACCGTCTATTCCCAAGGCATAAGCGATTTATCCTAACTGAGCAAACTGCACTCTGGATTTTGACTTGAAATCCTGATCTGCTTGAACCAAAATAAGACTGTGACTGCATCTGAAGTTTACATGAAAAGGTATGGCATGGCTTTGAAACACCATTCATGGCTGACAAGGTAGGATGAGTCATCTTGAAATCAGCACCCTTTTTGCTTTATCTAAAGGAGTTTGTTCAACAAGGGAACAATTATCTCTGATGCGAGGGAGGATGTGTATTTTCTGGATGACACAATAGCATGCAGGCATAGGAGTGATGTGCACATTTACATGGCTGTGTAGTCGAACAGGATGGAAAGCTGTTTTGTTATATTATTTACTAAGTTTCCTACAATCTAACCCTTTTCATGTACGTGGCTTTCCTATGGAGTGCAGAGAGGAATCGACTCCCCAAAGACGTGTTAAGAGATCACAAGCTGAAATGTTGAATAACGAGAAATTCCTTTGAACGCCTTGTGAGCATTCTTCTAATCCACCATGATTAAACGTTCATGTTTTGTCAGCTATTGTAATTTGGCTTTCACCAATGCAATACAATTT
This sequence comes from Lacerta agilis, assembly GCF_009819535.1. Taxonomy (NCBI): domain Eukaryota; kingdom Metazoa; phylum Chordata; class Lepidosauria; order Squamata; family Lacertidae; genus Lacerta; species Lacerta agilis. Next base: position 93,132,945 of record NC_046313.1, on the reverse strand, counting down.
TTCCCCTGATAAAAAAAAAGATTTTAGCTGTTTCTTTCAGGTGGCTCTTGCTATTGTCACGTTATAAATGACAAGTATTTCAGATACATGTTCAGAGCACCACTCATTTCATAAACCAAATGTTTTCATAAAGGACCCCCTCTGAAGACTTTCATTGTGAATGGCCTTTGTCAGAATACAGGTATGGAGAGCGAATGAGTCCCTCATGATTCCTCCAGCTCTCTCAGCAGCCTTAAGCACTCTTGACCACATATCCTTCATGGGAGCTGCTTGGTTTAATTGGGTAGTGGGCTTCTGTGTTACAGTATTTGCACTCCAACATATCAGGCAGCTTCCTTGTTCTGTCGCTATGGGAGTTGTGTTCTTGAGTGTTGCAAACTTCCATCCAGTTTCCTATGTTTCTGCATAAGCGACAGCAAGAGGTCATGTAGCCATATGGAGGACAGAATTATCACTATGCTCATATGATATAATTCCCCTTGACGTCCCCTGAAGCAGAGCAGTCCTGGGCCTCATGTTTATTGTCCGCAATGGGTTGGGTCCTTTCAGATCAATAAACTGAAGCTCAGTCTAAAACTGATTGTAAGAGGGTCTCTTGTTCAGGGAGCAGGTAGATGAACCATCAAACGGACCTGCCCAAAGGTAAAAGACTTCTGGGAAAAGATTTATAATGAAATGAAAAAGGTGTTGAAAAACACATTTAAAAAGAAACCAGAAGCCTTTTTACTGGGCATCCTAGGCCAAGAAATCTCAATATGCGACAGAACTGTATTTATGTATGCCACAACAGCAGCTAGAATTTTGATAGCTAAAAACTAGAAGACAGAGGAACTACCAACGATTGAAGAATGGCAGATGAAAATGATGGACTATATGGAACTTGCTGAGGTGACCAGGAAACTCTGTGACCAGAGGGATGATGTAGTGGGTGAAGAATGGAAGAAATTTAAAATGTATTTGATAAAATATAGTAAGATTGAAATTTAGAAGGAACTTGGAAGAAATGTTAGACTGTAGATTTAGAATTATGTTAAGTGTTAAGGAAATGTGAAATATTGAATTAAGAAAGCAATTTAAGAAATGGATAAGATTTTTTGGGAAATATGGTTTGTACAATGTAAAGAAATTACTAAAGATGAGTGACAATGAACGCAGGAAGGGCAGACGTGAGGAAGTCAAGCAACAATGTTAAGGAAAGAAGTAGTTTTTAACAAATAATTTTTTGTTTTTCATATTTGTATTTTGTAGTTTGTTTGTATAGCTGTTATTTTTATATATATATTTGTAATGTGTTAGTAATTGTTGTATTAGTTTATTTTATGTATTTTGTTGATGTTTTGGGGGGGGGGGAAAGCCAATAAATACATTATTTTTAAAAAAAGATGAACCATCAAACGCAGACCCTCCAGTGCTAATGGCAAGCATTTCAACAGCAGTTGTGATCTGGCAGAGCAGCTTAAAGAAATGCAGGCAAAAAATTAGACTGGGCTAACGCTTTAAAAAAAGACAACAAGACTGTGTTAGCCCCTTGCCTGTGCTTAAATCAATGCAGGAACATAGAAGGTATCCTGATTAATAGCCACGAGAGGCTCTCAGAATGGCTCACAAAACAAGAAAACACAATCATATTCATGTTTAATATCAGATGCATAAATAACATTTATTTATGAATTAAAATATTTATATACTACTAGCTATAAAAAACCATCAGAGTGGTGTACAACAGTTATACACAAAATACAATAAAAACCATGTAAATGGCCTGAGATTGTGCAGTTTAAACCTAGAAAGCCTGGGAAACGTTCTGTCCATGATCAAGTTACATCCTATACAATGTTATCTGGTGCAGATTCAAGCGGGGGGGGGGGGGGAATATGTCATTCTCATGTCAGCACTTTGCACGGAGACTGGGTGTGCACTGCCTCCTCCCTCCCACCTGGTGTGCTCTCCCATTATGGAAACATCCACAGGGATGATACACCTGAATGTGCATTCAGGGTCTACTGGTGAAAACTGTGTGGCTGTAGGACTATTTCAATCATTTGGAAAAGGACCGTGGCAGAGCACATGCTTTGCCTGCAAAAGCTGCCAGGTTCAATTTGAGCTGCCAGTATGTCTGTGAAAAAGCTCCTGGAAACCCTAGAGAGCTGCTGCCAGTCAGTGTAGACAATACTGAGATAGATAGACCCCAGTGGTATATGATAGCTTCCTGTGTGCCTATCCGTGGACATTGATCTGTTTGCAAATAGGTGATATGTTAGCACTCCAAGCCTACTTGGCCATGTGGAAATGGGAGATGTAGAGACAGCAAATCAGCTGCTCATGCTTATGTCACATGATGGGCCAACATCATGAGACGCACATTGCCCAATCCAGCCCATGGTTTTGAGTCATGCCTGTAACAAGTGGTTTCCATTTAATAACATGAGGTAACAATATGAGCAAGTACTGGAGAATATGTACCCTACATTCCATAACAGCAGCAGAGGCAGCTTGTCTAAAAATAATGGTGATGCTCAGCAGCTGTAATTAAAATAATTTGATGGAAGATAGGAAACATTTATGTGTCTTGACAGAAAAAAGAGATTTGGGTGATTTTGATTTATGTCTTTTAGATTTTATTCTAATCATAGTTCATTAGCAACAAAGATTGGCAGATGTAGGCTAAGTTAACTGGATTTTATGAAACTTAGTGATGTGGGGAAAGAAGTCAGTTCATTAGGTGACTGTTCTTGTATTTTAAGACAAACCAGACACCTGGATTGATGACTATATGCCCCATACTTCCAAAGAGACCCCCTCCATGAACCACTTTAATTAGCATCCTTCTGCTGTGCCCAAAACTTTAATCCTGCATAGCCCCAGTGATGATATGATGATGGTGCATGTTGGAACCAAACTGAAGTTGCTTTGGCCCAGCCAGTAGCTTCTGCCCTGTTGAAGCACATTCCTATCCTTGGCAATTGGAACGGATGGGCCAACTTTGCCATGATCCTATGCCTTTCCATTATTTCTAGATATGTCAGGACAAAATATTAACCACTGTTTCTTCCTTTCCTATGTCAGAGCTCCAGGAGAACTGCTGGGATATGGGTACAAAGGCTTGTGTAGGATTCTAGATCTAGCAGCAAGACACATAATGCCCACCTGCATTCATTTCTGTTGTTAAACTAGCATTAGTCGAAGTGCCCAGATACTAGGCTGTACAGTATCCATCTAAGTTCTAATCAGACTAGACCCAATGAAATGAACAGACACATTTTTGTTGCAATTTTGCCTCATGCACATATTTTGGCAAAGCACTTTTCTCCAACATAAAGCATTTTTAAAAATCTTATTTTCACTAATATGTGCATTTGGCTAGAGAAAGGAATTGCAACATTTGGAGATGTGTGACTTTCAAAAAAATGACTGTGTTTGGGTTTATGTATTGTTTTGAAAAGTTCATGTTAGGTAGGTATTGCCTTTAAGTGCAAACTGAATAAATTATTATTATTTTCTCCCATCCCTAGCTGTGACAAGCTTCCTCTGTTACCTTGACCAGACTTTGGATTTCCCAAGTTGGTAGGTTTGGTCATCCACCATGACATTAAGATCTTCCAGTACAGAAGTCATTTGTTCTTTAGAGACTGAATCATAGAATCATAGAGTTGGAAGAGACCACAAGGGCCATCCAGTCCAACCCCCTGCCAAGCAGGAAACACCATCAAAGCATTCCTGACAGATGGCTGTCAAGCCTCCGCTTAAAGACCTCCAAAGAAATAGAATCAAGACTGGGTTATGGTGCTTGGCTTTTCCATAATTAAAGGCAGGATTTATTTGTTTGTTTATTTAATTATTCTGATAAATCCGTCTCTCACATTCAGTTTTAAAAAAAGAAATCACTTGGCCTTGTGATGGCAGCAGCTGAGAAACCTGACCCCAGTACTGTACTTCCACTGAAGTGGAGTGCATCTTCCCTGCACTAGTGCCATTGTATCTTATAGAAACAGGGAGCTATCTCCATTTACATTATTGATGCAGTATGAAATAAGTCCTATAGCAGATGAGCTCTCTGGGGACTCTCTTGTTTGTCTCAGCATGCACGGTGTCTGCCAGGCACTATACAGACAGAAATACTTAAGTGGATAATTCTTCCTCGCAGCTTTGCTGGAAGCAAAGTCAACTTTTCAAAGCTGATAATAAGTATATATAGAGAGAGGTGGGGAGGGAGGGAGAGACCTTGGATGCGAATGGATCATTTTACGTATTATGAATCACAGTCACTGCCACCTCTACCACCGGCATGGCTTTATTTAGAAGCAGCAGACCTTACAGATAAAGCACCAACCTCTCCGAAGGCACATTATGAAAATTTGTTAGTTAGGTGTTTTTTTTTAACTACAGAGTGGTTAGCGCTTGAAGGAACAGGCGCTGAAGCTCACAATGCTATTCAAACATTGATTGTAAGTTCAAGATGAAATGTGAATCTTTCCAAATTCTCCCTACTCTGATAGAGAAAAGGGTTTTTTAAAAAAACAAAAAAAAAACTTTAATTTTTAGCATTCATTTGTTTGTTCATTTGTTGATTGCAGAAATAAGGCTTTCATTATAATTTGTTCAAATTTATCACAGCCCTGGGCAAGTAACAATTGCAACCCACCTGTAGCGCTTTTTGATTGCTTCATATCCATCCCCTTCAACAACCCTCAGAAGCACCGCCAGGTTTCAGAGGCACCTGGACAAGGCACCCCTTGCTTATTAACCCAAAATGGTGGTCACACGCCCACTACCCAAACTGCACTTCAGCTTCCCTACTGCTGGGCTGCTTCTGTTTTACCTTTGGCAGGAATGAAGCATAATTTTTCATTTGTTTCTTCCTGGTGCATTCTAGGAAGGATTACCCTGCTCTGGTAGCCAAGGCTCCAGTGGGATGCCCATCATTTCAATTTAAATTATTTCCCCAGGGCAAGAGTGGCAGCAAAGCGAGCCAATCAGAAGCCACATTGGGAGTCATGGGACCAGCGAGGGCCAAGGAGCACCAATGCAGCCTTCTGCTTCACTGTTTCAATGTGTAAATTGTCCAGTAATCACCTCCCCCAACTTGCTTCTGTCATCCCAGTTTGAAGAGTTTGGATTTGATATCCCGCTTTTCACTACCCTAAGGAGTCTCAAAGCGGCTAACATTCTCCTTTCCCTTCCTCCCCCACAACAAACACTCTGTGAGGTGAGTGGGGCTGAGAGACTTCAAAGAAGTGTGACTAGCCCAAGGTCACCCAGCAGCTGCATGTGGAGGAGCGGAGACACGAACCCGGTTCCCCAGATTACGAGTCTACCGCTCTTAACCACTACACCACACTGGCCACAGTTGTTCTCTGAGGCCATGGCGGGGAAGGAAATCTGGCCTATGGGACCCAGGCTTTTGCCTGGCACTCCCAACCCTAGGAGTGCCACTTGTAATCCTTACATTGACCCAATTTCATAATGGAGATAGGTGAGAGGGCTGACATGGAACGGAAACGACTTTCACGGCACTACATGTTGGGCTGAGAAAAGGGGCTTGAGGACCCCAGGATTCCCTGAACAGCTGCAAAATGGTGGGAGGGAGCATGTGATTTACAGCCGGCAGCAATGGTTGACTTTCCTTCAGGGCTTTATCCATGCACTCCCTCCCCACCTAACAGCTGTTTTTGGCTGTGATGCAGCAAATGCATATCAGAAACATCACCTTGGGGAGTGGGGAGCAGGGCAGGGTTAAGTATTCCCTACTTCTCCACTTTGAAACAAGTTCTCCCGCCTCCAGTCTGCACCTGTCCACCACAGTCTTCTGGGTGAGGTGTTAAATGTCAACCCGGCCACTTTTTCATGAGTGGCCTGGGTAACATGTAAATTATATGGACGGTGGTCGACTGTGTGGCTTCTAACCACGCAGCCAGCACTCTGCTAGGGTTGCTGACACTATGTGGAAAACCCCCACACTATTCGCGTCTGCCCGCATAGTGGATTAATTGAAACATTATTGCAGTCATGCGGGAGCCTCTGAAAGAAAAGCAGATGTCATGCAGCAAGGATAATATTTAATGGCCTCGTGGGGTTCCTGCCAAATGTGTGGTTCCAGCCTGAGGCCAGCTACAAAAAAAAGTTCATGGCTGAAGTGAGTTTTGAACCAAGGATTTCAAGGTTCACAACTCACACTCTTAGAAGTGATGAAGCCTCAATGAGTTCCTGGTGTTATCATCAGGAGTCTGATAAGACTTAAGAGATTGAAATTGGCCCAACCTTAAGATCACCAGATTTAAGCCCTATCAAATCTGGCCTAAATTAGCTCATTTTAGGTGAACTCATTCCATACAGAACTTGGAGGTGCGTACTGGCTGTAGGCTGTATTCATTTATTCTGCAATAGCCTGACCAGCACTTATTTCATAGAAAATAGGGTCTTATTCCCTTGGTTAAAGATCTGGACCACCTGGTGTCTTACTATTCATCCACATTTACATTTATGTGCGCTAGAGACAAAATGCACCTGCTCCTCCCTTAAGAGGCTTCAGTTCTAGAGACAGGGATTGGGAACGGGTGTTGGAAGTGCAGTAGCAGGGAACATTCAGTTTGTAACTTAAAGGTTAGGTCAGTTATCAGTAATTCAGCTGGAGGGGCATGGAGGAGGTGTTGCTTAGCAATCAGCTGTTCTTTGAGGAAGCACATGCCCTGATTGGCTGTGTAGTTCTGAGGGCGTTTTCCCATAGTATGTTTGGTTATTTGTCTCCCCGCTATGTTCAAGGCTTGAATTAAGAAACCCAAAACCTCTCTGTTCCTTTCTCTCAAATTAAACATTGTTTTGTCAGTTGCCGGATAAAACTCTACCACGGACTTTTCTCTATGGGTTCTGTCTTTGTTAAGGAATGCCAACTCAAGCAACCTGTACTGACACAGGTATTTCCAAAATGTGATGTGGGAACAGTAATTTCCTAGGGATGGATGTCAGAACAATTGGACTGTCCCTATTAAGTAGAAGAGTAAACATAAGAGGATCACTGAAGGACTAGACTAAGGACCAGACCAGTATTAGCCAGCCAAGTGCTTCTGAAAATCCACACGTTCTCTTCCATTGCTTGTTGACAGACAGCTGCTTGCTCGGAAAGGCATAATGCTTCTAAACATCAACTCAGTTCTCATGGTGAATATGCGTTGCTAGTCCTATCCTCCATATATTCATCTAATCCCCTTTTAAAATAATCTAGGTAAGTGAAGATCAACTCTTTTTTGCAGTGAATTCCATGAGTCAATTATATATTATGCAAGAAAAAGTATTAAAAGAAGACCAAGGTGGGGCCAAAGCCTGAGATATTGGGTTGAAATTCTTGAGCCCTTGAGTTCTGGACTACCTGCATAACCTGAAATGCAAAAATGCCCTTATTTGCAATAAGAAAATAACACATCAAAGGTGACGTGATCTGAGATCCCTAGATGTGCACAACAGACAAACACCAGACATTAGTGTTATTAGCAGTGACCCATCATCATATCTGCTAGCTCTCATAAAAATGTCAGTGATGTATTTGCACTACTCTGGTGGGTCACTAAAGATCAGAGCAGGGGTTGTGGCAGTTTCCTGGCACACATCCCAACACATCCAAGCTGTCCATCAGCTTGTTGCAGCCCATTCATTTCACCAGATTAACGGCCATCCCAATTGAAACTGAGCCAGTTTAACATTTTAACATCTAATCTGCTGGGTTTCATAGAATCATAGAATCATAGAGTTGGAAGAGACCACAAGGGCCATCCAGTCCAACCCCCTGCCAAGCAGGAAACACCATCAAAGCATTCCTGACAGATGGCTGTCAAGCATCTGCTTAAAGACCTCCAAAGAAGGAGACTCCACCACACTCCTTGGCAGCAAATTCCACTGCCGAACAGCTCTCACTGTCAGGAAGTTCTTCCTAATGTTTAGGTGGAATCTTCTTTCTTGTAGTTTGAATCCATTGCCCCGTGCCTGCTTCTCTGGAGCAGCAGAAAACAACCTTTCACCCTCCTCTATAAGACATCCTTTTATATATTTGAACATGGCTATCATATCACCCCTTAACCTTCTCTTCTCCAAGCTAAACATACCCAGCTCCCTAAGCCGTTCCTCATAAGGCATCGTTTCCAGGCCTTTGACCATCTTGGTTGCCCTCTTCTGTTTCATGCTGGCCCAAGTGCTTTTGGAGTGCACCCCCAACCCAGAGTCTCATGTACATTCCAGCAAGCTTGCTTGCTTATTGGTTTGTTTGTTTGTTTGTTTGTTTCATATACCACCCTTCATCATAAGATCTCAGGGCAGTTCACTTTAAGCCTACAATCCTATCCTTTCTGACCTGTGATTAGGTGTAATTGAACTCAGTGGGACTTACTTCTGAGTAAACCTGGACAGGATTATATTGTAAGTGAAAACTCCAGTGTAAGTGATAAGCTCCCCCACCCCACCCCCTGCAATGCCCTATTGTTAATTTCAGAACTTCAGAAGCTGGCTAAACAAGTCCCAGAATTCACCTGCGTTATTTATTGATCACACTGGTTGCACTTCTGTTCACCTCCTTCAAAGGTCTCGTTGTCCTTGGTGAGGTTCCAGGGAGTGTACTAGCCTTGAACCCAGAAAAGGAAAGGGGAAAAAATGTTCAGGTTTGGCAAGAGAATAAAGTCCAGTAAAAATTTATGGCATAGAATTATCACTGTTAGATACTTGGCAGGTTCTACACGCCGGTGAAAATCACATCGTATTTTATTCACCAATCTATACGTCTTATTCCCACTTAGAGTGCTTTCTTAATTATCTCTCCAACCTTCTGCAATATGATTTCCTTAAGTCTGAACTGGAAATATTTCCATTTCATACCATGTCATTTTGCTTGCTCCAAATTCTTTTAATTGGTAACCTAGCCTGTTTCTATTTAAAGAACAATAATTTCCTGTATTTTTGGAAGAAAGGCAGGAAACCTTTACATCATCTAACCCTAGTTTGGATCGTAACCCTCTGTTATTCTGGGAGAAGGCCAAAGCATTTCTCAGGGGCAAGCCCCTTCTTTCTCTCAGCTTGGAGATTTTGATATGAAAACTCTAAAATTCCTCACCAGTACAATGATTTCACACACATTTTTTTTCCACACAGGCCCAGACTAAATTAGAAGCTGTCGGGAAAATCTTACAGAAACTTTTTTCAGAGGAGTGTGTCATCTCCTACTTTTCTAAGCACTGGTTTTATTTGCTTGGTCCTGAGCCAAAAGAAATGCTGGCTCAGGACACTAAACCCTAAAGAATACCCAGTGTTTCTCATTTTACAGTTAGTTCCATGGGGCAACAAATATGAGAAAAATAGTAGCCAGTAGGAGGCCAAAACAAAGACTCTGGAGAAATTGGAAGCTCATTGCCTCTGAAGGATCAATAGCAAAATTCATTCTTCACCACGGCATTCTGAAATTTGTGTTCTTCACACAGACTACAACAGACCTCTTCAAGAATTTCGCCACCATCTGACACCACAAGGAGTTTCCCTCTATCTTGTGAAACTCTTCTTTCTTGACTCTTCCAAGGCTGATTCATATCTCAGAGCTATGGGTGACAAGGAGAGCAGAGATAACTTTTATGAAGTATGGTATGATTTTAGCACATACGTAAGTTTTATGGAAGGACAACAACCTCCATTTCCCATGGACTTCTATGGAGAAACACTTTTGGTCAATCAAACGGTCTGTCTGCGTTTGGTTTGATCTAAAATTTGTATGCTGCTTTTCCAACAACCACGTTGAGCTCAAAGCAGCTCACAGTGATGATACCAAAAAATTAACAGAGGTTGGCAGGCCTCCTCTGTACATGCTGTTGTTCCATGGTCTGTTGTTCTGTTGTTGGGTTGTTGAGGTTCTTTTGGTAGCCAGAAAAAGCAACTGAGATACTTTTTCGAAAGAGAAAGTATTTTGACACATATACACCAGTGCTGCATGGCAGACACAGGGAAATGACAAGCAGACATGCATGCTGGTGAACGTGTCAGGACATGCAAAGGCAGAACCATGGAATCCTGATTGTCCACAGCTCCCTATCAGATGTCCACTGTACTGTTTGCAAGCATGCATCTGTACTTGACACTTTGGTGTGTTTACTATGCAGCACTTTTCGTAGCAAACACTCTCACCATAGGGTGTCATCTTTTAGTACATCTGCATTTTTCCAGTTCCAGGGCAAGGAAGAAATGGAGTAGAGACCTCAACTAATCCTATGGGGAACATGTAGCTGAATCGCAGCAGCTGAGACCAAAGGATCCTCATCTATCTGTACCAGGAGAAGCCCACTCTCAAGGGACTGTGTCAGCTGACTCATGCAGTATTTTTTGCGTGGGGGGTGATAGTTCCCCTGGAACCATGGCAAGCAGCAGGTCACCCTGCAAAGCGACTTGCTACTCTGGGGAGAAGGAAGGGAAAGGTACCATCCCTATGTCCAAGTATATTGATTGTATTGTCAATAGATATGTTGAATATTTGGATCTCGTAAAACCAGGGCCTCTGTCTTGTTAATAGCATGATTCTTGGAGAGGAGCTGGCTCATAATATGCCTTAAGTAAGCTGAGCTATGTCAAGATCTTATGATTGCTTCTCTGCAACTCCATGTACTTAACTTTTACTTTTGGGAGGGGCACATAGATTATTCATACTGGTTTTTTTCATTCATAGGTTTCTTTAATTGGAATTGTTTATTTTTGTATCTGATGAATGATTGCTACGGTTTTGTAGTGAACTACATTTGAGTTGTTCATAATTTTTGCCATTCCTTACTGCTGCTACAATATTGTACTTTTGATATTAGGTTGCTATGGATCAATTGGTCGCCATATTGACTGGAATGTTATTTATATGTTTCTATGTTTTTGATGATTTGCTATTGTAAGCTGTTATCAGTGCCAACTTGTTGGGAAAGTAGCATGTCTGCACACACAAACACACATGTGGCTCTAACCAAAGCCAAGATTTACTAGGATGAGCAGAATTTGAAATAAACAGATTCCTGGATGAGCCACCTTAAGTCACTCAACCTGGCTCAGCCAGAGCTATGCTGCCATAAGTCCTCCATTCCAGCTCAGCCAGCCCAGCTGCAGCTGGCTGCACAGAGGTCAGGATAGATACCCAAAAGGGGTCATTCTGGGGAAGTGATGAGGGGTGGGACAGTAGGAGACATGGTCCATTCCAAACTCTGTTCAACTCAGCCACCTGACTTAGCAACTCATTGAAAGTTAACAATGGAGTAAGTCAAGGCTTGTTTTCCCTCTGCCAGGTTTGGCCCAGTTCAGCCAGCTGTAGACTTGCTCCTGCAAAATTTGGAAAGGTGGAATAATATACCCTGATGTGAATTACACAGGGTTCCTAAAGTTTGGGTTGCTTTGTTATCCAGGAACCTGGGGACAACAAAAAGGAAATGCAGATAAGAGAATTAGCTATTCAGCTTCAACGCTGTTTAAAATGAGCAGCCAGTGCGCCACCAAATGAAACTCACCAGGTAGACAAAAATGTCCAGTAACAACCAGTGCTCCTATCTTAACTCTTCTGTAGCTTAAACAAAGAGGAGAGGCAATTGTGGGATAAACTGCTTAATCGCTACTCTCTTTCAATGAAACAATCTGTTTGTCTTCATTTCCACTTCCATGTTTCACTGAAACAGAAATAATACCCACTCGCCCACCCCCAGTCTCTTCAGGAAGAAGCTCCAACAGATGTGGCAAGATAAATATTCTTTCTGCAGCCAGGCAGGTATCCACATGTCCTGTGATTCTGAAATGATTCAACTCATTTAGCTTCCCAATATCTTACAGCAGGAACAAGCCACTCCGTTGTAAAGATATCCTGCTCGGTAAATAAATGTGAGGCATGTGGTCTCTTGAGCAAAATATCCTTTCTGCTGTAGCCCTTGACACTTGACTAAACATCCGATATTATTTTCCTTATTTCCTAACCTTTGGGGATGTCAGATTAGACAGACAAAGCTCAGAAACTGTGGCACCACTCAGAATAAAATATAATACGCACACAAGTGCTTCGATAGGTAAACAAATGTTAGATTTTTCTTCTGGCAAGGCATGCCTGCGGCAATGACTCACCTTTCCAAAAGAGTATGGGAGAATGGGATGCTAATGTTCAGTACCAAGATGAAAGGTCTACCAGGCTTGTGTACTGAGCACACTGTTTTATGGGCAACTTAGAACTGCCAGGAGCAACGCCTCAACAGCTTCCACATGCGCTGCAACAGGAAGATTTTGGGCATCACATGGCAGGACAGAGTCCCAAACAAAGATGTGCTCAGAAGGGGCTGCTATCTCTGAAAATGCCATTACATTCTGTCCAAAGGGGAAACATTAATTGTCAGTTGTTGATTTCCTCATTATAGTCAACGGGGAGGCATAAGGTTTGGTTTTCCCAAGTCAAGGTCGGGATTTGGACGAGAGGCAAAGCGGATGGCTTCCAAATTGCTCTGAGATGAATTGGACTGTTTTCTGAAGCACCATTTTGGGGTCCTAGCCTTTGTGGTTGGTTACCTCTAAAGCTAACCAGCCAATTGGAAGAAACATTTCAATTTATACGCCTCATTTTGATAAACTGTTTGGTCTGTTATACAGCACCATAGCCCGAAATAGATAATATGCTGCAAGCCAAAATAAAGCAAGAAGGTTGTGTTTCAAAGAGCCTGTGTTTCAAAGAGCCTTCGAAGTAGGACACACTTTATCATGTAGAAGTCACTTGGCCTGACAAATATAGATTCATTCTGTCTTGGCAGTGTTTGCGATAGCAAAACTCTCATGCTATCAGTATTTTTTCATTAACCTTCTTGCTGGTGTCAGAGTAGTTGCTCTTTGGGTTTCTCTTGCAAGATGATCTTTCTTTCTTCCTTTTATTATTTTTTTCTCCCTAGCCCTCCATCAGGAACATGCACAGATCGGAAGACACTTTATCTCAGATGGATGTGTCAGAGAAGAAGGACAGTGCCACAAAACTCTATTGGAAGTGTCCTTTCGGTCTTCTCTCTTCCTTGTGGGTGTGCAGTTATGCTTCTCCCTTAATCAAAGTGATGATGTCACTTCATTTGGTTCCCTCCACAAGCAGCAGTGCGATTAGAGAAACCCCAGGACATAGGCAATAAGTTTTCATGGTGATGAGGCCACTGACTGAGTTCTGTGAAATGCAGATTAGTCTGCATGTTGACTTTTCAGGATAGTGAATGACTGCACCACTGGCAGCCGGTGCTAAGTGCTGGGCTTAGATCTGGAAAACCTGGATTCAAAATATGATTAGCTTTGACAAGTTCCCCTTGGACACGTGGCTAGGTTGATTTATGTGTTATACTAGCAGTGTCATGACCACTTGAAAATGAAACACATAGGCACTGCTCTGTCTGAAGCTATCTGAGCAGCACCCCTTGGCAGAAGTTGAAATCTGTTTGGCACTGAGCAGAGACTAATATCTCCTCCCCTCCTATCACGTCCTGGCCTTCATCTTGTAGCAGCTCCTGAATGCAGATTTGTGGGCTCCAACAGCGTGCCCAGGATTTCCACCCAGGTTGTGGCTGAATCGTCATTTGAACTTGCGTCTCTTCTCTGGTTCCACTGCACTGAATCTGATACAGTGGTGCCTTGCAAGACGAAATTAATTCGTTCCGCAAGTCGTTTCGTATTGCAAAAAATTCATCTTGCAAAGCACGACCATAGGAATGCATAGGAATTTAATTCGATAGGAATGCATTGAAATTTTCGTCTTGCGAAGCACGACCATAGAAAAATTCGTCTTGCGAGTCACCTAAAAATCGCAAAACCCTTTCGTCTAGTGAGTTTTTCGTTGTGCGAGGCATTCGTCTTGCGAGGTACCACTGTATAGTAATGCACTTGCATTGTGCTTAAAGCTTCTTTTTGGGAGGCAACTACAAGATACTGCTTTGTTTAATGGGTATTCAGAAATGTGTGTGTGCGTGTGCGCGTGCGAGTGCGCATACACACACACACACACACACATTTTTAGCCTAAGGCAACAGATTGGCCTGGCCTGAAGTTTGGCAGCCTCACTTATTTGTGTAACTCAACCTTATGTTCAGAAAGAGAGTGAACTTTCATATTCCGTTGAGATGTGGGTCAAGAGTTTAACTAGCTAACCTTGCTCCCTTTACTGCTCGCTCCCCACCACCAGTTTGTTTAGAAGGCTTCTCTTTTTTTAATGAAAGCGGTGTTAAAAGTCTTCTTTTTCCGAATTTTGTTCCCCTTTTGCTCCAGGGCTCCCTTTTGCTGTCAAGTTCAGTTAATGTTTGTTCAAACAAATGATGGAGATACCTGATAAGTGGCAGGACCTGGCTTAAAGATGCATTACATGGGCCAAAGAGGGTAAACACGTCAGCCATGAGATTGCTGTATGGGCTGAGGTCAGAACAACATCTGTTTCGCCTTGTCTACATATTCAGAGATGATTTCCTGTTTTGGAACTCACTTGGGCATCTAACGCCTTCCTGCTTCAGGTGAGCCTTTAGCAAAATTGCCTGCTCCAGTTCAGCCCAATGTAATGTAATGATTATAAGCTTGAGACCCAGTTCAAAACAGAGGGTGAGAGTCGGAACAGTAACTTACTAACATTCTGATTATCCTATAAAATTGTTTGAGATGGGTGGGGGGCTATCCACATTTTTAATGCCTTAGCTCCAGCCCCTTAAATGCTTCAGAGATCAGGCGGGTGGTCCTGAGGGCAGCATGAGTCAAATTGGCCAGATCCAGGGACCACAGGGCGGACTGTGCACAGAGTCAGCAAATGCCTATTGAACAAATTGCATCCAAGAACACATGGCTGTACGTTTTTAATTTGCTGCTTTGCTGTTTATGACATCCACCCTTTTATTTTTCGGAGCATTCATTCTGAAGTGAAAATTGACTGCTTAGGTTTTTTTATTAAAGCAATCAATAGCAAATATAATACTGACCAGCCAAATTATTTTATGCTTCCAAGGATGGAGATCTCTCTCTCTTTCTCTCTCTCTCACAGTGGATGCTTTGGGTTCTGAACCCAAAGCATCCACTATTTGTAAGAGTTATGTAAAGTGCATACCTTCCGACATGACACAGCCCCAATCAGAGATGGTATCTTCTGGCTCTGCGCTCCTGCACGAGTCACATGACGCACACAAGATCATGCCCCTCCAATAAGCACTTTTTTTGGCCACAGCAAAAAACCACAGCCTTCAAAAAAAAAAGCACTTTTCTCAGGGCAGCAAACCTGCATGGCGCTCCAAAACACAGCCTGAAATCGCACAAAATCACAGTGGCCATTTTGGCCATTGTCCTCTCATGAGAAAAAACAGGGCAGTTGCGCGTTGAGGTCCCCAAACCACCCCTCAAATAAATCACACATCAGACATAAATTTAAGTTTAAGGTTTTTTGGCATTATTTTGGCCACAACTTTATTGAAATACAAATTATGTGAGTGGTTGCTTAGGCATTGGTTCAGATTATTTGTCCTGCTGGGGACAGAACTAACATTCATCAGTAAGGGGAAAACACTTTGGGGAGAGAATGGGAGCCGGGGGTCTGACCCTCGCATCTCCCCAAATGCTCCCAGGGGCTCTTGCGTGGCCCTGGCCCCCGACCGGGGGATACGGACAAAAGCATGGCAAGCCCCTGGATTCCTTTAACAGAATTCCCCATGCAGCAGCAGCATTGGAGGGGCAGCCACCGTCAATTCTGACCCCTCCACCAACCAATAATAACCAATGCCTAACCACCAACCTTACAAGTTGTGACTAATTGCTATGCAGTAGGCGAAAACCAGATGGCAACCGCCAATCAGCCAAATAGAAAAAATCCCTACCAGGCCCCTGCCCCAAAAGCAGACAACCCCATGACAGGCATAGCAAGGTCATACGCAGAGGCCTAAAAATACGGAGGGATGGCGGATGATCCGACGCACGCAGCAAAGAGGAAAACGTGCTGCAAGCCAAGCAATATATAGTCCCTGGGCTGTCCATCAACAATTGCAACATACAAATCTCCCCAACAACACCCACGACCCAATTACAGGAGTGGCCATCTATCCTAACCCGCCCAGCAACAGAAGGGTGACTTGCTGGCCCTCACCGCGACACGTGCTCTCCATGAAGGAGAACCCGTTTTGACAGATATGAAAGTGGGAGCTCCTCTCTAAGAATGTTATATGATTAAAAGTTCTACTTGTGCTTGTGCTGTGGGAGCTTTAAAAACAGTATCATAATTTTTATTATAATTGGGGTGTGTGCGTATGTCATCACATTCCACCATCATAATGGAAACAATGATATAAAAGGAAGTTCATCTTCTAATTTCAGCTGATCACATCTGAAATATGCCTCTCTTTGTTTTGGGACTACTAGTTAAGCCTTCTAACTGCTTTTTCTGTGTTGCGCGTGTGTGTGTATTATATGTAATTCGTTTTCAAATTATTATGGAGCCACAGGGACAAGTAAACAATAACAAAAATTCAATATATCCAACTAAAGGCAGGGCACACAAAACGTAAACATATTAAATCATAACACCTATTCTAAAATCATGACATCCATACAGTATTTCTTTAGACGGTGGGGGAGAGATACCTATAAATCTGAAACTTAACTCTAGGAAAGAAAATCCCATCATACTGACTAAAAATGATCAGGATCTTCCTGTCCTTTAGAGACCTGTGACTTGTGTGTTGTTGTTTTTCTGCTGTAACTAAATTCCAGAGAAATTCAGTGATTTCTTTTTCTCACACTTTTCCCCAACTGTCTTGTCACCCTGACCTCCTTGGGAAGGGAAGGGTAAATATTCATATTCATATTCATATTTTTGTTCTTGCTGTTGTTGCTGCTGTTGTTGTTGCTGCTGTGCTGCTGCTGCTATTGTTATTGTTCCCTCTTCCAAGAAAATAAGAAACCTGCTTTATGGCATATTTTTCTATCCTAAGTCAATTTGCAAAAAGAGCCAGATCTGGCATGTCAGAAGAGGGACACTAAACTATTTCCTTCAGCTAGTTTTAGCTTGAAAAACCACCATTGGACCCCCCCCCCAAAAAAAATATCTTAACATTGGCTGGAACAAACAACTACACCCTGGCACTGTGGTCAATTTTGTGGGGTGGGTTTTTTCATGCCCGGTGATAGAAGGAAAACTAGAAATAGTAATGGTTGTGCCCAACAAAGTAATCCTGTTAGTGCAAGAACCTCTTCCTGTGCAATGGCACTTCCTACCCTTCTTCTCTTCTCACATGCCCCCATCTGTTCAGAGGTTTACTCCAGCTCTCCAGAGCAGAATGTGGAGAAGTACATGCGTGAAATCCTGACCTGCACTAACAGGGCAACTTGGTTGAATATACAGTGGTGCCCCGCTAGACGAATGCCTCGCTAGACGAAAAACTCACTAGACGAAAGGCATTCGCTAGTGGAAGGCTGCCCCGCAAGACGAAAATATCAATGGGGCTGCCTCGCAAGACGATTTTTTTTTGGGCGCAAAAACCTCCGCGCTCCATTGCTGCTTCGCTAGACGAAAAATTTGCTCTACGAAGACACTCATAGAACAAATTATTTTCGTCTAGCGGGGCACCACTGTAATCCTAAATGACTGAGATTTCAGGACATTGTTTACCACCTTGCAACTGGCAATAAATTAGGAAAGGTGTGTTGTCGGTCTGCTCCTGTGTCAATTCTGCAATGAACCAACCCCATTTTCTTGGGGAAAGCTTTTTAAATCCTACTTTCAATGATAATACCTGAATACCCTTCAGCCTTCTGCTTCTCTCACCCCTTGCTAAACTCAGCAGCGGTATAATTAGCTTTAATAGCACAGACCACTTGCATTCCTCCTTGTCATTAAGGAAAGTCATATCTGCATTTCTTTGGATTCACGGTGAAATGCTGTATATCTTTTGAACGTTTAGGATGGAGAGGAGAAAGAAGACGTCATCGACTGGCAACAGAAGGCTCAATTACCCTACAAGTAATGCCTGAAGGATCTTTGGTTTCTCCTTTCTTTTAAACATGCTTTGCTATTTTAGTCTCTTCCTAGATGAAGTACCAAGAACATCTTCTTCACTTGTTTCCTTCCTTCCCTTCTACTGTTCCTCCCCCCCCTGTGAATTTTTCCCTGTACTGCGAAATGCCAACAAAGACTACGTGGATATTTAGCAGAAGGCAGCAGAACTGTGTAAATCTTTTGAGAAGATATTGCTTTAAATCTATATCTGTATAGATCCATATAGATATATTTGTAAATATATTACATTTAGTCTAAATGCTTGAGAGCTTGAGATCAGACCCAATTCTGCAGTAGGAATAATTTACGCAGATTATCAACTGATGAATTCACTTATTTTGCATACTTTAAGCAAGTTGTAAGTTACACACAAATATGGATTCACAAAGTGCTGCTGGACTGTGCGTAAAACATACACCCATTTTTTTAATATCTGTTTTATTATGTTGAATCAAACCCTGTTCTGTTTTAGATAGTTGCAGGGCTGTGTGCCATTTGGTGGTTCACAAGTCTGTGAGAGCATCATGTATTCTTATCTACTTTTAAAATCACATTGAACTATATCAGGAGCTGCACTCATGTGGTCAGAACGATTGGGTGGCATTTAGTATTGTTAAAACTGGCTTCCCTTTTTGTATATACTACTTGCAAAGGCGCTATTATGTGAGCTCTCTGGGTGAAATTAACAGATTAGATTCAGTACCATTTCACCCAATGCATAGTCAACTTGAGGAATTCGCTGCCACGGGACCTTGGAATAGCCACTTACTCAGATGTCTTTTCAAACAGTTTAGACAAATTCATGGAGGATGGGTCTATCAATGACCATTAGCTATGATAATTAACCAGAGCACCCATGTTAACTGGCAGTAAACCTCTCAATACTAGATAAAGAAGATGTACAAGCAGGGAAGACTTTTGCCTTATACCCTTTTTGTAGGCTTATAGGAGGCATTTGGATGGTCACTGTTAGGAGCTTGGCAGAGGATGAGATGGACCTTCAGTATGATCCTGCAGGACTGTTCTTGCATGCTATATGGTGTTCCCTCCCTTCTGCTGCCTACTTCTATTGCTCATTCTTCAGTTTCACACTAACTTCACAGATCTCACTCTATTCAGGCATGTTAAAATTAGTGACCAGATGCTGTAGGTTTACAAAAGCACTATACATAACCAGCTGTGCCATATAAATCCCAAGCTTTCCCCCCCTTTTTTAATCATCAAGCTGTAGTTTGTTTGTGGTGTCTCGTTTTTCCATCAGCTAGACATTCCGGTCCACACTGCCTGTTTATTTGTTGGGACTGCATATAAATTCCAGTTTATTGATGTATGTGTCCTTATCCAGAATGTAAACTCGCTGTAGCCAAGTTATTGTGCATTGCCCAGGAAGACACGTCACACCGAGACATTCCTTAAGACTTGCCCTGGTTATATGAAGAACTGCTGTGAGCAAGTTGCCATTAACAGTCTAAAATGAGTGACTCCTCAGCTACACAGAGGGGAAGGGCCATATCTCTGAGACAGACGTTTTGCTTTGCATGCAAAAAGTCCCAAATCTAATCCCTGGTATCTCTACTATGACTGATAAAAGCTTTGCCCACAATCCCAGAAAGCCACAGCTGGTTTCAAATGGAACTAGACAGACTAGGGATGGTGGACCTTTGCCACCACCCCCCAGATGTTGTGGGACTGGTGGGAGTGGGGTCCAACATCTGTAGGGCCCCAGGTTCCCCATCTCTGAGATAAACCAATGGTGTAAATCTAAATAGATAGAGATGCACATGGTCCCCAATGAAATCAGTAGGGCGTAATTCAACTTCCCCACTGATTTCAATGGGGCCTAAATTCAGCTAACATCATCTGGATTCAATCCATAGATATGTGTACTTGTGTACTAGCTTTTTCAAAGGTTCTTTGGGTACACTCGAAAGTGACAGCAGTAACACATTTATATCTCGAACGCTCGGATGAGTAGAATCTCAGGTTGTTCCAGACCACCTGGTCTGCTTGCACAAAGTTTGCAAGGAGGATATACAAAGTCCATTGTTTATTGAGCATTTCTTATGCTTTGTACGTGGGGACAACATTTGCCTCCTTCGAATTTGCAAGGACCTCACTGGTTCTCCCAAAATTCTCAAATGTTATAAATGGAGGCTCTGAGATTTCATCCACAAGCTCCTTTAGTTCTCTTGGGCACAGTTCATCTGGCCCTGGAGATTTGAATTCATTGCAGCTTCTCCATGGCAAAGTGGTGGAATAGGTGGAGAGAGGTGTGGTGCATGGCAGCAGGGGAAGAGGAAGGGGGTGCGGGCCACCCCGGGTGTCATCTCTGAAGGGGGTGACAAAATGCCGGGTGGCACTCACCGCAGGGCCTGCAGCGCGCCTGAGCCACATGTCTCGTCTCTCCTGGGTCCGCCTGCTGCCTCCCCCCCCCCAGCTGTAGAGCAGTTGTGTGGGAGGAGGCAGGCAGACTCCGGAGGCCCCATGGTGTGCCCCGCCCCTATGGGCAGCTCGCCCCACCCTCACCCCATGGGTGACTCGCCTCGCCCCTATAGGTGGCTTACCTCCACCGCTGCATGGGAGGGAAATCCAAACCCTTGCTTTGCCACTTCCCCCTGACATTTCCACCCACAGATCCACAGATTGGTGTTTGCCACACCAATGGACGAAAAGCAGGTGGGTGGGCCACTGTAAGTAGAGGAGGAGTTACACACACACACACACACACACACACACACTTCTCTCTTAGAGATCCTAGAATAGTGGCAACTGGAGTTCAGTGCTATTCTTAAGAGGTTTCCCTTCCCATAGGTAAAGCATTCCTGAATACTTCTGGCAATTCCATGTCAGGAAAGAATGGCAAGAAAATTAGTTCAGAAGACCATCTTGGCTGTGAGTCCTGGAAAACCTGCTCCCTGCCTTGCAGGCCTTTTCCTGCCTGTCCTGGGAGGGAGGGAGGGGCCCTGACTGACTCCACCTCCAAAAGCTGAAGCTGCTGGACTTGGGCTGGGGTATTTGGGGAATGTTGGTGGGTGTTGAGGTTTGTATCTTTAGATCTTATTTCAGAACTTGTTGTGCCTTATGGCGGTTTAGTTGTGCCGTGTTGCCCAGCAAGTGTATTGTGTTGGTGCTGAGCACCTGCCCTCATTGACTACTTTAGTTATGTTGTAGTTATGCATTTTTCCCCATGTTGCAAACTGCCTTGCGCATGGTGTGAACTGTGGAAAGGCAGCATGCGAATAAAACTATGTGTGTTGCGCATTGTGGAGAAGTTGCTATCTGCATGTAAGCTTGCTTACTCATTTAAAGATGTCTAGCACCTAGTTGTGCCTTTCTTCTCTCTGTACCATCTTCCAATTAACAATGAAAGCACCAGAGCAATAGGGTTGGGGGTAGGTGAGGGAGAGAAACCTAGTCCTGGCAATGGTATCTGTCTGAACAAGGAGGGAGGTTGAATGGCAGGCACCTGATGGGACAGACCAATATAAACAGACTTTAGATTTCTTTACTAGCCCCTTTTCATGAGCCAGTGCCTTGGCATCTGCTCCCAAACTGTTCCCAGCCTGTTCAAAAAAACTGACCTGCATATAGATTGGCCTTAATGACCAAATGTTTTAGAAATTCATTGCACAGGAACAGCTGAAATCAGTTGATTGGTTTGAACTTTATTGTGTGCACCTTGATTCCCAGATCAGTAGTAAAGGGGAAGGTCAGCTGGTAAACATTTGAGCGTTTGGGGGGGGGGAATTAGAGGAGAGATGAGTTTCTAACCTGCTGTTTCTGTTCTGAGATGCAATTGGAATGAAAGAGACATTTCCTAATTTCTTGAGGCTTCCGTTTCATTCCCTTTGAAGGCTGCCTGTCTGCCAGCCAGATCCAAGATGGGTACCCTTTGGAAAAGAAAAAGCTGGTGTCTTCTAGCCTAAGATCTGCTTTCAATCCTATTCTTGCAAGCAGGGCATCTAATCCCTTTGTAAGGGTGGATAGGGTGATTCGCCTATAGCATACAGGCAGAAGCCTAGTAGTGCCTCTGGAAAAGACAGGCACTTTTCCACCTGGGACCTTCTTATGTCAATATCAGGAAGCTGGCTAAATACAGTCCATACTGCCCCCACATTCACCCCACAACCAGTATGGGCAGATGAGTGAATCCAACATGAAACCCAGAAGAGTTGCTTCTCTGTTCACACAAGGGTGACATCATCATCATCATCATTTTATTGTTTCTATGCCACCCACCTGACTAGGTGGCCCCAGACGTTCTGGGTGGCTTGCAACAAAATATTAAAAACACAACTTTAACCAACTGCCCCCTCCATCTGCAGCTCCTCACACCATTCACAAGGGGTCTTGGAAGCAAGTGTTTCAGGAGTGCACGGAGACCATAGAGGGGAGGGAGGAAAGCCATGGATCCAAGTCTATCAATTCATCTGTACCAAGCTGTCTGCCAACAGCCCTGTCCCCAGTACACAGAGATTCCTGGAACTGGTGGTTAAGTCTTCCTAGCCAGGATTGGGTTGATTCAGTAGCTGTGACAGAACAAACCATTGCGACCTGCAAGTGATACGGTGTAGAGGTGTAGAGTCCTATTAGCAGCCTTAAAGTTCCAGGCTATGGTCAAAATAAGCACACGAAACAGCAACGCTGCTGAAATGAAGCAGGTCTGAATTGTGATCAGTAGCTCAATGAGAGACTTTTTGGAAGCCCAGGTGTATGTTCCACAGGACAGAAATCTCACAGATCAATAGATATGGTGTGGAGCCTTGTTATTCTTTTCCTTTTGCTATGTTCATTCAATAATAATAATAATAATAATAATAATAATAATAATAAATTTATTATTTATACCCCGCCCATCTGTCTGGGTTCCCCTAGCCACCCTGGGTGGCTCCCAACAGAATACCAACAACAATAAAAAGTGATGAAATATAATACATTAAAAACTTCCCTAAACAGGACTGCCTTCAGATGTCTTTTAAAAATAGGATAGAAGAAGAATTGGATTTATATACTGCCCTATACCTGGAGGTCGCAGGGCGGATCACGAAGAAGAAGAAGAAGAAGAAGAAGAAGAAGAAGAAGAAGAAGAAGAAGAAGAAGAAGAAGAAGAAGAAGAGTTTGGATTTGATATCCCATTTTATCACTACCTGAAGGAGTCTCAAAGCGGCTAACATTCTCCTTTCCCTTCCTCCCCCACAACAAACACTCTGTGAGGTGAGTGGGGCTGAGAGACTTCAAATAAGTGTGACTAGCCCAAGGTCACCCAGCAGTTCCATGTGGAGGAGCGGAGACGCAAACCCGGTTCACCAGATTACGAGTCTACCACTCTTAACCACTACACCACACTGGCTCTCCAGATAGCTGCTTATTTCCTTGACATCTGATGGGAGGACGTTCCACAGGGTGGGCACCACTACCGAGAAGGCTATCTGTCTGGTTCCCTGTAACATCACTTCTCGCAATGAGGGAACCGCCAGAAGGCCCTCAGTGCTGGACCTCTGTGTCCGGGCTGGATGATGGGGGTGTAGACACTCCTTCAGGTATACTGGGCCAAGGCTGTTTAGCACACTTTGATTTGTACGCAGAAATGTACTGGGAGCCAATGTAGGCCTTTCAGGACCGGTGTTATATGGTTATATAGGCTTAACTCATCTTTTATGGAACTTACAGAATCCCTCGTTAGTTTGAAATGTTGACTGGTCATTTTGGCATTAAATGGCACCCAACACCAAGTGCCAGAGTAGCAGTAACTCTGAACCTGAGTGGTGCTTTGGCAAGTGGCACCAAGGCGAACTGCACCAACCCTCCTTCCACTGAAGTTCATGCCAAACTCTGGGTCACATTTTTCGCAAATCCAAGTTCCAGGATTCTTTTCTGCCAACTTTCAAGAAAATGCATGAAGTTCACTGTAGCTCAAGCTACCCAAGCATGACAGCACTAATAATGATGTTTTAATAGTGTCGACTGTACTAAAGTTTGCTGGAATCTGATATGTGACACTAGCGAATATGAGCAACAGCATCACCCTTTTTAATAAAACCATTACTTTAATGAGGAACTCCGTTTTACTTTACTGATAAAGACTAATGGCTTTAAAATGTGACATTATAGTGCCTGTGTTTATAATTTGAATTGTAACCAAGTTCCTTCTGATCTTTTCTTTCAGAATGCAATAATACCATGTGTTTCAGTAACCAGCTAATTGGATGAAACTGATGGTCGGTGGTTGCTCCCATTCCATCGCACAGTATTAAATGTTTTCTATAATGGAAGAAGAAAACAATCCCCTTTTCTTTGCACTGTCTCACAGGGTTCCTTTCTTTCTCTTCTTTTAAATGCATCTTTAACCTGCTTGCACACATTTTTGGGTTATGATGACTATCCTGGATCTGCTTAACAAGATTCACATTGTTTGGAGGGAGGGAAGGAGAAAATTCAGATGTTGACTTCACCTAGTTTTTAATGAAATCAAGCCCAAAAGAGGCTTCATAAACAAATAACAATGTTTGGAAAATAGAGGAACTCATTTCCTTTGATAGGTTGGAAGGAATTTAAAGGAATCTGTGTTTATAATTACTGTCTAGTTTATTTAGCGCGAAAGAATCTACTTGTTACCATTTATAAATAAACAGGCTAGGATTGCTTTCTTATCCCGCAGCAGTTCCATTATGGTTTATTTTCCTTTTTTCCCTTTCACTACACAGGCCTCACTGTACACTTTTAATGCTTGGATTCTGTTTTTGTTCAATTACAACATATTCCAGTACTTTAACGAAGTTTTTTTTAAAAAAAAACTCTTGGACTATTTTACAAAGTTTGCACCTTGTCATTATCTTTCCTATTAAAACATTTTGACTCCTAAAAAAGAAAAAGACACTGTTGTTGCTTAAAAATAGTTTTGTAGCATGGGGTGGGTGAAATCTGTTGTCCACATTTCAGTACTTGGTAAGTCACCAAAGATATCATTTTTCTTGGCACAAGTTTTCACGGGCAAAGTTGCTACTGCTAGTTAATCGTAAACCCAAATCAAATTAACAGACTTTGCAGGCTCTGTCTGCTACCAATGTAGGATCTTAACATGAATTGTAAATTGGGCATTTGGACCACCTAAACAGACGAAGCCAAGCTAGTAGAAAAAGTTGGTCTTAATTTTAACACTTTAGCACGGCTACTCTTTTAAGTCATCATAATATTTGCAGATCTGAAACCATTCTGTAAATCTACTTACGTTTTGCAAATAGAGAAGTAATGGTGTGCAGCTCAAACTTTTAAAGAAGCAATTTAAACGTTGGTTGAAAAGAAAATTATAACAATCCGTATCTTTGTCTTATTGTGCTGAGTGTAAAGCTTTAGAATGAAGCAAGTGAATAGGTTCAAACATTCACCACTGCATCATCCTTCCTTATTGCTCCCTCCAACCAAGTCTATGTGTCTGCTTTGCAAAAGCTCCCAGAAGGGACAGTGCAGGCATGGCAAGGTTTTGTGTCAATCAGCTCATCCCAGGTGACTTGGAACATCTGATATTATAAGAATGGCACAGGGAACAACACATGCAGCAATAGTGCCTACATGACTCAACTAATGCCGATCATGCCAGGCTGGCTAGGAACAACAAGCAGGGCCTTTTTGGTGGTGGCCCCATTGTTGTGAAGCTCCTTCTTCCAAGATATATAATGTGCACCTTCTTGCTAGTTTTACATGTTGTAAGTGGTAATAATAATAATAATAATAATAATAATAATAATAATAATAATAATAATAATAAATTGCACACTTCCAGGGCAGAATAATTACCGGTATAATAATAAGCTGTGGATATGAAAAACATATACAGTATCTATTCTTTATTTGCTTAAAACTCAAACATTTTCACCAGATTTTCAGACCAGGAAAACTATAAGGTCACTCTGAACTTCGAGTTTCTCATTGGCTTTTTGTCACATTGCAAAATATCCATGCTTATGTTTTAGATTGTAATGATTTTTAGTGTCATTGCTTATATAATACACCATGCAATTTTGCAATTATTTGCAATTATTTTTGATTTTTAATTTCTCTGAAGGAGAACCTTTAAAAAACAACAACTTGCCTACCTCATTTTTTAATTTTTAATTTTGTTGGCTTCTGGTTCCAGAGCATGAAAGTAGTGAGACCTAGAATAGACACAGTGTACTCAAAGGTCAGAAAGGGGATCGGGGAGCCTGGAGACTTAAGTCCTATAAAAGAATGTTGAAGTAGTTGGACATGTTTAGCTTGGAAAAGCAAAGTGTTTGAAGCAGTATGATGGTCCTTCAGATATTTGAAGATGGCTGCCACAGCGATGATGAAGCAATTTTGTTTTCCGTTACTTCAGAGGGTAGCATCTGGACCAGCTGGGTTCAAATGATAAGAAAAGGGGTTCGGAATAAATGTTAGGAAGTACTTCCTGATGGGATGAGCTGTTTGAAAGTGGAAGAGGGGGCCTCAGAAAGTGATGAGCTCTCCTTCATTAGAGGTTTTGAAGCAGCAGCTGAAAGGCCACACATCAGAGATGCTGTAGCAGTGATTTCTGGCACCAGCTAGATGACCTTTGAGGTCAGCAGTGACACTATGATTGTATGGTGCTAACTGGAAATCAGTTCCCTTCAAAAACTCAAATACTCTTTCCCCCCCCCCCCTCACAAACTCTTCATTGTTCCTAGAAGAATGTGCATGAAACCAGGATGTGAATTTAGCCTTCTTTTGGAAGTCTCGTAAAATCTATTGGTCATTTATTTTCCATAAAGTCAATAAATACATCTTACTATTTAGAAATGTATAAAGCAGTAAGCACCTTCCAGATGTGGCTGCAGACTGAATCAGAGAAAACGGCTCTGTTCTAGGAGAAGGAAAAACTGTTGACATTTCTTTGAAGTATAATCTCTTTTGTTTATTTGGGTTTTAATAGTTTCCAGAAGTCTGCTGCATATTTTTAAAGTGATGTTTCTGGCATACCTGTTATTTCCTCTGAAGTTTATGAGAGGTATTTGTTGCGTCCAACACATGCTGTCTTTCATGCTGTACTCCTGAAAGTTTTCTCGTATATTAATAGAGATAATAAGTCAATGAACGAGAATTATAAGGACAGAATCCTGCCCAAAATCACAGGCGCAGGCCTTTGCCAAGTATCTAAATATTTCTCATTACAAATGTCAGGTATGAAGTTTGCCGTTGTTTGGGTATTTACCTCTATGGTTCACATGTGTTCAGATTGCATTCTAACTTCAAATTGCATCCTGACTTGCACGGCATCCTGAGGCATTGAAAAACTACCTCGCATCCTTTTCTTGGACAAAGTGATGGAGAGGGTGATAGTTGCAGGACTGTCTGAATGAAGCAAAGTGTCTAGAGCCATTTCAGTCTGGCTTCAGGCCTAGGTAGGGCAAAGAAGAAGAAGAAGAAGAAGAAGAAGAAGAAGAGGAGGAGGAGGAGGAGGAGGAGGAGGAGGAGGAGGAGGAGGAGGAGGAGGAGTTTGGATTTGATACCCCACTTGATCACTACCCGAAGGAGTCTCAAAGCGGCTAACATTCTCCTTTCCCTTCTTCCCCCACAGTAGTAGTAATTTTATTACGGCCCTTGGCCCATATCAAAACAACAATAACAACAATACATCATGTAACATTTGAACCGATACAATTTAAACAGTTTTCCAGTTTTAAACAGCCTCTATATATATAAAAAAATTTCAGTTGGAAAGACAGTTGTATTCAATAAAATTCATTCGTCCATCTAAAACATAATTTAGACTCTATCAAATAAAGTATAATTTTACAGCTAAGTTCCTCCCCCACAACAAACACTCTGTGAGGTAAGTGGGGCTGAGAGACTTCAAAGAAGTGTGACTAGCCCAAGGTCACCCAGCAGCTGCATGTGGAAGAGCGGAGACACGAATCTGGTTCCCCAGATTACAAGTATACTGCTCTTAACCACTACACCACACTGGCTCTCAGAAGAAGCCTTGGTCACCTTGAATTATGACCTTTATTGGGTGAGAGATGGGGGAGTGCTAGCCTGTTGATTGTCCGCAAGCTCTCAGAAGCTTTTGAAGCTAGTATCATTCCTGAGTGAGATGTACTCTGAGACCAACTGGAGAAGCTCTGCTCATGATCTCACCAAAAGACATGCCCTGTGGTGTGGTGACTTGAGACAGTACCATCTCAGTGGCAGCACCCTGACTTTAGAATTCTGACTCTGGAAAAGTATAGTTGCTCCCCATGCTGATTGTATTCCATGCTGTCAAATTTCAGATATCATAGAATCATAGAGTTGGAAGAGACCACAAGGGCCATCCAGTCCAACCCCCTGCCAAGCAGGAAACACCATCAAAGCATTCCTGACAGATGACTGTCAAGCCTCTGCTTAAAGACCTCCAAAGAAGGAGACTCCACCACACTCCTTGGCAGCAAATTCCACTGTCGAACAGCTCTTACTGTCAGGAAGTTCTTCCTAATGTTTAGGTGGAATCTTCTTTCTTGTAGTTTGAATCCATTGCTCCGTGTCTGCTTCTCTGGAGCAGCAGAAAACAACCTTTCTCCCTCCTCTATATGACATCCTTTTATATATTTGAACATGGCTATCATATCACCCCTTAACCTTCTCTTCTCCAGGCTAAACATACCCAGCTCCCTAAGCCGTTCCTCATAAGGCATCGTTTCCAGGCCTTTGACCATTTTGGTTGCCCTTCTCTGGACATGTTTCAGCTTGTCAGTATCCTTCTTGAACTGTGGTGCCCAGAAACATCAACTAGAAACATTTTTGTTTGCCTGGTTTTGGGGACATGTTTTGGGGTTTTTTGCTCTGGGCTTTTTTTTAACAGTGCTATTATTGCATCACAGTATTTTAGTTGTCCTTTTTTGATTTTTTATTATTATGCACCATTGCTGTACTTGTTATTATGTTGCTCACCACCTTGGGCTCCATTGAAAAGAAGAGTGGTATATTGATAAACTTACAAATACGAATAATAATTTGTAATCTAACACAGAGCAAAAAATACCCCTGAAGTCCTGTGTCCCATTTGTCACCCTACTTTCCCTCACACATAAAATGTGGACTTCCTCCTCTTTATGCCTGTGATAAGAACACAAGAATTACTATCTTCCATGTACATTAGTTGTCAACTCCTTTTTAAAAGCCATCTAAGCTAAGGGCCATAATCACAATTAGGTATTGTGAAGGAAAGTACTTTTTTTTTCCTTAATTCTGAATCTACTGCCAATAAAGCTAGCCAAATGACCCTCAAGTCTACCATAATTCTACCATAAGGAGATGTAAACTTCTATTAAATTTCCACCTGCCGATTTGTTGCCCATGAGCCTAGTTTCCAGAGATCCTTTGGGATCTGCAGATGGGAACTTTTTTTACTCTTGTAGATTGCCACATGGGAGGTGCAATTTTTTCTTACATTAAACAGTGGCGCTTAAATCTGCCCTCATTGTGTTCTTCATTTCTGAGGGCAATTGCCCTCCAATGCCTGGTATGTATGTATGTATGTATGTATGTATGTATGTATGTATGTATGTATTTAAATCCACAGCATGTTTGCTAATCACATAATTTGTCACACATGCAGTCAGACCCTCAAAGAATGCTGCTAGTTCAGTGAGCCATCATGACTTCTCTGTACAGAAGTGTTCTCAAAAATCCAGTGTGTCCTTCAAACCTCATTGGACTCTTCCTCAGAATTCAAGAGATGCTACATAATGAAATGAGCTAGTTGTCTTCCTATCTCCCAACCTGCTAAATGTGTCCCTCTTTTTAAGCACATTGGGCATGCTTCCTTTCATTTATCTCATATTTATGCAGCAGTCACAGTCATGTTTTTGGACGGCTGTGGACTAATGCTATTGATTCCTATGGACTCTATGATCCTGTCTGCATGTCACAGTAAATTGGTGTGGTTGGTGGGGACCTACAGTCCACAGGCCAATCATGGCCTACCAGGGGATCCAAATTGGCTCACCAAGCCATTTTTCCAAACCCACACCCAACCACCAGCTGACATCACTGGTAGCATCAGCTGGTGGATGGGAAGACAGGGTTTAACTCTGCACTGACCATGCAGCCCAGTTTCTACCCTAAGCAGCAGGACTCAGGGCTTATCCACACTTCCTCTTATCCCACTGCTTTCCCCTGGAGAAAACTGCTCTTTAGAGCTCAACGGAGCAAACAGCAATTTGGGTTTTCCCAGATTGCCATTCATTCCGATTGGTTGCTAAAGAGCACATTGGAACCCGTGCTTTCTAGGCATGGCGCAAGCGGAAGTTAGGATGAGCCTTCAGGCTGGAGGCTGCTGATTTAAATTGGCAAGCGAGAGATTACTAAAGGCTTTTACCGGCCTTTGCTAGTCTTACCCACCCCTTTGAGGTTGCGACGATATTGGGCTTAAAAGGGAGAGGAGAAGGATTCCTCTTCCTTCCCTTTTAAACCCAATCTCACTGGGGTCTCGATTGCTTTGCACATCTTCAGCAGGCGACGGCTGCCTCCTTTCCCTTCTGTTCCCAATGGTGGTGGAGGAGGAGAAACAGGGGGAAATCTTCCTTTTTCTCCACAGAAGGAGAGGAACAAAACTTCCACCCCAACCCAGTAATGGAATGGAAAGAAGGAAGGCAGCAGGGTTGGGAAGTGATCACTGCTGATATGTGAAGCTCCAGAAAGATGCTCTTTCCTGGGATTCCTGCAGCAGCAGCAACGGGTTCTTGGGAGCCCCTACAAAGGTGAGCAGGGTTGCCTTCTCCCTGTAAAATGCACAGTGTCTTAATGAAATTACATGATTGGCAGGTGTGCATTGTGAAACTATAGAACTCCCTCCCTCAGTTGGCCACTAACTTGAGTGGCTTTAGAAGAGGATTAGACAAATCCATGGAGGAGGGGGCTATTGATGACTTCCAGCTATGATGGCTATGCTCTACCAAATCACTTGGAGGTGGCAATGCTTCTGCATAACCAGTTGCTGGAAACTATGGAAGAGGAGAGTTGCTCTTGTTTATTTTTATTTTAAAAAAAATATTTTTATTAAAGATTTTCTTGATTTACAAAGGTAGTGCAATGTCTCTCTCGTATTTTTCCATATAACGTTTTTACAAATCAGTTTTTTGTTGTTGAGACATTAGGAAGAAAAGGGGGAGAGAGGTGGGTGGGATGGGGAGATAGGTGGGGTGGGGTGATGATGTTTCTGTTTTACTTAATATGGGTTTGGCGTCAGCGTTGTTTGTGCAGGTTCTCTGTTGTTCGCTTGTGCTTCTTTGGCGGCGAGAGAGGTCGGTGTTGGCGTAGGGTGTGGTTGTTCATTTGTGGTTAGCTGTGGTGATCTTTGGTTTCCTGTGTGAGCGGGGTTGGCGGGTGTTTTGGATCAGGTTAGCCATATTGATTTGTATGCTGTCGATAGATTTTTGTCATTGTCTTGTTGGGCTGTGTGTGTGGAGAGTTGCTCTTGTGCTCAGGTCTTGCTTGTAGGTTTCCGACAGGCATCTGGTTGGCCATTGTGAGAACAGGATTTTGAACTCGGTGGGCCATTGGCTTGATCCAGCAGGCTCTTCTTATATATTGTTTTTAACCATTTGAAGCATAGTTAGAATCTGCATTATTTTCACAATTACCTTTGCTTAACAAGTGTTCTTTCTTTTTCAATGTAGATCTTGATGTCAAGGCATGTCATAGAGCCTCAGACAGGCAGGTCCCTTAGTTTCAACCCTGTGGTAGGTAAGCCAAAACAAGGAAACTTTGACTTATTATTTTAATGATTATTATAATTACGAGTAAGTGTTAAACTAGTGGCTTTTTAAAAAGAACTCTTCATATAAAAGTTGAACATAAAAATCATTACAAATGAACTAAGTGGCGACAAAAGGGCTGACGTTGAAAAATGAAAATTATTTTGGAAGGTAAATGAACATTTTTATAAACACACACACATGAGCTTGTAGCATTTCATTATGATTTATAAAGTGTGCTGCAGGAGAATACAATTTAATTTGATTTCAGATGTTAAGACTTGTTGTTGCCATACTCCAGGAAGCGATTGTTTTATTCTGCTAAAACAAACACACTTGGGAGCACAAATTTCTCATTCAGACAAATCAATAGGTTTTGCTACCTTTAAGAATGCGCCACCTTGCTAATAATGTGGTTGTTAAATAAAATAGCTGTATATGCACAAAAAGTATCTTGGTTTTTTAAAAACACATCATTTAAACATAGCCACTCATTATGAGTGACTTTTTTATTTCTAGCACCAGGAAAATTGGAGTTTTTGCATAGAAGTATAAGGCAACTGAAAGTTTAAAAATTGAGGAAGTGAGAGGCAAAGGCTGGGCACTTTAAAGTGTGTAGGCAGCATGCAGGACTAAAAGGGAAAAGGCAACTTGGATGGCTTTAATAAAAGATTAGAAAGATTCAACGAAGATGAGGCTATCCATGGCTGTCTTACTTCCATTGTCTGTGGCGGTATGCCTCTGAACACCTATTGCTGGGTTCACAAGTACAGAGAGTGATGTTGTACTGCTTTGGGGCTTCCCACAGGCATCTGGTTGGCCACTGTGAGAACAGGAAGCTGGACTAGATGGGCCACTGACCTGATTCAACTCCCTTCATCATCATCTACTTGCATTATCTAAACAGGTACAAAAAAGTGGGCTTTTCTGCATCCTTGCAACTCTTTCTTAGTTCCCTAGTACTAGGGTATCCTCCCCCCCACCCCATGAACTGTGAATATACTTGGGAAATTTGATCTTTATGAATTCCAAGATGAACTGCCCTGATCTACATGTGCCAGCTTAATGTGCAGATCAGAACGGAGCTATCAACTGGCTTTCACACTTTCCAAATGTTCTGAGGCAGGTCTCAGCTCAAATAGCAAATCAAAATATGTTTAATGCTTATTTTGAGAGTAAACATGTTTAGAAAGTCATATTTTGAGATCCAATATATTTAGAAAGGCAGATTTTGAAGGGAAATACATTTAGAAATGCATACTTACATGTGTTTTAAAATGGGATTTTTTGGGGTGCAGTTTTTTTTCTTTGTTTTGAGAATAACGTAGAGGGTAATGCAGAAGCAGGGTGGAACCAGAGTAATGGATGAGCAAAGAGACATGGACAGGCAGTAGACTGATTCACGCATCCTAAGTATGAACTTGCCCATATGCTGAGATCATCAGCTACAGCCCTGCTTCAGGTGTCTCCGTTTACAGAAGTCAAGTGCATGCTCCATCACAGTGGGTGGGGCTGCTCCCAACTGCAAAGGTGGGCACCTGGTTCTAGGTAACAAGACTGCAACGTCCTGTTCAATTGCTGCCATCTCCTGTTACACCTCCCCACTTGGCTGCTCAAACCCTCCCCAGCCCGCGCTGAGGCTCTTCACTTTGCAGGAAGGTCAGGGTGACTAAAATCATGGTGGAAAGGGGATGTCTGCCCTCCTCCATCCCAAGCTCCCATCAGTCAGGCCTCCTCCTGTTTCTCCCCGCACCTCCTGTACCACAGCCTGGCATAGGAGCCAACTCCTAGGCGCCGTGGGGTTTTTGGCCCCCACAATAAAATATTTGAGGGGGCGTTCCCATTCAAATGGTGTGTGTGCACTGTGTTGTGTGATCAATTATGCGGGGCAGGGCTTACCTGGGCCCCCACAATATTTTATTCAAGTTGGCGCCCCTGCAGCCTGCAATCCAAACCTGATTCTGACAATGCTGCAGGGCTCATTAAAGTTGGGAGGTGAGATGGAAGCTGGTTACCTACATGGAAGAGTATTCAATTTTTGGGATCCCATGAGATATGCTAACGTACAGAAGAATTTTGCGTATCCAGAAGTGCTAACAGACACAATGTATTTCATAGGGCAATCTAGGCTTCCTATTGGCTCAGGCTGGAAATGCCATCACTTTCGCTGGAACAAAATCCACTACATCCTAACTTTAGCTTAACTGTTTTATGCATTGGGCCACATTTGTATGCCAGGCACACCACAGGAGAAAAGCATCAAGGAAATGGATGATGGAACTTGACAGACATTACACAGAAGTTTTTTTAAAAAAAAAATCCTCAAAGGGGCTCCTTGGTGTAGAAATCAGTGGTAGAAGATCTAGCAGAGGATCTTTGGTTTTAAGGGTCAGATGCATGTCCAAACAATCCCTGTTACAAAATTATTCAAATGATGCTCCTCGAACGGTTCCTCTAGGTAGCTTTTTCAAGATCAGCACTGGTGTTCATGTGTTTTCCATCAAGGAAGTCTGTGGTTACCTTCCTTATTCTGCTGGACTGGAAAAACATAGCTAATATGGTGTGATCTGGAGAAAGCTTTGATGCAAGAGCTTTACAAATAAACCTCCAGATGCCATATGGTTTACATCCATCTCTCAATTTATTTCCTATAAATGTCTATTGAATATTCCATTGAACCAACACATGTGAAACTGGAGCTGGAAAAAGAAAGCGAGGTACAGAAATGCTTTGTGGCAGCATGTGATTATCGTATTTCTTTTCCAATATTGCTACCAGCCTTAAACACACGGCAAATTAGTCAAATGCCAGAGTTCTCGAGAGTCAGAGGGAAAAGTAAAGAAACAATATTTTAAACCTTGCAAAAACAAACAGCCAGCTCGCTCACGTGTTGTAACGTAACTCTCTCGCAAACTGGCGTTGGCCCTCGCTGCTGCTGGTGTGGGGTTGCTTCATATGTTCCATTCCTGCCATTAGAAAATTAAGAGTTCTGGAGAATTCATTTAGGGCAAGCCGAATACTATTAAAACATCATGGGGGGGGGGGAACAAATATTAGAATGAGAGAGGCTCATAGGTATATTTTTCGCTTGATTGACTCGTGGCTTATATCATCGGCCCTTGCCTTTCTTCGGTTTCACTTTGCCTTCCAACCCGACTGTAAACATATCAGGGGGATTTACTCAATGGCCCTTTCTTCTGAGAAGGCTCTCTTTTCCAAATATAACTTCCTTTACAAGTGGGCCTTCTGAAGGACTATCGAAAGACTTGGTCCCATGTTGAAGTCCTCGTTCGATTTCCCCTCTGTAGCCGTAATTTTATGCACTCCATCTCTAACACTTCAGGCATGAGCTGAAATGAAAGTCAAGGAATCCCCCCCCAAAAAAGGAAAACAATGTGCTGTCATGCATGGAGAAAGATACAGGAGTGTGAACTTTTTGTAGGGTTTTTATAATGCCTGTCCATCCACTTGCTCTGCCACGTGGCTTCCTTGTGGGATTCTGACTTCCTGTGCACTGCCAATCATATCCAAGCGTCCTTTGGTTGATTATTTGATTCTCTTGATTTCTTATTACAATGTGTCTGACGTTCAAATTACTGTAGCTCAGCTAGCTAAGGCTACTCTAGCTACGGATTTAAACATTTGAATGTAGGAGTTTTCCGTCCTGCTCCCTGACTTCTCAAGGGGCTACGCTGACTCCACCCTCTCAAGGCACCATGCCCCCCTCTGCTAAGTCAACATGCCCCCCTCTGCTAAGTCAGTATCATTTATGCTGTGGGATGCCAGTCACCATAGTGACAGACAGACCCTGTCTGTCACCTGCCTCCGGGTGACTCAGCAACCATTGAGAACTGGTGAAACCATTAGCCAATCAAGAGAAAGAGGGTGGAGTTTAAGTGAGCTGCTGACCGTTTAGCAATAAAATGACAAATTTCTGTCCAGGAGAGGACAGATAGGGATTGTCTGTGGGCCATAGTCTGACTATGTGAATGGGGTCAGCTAGGCAGGGCCACTTTATTTTTATTCTCTGTGGAGAAGTTAAATCCTATAAGGGGCTGAGTGAGTGTTGCCGGTTAGTACACTGATAGTCATTCTAGGTGAGGAAAAGTGTGCCTGAGACTTGGTTTAGTAGAGACCTGTTTAAGAGTTTCTCTGGAAAGAGTTTGTGCTTTAACATAAGCTTTGTGCCTTGTTTATGAAATCACTGAGCATT
Source organism: Lacerta agilis (assembly GCF_009819535.1). Lineage (NCBI taxonomy): Eukaryota > Metazoa > Chordata > Lepidosauria > Squamata > Lacertidae > Lacerta > Lacerta agilis. Next base: position 93,096,989 of record NC_046313.1, on the reverse strand, counting down.
AAATTCTCACAGTGTGTAATTAAATAAAAATACAGTTTGGTTCAGAAGTGCCACTCATACTTTGAACCTCTGAGTGGACACTAAGAAGCCTTCACAGTAGAACACCTAACTGTGGATTAATCTTAAACACTACCACAAACAGTTAAGTCTAGAGCTCTAATCTGTGGAATACAGTGAAAGTTATTAATCTATTAACACACCCATAATAGGGGCCATGTTTCTCAGCACCCATCTTCAGTGCAGGTGTGTGTCACAGCCATATTTGTAAAGTTACCTAGCACATGGAAGGCCATTTTCTAGAGCCAGCAGGATTGTGGCAAGGCAGGAGCTGGCAGGATTGAAAGAAGACAGGTGATGGGGTCTGAGTAACACTGGTGATAAGGTGGGTGAGAGAATGCAGAATCTAGTACGTAGTTCTTCTTATCTAAATTGTACTGTTGATATAAATGGCTCAGGGCCGCAGTACTTCAAGGACTGCCTATGAGCCAACTCAGATCCTGCAATAACCACCTGAGGCCCTTCTTTGGGTGCCTCCTCTATGAGAGGTCCATTCTTGCTGCAGGACAAGAATGGGCCTTTTCTACAGTGGCTCCCCATTTGTGGAATGCTTTCCCCAGGAAGGCTTACCTGGTGCCTTCATTGCATATCTTGAGGCACCAGGCAAAAACATTTCTCTATAACCAGGTATTCAGCTGATTAACATTCTATGGCTTTTAAATGGGTTTGTGGGAATAGGGTTATTGGTTTTTGTTTTATTATGTATTTTGTGTTCTCATTTTGTATTTTCATGTTGCGAACAGCCCTGTGATCTTGGATGAAGGGCAGGTTACAAATTTAATTAATTAAATGTAAATTATTATTATTATTATTATTATTATTATTATTCATAATACTACTTGTTGGCTAGAAAATGTCTTTTATAATGATGGATATGCCACACAGCTATATTTAAGCAAAAGAGAACCCCAATGTAATATATGGATTAAAAAAAAACCTGTTACTCTTTGATGAGCAAAGAACCCATCCCTCAATTGTTTTGGAAGCTGGAGGCTTTTCTTCACATGAAAATTTCTGACTTAACTTAATCTCCCCCCAAAAAACAAGATTAATAGACCTTAAGGTCAGAATAAACCACCATGATTACATCTGACATCTGGCAAAACAAATGGCAAAGAACTTCACCCAGTAATCAATGCATTAAAGCAAATAACTCATAGCAGGTAACCTGTGGTATTGGCCCTTTTCACAGAAGTGAAATTAACCTCCAGCCTTTTGGCCCAAAGCCATAAGGGCAAACATCATATTTGGGAAAGTGATCTTTCTGTTTTCCGTCTTCAATGGTTGGCTTGAATAAAACAATTTTTTCCTAACGTTAAAAGTGGGAGAAGGGAGATTCAAATGGATGCATTTTTCTAGAATCTTTTGGACAAAAATTTAGAAATAAATGAACTATAGGGCCACTGGGTACATGGCATGCCACACTGGGTTTGTAGACTATATGTTTCTGATCCAGTGATTCGTTTCTGGGGGTCGGGGGGGGGGGAGGAACCATAGGAAAGCTGGTCTTGGTTGACTTAGATTAAACCTTGGGAATCCAAGGTTGTGCTTTCTTCTTGGCGGGATCCCCATTGCCTTCACAGTGTTCTGCTGCCCCTTAGAATGGGGTCCAAGCAAACCTGTTTAGCTTTGAGTTTCATGGCTTTCCCAAGTTCCAGTCCAACTAAACACCACACTACACTGGTTCTGTGTACTTCAGTACAATGAAGCACTACACTGATTTCGGTCCACATTGGATATAATCCTCTTATGAGCATTTCTGCTTAGAATACACAGTCCTGGATCCCATCAAATCTAGAAGCTGCACACACCTTTTTTTCACATGCATATAAAGGGGCTGTCTGGGATGGCTCAGTACTAAGGGAAAGTATATTTGGATATAATTCCTTCTATTTTATAATTCTTATCACAATGCAGGGCTGGCTTGGATTGACTACTGACTAGTTGCAAATAACCCCTTTTCATGGAAATTGGCAGAGAGCTTTGGCAATGGAGTACAAACTTGTTCACTCTTCTCAAAGACATTGTTCCCAAGCTTTGGGGCAGCACCCATGAAATTGTATAATCCTGTTAAAGTTTTTTAATATGTTTTAATAATTTCATTATTGTGGTTTGTTTTTTACTTGCTAGGTGATATATAAAAAAAGCTTCACCTTAACTATCCACCATCCATCTCTTCTGGGGTGTATTCATTGGCACCGGACATCCTTGAGCAGCTAACTGCCCTTCTCTGCCCCACAACCTTTTTCCTGACACATCACTGCAACCAGTATCAAGAAGTAGAATCTAGCCATGCTTTTAATTTCCCACATTGCCTCTAAACTAGCTTCACTCTGGGGCATTGTGGAAAAGTAAAAGGGTGACTGGACTCACCTAACTCTTAGGGTGCTGCCACTATAGCCAGGCAAACCCACCAGACCCACTCACAGAAAAAGGGCCCACCAGAGGATACTTTGCCCCTCAAGCCTGAAGCTGAAGTCTGTCTCCTGACCCCTCTTCATTCTGTCACAGACCCACCAATGGCTGTTAATCCATGTAGACAACAGTGAACTAGATGGACCAATGGGTCTGGCTCAATATAAGGCAGCTTCCTATGCTCAGATTACCCGTGGACCTTCATTAGTTGAGATCCCAAGCCTAGTAGGGAGGCCCCTGAAGAGACAGATGGTGGATAGCTTAGGTGGATAGTTTATATATATTGCTGATTAGATGTTATATCAAGGCCATCAAGAAGAAGAAGAAGAAGAGGAGGAGGAGGAGGAGGAGGAGGAGGAGGAGGAGGAAGAGTTTGGATTTGATATCCTGCTTTATCACTACCCGAAGGAGTCTCAAAGCGGCTAACATTCTCCTTTCCCTTCCTCCCCCACAACAAACACTCTGTGAGGTGAGTGGGGCTGAGAGACTTCAAAGAAGTGTGACTAGCCCAAGGTCACCCAGCAGCTGCATGTGGAGGAGCGAAGACACAAACCCAGTTCACCAGATTACGAAGAAGAATGGGATGTTGTGGCTGTCCCTTACACATCACATCTTTCCTCTTCCCCAGTTTCTTAAGCTGCTGGTTACATACTTGCTACCTTCCATAGGAATATTGTTGAGAATCCATGGCTCTATTTAGGCAGGGCGGATCTATGTTTCATCTTCTATGCTGGGGTGGGGTTGAATGCCTCCAGAGAACAGAAATTCGGACTCACTGGCCTAACATATGGTTAAGCTCCTCTTTTCATTAGCTGTGCAGCTTCAGACTGAAAAGCATCCTCTCAGCAGCCAGGAGGTTTCCAACACTTGAGCCCCCAAAAAGGAACTGCCGTAATGATAGTCAGTCATGTAAAATAGCAGATGTAGTTTGAAGATAAAGTAAAGCCCATAAAGGGCAGGCGGGGGGGTGGGAAGGATGCACTAAAATAAGGTAACGTAACTGAATTCTTTTCTCTCTGCATCATTTATTTCTGTTCCAGAGGTTGTGGTTGGAAGTCCTGCAATTAACATAGCAAGCTTTGATGTCTTAAACAGGAACAATATTAAGGTGTATTTTTCATGCAGAGGAGAAATGTTGGACTTATTAATTCTCGGCCATGAAAGCTTTTCAAGATACTCCATTGCAGAATATGAAATGGCAAAATACAGGGAGCCATAAAATACAAATAATTTGTCTGAGGTACATCTTTCTCTAGATCAGGACTGGGTTAGTCGGCTAAAGAGCGTCAGACATACTGGCAGCTGTGCTATGTTGGACCACCACCAGCATATTATTGGCTACCATAGTTCTGTCGTTTCTTAAGCACTGTGTCCCTTGAGTTTCCCAGCAGAATAACCACAGGGTCTCACTCAAATGTATCATTTGTAATTCCACCTAGCTTCCTAATTATTTCCCAGATTTCTCTAAATCTTGCCTGATCTTGAACCGATCTCCAACAGCAGATAGTATGCATTTGTTTTTTTTGTATGTCTATATGGGTTAGATACCGGGTTAGATATTTTTTTTGAAAGTTTTCATTTGCTGCCACGTACATATAATGTTAGGGACACGAGTGGTGCTGTGGGTTAAACCACAGAGCCTAGGGCTTGCCAATCAGAAGGTCAGCAGTTCGAATCCCCACGACGGGGTGAGCTCCCGTTGCCTGGTTCCTGCTCCTGCCAACCTAGCAGTTCGAAAGCATGTCAAAGTGCAAGTAGATAAATAGGTACCACTCCGGCGGGAAGGTAAACGCTGCTGCTCTGGTTTGCCAGAAGTGGCTTAGTCATGATCCGGAAGCTGTACTCTGGCTCCCTCACCCAATAAAGCGAGATGAGCGCCGCAACCCCAGAGTCATCCGCGACTGGACCTAATGGTCAGGGGTCCCTTTACCTTTACCTTTACCTTTACATATATTATTGTGATCAGTCTTACCTAATTGTTTTTGTTGTCATCACCATCCTAGTTAAAGAAAGGGGTATTTGGCACCATTAGGGTAGACAATAGACAAAGCAGTAGCAAAGAGCAGCAAGAATGCCTTGTTCCACCTGACTCCCAAATGCGTGCAGACCTACACTATTTCACAAAACACCCCCACTCCCAATGGGTGGGTGCAGAGCAGTCACCCAGCTTAGCTTGCTCTTTCTAAAACACTAGGGAGGCAAAGCAGTGTAGCCCCTCGATCACTATTTTTATTTCTTTATTTATCGTGTCCTACAGAAGAGTCTCAAGGTGACTTGCAACAATAAAGTCCATCCAAATCTTATTCTTATTCTTTGCCGATCACTCGTAGCCGAGTAAGATTGTCTTCCATAAACACAGTTTTAACAACAGTCCATCCAAATACAATCCATACAAATGCACCATTTGTACTTGTACGAGCCAGTGTGGTGCAGTGGTCAGTGTGTCGCATCAGGACCTGGTAGACTAGGGTTCATGACCTCGGGCCGACCACCATTTCTCAGCCTTACAGGTTTGTTGTGAAGATAAAATGAGGGGGGGGTGCTATATGCCACCTTGAGCTCCTTGGTGGAAAAGTGAAATATAAATGCAAGGATAATAACAAAAGCAACATTTCAAAAGCAATAATAGTGCACTAAAAGTGATCTGCCACTAATAATAAAAAAAATTAAATGCTCTCCCCCACAAACAACACAAGCATGGTCACCAAAAAAATTGCTGCCACAGGAACCAGAACAAAATGCATTATGTGAAGATATGAACTCATGCACTTGACACTTCCTATAGTGCATGTATACTCTAAGAATAAAATACAGATGGTGCATGCTTTGTTTGATTATGGAAGAAAGCCATAGTCTGTCCAGGTGGATCTCAATCATTGATACTTGCCAACTGTTCAGTTTGCCACTGTGTACTAGGCTTCATAGACAGTGTGTGAGATGAGACAAAGCAAGGAAATCACTGGAAGCCAACTGCATAAACCCATTTTTCCCCCTTTACTATGTTGCAGATTGGGCTTGATACAATCCTATTGCCTTTCTCTTTTTGTACCAGTTAAGGTTTGGGGGCATACTTTCACTCCATATTCAAGGTAGCTGAAGCAAGTATACTACAAATCGGGTTCTCCCTTGGGAGAGCACGTGTTGCAGTGGGGGCTTGCAAGACACCTCCCTGGTAGCTGGGCGGGGTTAGTTAGCTGGCCACAGCTTCAATAGGACCCTGGGGTGTTGCTGGGGAGAATTAAATGTTGCAATGTTGTGATGGACAGCCCAGCGTCCTTTATATTGCTCTGCACGCAGGGTGATCCTTCTCTTGGCTGCGTGCTTCGGATCAATTTATTTTAGGCCTCTGCATTGACCTTGAAACTGCCTGTCATGGGGTCGTCTGCTTTTGGGGCAGGGGCCCAGTAGGACATTTTTTTCCATTTGGTTGATTGGCTGTTGCCATTTGGTTTTCGCCTACTGCAGTAGCAACTAGTCACAACTTGTAAGGTTGGCAGTTAGGCATTGGTTATTGTGTTGGTTACTGGAAGGGTGGTCCCCCCCCCCTCCAGAATGATGATGGTGTGCAGGGAATTCCGTTAAAGGAATCCAGGGGCTCGACATGCTTTTGTCCAAACCCCCGGTAGGGGGACAGGGCCACGAAAGAGCCCCTGGGACCTCTGGGGAGAGGGGGGGCTCTGCCCCCAGCCTCCTTAACTCTCCCCAGATGGCATTCTCCCATCGCTGACCGAAAGTCAGCTCTGTCCCGGTGGACAGCTAGTCTGAACCAATGCCTACGCAACCACTCACATAATTTGTATTTTAATAAAGTTGTGGCCTAAATTATTGCCAAAAACCCAAACAAAAATTATGTCTGAAGTGTGAATTTTGGGGGGGGGGTGGCTTGGGGACTTCAACATGCAAAAATGCTCATTTGTTCAGTCCTGTTGAAGAATGTGCTGCTCAGCCAATTTGTATACAGCTGGTTCTTTAGACCACTGTAGAGGTTCCTACAAGTTCAAGGCTGTTTAAATGGTAGTAATTCTAAAAGCAGAGTTCCAAGGAGCCATTGTACTTGCTGGCTAATGTCAATGTTTGAGACTCATTCAAACCTGTTTCATAGAACACCCTTTTCCAAAAGATTTGCGCTACAGGACATACACCACATATGAAAGCAAGTACCTGTCTCCCCGCACCCTTTGCAACATTTTGGACTTGTACATTTAGTGATTTGTGTCCAGGTTGTGGGGAGACAGATACCATCTGTGTACAGTTTTTTAGGCATTTCTTTGAGACATGTGGAAGTAGAATGGAATGACTTTTAGCCCAGATGGCCTAGCTTCTATGCACACACACCTCTTTATCTTCTGCACCCAAGGAGCATTGTCACACTTGAAGGTCACATTCCAACCAGGCAAAACTATTCAACAGAGTGCGAAGCAGGGCTGGTTAAAGGGGTGGCTTGGAGAGACGGGGTGCAGCTGGGGAGGGTTTTGCTGCATATTTAGTTCCTGGGCCAGTGCTTCCCCACACCCCCTTTCATAAGCCATAGGAAGCGATCTGCAGCAGAAAGTCTACAACATGGGTCAGCAAACTAAGGCCCAGGGGCCGAATCTGCTTTCTGGATCCGGCCCATGGACGGTCCGGGAATTGCCACATGGATCGGCGTGGATCTGATTCTGATCGTTCGGGCTGTGCCATTTCCCCCCTCTCCCTCACACACACCACGGCGGCACCTCCTCCCTCCCTCCTCCTGGCTTCTGCCCGCCCTGCCTAGAGGAGGCAGGGGGCTGGGCTTCGTTGGTGCCAGCCCCTCTCCAGAGCCCTTTCACACGCCGCTTATCATCCCTCCGCTGCCACTGCCGCCGCCAGCCCCTGCCACTCGCAAGACACAGGAGCCGCGGTTGGCTGAGCGCCCCTCTCAAGCAGCCGCCATTTAAAGCAGCCCCTCTTCAGAGCCCTTTCGCGCCACTCATTGTCCCTCGTTCTCCCCCCCCTTCAAAATATAGTCCACCCCCCCAAGGTCTGAGGGACAGTGGTCCCCTGCTGAAAAAAAATTGCCAACCTCTAGTCTAGTATGATTCCTGCAGCTGAGACAAAGCCATCTGGTGGAAAGGCAAATTGCAATTTCCTATTTGTATCAGTCTGGATGTTGGGCTCCTCCTTTAAATTAGACCTTTCTGGGCAAGATAAGCAATTTGTTTTATCTTGGCAACAGCACTTGCCATAGGCTTCCTTCCCCTGGGTGATCACACACTCCTCTGACATCTCCAGCAATGTATGCAAGGTTACCTGACCACAATTTAGTGGGGGGAAATGGATGAGAAATGCTTTCATTTAACTGATTAACATTTAATTAACACTGTTAATTAACATAGATTTTACCTTTTTCATCTGAAGTGTAACACTTAACACTGACCTTAACTTTTCAAACCAGAGCTAGGCATTAGGAGAGCTGAGAGGAAGTCATGATTGATATTATGCATTATAATCTAGCTGGATGAGATCTAAGCTGAAGTTATGAAGCAATGTGCATTGTACCATATAAAAGTCTAATGATAGTTAATGTTGGTTAATTAAGATGAACACGGAATGGTATTACTTCATCTCATAGGGATATTAGTAGCTAACAAAATATTATTTTAGTTAAAACCACACATACTGAATCACTTCAGACTCTCTCTCAGAAATGAAGCATGAATTGAATTAGATTATAAATTCTAAAACCATATGATAGTAATGGATCCTAGCACAGCAAATGCAAAAAGAAAAGGAAAGGAAAAAGAAAAACCCATCCCAAACAAAGAAAGAAAGAACCACCAAAACCTAAGAAACATTTATGTAACAGGATAATGGTTTATTATGTGTGAATTAACCAGACAAGTCAGGACTCACAGAGAATGCTTTATTATTTCTAATGGGGTAGCACCCAATCAACAATGTGTGAAACACTCCACAACTGGGGGTGGTTTTAATTCCAGCTACTTCTAACACAAAAAGTGACGTTGATTTCCCATCCTCGCTACCAAATATTCTTAATCTTTACAGAAACTCTGTGTTCTTCAAATGCAGAGAAATACTCAACTAGTCTTCGTCTCTGCTAGATGCACCTGACATGGCAGGAGACAGCGATGTCACTGTGATTACCACACACCAAAGGCTTTAGAACAGCTTTCTCCAACTCGTGTGTGTCCTCCAGATGTTTTGAACTGCAGCCAGCACATCTTGGGAAGGCTGCTTTAGAGCATGGGTAGAGAGGTCTATGCTTCAGGCCAGACTGTAGAATCCATTCCAGATCCTGCAATCCACCCCTGGAATCCGGGCAGGAAATCATAGAATCATAGAGTTGGAAGAGACCACGAGGGCCATCCAGTCCAACCCTCTGCCAAGCAGGAAACACCATCAAAGCATACCTGACAGATGGCTGTCAAGCCTCTGCTTAAAGACCTCCAAAGAAGGAGACTCCGCCACACTCCTTGGTAGCAAATTCCACTGCCGAACAGCTCTCACTGTCAGGAAGTTCTTCCTAATGTTTAGGTGGAATCTTCTTTCTTGTAGTTTGAATCCATTGCCCCGTGTCCGCTTCTCTGGAGCAGCAGAAAACAACCTTTCACCCTCCTCTATATGACATCCTTTGATATATTTGAACATGGCTATCATATCACCCCTTAACCTTCTCTTCTCCAGGCTAAACATACCCAGCTCCCTAAGCCGTTCCTCATAAGGCATTGTTTCCAGGCCTTTGGCCATTTTGGTTGCCCTCTTCTGGACACGTTAATAACTGGTTTATTCTATGCTTTGTCAACCCTTTTTGAAGCAGAACCTGATAGCTCTTATTAGGGCCACATACCCACATACGTTGTAAAGCGCTAACACAGGAAGTAACTACAGCATGAGCTTCTTCTCTAACGGCATGGCACTTTCAGCATTACTTGAGCACTGCAGGAGAGGCGCATGTTGCAACAGTGCCTCCCACAACCCCACAGAAGCAATAATGGAAGGGATACTTTGGGTAACTTTGCACTGTCGGTATTTTGCGGGATGGATTCGAGAGCATGCTGTCAGATTTAGATTTGCACAACTGAAGTGGATTAAAGTGTCCAGATGCGACAAAACCACTTTTAACAAAAGAGACCATTTTGCCATAAGGAAAGTGACAGAGAGATGCACCGAAAAGTGTGGGGGGTGAACAAATGGTTAATGGGAAGTGGCATGACCTCCCTGTAAGCAAATCGGAATGAATGCAAGATGAATGCTCGTTGCTATATAATCCCGCCCAAAACAACAACAACACACAAATCAGAATGAATGCTCAAGAAAGACCGGCTATAACCCAACCTCTGCATGGGCTTTCTGCAAGTAAATTTCGGATGAATACGCGATAAACAGCTCACCAGGAAAAATACTAAAAACCCTGTGTCATATTTGTCTCAACATTGCACTGGCACTGAAACCCGAACGGTGTAACCATCAGTCATTCCTGCCTATGATAAAGGCTTGCCATCTCTTGCCAACATTGCCTAGAAAGCACTCTGGCAAAAAATAAAAATAAAAATACAATAAAAAATAAGACTCCTCTGTCAGTAGATTCTTGCGAAGCAGAAGGAAGGGCGGGGGGGACCTGGGAGATATAAGCCTTCAAAATCATCTCCATGGCAAGTTTCCATGTGCTTTGAACAGCTGTTACCACCTCCTATTTGCCCCTTGTTATGTTTTTTTGAATAGCCCTGTTAAGTACAGGGCCCAGGTGTTCTCCTACAGAAGATAATATTCCAAGGGTAGTGTCTGACCCCTCTGTGAGTTCCAAAGGCAATTGTGTTGGTAACTTTGCATTTGCCTGTGGGGCTGTCACATAATTAGTCTATTCATGAGCTGTGGGGGCTGCTTTCTAGTTATGAATGCCTTTTTCATCCCTTTGACTCCTCTTTGATTCGTAGGAATTGATACAATTTTATTCCAAAGCCGGCAATGTGCTGTTCTCTTTTAAAAGATCTACAATATAAGAATTCACCCCGTGGGATACCTCCTTGTGCCTGTATTTGTTTTGTGTCTGTGCCTCCGTGTGCCTGTATGTGTGTGTAAATGTAAATATTCACAGTGGCCTTTCTGCTGCTCACGTCCAAGAAGAGCTCACACTGAGACGACTGCCTATGAATTAAAATTAAAACCAACAGTTGGCATTAAAGGTCACAGCTTTATTAGAATTATTCATCCAGATACAATTAGCTGCACACCAAACTGCAGGGAAGACAGAAATGAAGGGGACTTTGTCATCCTGGTTCTGATCTAACCTACCCCAATGACATGAATAGCAAAAAATTCTGATTTCTTGAAGAAATGAAAGCAATCAAATGTTGTGGTGTCTCTGCAGAGAGGAGGATCTGTTGGATTTTGAGGGCAGTGTGGCCTAGCAATGTGCTTTTCTTTTCTGCTGCCTTTGTTCCCTTGTGACATCATGGCAACATCCCATCGACACTGAACTGTGGTCTGCTTTCCTGGAGTGCCTAGAGAAGCCATGTGTGGGTACTGCTCACAAGGTCTATAGCTTTAACAACTCCATGGCTGCAACAACACGGATCAGGGTGACGTGTGCTGCTTTACAGAAAGCAGTCCTCTATTTTGAAGGGCTACTAGAGGGCAGCTCTCTTTTTGAAGGTGTCCTCCAGCCCAAGCCTGATTTCAAGATAAGGAACCATGAGAGAAGGAGCCTTGAAATCCCCCCTCAGAAGTTAGCAGCACCTGCTCAGCAGAAGTAGAAGCAGTGCTGTTTTTCTAGAAAAAGAAGTGCTGGAACTCACCATGAACACTTCCCTTGTTGCTCTCTTATAATGGCAATGGCGCCCACCTGAGTTCTGTTGAGTTCCAACTTGGGGGGGGGGGAGCCCTGTGTAGAAGTAGGCACACAAGTCTTCTGGTGCCTTTCCCCACCATGGTGAGATATATTTCTGTTTAAATTATAGTCATTATTTCTAAATTTGCATCTATGGATATAAACTACCATGTGCTTGTTGCCTATATGTACACCAGAGTCCCTTGTATTATGCCATGAAGCGGCTCTCTGGAGAGATCTTTTCCCATTTCCAGTTCCGCATGTCCGTGCTAATTTCCCTTGCAAGGCATATGGGAAAGGTACCATCCTTCTGATTGCTTCTCTCTCTCCCCCCCACCACCACCTGGGGCATCATTCCCTGCCCCAACGTATAAAAACAGATAAAGTAAGGACATACTTTACTTTTCTAAGAGGCTAGTAAAAAGTTGGTTCCCAAAACAGATTCTCTTGAAATTACAAACTTTTATGGAGTCCCACATAACACCGTCAAATCAAAGCTTGCACCAGGCATGGCCAAACTTAGCCCTCCAGCTGTTTTGGGACTACAGTTCCCACCATCCCTGACCACTGGTCCTATTAGTTAGGGATGATGGGAGTTGTAGTCCCAAAGCAGCTGGAGGGACAAGTTTGGCCATGCCTGGCTTACACTATGGGATTGAACAATAAATATCACAGATTTGATGCGTGCTAGCCATCACAAATGCATGGATCCAAGGAATGGATCCTCATGAACAGTGGCGTAGGAAGGGGGATCCAGTGGATGCGGGCTGCCCCGGTTGTCATCACTGAGGGGGGTGACAAAATGGCAAAAATATGTGTTTTTAAAATAAGAAATTCCCATCGTGAAAAAAAGATTTTAAGTGCTTATGCTCACAATGTTAAGTAAATAAACCAGAAAATAACACTTGCAACCGTAAGTATCTTATATTTCCTTCTTTTGATAATTTCTATGAGGTGTGTGACAAGAAATTCCCTGCACCGGCTACCACCTGACCATGCTACGCCACTGCTCATGAAAGTCTTAAACAGCTCAAGACCGCAATACCTCAAGGACCGCATCTTCCCATATGAACCTACCCAGTCCCTGAGATAATCTTCTGAGGCCCTCCTTCATGTGTCTCCTCCTCGAGAGACCTGGAGGGTGGTTCCCTGTCTGTGGAATGCTCTCCTCATGGAAGTTCACCTGGCACCTTCATTATATACCTTTAGGCACCAGGAAAAAATGTTCCTTTTTAACCAGGCTTTTGGTTGATCTTATTGACATCCAATACCCTTTTAGAATGTGGCTCTTTTTTTGGGGGGGGGTTATTGGGTTATTGTTTTTAATTTGATTTTATATATTATTATTTTGTAGTGGTTAAGAGTGGTAGACTCGTAATCTGGGGAACCGGGTTTGCGTCTCCGCTCCTCCACATGCAGCTGCTGGGTGACCTTGGGCTAGTCACACTTCTTTGAAGTCTCTCAGCCCCACTCACCTCACAGAGTGTTTGTTGTAGGGGAGGAAGGGAAAGGAGATGGTTAGCCACTTTGAGACTCCTTCGGGTAGTGATAAAGCAGGATATAAAATCCAAACTCTTCTTCTTCTTCTTCTTCTTCTTCTTCTTCTTCTTCTTCTTCTTCTTCTTCTTCTTCTTCTTTGTGAACCACCCTGCGACCTCCAGGTATAGGGCGGTATATAAATCCAATAAATAAATAAACAACTTCATGGTTTTAGCAGAGGTTAATAATAACAATACTACTAGATGGTTATTAATGCACTACCAAAAAGGGAAGATTTGCATCAAACCACCCCCCCTCCAAAAAAAGAGAAGACACTACTCTGCATATGATTTGCATGTGCTAATTTATATGTATTTATGCAAATGTATACATAATTACTAGAATATAAATAGAAACATAATGCAACTCATCATATGGAGAGAGAAAGTGAGCAGGTGACCTGCATGTCTGCTCAGTCTGCTGTCCAAGTGCTAATTGTCTTCATAAAATCTGCAATGTAACTAAACTTTTTTCCCCCTGCATAGGTAATTCAAAACACCATCTCAAATAAACAAAAGATGGCTCTCCGCTTCTGCTTCTTTTTCATTACTGCAAAACATAGTAGCTGAGCTCCACTGTTAGGTTATTCTTTCTTTTTGTTTAACTAGGGGCTGATCCCCTGGTCTCTCTCCTCGCCACCCCCTGCCAGCTCCCCACACATTAACCCCCTAGAGCTTCCCCTTCCCACCCCATGAAACTATTAAGTTCACTTTTCACCTTCCCAACCCCACCTCCGAAGCCACTGCTCTCTTCTATTCCGCAGCCCCACGTTGTACCCCTGTTTTCACCTTCACCCCTCCCCCTCCCCCTGCCTCCTCCCTTCTCCTTTGGCTTTGTGCAACCCCCCCTTGCACACAGGAGCGAAAAAGAAAGGCTACTCTCCATCTTGTAGCCACAGTGTGAGGACAGAGGGTGGAGAAAATGTTCCCAACAGCTATGTAACGCACACACAGTCACACACACTTGGATGTGCAGAAATAGCATCCTGAACACGAAAAGAAAAAGAGGGTGTAAAAGAGGGAAGCCCTCTGAAAAAGAAGATATCTGGCCACCCTAAAAACCATAAAAAATACACCTGTCAACAATGAGATGACATTTGGATTCATAGTGTTTTGTAAAAATTATGAGGATCCATAAGGAACAGTGCCTCAGATCCATGCTTTTTTATGGCGATAGATTCATTAATAGATTCATTAAAGGAAAAAAGTAATTTCAGGAGAATCCATTTTATTGGCTCAGAGGTAGGGGTGTGTGCCTACATGCACACTTTTTCTCCCTCACACTCCAGACTCTTTCTCTCCCCTCGTGCCCCCACTGTTCATTCAGACCACACTCCATTTCTTCCTACCATCATGATTGCTCCATTTTTTAATTCCTCTAATCAGAAGCACATTGAGCTGAATGAGGAAGCCTGGCAGAGTGTTGCTCTTCCAACTTCCTCTTTCAGCTCCTTCTATATATTTGGGGGGGGGGGCGGTAACCCCTGCTCACCACCTCATGACAAAGGGGACATTGTGAAGGTTCAGAGACTTCATGAGTGCCAGGAGGGAAATAATAATAATAATAATAATAATAATAATAATAATAATAATAATAATAATATATTTATACCCCGCCCCATCTGGTGGGGTTTCCCCAGCCACTCTGGGTGGCTTCCAGCAAAATATTTAAACACAATAATTAATCAAATATTAAAAGCTTCTCTAAACAGGGCTGCCTTCAGATGTCTTCTAAAAGTCCGATAGTTGTTTATTTCTTTGACATCTGATGGGAGAGCGTTCCACAGTGAGGGCACCACTACCGAGAAGGCCCTCTGCCTGGTTCCCTGTAACTTTGTTTCTCACAGTGAGGGAACCGCCAGAAGGCCCTCGGCGCTGGACCTCAGTGTCCAGGAAGAACGATGGGGGTGGAGACGCTCCTTCAGGTATCATTGCCCCTGTGGGCACCACACTAGTGACCTTAGTGTTATACCATGGCTTAGTGCTAAACCATAGTTTAACTGATGCAGCCATGTATGAGGGAGGAATGCTTGCTGCTCTCTGACACTGTCCCATGCATCCCCTGGCAATGTCCTACAAAAGAAACACCTCATATGATGCAACTGCATTCTGTGATGGCCTCCCCTTGCAAGCAGCAGCCAATGAACTGAAATGGGGCGGAGAAATACCAAAAGTATCATATGGTTTCCTACTAGAAATTAAGGGAAAGGTGCATGAGAGACACAGAGCTGGTGCTGGATCCTTAATCTGCATTAGAAATTAATTTAAGGCCGGCAAGTTATACTGTTAGGAAAAGGCTGAAAGCAAAGGGTAAGGTTACCGTAACTTCCATCACAGAGCTTCAGTATGCTGATGACAACGTAGTGTGCGCATGCTCAGAGGATGACCTCCAAACCATCCTAAATATCTTTGTAGACGCTTACAAAAAGCTTGGCCTATCACTCAACATCCAAAAAACAAAAGTGCTGCACCAACAAGTACAAAATAACCCCTCTGCAGCGCCACAAATCCAACTCGATGGTGTGACGTTGGAAAATGTCGATCACTTCTCCTACCTAGGCAGTTATCTTTCCACTAGGGCCAACACTAATGCCGAAATCCAGCATCTCCTGAGCTCTGCGAATGCGGCTTTCTCCCGATTGAAGTGCAGAGTTTTTGAGGACCGGGACATTCACAGGGAAACCAAATGCTTGTTTACAAAGCTATTGTACTGCCAACCTTACTATATGCTTGTGAAACATGGACCACTTATAAACGCCATCTCCAACGCCTTGAAAGATTCCATCAACGGTGTCTCCGAAAAATTTTACACATCACTTGGGAAGACAGGCGAACTAATATCAGTGTACTGGAAGAAGCAAAGATCACCAGCGTTGAAGCAACAGCCTTTACCAAAGGTGTCGTGGGCTTTGAAGACACTGGAACTCAGGACGCAAGGGAGAAATGTGCTAAGAGGAAGGAGCGCTTGGCAAATCCACACCGTGATCAACTCCTGCCCGGAAACCAATGTCCCCACTGTGGAAGGATGTGTGGATCCAGAATTGGCCTCTACAGTCACTCACGGACTCGCTGTTAAAACTGTGTTTATGGAAGACAATCTTACTCGGCTACGAGTGATCGCCAAAGAAGACTGTTAGGAAAAGCCAGATACTCCACTGCAACATTCAAGTCTACGCATGAGAAGTATATTCACCAAAGCAGATGATTTGCTAATAGGATCTGTGCAAACATTTTATGTGTACGGCTTTCCAACTGTTATTTCTTATTGTCTGTCTGGCTTCATCTGTCTAACCACAGGGCCCTTAAGTGATGCAATTCCCAGAGCTAAATGCACACACTGTGTCTGCAGTTTCTCATAATGAGAGAGTCACTACCATGCACTGCACCAAGTAAACACTTTTCCCTTTCTTCGTCTCTGTAAAAACAAAATATGAAATATAAAGTTCCTATTGTTAAATTACAGATGTAAGGAGTATGTTAAAAAAGGAAAGTCTCCCGGGAAACCAGGTTTTCCTTCATACCACGAGAGTTTAAAAGCAAAATGTGTTTTCTTTCTACCGCTTTGTCAAAATGCAGTGCTAAAATCGGAGGGTCAAGTCCCAGGTCAAATAAACAACTTTACTGTTTTGAATTTTTTAAAGGTTGAAACTCCAGATAAAACAAGCGCTATTTGCACACAATATGCCCTGTGATCACATGACATGATTGATGATAAGTCAAAACAATTTTTTGTTTGTTCAGCTTTAAAGTGAATGTGTGGCTCAGATTTTCTGTGGCTTTGAATATTATTAGGCAAACAAAGGTACACATATGGGATGTGGTAAAGGTAAAGCCCTGTTTCACAAACAACATGATGTTTCCTTTCCAGAGCACTGAGTCATTTGAAAGGAAACTCAGACTGAGGTATGGTTATTAGGTTCCACTAGCTTAGTGCTCACAAAGAACCAATTTGTGACAGGCTGTAGCCTTATGTAATGGAATATGGAAGAAAGGGGCTCACCCCACCCCACCCACTTCCCCCTGTCAACAGTGTGCACCTCTATTTTCCTAGGGAATGCAGGGCATTCAGTGTCCTATTAACCCTACCCAATAACCAATCAATAGGGAACAATGGCATGCAAGTGAAAAGTTGAATAAAACAGTGCTGTTGAGATCGATGGGCAAGGCGGTGCAGTTTGCTATGCACTATGAGCCTTTCCCTCCATTGTCACAAGCTACTTGCATCTCACAGTGCACCGACACCAGTTATCCATAGAAAACTCCCTTCCATTTCTAATTTGTTTCCATAGTCAAGTGGCTGATCTTCACTGAAGTGAGTTTAAAGCAAATAGTTGTTGTTGTTGTTGTTCAGTCATTCAGTCGTGTCCGACTCTTCGTGACCCCATGGACCAGAGCACGCCAGGCACGCCTATCCTTTTCTTTACAGCATTGGACTTTCCTTTCGCTTCCGCTTCCAGGCATATCCGCAACTGAGCGTCCTTTCGGCTTTGGCCCAGCCGCTTCATCAGCTCTGAATCTACTTGTACTTGTCCTCCGCTCTTCCCCAGTAGCATGTTGGACGCCTTCCGACCTGAGGGGCTCATCTTCCAGCGTCATATCTTTTATATGCCTGTTGTCTTTGTCCATGGAGTTTTCTTGGCAGGGATACTGGAGTGGCTTGCCAGTTCCTCCTCCAGGTGGATCACGTTTGGTCCAAACTCTCCACTATGACCTGTCCATAGCTTCCCTGAGTAATTCAAGCCCCTTCGCCACGACAAGGCAGTGATCCATGAAGGGAAGCAAATAGAGGAGCCCCTAAATAATTAGAGAGCTCTGGATTTGCTTGCTTCCACCACCAGAATTCAGCTCTTGTATGAAGAAAGAGCTCCAACTCTGAGCATAGCCAAGCTGTCCTTCCCACAACACAGAGAACCCAAAACCCAACCCATTCATTTTGGGATGAGGGGTTGCAAGTCAGGGAGTAGTGCTTCCAGATAGGACAGCGTTCCAGCAACACTCATTTATGAAATTAAGATCTAAATCTGCATATGCACTAATCTGTTTGTAAGCACAAAAATGTAGTGTTTCTCAAACTGGAATCATTCATGTTTGTCCCCAACATGCTGCTTTCAGTCTAGCTTGATTCTAGGTCCTGCTGTCTACAAGGCTGGGTGTAGTTACTTGATATGCATTTTAAAATGCTCCCCTGATTAGGCTATCCATACCTTTTCCTCCCTTCATGTGAAGAATGAAATGGTGATTGCAATATGGGACGCAGGTGACACTGTGGTCTAAACCACAGAGCCTCTTGGGCTTGCCAATCAGAAGGTCAGCGGTTCGAATCCCTGTGACAGAGTGACAGAGTGAGCTCCTGTTGCTCTGTCCCAGCTTCTGCCAACCTAGCTGTTTGAAAGCAGGCCAGTGCAAGTAGATAAATAGGCACCGCTGCGGCAGGAAGGTAAACAGCATTTCCATGCACTCTGGCTTCCATCACGGTGTCCCATTGCACCAGAAGCGGTTTAGTCATGCTGGCCACATGACCCGGTTTGTCTGTGGACAAACGCCTGCTCCCTTGGCCTAAAAGCGAGATGAGCGCCGCAACCCCATAGTCGCCTTTGACTGGACTTAACCGTCCAGGCGTCCTTTACCTTACCTTTTACCTATATGCTTACCCATTGGACAGATGTGGATACACCCCTCATTGTTGGGACACCTGCATCTCTTTTCAAATGGACACATAGCACATAATACAGAATCAACATTGTAATGAGTTTATATTTTTTGAGTGAAACCAGTTTCTCAGAAGAGCTTTTCAGAGGCAAAAAAATATGCAATCCATCTGGATTGCATGGGGACTATGTGGAAGAAGAAAATACTCAGTTTCCATTGAGTCTAGAATAAAAGGTTGTGTTTATGCATCCCAAGACAACTAGGCACTGGGGTAGGAGTAGCAGTGCTTCCATTGGGAATAGTAAGAAAGAAGTCTCCACTTCCAGTAGTGAGATCAAAAGAAGGCATGCTTCTTACCTTAAGGCAATGGTTCTCAAAGGGTGTGGCACGTCACATTGGTGTAATTGGAAAGGGTGGCAAGTATGGCAGGAAGATTCAAGTGCAATCAATATTATATTTTGGGAATGAGTCATGTTCTTATGTAGATGCATTCTTTTATACTTTCTGGATGTCCCATGATCATAATATAAAGTAGTTGTGTTCCATATAAATCAAGCACTGCTAAGAGTTGTTTCTTTTTGTTTTCTAATGTATTTCTTATCCATAAAAAAATTCAGAGTGGCACGGCCATTTTTCCCCCCCTGGGCTGGGGGGGATTGAGAACCACTGTCCTAAGGCTTAAGAAAAGCAGCGTTGAATTCTTGATGAACTTGGAGCAAAGCTAAGATGGCGCAAGGAACCATACATGTCTTCCAGATTCAAATGAAGGGACGAATATCATTGCCTGTCACAGGCTTCTAGCAAGGATGTGGACAGATATGCCCCTTTCATTTCTCCTGTGGAGATTTAAAATGGCACTCTAGGGAGAATGGTCAGGGAGAAACTTTGCTTGGGCATCATCCAGGTAGAATGAACCAAAGCTTTTCAATAGGGAAGCCATGTGGTTCAGCCAGCAGCGTAGCTAGATGCTCGGGTTCCCAGGGCAAGCCGCCCACAGAGAAGGGCAAGTCGGGGCAGAGCATGCTGTGCAGAGCCTCCATGGAGTCCACAAGCCCCACATTGCCGTTTCAGGCAGCATGGAGCCTGCAGGTGCCTGAGCCACCCCGTCACTCCCCAGGAGAGACGTGTGGCTCAGGCACGCCGCAGGCCAGGCCCCATGGTCACCCCCCTCAGTGATGACACCTGGATCAGACCGCACCTCCCGCACCCCCTTCCTAAGCCACCAGGTTCAGCCACCCTCAAAATGGCACCCAGTGTTCGCCTCTTCTTCACTGCATTACCAGATGCATATGGAGAAAAACAAATGGCAGCAAAGAAGTACAAGGCAGGTTTTGGTCCTTCCGCTTCCCTCTGGGAAGCTGAAGAGCTGGCACCCCAATATTGTACTGAAAGCAAATAGGTGAGTTAGTCAAATGTACACAAAGATGCCTTTGACAAAACGAATGGGGATCCTTCAGCACTCCTGGTGTTGCTGGATCTGATGCCAGTCAAGCCCAGTCAGCATGGCCAAAGATGAGGGATTATAGGACCACAGGTTCCACATACCTGGTAGACATCCTTGCATATGTGAGCCATCTCAGTGATGTGGCCATCCCTTTCATGTTGTGATGGATGGTTAGTTTGGGTGGGCATGATGTGCTTGCGCATGGAGATCTGAGATCAGCACATGACAGGAGGCACCTGAGAGACTGACATTTCTTCCTGCAAGCCAGCCTTTCGATAACAAAGCTACATAAAACTATTGTTTCCTTTCAGTGCCTTTGAATACGATAGGTCAGAATCTCAGCTTTCAAAGGCAAAATCTAGGATTCTTTTTGTATACCCTAATAGACTTCAGCTGAAAGCACAAATTGTTTTCAGTATTTGTGTATGTGCAGGAAGTATCTAACCAATTCATCATGAAAGTGCAAAATGAGGTAACTTTTTTCTCTCTCTATAGACTCAGCACTTCCCCAGAGAAAACTCTGTAATTTCCTAACAACACTATCATTTATCCCTGGCCTTCCTTAAACATATTTTTTGAAGAATTCCTCACATACTTTCCTCCAATGAAGCTCCTTGCGTTAAAATGAGACATTTGTTATAAACATTAGTGTATATAATTAGATTTTAGTCTGAAACTTTATATCCTCAACTTATATAGTTGCTGATTCTAAACAGCAAACTGCTGGAGAAACGATTAATATATTTTAAAATGAAATGAAGTTTCTCCCCCTCCCCAATAAAGCTCACTAATGCAATTCAAATAAAAAGAAGTTGATGGCTGATTTCACCCTACTTAGTGTATTATAATTATATGATTACCTATAGAAACCTCCATAGTATGGTATACTGAAGATCAAAGTTACTGAAAAGTCAGCATGTAATTAGTTTCTTGCTTTGGAGCATTAGGTAGAATTACTGCAAAGAGGCAAAAAGTATCATTTTATAGAGACCCTTAGGAGATTTATAATGATGGTAGACAAATATATGCATACAATATCAGTTGGTGTGCTAAAATTTAATTTTCGTGAGGAAATGCGGTTGAAGGTGATCACAATACATGGGGATGTTCTTATTTTAATATTGGTGGATATTATTATTAGAGAATCATATCAAAAGATATGTCACCAGGGAGAAAATATCATTTATAAATTGCTAATGAGTAGCAAACAGTGTGTAGCTTGGAGGTATGAGACATCCTTTCACAATAAGCATTTATGATCAAACACAAAAGATCAAGTGTGGGGGGAAGAACATAGGATCTATATTTTATCTTTTGGTCCTCAACAACATTTTCTATGGTTAAATGGGGTTATACAATGGATAAATTGGATTTCACCCTCATTATAAAGGCAAAAAAGAATCCTTCTCCTTTTCTCTGTGATATAGGGCTTACTCTATGGTGGCCTTAGCAATGTTGTGTCCCATTAGGATAACCCTCATTAGAACATTGCCTCTTTAAGGGTGCTTTGTTCCTAAATATAAAGTTATAAGGAAGGTAAGTAGTGCAATTAGAACTTGGAGGTCAGCGATATCCTGCTGTGTTAGGTGCTGAAGAGATTTTAAAAGCTTGTGATCAAACCCAAAGTGAAATGCTGTTACTGCGTCTCTGAACACAAGATCGTTCTTGTCAGCCATTGTTTTAATTATTATTATATTAAAAGAACCACGCAAGATGCCACGATGCTGACAGACTGAATGATGTCCCCATCAGTTGTCTGACAATGGGGAAGGTCCACAGCTCAGCGGTAGATCATGCAAAAGGCCATAAATTTAATCCCTGACATCTCCAGGTGAGGCTCAGAAGGCCTCCTGTCTGAAACCCAGGTGTGTGATGAGCCAGATGGGCCAATGGCTTGACTGTTCAGTATCAAGCAGCTTCGTATGTGGTAAGAAAATGGTGCTGTACTTTGACATCAGAGGTCCTGTACTCTGGTCAAATAGCAGCAGCATGGGACAAGAGGCTTGGCCTCTCATGGACTGGTTGGACGCAGAGGAATGGTGGGACCCATGGGAGGAACCAGCTGAGTAACCACCATGGGAAGAAGGCTCAGAGCCTGGATAGTGGTGGTAGGACAATGATGAGTGGTCAGTGGCTTAGCAAGGGAGGGGCGTAGGGGGTGGGGGTTCCAGGGGTGGGGGGGTGACACTCCCCGGCCACTCCCCACCGCCTGGCACCCCATCCGTGCTGCTCCACAGATGGACGGGGCAACCCCACGAGCTGCTGCTCGCCCGGCAGCTCCCCCGGTCACCGTGGGAGCAGCAGCGCTGGGTGGGATGTGCAGTGCATCCGAGTCGGCGCTGCTGCTCCCACGGCGACTGCCCCGTCCGTACAGCAGCACAGATGGGGCAGCCCACAAGCCGCCGCCCGGCCGGTCACTGTAGGAGCAGCAGCGCAGCCTGTCCTGATGTGCGTCGTGACGTTGCGACGCTCCGGCCCCAGGGAGGCTTCCTCCGGGCAGCGCGGAGGCTTCCTCCGCCACTGTGAGTGGTCATTGGGAGAAGAGGGAGAAGACTGGGAAAAGGAGGTGTCAGAAGCTGAAGAGGTAACAGGGCTTAATGAGCTGGGAGAAAGCAGCCTAGAACCAGAGACAGAAGCTGAAGCAGGGGAGGAGGGAGGTCAAGAGGCAGAGATGAGTCAGGCTGGTGAAGTCACAGGTGTCTCCTCCTCCTGCTGTGACAAGCCCTCCCTGCCCCACTTGTCTTCCAGAAACAAAAGAGGCATGAAAAGGGCAGAGGAGAGATTGGTGATGCCCAGACACAGTCTCTGATTGCTTGGAAAAACCTGGGACAGGAGGGCACTTAGGCAGCTATGAGAATATGAGGACCTTTAGTCTCAGTAACTACTTCTTGTTGATTGTGTTTTTGCTCATAAAGAGTTAACTCTAACTTGCACAGTGTAATTTACTGCTGGCTTCCTCCTGATATGGCCTGTTCAGTTGTGGCACCAGTGCTGTGGAATGCCATCCCCAGGGAAGCTATTTGGGCACTTACATGGTTCTCCTTCCATGTTTTGACACCATTAATGTAGTATATCCTATACTCTGCTTAACATTTCTTCTCTTATGGGCAGGTGGTACTGCTTCACTATGACAATGGCCATGATGTCACTATGTATAAGGCTATGAATGGATACTATCCATGATGATTATGCCCTGCCTCCATGCTCAGAGGCAGTTAATGCTTCTGCATGCCAGTTGCTGGAAACCACAAGGGCTTCCCACTGTGAGTACAAGATGCTGGACTAGATGGGCCAGTGGCCTGATCCTGCAGGCTCTTCTTATATTTGTATATTCAACATGAGTTGTAAAGAAAAACAGGAAATGTGCACCAGAAGGCGACCCAATCATATAATCATAGACCAAGGGTGCAAGGGACCATGGGAAATGTAATTTTCCTAAGGACACCTGCAACTCTTTCCATCTCCATTGATTGATTTTCTGCACCCCGGGCCTAGATCTCCTATGGGCTTGTGCAACTTTGTAGCCAAGCACAAAATGGCAATAGAGAGGAGGAGCAACACCACTTAAAGGAATAAGGGGCAACAGAAATAGTAGCATCTCTACTTGCTTTAGATATGAGCCAATTTGCCCTCTGTTATGCTGGGTTTTTGGTGTCCTAGATCCTTCTACTCTACATGCACATGCCAGAAGCCCAGTTTGCAAAGGATCCTGGAAAGGGGGAGAGGCAATGTGACCTATACATAGCTCCACTACCCACCTAGCCACACAGCTAAGACTCTCACAGTTGCCAAGCCAGTATTTCTATAATTAGGGTTTGGACAGTTCTTCTATACTTGTAACTGTGAAAGATCACAGGGTAAAAATCAAACATAGAATTCCGACTTGCTGCAAAGTAAGCCATTGTTCTGAACCCTCCATTTATGAATCTGTGGTCCTCTCCTGGTTCTGAAAAGGAAAGGAAATGCCCTCCTTTGAGAAGGAGGAGAAGAAAAACACTCTCTTCTCTATGTATTTACAGAGGCATCGTTTTCATAACGTCTGTAGGGCTGCCTAGCACACAGAGGATGCCCTAGCTAGTAGCATTTGGGCACAGCATGACACAAGGAGAGAGATATACACACACACAAAAAGAGATCAGAATGGAGCACAATGAGTTTGCTGTCACAGTGAGCAAAATTCTTAAACCAAGATTAACCTTGAAGCTCAAATGAGATAAAAACAAATAGAAATTTCTCCACAGGAATAAGAGCTTAATATAAAGGAAAGTATTTCATAACTCGCGTAACTTTAATTAAGAGGGAAAAATCCTGGCAGGACACATTCTGTCTTGGAATGATATGCTTAAATGCGTATTCTGTTCAGGGGCACAGAAGGCACTCACATCTCATCATTAGCATGCACTCTGATCCTATAGACAGTCAGAGCACACAGCTGGTGCTCCATAAATGTTAAACAGCACTAAGGGTAGCTACGCCAATGCATTCCGTGGCTTGTTTTGATGAAGTTATAGTAGCCTCATCCATGGGGTGAGTCTGTCCTTCTATGGTGCTTGTCAGATGTGATCCTCTTTTTATGGCTTGCTTCTTACCAGGCGAGTATTATTCCACGAAAGCAGATGATCCCTTCATGGTCAAAGGGTCTTTGGGAATCAGATAGAACACAGGTGAGCTGTTTCTCCTGGCCTCAGTTGACCACATTCCCTCTACAGCAATACCTCAAGGACCTCCTCTTTCTGTATGAACCTACCCAGAAGAGGACTTCCATTCCTGCGTCCTTTGACTGTCCCAGAGTCCTGACTTCCTGCTTGCTTGTTGGTTCTGCTGCCTGTGTTGCCCCGGACTTGCTCTTCAGTTCCACCTTCATTTCTGATCTTCATTTCCAGTCTTGACTTCTACCTTGCTTTTTGAACCTGCCTCCTAGGCTGTCCTTTGGTTCTGACTTCCATTGTGGGTGTCCTGAATACCAGCTCCATTCCTACAGCTCCCAGATCTCAGCTGACATCCGGCTACTGCCCACAGCCCAGTCCTGGTGATAGAGGAGTTTGTAATGGGCCTAGGAATTCTGAACTTGGTGTGTTCATTTCTGAATGCTCGCTCCATCCCTGAATTCACCGTCATCGGTAACCAAAATATATCTTTATCAAGAATCTTGAACAAGATTGTTTGCTGTGGGAAACTAGTTTCTCTTTTGTATCAAAGCCAGCTCTCGGGTGTGTGTCTGACCTTTTTAATTCAGATAAGGGAGCTGCCCTTAAAGATAAAGTAACATATTACAACCAAAACACAGTCTTCCTTCTGAGAAAATTATAAGCAAACAAAAATGTGTTGATATAAATATGTGAAGATTAAAAGTTAAAAAATAAGAGAACCAGAAGAGAATTAAAGGTAAACAAAGCTAATAAAGTTTGCTTTGCATCGGGGATAGCTTAACTACCACGCTAAACACTCCCTTGTCCACAGAGCACTGTTCATCCATGCAGCTTTCTAAAAAAAAAAATGATCCCAAGATCTGAAATGGAATTTTATTCAAGAAAATCTATAACAGAACGTTAGAGAAAGGTAAGAAACAACACAGAATCACTGCAAAAGTCATACCAGTCTTATAGCACCGTGAGAGCTGATGCCTCAAACCCTATTATTAAATCTCTCACCTTCCCAGTTACCATTTGTAATTAGTGACTGGCAAAGGCCCTCGTCCTGCAGCTCTCAGCTGAGGCTGAGCAACTGGAGCATAAGATGCTGGTCGAGGGATCCTGGTGGAGTGTGACTCTGGGGTTGCAGCGCTCATCTCGCTTTATTGGCCGAGGGAGCTGGCGTACAGCTTCCGGGTCTTGTGGCCAGCATGACTAAGCCGCTTCTGGCAAACCAGAGCAGTGCATGGAAACAATGTTTACCTTCCTGCTGGAGCGGTATCTATTTATCTACTTGCACTGTGTGATTTTGAACTGCTAGGAGCTGGGAATGAGCAACAGAAGCTCACCCCGTCACAGGGATTCGAACCACCGACCTTCTGATCAGCAAGCCCTAGGCTCAGTGGTTTAACCTACAGCGCCACCCATGTCCTGATAAAGATGGTACCTCATGTGAAATGATTTGGGAGGCTTTGACTGTCCTAGAGAAGAAACAAGAAAGGAAGCCAAAAGATTTAAGACGCTACTTTATGTGGTGGCAATGTAAAATTAACAAAAAGGCCTGGGAAAAGACATATAAAGATTTGAAGAAAATGTGGAGGGGTTACATTTCGGCGATAACCAAAATCACGTATAGTTAGGGTTGCCAGCTCTGCTTCCAAAAAAATAGCGGACAAGCGGGGGGGGGGTAAATTAAATTAAATTATATACTTTCTTACAAACATTTTAACACGTATTAAAATACCATTTCATCATAAAGCTTTTGTATAAAAAAAATGTCCACTATTTTGTGGGGGGGAAAGTGAACATAATGTGAAAAAGTGGACTGTCCACTCAAATAGTGGACACCTGGCAACCCTACGTATAGTCAAAACAAATTGAGTGAGTGGGATTGCCAAAGTATTTCTTCCTAGATTCCCACCTTGTTTCTGCCCTCTTTATACTTTTTTCTAAATTGCCCAGTGTGTAAATCTGAACGTGCACAAGTTTGAATTACCTGTATTCCAGTGGTGTTAAAACTGGCATGGAAATAGATCACAATGACTGCAATTCTATAATCACTCATGATATTCTACTCATAGCTTTACAAAGGGTTGCAAAGATTTGGCTATTTATGTCAAACCAAGTACCTTAGCTTCAAGGTCTGCCCAGCAGACCTTTATTCTTTATTCTTTCTGCAAGCATACCAATGCATTTGGTTGGAAAGTACATGCATTATAGCCCCCCCCCCCCCTTTTTGGTAGTCAATTCAGTTTAGTTTAAGAGAAAGAGGGAGAGATTACACCAAATCACTGTTCCATATTGTCCATCCAAACAGAGCCAGAAAAGAAATATAATCTGTTTTCTTTTTAAATGAAAAATAATCCTCCAAAACACATCTCTATGGCATGGGTGACAGGCTGAAAAGAATCTGCACAGTGTCTACATTCACTGGAGAGATTTCTCTTCAAGGAATGGTGTGGGGAGGGGAGGAATGGAATGGAATGGAGAGACCCCTCTCCTGCTTTTACCTCAGCAGCTGACACATCTACCAGGGATGTAATCAGAAATCATACACTCACTGCTGAGGAGCTATAATTAAACTGGATTTAATTTTAATAGAATTTCTCCCCAGAAAGGAAGGAAGGGGAAAGGAAAATATATCTACCTACAGTGTTGTTCAAACCTCCTCGTCTTTTTATGGAAACAATTACACAATTCCTGTGTTTTGCCTCAACATTTTCAAAACAAGTCATCTCAGAGATGAAGACTAATAAAAACTTTTTATATTAATGGTGAAAAGTTGCTTTTGTAAAGGTTAAAGGAGATCAACAGTATCAGATGCTTCCAGCAGACTGCAGTTTCCACCCAACACATGTTTTTAATCATAATCAGAGCCGAAGTCCATTCTTTTTGCTATTTATTTTGCTATTTATTTATTTATTTATTTAGTCAGTCTCAATGCTAGCGAACAGTAATGGAACCGTTTTATACCTTTTTCGTCTGATGAGAGACAACACTGTACCTCTTTGAGGGCAAGAGACAATGGTAACTTTCTGAGTACTGTTGAAAAATTAATGAATTTCATTAGTCTGGATTTGTTTTATAAGTACTCTGTATTCATATTTGATCTGCGGAAAGCAAAGGAGAGGAAAGGCTCTAGGTGAAACTGGTCTTCATCATTTGCTTGTTAAGATGTAGGTATTTACTTGAATCATTCTTGCTCTCTTCGAGCTCCAACATGTTGTGACTCATGAGCTTGGCGAACTGAACTCCGTATAATTATTTCTGACTTAAAAGGTAGTTATGGAGGACCTTATTTGGATCACAGCTGCAACCTGGGGGGGTGAGGATTCTCCCCTGTGGCCCCAACCCTGCATGCCTCCCCCCCAAAAATATTAGGAGCTATGGCTAATAGCATCTTCAGGAGTAATTTAAACCAGAGGATTGCCTCCCCCATGCTACGGCCCTGATCCAAATGGAATCCCTGCAGCTTATTTTTTAAATGTTATATTTGTGCATATTTTATTATATGCAAATTGCCTTGATTCAGTACACATTGAAGTCAAAGCAATTTCACCAACGATTCATGAGACCTGATTCTACCAACACTTTGTGTTGTTGCTGTTGTTTTTAAATCCACTTTCACGCATTTCATAATAGAAGCAAAAATGTGGGCTAAGCAACATGAGCTAGTATAAGGATAAGCACCATTCACAAACTAGGGCTTTCTGAGGTGCCCTTCACACTCAGCTCTAGCTGTGGGGAAGCCACTTTTCCCTTACATGATCCGCTGTGGCTGGGTTGCTGACACAACCAGTGCTTTTTGGTTAAAAGAAAAAAATGAGGTGCTTATCTCATAAGCCAGTGTGGTGTAGTGGTTAAGAGCGGTGGACTTGTAATCTGGTGAACCAGGTTCGCATCCCCGCTCCTCCACATGCAGCTGCTGGGTGACCTTGGGCTAGTCACACTTCTTTGAAGTCTCTCAGCCCCACTCACCTCACAGAGTGTTTGTTGTGGGGGAGGAAGGGAAAGGAGAATGTTAGCCGCTTTGAGACTCCTTCGGGTAGTGATAAAGCGGGATATCAAATCCAAACTCCTCCTCCTCTTCTTCTTCTTCTTCTTCTTCTTCTTCTTCTTCTTCTTCTTCTTCTCTTGATAAAAGTCTATTGTGTGCCATCATAAAATGGCTGCCATGGCCAGCAAAAAAAAGAGGTGAAGGCCCTCCATATCAGTGAGTGTCATCATTAAAAACTTTCTGACAGTAAAAGCTACCAATCATTATTATCCATGATGGCCATACCCAAGACAATAGGGTTCTGTATACCACTTGGTGGGAATCACAAGTAGGGACATCATATGACTGGCCACTGTGAGAACAAGATGCTGGACTAGATAGGCATTTGGCCTGATCCAGCAGGGGTCTTCTTATGTTTCCATGCTGTTGAACTATGTGCAAGGGGGTCCGGAAGGAACCTAGTTCTTTCCAAGGTTGTGCCATCCGCATTCCTATACCCTCAGGGACCCAAACCTCAATGCATATAGACTTAGCTGAACAATCAGATTATTTCTGCCTCTTCTGCATGCAAATGGTTTCTAAGCAGCCACTCTTTAGAGGTGCCACAAGTATGACCACGTGTCTTTCTCAGATGCATTTTTTTGTTTGTTTCATATATTTTTACACACATCTTAGAGGTAAAGTCATAGTAGGTGGGTGGGGGTGGAGGAAGAACTACAATAAAAAAAATAATGTATAACAGCTTCCTCTTATGGAGTTCCACTTTGCTTGAGAAAAGCAGACAAGCCCAAGGGCAGAAACAATCCATTATGTTTCAGTATAACTCCAATTGTTCCGTTCTACTGTACACTCACTGATTCCCCTTTCCATCTCATGCATGCATAAGGTAAAGCAGAGCTCCTTCTGGAAACCTTTTGTTTTCCAGAGAATCGAAGGGTTCCAGGGAGAGCCTTTGTGAGCCGTTTATTATCTGAAAATCTGATCCAGATTTTGAAGCGAAAACTGCAGTTTTGCTAACTGCCAAACGTGTTCTCACAGCCTGTGGTGAGGCCGAGAACTTTTCCACAGTGTTACTGGAATTGTTTGTTTAACAAAACACACACACACACACATATTACATTTCCAATATTATTTTCAATTCTTGGCTAGTATTTTCCATGCCACAGTGAAGCTTTACAGGCCATCCTAGTCAACTCCTGTGAAAAATTCCGATTCTGATACACACAGCTACAGAATCCTATAAACATCTTGCACGTTTATGTTTTCATAACATTGTCAAGGGTGACCGCAATTATTGAGATTCCCTAACAGGAAAAGCAACTATCGACAAGAACATCAATAAATATGTCAACTTACAGAGTGATCCTATGCATGTTTTCTCAGAAATTAAGTCGAACTGTATTACTCTTAGGAAGTGTGTGCAGGAGTACATCTTTGTTTGTTTAAGAAATAAATTAATAAGGGTAAAATCCAGCTAAACGTAAGCACTTTGACAGACCATTGATTTTAATGAGCAATTAAACACATGGTTAATGTTGTCTCATTTAAACCACCCTTGAATTTCAAATGATCATATGTATGCAAAAATGGGTACTCTTTAGTGATTGATACAAAAATGAAAAAATGTCAAGCAAACACTGGATGATATCCAAACTTAGTCATACTCAGAGCACAGCTACTGGAATCAATGGACAAATGATTTCATTGGGTCTAAAGTGTGTATAAGTTCATTTGATATTGCCCAGTGACTTCATGCAGGTATAGGAAAGTGAAAATCTACACATGGTTGGATTGAAATTTAGAACATTGGATTGTTGTATCCAATGCAGTGCTCACGAAGAGAGAATGTCCTGCCCCATATTCACCACTGCAGACTTTACCTGCCACTGATGAAATCTCTGGGTACTCTGGGGATTTTTGGATATGGTCGGGGATGCTGAGAGGGGTCAATGCAGTCAGGAAGGGGGAATCAAGGAAAATGACACAAGACTGGGACCTCCACATTGTCAAGCTGTGTGCAGTATAATGAAACAACCTGAGCTTAAGGGCACATATATGCAGATCTGTTTAGAAGGGATCAGATATATAAGATTTCATAGCCTTCATATATGTGGGCTTGACTTTTCCAAAATAGAGCACTATCCTTTTGTCACGTTTCATGGGGTTTAAAGATGAAGTTTAGAGGGAGCCAAGATTATAAAGTTGCAATTCCATTTGTTGCTGTTCAGTCGTTCAGTCGTGTCTGACTCTTCGTGACCCCATGGACCAGAGCATGCCAGGCACCCCTATCCTCCACTGCCTCCTGCAATTTGGCCAAACTCATGCCAGTCACTTCGAGAACACTGTCCAACCATCTCATCTTCTGTCGTCCCCTTCTCCTTGTGCCCTCCATCTTTCCCAACATCAGGGTCTTTTCCAGGGAGTCTTCTCTTCTCATGAGGTAGCCAAAAGGCATGACTTTCTCTTTTATCAAAAGTTGTGGAAGTATTTTAATGAGAGAGGAATTAATGAAATGTTTAGTAGTGAAGAATCCACTGTCACATTTTTTTTTCTGGCACCGGGAAAGTAATGCATAAACTGTGATTATTACATTTTTATTTTATTTTTTGGCAAAAGTGTGTAACAATGAGAGTTCACCCCCCACCCGCTTTTTCCCTGATAATATTGGTATATGCAAATAATTGCCTTTCCCCTCTTTGTGATACAATTTCATTATTTGCATAGCTAGTAGTGGTCCACCAATAAAGGCGAACGTCGTATTAGGATTCATGACAGTTTTCACATTGTATTATCAATATGTGGAAATAATTGTCTGCTCTGAGATTAAATTACATTATTGTGTATCTTTTTCATGCCTAATAAATAATGATGGATGGCTTTTATTTTCATCACCACCTGCAACCATTTAGTCACCCCTTGACTATTCAAGATAAAATAATAAAAGGCGAGTGTTATGTTGCAAGCCACAGAATGCAGTCAAAATAGTTGCCTGTGTTGCATTTGTGTGCATTCCTCATACTGGTTCTTAATAAAGGGCTTGGTGCGTGATTCACTATGAAGGACAGAGAACTGACAAATGATCAGCATTTGAGAGGAGTGGGCAGGAGGGGACAGTGTGAGAAAAGGGGTCCCCTACCCCAGCAGAATTATTATCCCAACGGAGGATTCACAGTATGAAAGTTGGATTCACAATATGAAAGTTGCAGTGCAATCCTGGGCATCTTTACTCAAAAGCAAGTCCCACTAACTTTAATGAACCTTACCTCCAGGTAAGCGTGCCTAGAATTTCAGCCTTAGTTCATCCCCACCCACCCCCTTCTGCTATAGAAGAAAGTTAAATGCAATTAGATCCCAGAGCAGGGAGAGCACATCTCCATGCTGCTTAGTAACTTGCTGAAATGGAGAAGAAGGGGGCAAATTGTGGAAGAGTTAAAAATGCATAGTAGCTGCAAAAAAAAAAAAAAAAAAAAACCAGAGCTTTTTTTATATATAAAAAACCCTAATCTTTTATTGGGAAAATTGCAGGGGCTGGGATGGAGAGACAGTTGGTTACGTTAGGCAACATTTACTGCAGGTAATCTATGGGTGGTATTGAGCTGAATTTTACTCAGAGTTGACCCATAGAAATTTATGAACATGATTAAGTTAGGTCCTTTAATTTCAATGGGTTTACACTCCAAATAGACCTTAGTTGAAGACCACCCTACTTTTCCTGTCTATGAGACAATCTGCTTCCCACAAACAAATAAACCAAATGTTCACTAACATATTTGCCTATTAGCTGGGCTTAGTCCAAAAGAAAAAACAAGAAGGATCAATGTTTTATAATGACACTGAACTTGGGCCGGAGAATGAATTGGTTTTTAAAAACACAAAAACCACCACCAAGCCCACTAGGTGAATTTGGGCAGGTTCCATTATTTCTCAGCCAAACCTACCGCACAGGTTTACTTAAATGCCCGTTAAAGTGGGATTAACTCCCATCATGCAAATCACACCTTGAAGACAGCAGGATGTGTTGTTTCTCCTTCTTCCTGTGAGGAAAGGTTGGAGGAACTGGGTATGTCTACCCTGGGAAAAAGACGACTGAGGGTTGACAGAACAGTGCTGTTCAAATAGGAAATACCCGAGGAGCTGTCATGCAGAAGAAGGCCAAGGTTTGTTTTCTGGCAGAAATGGATCTAACAGAGTCAAGTTGCTGGGGGATAGATTTAATCTGAACATCGGGAGAAACTTTTAGATGGTTAATGACAGCTACTTATCACTTAAGAGTGTGTGGTGGCTCTCAGCCCCCAGAAGTCTTCACTCTAGCTCTGGATTCCCTGCATGGAACAGAGGGCTGAACTAGATGAGGTCTGAAGAATTCCCACTAGTCTCAGCAAGCATAGCCAATGACCAGGGATGATGGTGTTGTACCGGTAGTTCAGCAATTTCTAGAGGACCAAAGGTTCCTCTCCCCTGGCCTGGATGGGCTATGGGATGCTCTCCTACACAGTGATTCTACTGGTCTATTTGTAGTTTCTGGTGCTTCCCCTTAGACTACCTCAGATCATTTTTAAGCATAGGGAATCTTTTAATTTTTTTAGAAAAATAAAACAGCAAGTTTAAAGAATGTTATCAATGGATAACCTCAAGAGTGCACCAAAACCAGCTGACGGCCATTTTTTCCTCTTAAAAAAAAGAAAATAAAGGAAAATCAAACAAAACAGCCAGTTCTGAGTCAGAGATTTAATCTTTCCTGTGTGCCTATTATCCTTAAATCACAAGATGACAGTTTTCTCAGGCATACCAGAGAGATTCAACCAAAATCCACCAGTAACAGATAATCTTATCAAATGTCAAGTTACTGAGAAAAATGGTTTGAAAAATAGGCCTCCTGTTCACTGCTTGATTTGCTACAAGCCAATGTTCATGTTCCTATCATCTAACTTTGAATTAATATACTTATAAAAGATGTTATCAAATTATTTACAAATATCTCTCTCTCTGTGTGTGTAGATTTACAGTATTTATTATCTAATTACAGCTGCTGTGGGTAGGCATTGTTGTTGTCCAACATTACATGTGCCAGCAAAATATATACCTTGTTCATATGTAATATGAACAATGGAAGGAGAAGGGAAGTCATTGAATGTTTCTAAGTTTGTAAAATGTTTGATTTGATATGTAGAATAATGAAAATTCAATTGTGTGTGTGTGTGTGTGTGTGTGTGTGTGTGTGTACCTTGCCTTTCAGATTCAGACAAAAATACACCTTAAATGTTTTTATTATATCAACCTGACTCCACTTTTTGAAAGGTGATATATAAATTCCAGGAATAAACAATATAATACAAAAAATATCCTACAAAAAAGAGAGCACTGCTAGTGAGTGTAACACAGAATATCTTGAACGGTAGCTCTATACAGGTTATTCAATGAGTATGAGTGGGCAAGGGGGTAACTATATGGGTCATCAAAGAAATAAGCTCCTGGTCCAGATTTAGAGGAGAGTTTTAAAATAATATGAATACTAAAAAGCTTTCACTGGTGTTGCTTTGGATATAGGCACACAGACTTACACCCAACCAAGGCTCTGGAAAGTCAGGTGCTTTATCAGAATTTGGAACTGGTGGTCAGCCTGGTAAATAAACCTGATCGTAGAGCCAAGAAAATGTTTATTCCACCCTTAAATATAAAACTCTCAAGGTAGTGTACATTAAAATAGATTTCGAAGAAATACTAAAATTCACTGTGCAAACAAAAACAGCACAACAAGCGGTCAAGGACAAAGCAATTCCATCATACACTATGTGCTGGAATGCCTGAGCAATTATTATTTTTAAGAGCATTATATTTAATTATGAATTAACGTCAAGGCAAGCTTGTCTGGGGGTAGAATCCATATGCAGGGCCATGCATATGCTGCATTGGGCTGCACTTGTGAGATGTTCCTTACCATATTCCAGAAACCTTAAGCTCTGGAAAGCATAAGAGGCATTCTGCATTTCAGAACATCACAGTCCCTTCTGAAAAGTATTGTGTTTTTACAATGCCCCTTATATTTGACATGCTGACCTGACAGCCGACACTTGGGCTGATTCCCATGAGCAGCACTGCCAAGCACATTCTTCTCTCTGCATGTTGTGTGTTGTGTGGTAAATAAAAAGTGAAACTTGAACTAGGGAGATAGGACTTCCGGTCTCTACAGTACCCATGAAGTAACCCTGGATGAACTTGGTTTACTCACTCTCTTTCAGCTGTGTGGATAAAACTGGATAACTATCACGTATTCATCCCTCATCACAAATACACCAAAATCCAGCTGGGTCTATCAGTTTAGATCTTTCATCTGCTCCCCTCCCCCCTTTCTTTTACTTTATGGGAATATACCTTTAAAATACCACTTCCTTGCTGCATATTCTCAAACTAGTGGTGGATGTGACAGCATTAACAATGTTACACTCGAGGCGTATTCCTTTCTGGCACAGCAAGAAGAACAGTATCTGGGAAGCTCTTGGCTCCTTTTCCCTACTATCCATCTGCAGGCAAGAGCAGCCAAAGCTGGAGAGAGCAAGGAATGAAAAGAAGCAGGACATGAATTTTCTTCTTTCCTCTTACATACATACACACACACACACACACACACACACACACACACAGGTTTCACAGTGCAATCCTAAACACGTTTACTAAAAAGTAAGTTCCACAGAGTTCAAGTGACCATTCTTTCAGGCAGAGCAACAGCTTCCTCCCTGCCTAGTCAGCAGGTCCAACTAGGCTGGAATGCGAATCTCTAGGTTCTGGCAACCTGTGACCACTACAGCTCCTAAGAGGCTTCTTTTCTGCGTGGTGTCTGTTTCCTCCTTTGCCTGGGCTACAGGTCCAAGGAGGCTAGAATGAAGACCTCTAGGCTCTGGCAACCTGTGACCACAACAACTACTAGGAGACTTCTTTGTGTGTTGTTCCTCATTAAGAAGCAAATGTGTGAGTCATCTCAAAGGGTCAGGCTTTTCTATCTGTTAATTAACAAAGAGGAAGATTATTGTTAGTAGCTATTACTAACTGGAACTGGAATTGCTGTTGTAAATTCCTTGATGAACGCTTGAGATGTTTGAACATTTTTGTTGTTGTTGTTTAGTCATTTAATCGTGTCTGACTCTTCATGACCCCATGGACCAGAGCACGCCAGGCACTCCTGTCTTCCACTGCCTCCCGCAGTTTGGCCAGACTCATGTTGGTAGCTTCGAGAACACTGTCCAACCATCTCGTCTTCTGCCATCTCCTTCTCCTTGTGCCCTCAATCTTTCCCAACATCAGGGTCTTTTCCAGGGAGTATTCTCTTCTCATGAGGTGGCCAAAGTATTGGAGTCTCAGCTTTAGGATCTGTCCCTGCCTTAATAAGAGCTGATGTGGAGCTGCTACCAAAATCAGCTGCCCTGCATCTCCTTATTCGGTTCCCCTCTGCCTTGGAACTGGCAGCTATTGAAATGGAGTGGGAATGATAAAACTCACAATGCAATAATACCCCCCTTTCCTTTGTTTTAGTAACTCTTTATGGGGAGAGAAGGCATAGGTGCTATCTCTCTTCTGCTGTTGCTCCATTTATTAGCTGCTTTTTACAGGTATGTAGCCGAGTTTGGCCAAACTGCGAGAGGCAGTGAAGGATAGGCGTGCCTGGCGTGCTCTGGTCCATGGGGTCACGAAGAGTCGGACACGACTGAACGACTGAACAACAACAACAAGCCGTGTTGGTCTGCCATAGTCAACACAAAATATACAATCCAAAAATCCAAAAATCCTTCCAGTAGCACCTTAGAGACCAACTAAGTTTGTTCTTGGTATTTTTGTGAGGGGAGGGAAATTTGCAATGCAGCTACATCACATCACACATTGTAAGGGGCAACAATCACGTTTGTTATTATTTATTCCACTCTTCCTCCAAGGAGCCTAGAATAGCTTACAAGGTTCGCACAACTCTTTTGCCTTCATAAAACCTCTGTGATGGAGGGTAGACTGAAAGAGTGTGACTGCGTCATGGTCACCCAATGAGCTTTATGGGTGAGTTGGAATTTGAGGCTACTTCTCTCAGGCTCTAGTCCAATCTAAGAGGTCATCAACATGGTGCTATCCAGATGTTATTAGACTCCAACTCCCATCATCCCTGAACATTGGCCATGCTAGCTCAGCTGATGGGAATTGGAATCCAACAACATATTGGCTGCCCCTGTATGTTACATTGGCTCATATATACCCATACAACCACACACCTGTTGCTCCATAGAGCCCTAATATATGCAGCTGCAATATTCAAAACATACATCTGCCATTAAGTTAAAATGAGTAGTCATAAGCTTGAGAGCTTTCAATCATCCTCTTTTCCTACCTCTCTCCACCAAAAATATCAGTAGAATGATAAACAGAGTCTTCAGTTTCAGAGAGCAGAATGGGCCAGCCTGTTTCTTTAAAATACGTGCAATTTTCAAGCCATTAACAATATACTTAAGTACTGTATATTGTCATTGTCAATATACTTATGATTGCAGGACTCACTTCATTAAACTGACGATTGAACAAGTTGGACACGCCCAATCCAGTTGTACTTTCTAGCCAGTTGCCAGTAGTTCTTTTCTCTTTGTTGACTTCTCTCTTGGCATCTGAAATTAAGATTTCATTTGGTATCACAGCAGGTGCTTCAATTCATGCAAGAGTTCAAATTAAAAGTCAACTCTGGGTGCCAGAAAATGTTACGGTCAATAAAGGTGAGAGAGAGAAGTATCTGAATGGTGAGGAAAATTTGAGACCTCAACCAGAACAGATCAGATATCCAATTAAAACATGATTTGAAGAATTAAAGCAAAACAGATGCTGAAGGCTCCGTGCTCTGCTGACTTAACCCTAGCCACCTAAAATAAATGAAATAAAAAGATGTTACACAATTTTTTTTCCAAAATTCTTGTCACAGGGCAGGGAGTTCCATTGCTTCGGCTCAATCACCAAAAACGTTTCTCCCCATACAGTATGCTGTCAGTATCATAAGTAACTCAAGAAGGTCATAGGGAGGAGAAGCCATTATAGTGAAGTCTTGAAAAAGTCAACTTCCACAGAGCACTTGCACAATAAAAATAAAAAGCACCCTATCCCAAGCAGCTTTCCTAGGAACACATGGATTACTTCACTAAATAGTCATACTAAACCAGGATTTGAAGATCCACTTCCTCCATGATTTTTCTGCATCCATTTGTTCTAATCAGTGCAAGGTCCAATACAATGAAATCTAGATTTAACCACTGCTAATATGTGTCTTCACCCATTGCTCGGTCCCAGCTCCTGCCCACCTAGCAGTTCGAAAGCACATCAAAGTGCAAGTAGATAAATAGCGACCGCTCCAGTGGGAAGGTAAACGGCGTTTCCGTGTGCTGCTCTGGTTCGCCAGAAGCAGCTTTGTCATGCTGGCCACATGACCTGGAAGCTGTCTGCGGACAAACGCCGGCTCCCTCGGCCTATAGAGAGAGATGAGCGCCGCAACCCCAGAGTCGAACACAACTGGACCTGATGGTCAGGGGTCCCTTTACCTTTACCTTTACCCAGAAGCTAGAATGTTTATTTGCGTTTTAATCTATTTTCAGTTTATTGCTGATTTGTTTATTTTTTAACATTTTAAATAGTTGTTTTTAGCTTTTTTTACTGATAACTTTTCTCGTTTCATTCTTTATGAATAAACAAATAAAGTCTTCGCCTATGTATTTCCCACCTTTTCAGGGACACTTCAGACAAGTTTATTTTGTACTTGAGTGTGATATCAATGCAAACTGCCGTCATGCTTGAACTCTCCAACCAGGCCTTTGGCTCACTAACATCCTGTATCTTTTCAAATGTGTTTGGGGCAGGGGATTATTGTTTTGTTATGCTCTTGTTTTTATTTTGTATTTTTATCTTTTATTATTATTTTGTGAACTGCCCTGAGATCTATGGGTGAAGGGTGCTATACAAATTTAATTAATAATGATAATGATAATGACATGGAATATTAGCCACTGTGTAATTGTATAATATTAGCCACTTGTTTCCATACAGATTGGAAATCATAGTCACAGACATTCCCACCACCCTTCTGAGTAATACCCCTCACCACCCTCTCACTATATATAAGGGTCTGGTGACTTCCGTTTCAGTGTATCTGAAGAAGTGTGCATGCACACAAGAACAAACTTAGTTGGTCTCTAAGGTGCTACTGGAAGGATTTTTTTTTTTTTTTTACCTGAAACGATCTTACTTGAAATGACCCTTTAAGACTTGGCAATAACACTCCAAGAAATTGCAGAGCAACCACTTCTGGTTGGGGTAACCTTGCTGACTTCATTTAGACAACTAATTCTAAACTTTGGCACTGTGAGGTGAACAATGAAATGGCAGGACCCTGTGTTTGGTAAAATAACACAACAGGCAGTGGCATCTTAGGTGTCTGAGATCTCTTTCAACAAACAGCCAGATAGGCAAACGAACAGCGCATTTGTTTTATGCTTCCGCACTTCATTTGTTCTGCACGCTTCTCCAAAAGAGACAGGTTCACAGAGCATGTGATTTTTGGTGCGCAGATATTGCAAGATTTAATTAAAATGTCCAAGATCCACATTCTGTTTGCTTTATAAACATTTCTAGCGTGTCAGTAGCCAACCTAAATCTTCCACCAGACAAGGACATACTGTGCCTCTTTCTTTCTTTCTTTCTTTCCCTGAGCAATGGATAGGACTCGTCAAAGCCGGTTGGTGTGCTCTCCATTGGGTGCTGAGGACAAGGCATGTTCAAATTAAACATGAACTCAGTGTTAACTTTAAAACATATTTTGTTCTGAAAGCTGAGACCTCCTAACAGTTGTCTCAGAGCTAAGGAGAAAAATATCTGCTTCCCATTATGCTAATGCCCCTTTCTTCCCCTTGTCAACATTCAGGCATATCTAAGCACAGAATTTGGCTCAGTGTTTAGAAAACATCCTCTGGGTTTTTTTTGTGTGTGTGGATAGTACATATGCTAGTCAAAGCTGGTTACTGGAATACAAAATACTACAAAGAAGCGTTATTTTAATAACCCCCTGTTCCCATAAATCCAGTATTTATTATTTTCTCTTTACAACTCTATGATTAGGTACATTCTCACTGACTATTTATCTGGGGGCCTAGTCTGCCAATATATACATCGAACATTTTGAGAGGCTGCAGTTGGTTATCAGAAGTCAAACCTTGCTCCATTGAGCACACAGTGCTGGCATTCATGCAACTGGCTCAGCCAACAAGTTTACATCTGGAAATGAGATCAGGCCTGCTGAAGGCTATGGCTGCTGGTGGACACAACGGGTAATGTTGAATAAGCCCTGAGATTTGAAGTAACGTTATGAATACCTTAGACATGAAGGCAGAGCCAGCAGAAGACCACTCCTGCACATTGACTTCCTCCTCCTCCTCTACTGCCGCCTCTCTTTTAGTTGTCATCAAGGTGCGCCATGGACCTCCTGCATAAGTTTTGTGACATAACAATGCCACACTTTGAGGGAGAACTGTAGGCAATGTGGGGTCCTTCCAGACCAAGGCATTGTTGGTGAGATGGCCCCAAAAAGTCACACCAACAAACATTAACAGTTAAGATAATAAACTAGTAGACTTTAAGCACCATTTGTTGTGGCAAAGCAGCAGCAGTTCAGGTGATCTTCAATGTCATCTCACCCAGAGTGTCCCATTTTGAGGAGCCCTTTCTCAGCACAAGTGATAAACTATGGTGTATGGGTGGGGGCCTTCCCATTGTGCCACCTGAAGCAAAGATCTCGGCATGGCTTACTCATTATTCTGAAATACGTATTCAAAAAGTTGCTTTGCCGGACCAGCTCTTTGGCCACACACCAAGTTGGGCTGCCCCATCTATCTTACGTGTTTCATTATTGACTACTGCCTTGAAACATGGCCCTGAATCATTGTTTAAATTTACTTCCTCGAAGGTATTTTATCTTCATTTGGAGCTTGTCAACATGTCCTTTTCTCTTTGATTATCTTTCACATTTTTCCACCTCAATAAGATGATTCCTTTTTAATTGAAGTCCCATGGTATTGCTTTTCTCCCTTTGCTGCTTCTGACATAACAGTAAACAGTTCACCTAATTTCACCAAACAGGTTCATTATCCATTTTTTACAGACACAGAAGAGTGCATTATTGTCCAGTGTGTCAAGTCAAATTGTGACTCTGCAAAATGTAGACATGGCCACTGTTATTAGATGTGTTCCCTTTGATTTAATAATGAGAAAAATAACAAACGACAATGGAGCAATTATATAGAGGCGAGTTGCTACTTGTTAATATTTGAAAGGTAGGCGCAAAAGAGTCCATTTGTGAATTCACTGCAAGGTCCATGCGCAAGAGATGGTCAGCAACAGATCTCAGCCACAAACTGAGCTAAATTATTGGAAAATAATTCAAAATGTAGGCCACTGGGATATGGTAAACTTCTCCACATGTCCAGTCACTTACAGGGTTGTTGTGAACTGGTACCTGAACTCAGTGTTGGGTTGATGAGGTCCCAAAAAACTGACTATGAATCTAGGTAAGACAGAGGTGTTATGGGGGTGGTGGTACCTGAATCCAGAGATACTGATCAATTGCCTGATTTGGATGAAGTTGTTACCCCACCCCGCGCCCCCAAGAACAGATCTAGGGGTGCTTCTCGATCCATCGTTGTTGCCAGAGGCCTAGGTGACCTTAGTGGCTAGGAGTGCCTTTTATCAATTTTGGCTGATAAGACTGCTATGGACCAGGATAGCCTGACCACTGTCATCCATGCACTGGTAATCTCCATACTGGATGTGAGATGCATCCTTTGAGGTTGGTCTGGAACCTGTAGCTGGTGCAAAATACAGCAGCTCAGCTGCTCACTGGCGCAGGATATCACCAACATGTTACCATGCTCTTGGGAGGATTGCACTTCTGCTAATTAGCTACTGGGCTAAGTTCAAGATGCTGGTTTTGGGAAATAAAGCACTATACAGCTTGGGACCAGGATGCCCAAAAAAATATGCCATCCCTTATATACCCAGCTGGTTACAGTGCTCTGTTTTTCAGGTGCCTGGTCCAGCTGCAACAAACTTAAGACACATTTCAAAGAACCACCAAGCAAGAATTGGTTGGTGACAATATTCTTCCAGCTTAGAAGTTAATAATTTTATACAGGAATACGAGGAAGCAATGTTCAAACTTACTAATAATTATCTAACAGCAAAGAAAGGTCATCCAAAAAGCATGACTCAATAAATGAACACAATCTTCTTTAATTTATTAATTTTTGCTATTTAAAATATTGATGTATTATTATTTTTAGTATCCTTTCCATGTCTATGTGAAAGTTGGAGATAAAATGAGACAGATGTACTGACCATGGTTACCATGGGAGCTGTTTCCCTAGCAATGGCAAAGCAGTCATCAAAGCAGTCAAACATGTCTTCTCTTTCTCATATGACTTGTTTTTACTAGTTTGCATAGTCTGAGCAGCAGAGTCAGCTATTCAGAGAAGTCTTACTGCAAAGGTGGAAAGTAAAAACAGATGAGGGACTGGTCACTTCGTTCAAATTCCATCTAGGCCTAGAGTTCAAAAGTCTTGAATGATTGGTTGTTCCCATTATCCTTCATCCAATCAAGGTGAAATCTAGCAAGTTATTAAGAATAGGCTGGGCAAATAGGTCAGTCTCAGTTGTTCTCAATTTCTCATTTTTCCGGCGTGAAGTTCAGTCTGTCCCATTTAAACATAATCGAAAATTCTTTCTAGTAGCACCTTAGAGACCAACTGAGTTTGTTCCTGGTATGAGCTTTCGTGTGCATGCACACTTCTTCAGATACACTGAAACAGAAGTCACCAGATCCTTAAATATAGTGGGGGAGTGGGGAGGGGTATTACTCAGAAGGGTGGTGGGAATGGGTGAAAGGCTGATAAGTGTGGAAAACCTGTTGACGACTCTAAACGGCTGCAGTTAGTCTTGCAGGGAAATGCAAGGGGTGAGATGGCTAAAGATGGCTTTGTTATGTAATACCCCTCCCCACTCCCCCACTATATTTAAGGATCTGGTGACTTCTGTTTCAGTGTATCTGAAGAAGTGTGCATGCACACGAAAGCTCATACCAGGAACAAACTCAGTTGGTCTCTAAGGTGCTACTAGAAAGAATTTTCGATTTTGTTTTGACTATGGCAGACCAACACGGCTACCCACCTGTAACTGGAACCATTTAAACATCACATTGCAATTTATTTTAATTCTGCAGAAAAACTTGTACAGATTCTTGTGGTCATTTCTTCTAATGTATGAAGTTTTTGTACACCATTTTGTCTAATATATGCATTTTTTTCAAGCAGGTTATTCTAATGTATTTTTGCACAGTATTTCCCCTAACAT
This sequence comes from Lacerta agilis, assembly GCF_009819535.1. Lineage (NCBI taxonomy): Eukaryota > Metazoa > Chordata > Lepidosauria > Squamata > Lacertidae > Lacerta > Lacerta agilis. The sequence continues at coordinate 93,054,043 of NC_046313.1, read as the reverse complement.
GTGCATTATTGTATGCACTTTTCTCTAATATACACATTTTTCATACAGACACACCTCACAAAATTTAAAGAAGTGAGAATGGCATAGGATAGCAATGTTTTGCTTTCGCTTCAAAGAGTGTGAATTATGTAGGTTTGGATTAAAGTGCAAACCGAACCAATTCATTTCCTGCTCGTAAGAACAGCATCACCTGCAGCATTGCTCATGTCAGTTCCTTAGTTCTCCATATACACATGGTTTTGTTGTTGATGATTATTTGTTTGTTTGTTGTTATTGGGGAAGGCTATGCACTCTTGCGCAGCACAACTTCTGCACTGGAGCACACTTCTTTGGTACATATCTTCAGCATAGCTATTGTGTTGTCTGTTGAAACATTGACTCCCAGTAGTTTTTCATAATTAAGCAACAATACTGGCCTGGTTTCTATTAGTCCAAACAAACGGAGAAAGAGGGTGGAGGATGGCACCTTGGTTGGCTACCATGACAAAAGGATACTGGACTAGATGGGCTATTGGTCGGATCCAGCAGGCTCTTCTTCTGCTCCTATATTCCTATTCTTATGGGGACAGTGCACAGTTGATGTACTGAGCATGGATGCAGCACAACATCTCACTACAATACCACTATCCATCTATATTCTACGTATGAATGGACTGTTGCACAGTAATGCTGTGCAGCGATGGCCAAATGTTCTTATGGCAAGCTTACCATCTCCATGCAGAAAGGTTGTAATCGAATTATGACCATCTTCATGGCTTTGAGGAGTGCTTGTTGTATCTCTGCAATCATAGAATTGCAGAGCTGGAAGGGATCTTGAGGATCCTGTAGTGCAGGCTCCCTCAAACTCAGCCCTCCAGATGTATGCAGTTGTCCCATACAGGGATTCAACCTACAGCCTTGATGTTATCAGCCCCGTGATCTAGCTACCTAATCACTTTAAATCAGGGGTAGCTAAGGTGGTGCCCCCCCCGATATTATGGACTACAACTCCCATTATACCTGACCATTGGCCATGTTGGCTGTGAATGATACAAGTTGTAGGAATATACTGCCTTTGCCATTACTGTTTTGAATTATTAGACTGTCTCGTGAGTACTTCGTTTCAATACATTTGCTTTAGCCAAAATTCATAGTTAAGATGGTGAAACGTAACAATTTTACCATAGACTAATGCATATGTAAAAAAATAACATAATGAAAAGAGCCAAATCATCATAAACCACGCTAAGACAGCATCAGTTAACCAGTTTACCTTCTAAAACAAAATATATTTGGTGACATTTTGCTGCTGCTAATCCAAATTGTCCCCGTTGCTATTTTATTGCTATTCTCAGATTCTTGTTGAGAAAACCAATGGCTCATGCTTTCAATAGCTGAGAAGCAAATATATAGTGAGATCTATCTTCAAACTCACTGTCCCCAATACAATAGCAAAGGCCAAAGGGAAAGGTTCCAGATGGCCATTTCCGTCATTTCTTGGATCCTGCATAAAGTACAGCTTTTCCTCAGACAAAATGTACTTGCTGATAAATATGATTCAGACCCATGATTAAATTTTATCATGTTATATCATTGTTCCATCTAAGAATTATATATGAATGACAGATCATGTGGAATAAAAATATCACAAGCTCTATTTTAAAATTATATTTGGCAGGATAAAAAAAACAGTCTGCTTAATAAAAAAAAACCACGATAGGCTTATTTTCGCCACCTATGGAATCTAGGAGACTTAATTCACATTAAACGAAGTAGACCAACAAAACTTAGCCTGTTCTCAGATTACCAACTGAAGTTTTTTATCCAATAGCTGGAGAAGCTCTGGTGCACCTTCATTAATACAGGAGAAAATACTTATTCCAACTTTTAGTAGAATCTTGGGAGATATCCTTTGGTGCTCCCATAGTAAATCACAAAAAATCTGAAAAGACTCTCACTCCAGTGAGCTGTAAAAGCCCTGTGGATCTGACCCAGAAAGAATTTCAAGACACAGTTTGGTTTCCATAAGTTTAGTATTCTATGAAATCTAAGAATGTCAAAAGCTGACTGATCTACCTTTAATGTAGCTGAGTCAAGGAGGTGATTTTCCTCCCCCAAATATCAAAGAGCTCATAAAGAAAAAGAATCCAAGTCACAATAGGAATTTCCTTGCTCAACCTTGTATGCATCCTTTAGAGATGCAGTACATGAGCAGCAAGTTTGTGTGCAAATATTGATTTTTTGATTTTTCTGTAGTTGATACTCAGAAAATGTCTTCTCTAGCAAACTGCCCAGAGTGTTAGTAGACTGTCCAGAAGTACAACACAAAGGCATGTATTGGTGACATAAAGGGTAACAGACAATTGTCTATTGCCTGTCATGGGAGGAAACAATTTTCTTCTCTTAAGTTCCATTATGGCACTTGATTATTTCAGTTATCGCGTATTTAACCTGATTCTACGAACATACTGTAAGTGAGCACATTTGAGTTCACGAACTTTATGGTACCTTTACAATAAGGCAATGTCACTAAGTTTGGGGGTTATGCAAAATAACTCTCTTGGGCCTTGAATGACTTAGAGAAACAGTCAAGGCAGAGGTCTAATGATCCTTTGGACCCAGAGAAAGAGAATCACAACACCAAGAGGAGGTGCTATTCACTTGCCTACCCACCTAGAGAGAAATTGGTACTCACCTATCTGAGCAGGCAGGTGGCTAATTGCACCTCTACTTTAGGAAAGAAATGAAGTGCACTTGTCTAAATTAGCACTGCTACTTGTGAAAAACGCAATCTCGTTGTCTCATTGAAGTGCGAATATTTTCTATTCTTATTCTAAATCTTACTTTTTAAAAGCATCTCTCTCTCTCTCTCCCTGTACCATTGATATAATCCTGCATTAACTATTGTTCTAATTATATCCCCTGTTGGTATAATCCGAGAACCTTTCATTCTTGCAGAAGCAGTCAAAGTCAGGACTTCACTTTTCTTATCTAAAGCGAGGGAGCAAGAAGTATGGTGTGGCTTCTGGATCATGTGTAAGCAAAATGATTAAAACAGAAGCATTCACTTATACACCCTGCCCCTCCCATGTTTATCCTCCATAGAAAAATTACTACAATTCTTCTATAACCTGTGGCAAGAAGTTGCATATCTTCACTTTTAAACACATCTCCTAACTACTGCAGACAACAAAAAGGCTCTGGGCTTCTTCTTTTTGTTGTTGTTCAGGTTGACTGAAATGTAATTAGACAATGATAAAGAGAAGGAAAATTGCAGCGTATGTGCACATGGGATTGTTGATTACCAACATTTGCTGCCACTCTTTGTAATGCAAAGCTCAGTGCCATAGGGTAGGTTACTTAGTACATCTGTTTCCTTCCTAGGGGTTTTCTTTTCATGAGTACAATATCTGTGATGCAGCACTGGAGGCTAAGTGGGGAGAGTTTCTTCAGCTTTGTTTACAAACACATCTAGCTGGGATTTGACAAATTGGACAGGCAGAGGCAGAGCAAGCTAGAAGAGCCATTGTAGGTGGAAAGAAGACGATTATTGGCTTTTGATATATGTCTTGCGTGCCCTTGCTTACAGCACTGTTGACGGCATACGAGACAGCAAGAAGAGGGACAAAGTGTTGCAGTGTATGCAGATGCCATGCATGATCCTGGAAATGTTGATGGTCTTCAAGTGAGAAGCAAGCAACTGTTCCAGGCTGTGTTTCCTAGTTCTTTCTAAAAAGCAAACAAATAATTTCACCGCCAGCATTTTCTATACTATCTCTTTCATATAATATGTATGCATATACACATGTTGCCATACGAAATGCTTCCCAGTCCCAATAGTGCTAACATCTTGGACTTTTTCAGCTCTCACTTTTAGCCTTGGGGCCATTAAAAAAAAAAAACTTTTCAACATGAAGCAGGGCTGGCTAACCTGTGGCCACCCAGATACTGCTGGACTTTAATACCCAAAACATCACTGGCTATTGCCCACGCTGACTAGGGCTAAAGAGAAATTCGAGTCCTACAGCATCTGGAAGTCCACTGGTTGTCTGCATCCCAGACAGTGAGGTGGTTCTCTAGCCTTTTTCCATTCATTCATTCACTTACTCACTCACTCACTGCTTGATCATAATAAAACCTCTGTGACATGTGTTTTACAAGAAATATTAACATTATCATTTTAAAGTATTAAAAATATCTATGTGTCTCTTTTTCCATTCTCATTTCCCAGCCAATCCATCCCATTCCTCTTCCTCCTTGGTTTTCCATTCCTCCCCTATAAACAGTCAGCCTCCCCTGGCCAATAAGCACACGGAGTGTTTCTTGGGCTTTGTTTTGCAAGCTTGGGGGGGGGGGGCTTTGTTGTACTTCTCCAAAAAAAATGGGCACCCCCAAGCCTCCTGATACCTCCCTCTTGTGAGTGAGTGCTGCCATTTTGGCTACATGCTGGCACTCAGAGAACCAAACTGGAAACAGAATACAGTGGTACCTCGACTTACGAATTTAATCCGTTCCGAATGCACATCCGTAGGTCGAAAAATTTGTAAGTCAAAAAAAGCAATTTCCCCATAGGAATGCATTGGAAACAAAAAATTCGTAAATCGAGTAAACCGCATCTAAAATCCGTAAGTCGAGTAAACCCCATCTAAAACCGCCAACGGATGTCCATTCATAAGTTGAAAAAATCATATGTCGAGTAATTCGTAAGTCGAGATACCACTGTATATGAAACTATACCTCAGTCAAAAGCCACCGGAAAGTCTTGCAAAACCAAGAGACCCACTCCTGCATCTATGTTCGCCTCATACCCCATCAGCCAGAGCAACCCAGGCCTGTATCTGTTCAAAAGTCTAATTGAAATGGATCCAAAAAATAATCTGGAGCACCCAGCAAAAACTGGGCTGGAGAGTCCAACATCACCATAGCACCTTGCCACAGAATGATACATTTGAGACCAACCGGAAATTATGCAATGCAGTGAGATTAAGGGAGGGCCGCTTCAAAAGTGGTCTACCACCAGCCCTTTGAAACTTGCTGTACCTCCCACCACCCACTCAGCAGACCACCTCTGGCAGCTCATGAAAGCCAAGAAGGGCAATTTCCCAGCACACATGTGGAAGGACTCGTCTCTCCAAGAATTCTGCCCACATCCTTGACCTGAGCAAATTGAAAAGTATCCAATAAAACTGGTCGAAAGGAGCAGACAAATTGGGGGGGGGGGGTGAGCAGATGAACGATTACACTATCCTCTTTTCACCACTTGTAAATCCATTTCCAAACATTCCAGCAGCATGCCATTGCATCGCTCCAATTTCCCCCTTTTTTATTCCTGAATACTTATGGATGGTGTTTTTGGTTTTTTTTAGAATGATGGCATTATTATGGGCATCCATATCTTTTAGGAAAAGAAAAATATAGAAGGCATATTTTGAAGATATTCTGTGCATCACACCATGCCAGAGACTTTGGTGCTATGACTGGAGCAAGTTGTCACTAAGGTCAGGGCACCTTCTTGGTTCAAAGTGGCATGCAGAACCCAGGCATGATGCTGACCAGACTGGATCTCCCTCCTGCCAGGAAATGTGAGTCACCCACTTTGTTGTAATCCCAGCCCCTAAATTACCAGGTTCCTCAGCGGATGACAGGCTGAGAAGCAGATGCATTATTTACCATCAAATACCTAGTTGTCTGTGCTTCCATAAATTGTAGAATCATATCTGAATTAGCCTGTTAAGCCATATCTTGCCATAATTTCCTGTTAGTTGTACACGTTCTAATTAATTTTGCCAATTTGCAAATAAAAATTAAATTCAGCCGAAACATTAAGGAGTTCACATTTTCAATAAGTGGCACTCAGCAATTTAGCTGCATGCCTCGCGTTAATAACAGTGGGAATCATGCAGTTAAATCACCCCCCGTTGCTTTAGAAATGCACCCCTAAGGTATACAAATCAGATGCCGTATGTCAGCTTCAACTACTCATTGGTGTGTGTTTTTTTCAATTAAGGTTCCATGCGAGTTGGCTAGTCCCACTCAATGTGCACATTCTGCTCAATAAGAACAATGCAAAGGGAAGAGGGGCAGGAAGAGGACACAAATACCTCCCAACAGCATCAAAACTGGGGCAGCCCAGTCAGATGGGTGGGATACAAGTAATAAAATCGCTATCATCGTCATCGTCATTGTCATCATCTTATCCCTAACTCGCCCTCCTTAAAAGTCTTTTTTTTTTAATGAAAACAGGATTGCAGATGTGAGAGACCCCAGCTTTCCTACCCCAGCTAGCAGCACAGGGCTCTGTTAACAAACCAGAGGTTCTTGTCTGCTTAAGGAAAAGGAGGGTCCCTTCAAATGTTCTTTAGAAAAGAGAGGGGGGGAGAAGTCTTCTTGTGAAATACAACAGGAGTCTGGTTTCCCAAGTGAACCCACATCCTATCCGCAATTGATCAAGATGGTGTGGATCAGGTGAGTTCACTGAATTACACCCACCATCTAAAGTCATCATGGATACAAGCAACTTCGTCTACAAAACGTCCAGCGAATCAATCACAGTGGGCCTTTCAGGGCACAAACCATTGAATCCCGGAGCCCTCACTGAGGAACCCCAGCAGCACCTGTGGAAATTCAACGGGACAACACTCAGCAAGGGTAATGGCGATGGAGAAATAACCACTCTTCACTGCCATCACTCCAAAATTGATAGATTCATATCTTTCCTGGTCATATTTGTTATGCATCTTGAATTAAAATTGTTTACCCTGGTGTTTCACCCATGTCAATCCCTGAGAATGCCAAAACAAAAACAAAAAAACCTGCCTTGCCTTTACAGCTGAGCCGAGAATATTTGAGGATGACTGTATTGACGGCTAAAGTCATTGAATCGTCCTTAGTGGAGACCTGAGTTTTGGCAGGCCTACTGGCTAAACCTGCAGGAAAACCCTCAAGAGACCTCAGAAAACAGTTCAGATCCATCCTGAAGTGCAGGTGCACGCACAGTAGAGGTGGAACAGATCCGCTACGCTACAGCTTACCTACATGGGAATGGGTGGAGCAGGGTGGTAGTGAGGTCTTGGCTGTGTACATGCACCCAGGGCTTTTTTCAGCTGGAACTCCCCTAAACTCAATTCCAGCACCTCCCAGGTGGGCACCATGGCCATTATAAGAGAACAAGGGAGGTGTTCGTGTTGAGTTCCAGCACCTCTTTTTCTAGAAAAATAGCACTGGGTGCACCACCGCGTCCAGTCTGGTGCTCCCATGGGTGGATTCATGCAGCCCTGACCTTGCACCAGCCCAGCACCATCCAGGTAAGCTGTAGGACCTACTGGTGTCAGTTAGGGTGGCTCCACGGCTTTGCTCCGCCAGACCAGCATATGCATTTTCCTACCAGAAAGTTTGCTCATGCTTTGAAAAACACATCCTGTGGGAAGCAGCGGTATGAGACACTGCCTAGCTGTAGCTGGTCATGGTCCAGGTTAAGTGTGAAGGACTCAAATGACTGCTCTAGTACAAGAAGCTGGAGTTCGTTTCCCAACCTCAACTTTCTTCAGAAGATAAAGCTGATTTGTTATTTGAGTTTGACATCTATTTTTCGCATGTGTGTTCTTCGAGCGTTCTGAGGCACGGGTGCTTAAAGTGCAGTGACACATACTCATCCTTCCTGTATGCCATTTTATTTTTCCGCAGCTATTATTGAGCAAGCTTAACTCACCTTAGATCAATATCTTGATTTGATTTGATAGTCAGGAAAGGGGGGGCGGTGGCACAGTATGCCATATGCCTGACTCACATAATTATAAACTTGGAAACACTCCAGCAATCTCCTACCCTTAAGACAGGCAGTCCCATTCCTAAGGCAATCCTAATACATGCCAGTCAAAGCTCGACTGAGGAGAGGAGATTCTGCAGTCTCTCTGTGCAGCTGCTGAGCTCTTGCTACTTCCTAAGGTTTAAGAGAAGCCTGCTTTCCTGCGGTTTAAGCATCTTGTTTTATATCCCACTTTTCTGTTTAATTTTTAAATTATTTTTTTTAACCCTAAGCAGCAAAGGATGTAAGCAATAAAACTCCCCCCCAAAAAAAAACCCTCCCACCAATATCCCCCAAAAAGTACTTCTTCATGCAGCACATAATCTATGGAATCAACCTAGATGACTTTGAAAAAGGATTAAATAAATTCAGGGAAGAAAAGCCTACTGATGGCTGTTAGTCATGAAGGCTAAGGTCTGCCTCCACAGCTGGAGGCATTAATGCTTCTGAATACCAGTTCCTGGGAACCTAAGGAGGAGAGAGGTGCTCCTGTGCTTGATCCTGCTTGCGGGTTTCCCACAGGCATCTGGTCTGCCCCTGTGAGATGTGCCCCTGGACTAGATGTGCCACTGACCTGATCAAGAAGGCTCTTATGATCTTCTTATGTTCAAGTACAGCAGCAGCCTGCAGACATCTCTCCTCCACATCACAACGTGGCACTGGTATAACAAAAGTTATCTTCCCAGCCAGGCTTCTGCAAGAGCCGCATTTTACCTTAGCAAAGAAAAACAAACAATATACCTGCCAAACGAACTTCCCTGGGTGGGTATTTCACAGCAATGGCATCACAACTGAAAAAGGGCAGGTCATTTGTGCTCTTCAGTCAGTCAGACGTTGACCAGAGGGCACAATCATTTCCTTAAATCATAGGAAGCTTACACGAAGTCAGGTCATTGATCTGTTAGCTCAGATCTGTCTACACCAGGAATGGGGAACGTGTGTGTGTGTGTGTGTGTGTGTCCAGCTGCTGTTGGACTGCAACTCCCATCAGCCTCAGCAAGCACAGGCCAACTGTCAAGGATGTTGGGAGTTGTAGTCCAGCAACATTGGAAGGTCCACAGGTTCTCCTTCCCTATTTATACAGATTGGCAGTGGCTGTCCAGGGTTTCCAAGCCTTACCTGGAGATGCCATGAGATGAACCTTAGTACTTTGCGCATACCAAGTAAGGGTTCCACTAATGCACTATGGGTCTTCCTCCATGAAGAAGATACAGTTCTTCTGCCAACTTCCTCGGAAATAGTATTTTTCCTGCTGTGCATAAACCAAGAGCAATCCACCAATAATTATTCCTGCACAGCCTTTATTGATATCAATGGAGCATGTGCAGGAGTCCCAATGGAATCTGCGGGCCACTCTCTCTCTCTCTCTCTCTCTCTCTCTCTCTCTGTGTGTGTGTGTGTGAGAGAG